>NC_064626.1:152844500-154044500 GCF_023864275.1 Schistocerca cancellata | reverse complement strand
TGCGAATGACATCAACTCGCCGCAACAGGTCAGGTGTCAGGTGTGACAGCCGTGGATGGTCTCCCTGACCGCTGCAAATCGTGGAGCTCCACCGAACCGCCTTCTGATGACCCCACCCTCCTTGCTCGGCGACTAACTGTACTTCTGTCGGCAGCAGATGCTCCATAGACGTTGCACAAGCGTTTGTGAATTTTCCCCACAGTTTCCTTCAGTGCATTGAGAGAGTCAATGACGGCACGTTTCTTGTAACTTACGTCACCTCCAGACGCTACGCTATAGGTCGGAAATGACGGAAGCTTGGCGAGCTCACTCAGGAGACTTTAAATAATACGTACGTAACGTTTCGCATTTGTTGCATAGTTTTTGGCTGAGAAAAAAAAATGAGGTGCATTACTTTCTGGAGAACCCTAGTACTTCCGTTGGACTTTTTTAACATGGCAGGTGATCGGTGCCGGTTGCGCACGTTATTGAGTTGTCAGCATTGGAAGACAAGCAATAAAATTTTCCCACTCTTACTTCTATTAAGCCTACTGTGGCCGCGCTACATGCCACACGGCCCTTGACTTAAGCGTCAAATTTTACGTAGCTCACAGCCGAATCCACCAATTTTATTTAAAATTACGCAAATCTTGAAATATTACAGTCTCTATAAGAATGTTTTTTTGTTACTGAGAGAGGAAATAAAAACACTCTTACGCAGCTCTTAACGTTAGTTGACGTTTTTGGATTCAGTTGTTAGTTGCTTGATGCGTGTTGTTATAAAAATGCGTGAGAATCGCGAGCCGCAAACATACTTGACTTGGACTACAACAGCTTGACCACCACTGCTCCAGAAAGTACATCTCATTACCCATCGTGTAATGAAGCAGTCCAGTTGTGTCGCGTTGTAACGCCGGAAATGCATATCATCCTATTTCCATTTATTGTACTATAAATTTGTTTTCCTTATTTTTGTTACCTGAATATATAACATTTCTGTGTCTTCGTATATTGTAATTGTTTTACTATTTGTATTATATATTTATGCATTTATGTCGATGTATAATTGGTTTGTTTCGTAAGTATTATTTGTATCTTTACGCTGGGTCTTGCCTAGGGAAAACTGCTATCGAACGATTACATCGATAGGTCGTGTGAAGAATCAAAGTGTGTAGGATCTTTGGTAGTGTTAACTATGTCGCGTGGAGCGCGGGCTGCGCAGAGGGGGAGTCTGGCTGGGGTAGTGCAGTGGAGCAGGTGTGTTGTGTGACGCTCCCGCGAGTTGCCGCGCTTTCGGGGTTTGGCAGCATGTAATTGCGCTCGACTGGCGATGATAGTTTCTGACATGGTGTCGCGGACGGGAAGCATTAGCTGGCGCACATCAAGAGCCCGTTTCGCCTGGTGACCGTGTCGAGAAGAAGGCGCGCCAACGTCCAGCTTCTGCAACAGCGGCGGCCGACAATGAGTGACTGTCGCCACTTCCTCGATCGACGGCTTCAAACCTTCAATCAACCAACAAGGAAGACTGGAAGCACGTAAAGTTTTAGAACTGTATGGCAGACCTCAGCTTTTCAAACTGTACCATTTTCGTAACTATAATTACAGCAACTTAGCGTGAACATTTGTTGCTCATTGTCCCAATTGCATTACCAAGCAGGGTCCCTTCCTTTTCCGGAATGAACCCGAGTGTCGTTGAAATTCAAACGCCAGCATTAAAGTACTATAATTCGATTTCAATGCTTTAATTTCAAAGTTCAGATAAAGTATTCATAGCTGGCCACAGTATTTAGCTTGCACAAGCACAAATTAAGAGTGCGAGTTTTGTTACCGTATTTTAGCTTACCTGTGACTGCAGCTCAGCTTGGTACGTACTAAATGTTACTATTGTTAATTGTTCAGAATCGTTTAATTCAAGTTCAAAGTCAAATCTCTTCTTTCTAAATTGCGTAGATTCAAGTAGCTTTAGAAATGATTGTTGAGGTAGTCCAAGACTAACTGTATTTTACTGAATTTCGATGTGCTTCAGAAAGAAAGCTCACTATTAACTTCAGTCACTAAATTAACTTTCGATTTTCCGGTTTTATTAATTCTTTTGCTAAATTAAGTCAGGGTGTAGCGAAATTTATTACTTCTGACAAACTTTCAGTTTTCACACTACACGTGTCAACCTTCAGTTGCCGCGCTTCTAGTGCTAATTATATGTGTAATAATCTTTCTTTTTCAGTTACTATAGTAATTGTCCTTAGGACTGGCGACCGTAATTTCCCCCAAATCTCAAATACCTAATTACCGCTAGTTAATTGTTAACGTAACGCCTGCACATTTACTTTCTTTATTAACTTTACCCCTTTTCAAAATTAATTTCCACCAGTTTTATTAGCACTTTTCCTTTCATTTAGATGTAACCCTTTCCTCCCTCTTTACCGACAGATTAACTTCGGTGACGATTGCTTTTCCCAAATTTCCATTAGGTACACGCGGTTTAATGTTTCACTGTCATTAAGGTCGATAAGTGAGGGGGAGGTTACAGCGTGATGCTCTGCTGCAGTGAATGAGCGCCATTACCGTCTGGACTCTAGAGAGTGCTCACGCCATAATCGTGCTGACAATAATTCACTACATTACGCACCTGCTGCAAGCACTCACCACAGCAATTCATTCAGTAGGGGACAATCTTGCAGTATCGGCCGGCTTAAGTTTCTTGACTTAACTATGCAACTGTGTTGGTTAATCGGAATATTAATATACTATTCTCTTACGTCTACACATGTTCTGTGAACAGCATAGTATTATGATTATCTTTTTTATTTATAGTAGTTAATTACATCGGAAATAAAAGAGCTACAATTACAAGACTTGTAGAAAGTGTCTTGCAGTATCGTTCATTGTGTTTTCTGTCGTAATATCGGCTGTTAACGAAACGCTGCACTGAACTTATTGATTAACAATAGAACACATAAGAGTGGGAACTTGCTACTGTTTCCTCTCAGTTCCCTAATTAATGTTTAGCTCGCTGTTTTACGGAGAGCGCAGACAAAATACAAAGTATTCTCCTGAGCCGCACATCCCGCATGTGCCCAGTCTCTGCACTTTCACACAACACCCGGTATTATTCAAATGACTCCAAACGCGTAATGCACTTTTCAGTTTCTTCTATTGATCCATAATTTCCAGTAAATCCCAGTTTTCTTCGCTGCTTTGTAATTGGCTTTCCGTGGCAATCTTTTCCGTGTTTGTTTTATTTTGAAACATCCAACGTAAGTGCAACTTTCTTGAACTTTATTTCAGACTTTATTTTTTCTGATTTTAATCGCTTCCCTTCGGTGGCGATCTTTTTTCCTAATTGTTGACAAGACTTCAGCTGCCTCCCTCCCGGCCGTTTTGTTAGACGTAACCTTGCTTTCAGCCATTATCACGCAATCGTGATTCCATTTTCCTCGTATTTTTTTCCCGTTTTCCGTCATTGCAGTCTGAAAAGAAGTAAGAAGAAGAAAATTACGTCGGCCGATACCAGAAGACAACCGTGTGGTCGATGTTGCACGACAAACACAGTAGGAACTAGTTATATTGCTTTCATAGAAATTATCATGAAACGTTTGTTACATGTTATTCCTTACTTAAAATAGGTAATTGAAAGATAGCAACGAAATTAATCACCTCCAAAATGGGTACCACAGGCCTCAAAATGCCTTCTGAGCACTAAGAACTACTACAACACCATCAAACACTGAGAGCAGACAAAGCTCTGAAGAGAGGAAGAAGAAATCAGACTCCATTGCAAATGGACACATCAGCTTGTTCCGCTTATGTGCACTTACGGGGTTTGGAGGCGGAAAGGGAAGTCATAGTAGTGACCGGTATTGAAAGCCGACCAAGACTACACAACTCTCCCCTGGAGGTGCTCACTCAGCTTTTCATAACAAAAGTGAACGAGGCCAATGATAGCAAGAGAAGAGTAATTCATTGTCTCCAATGCTCATTGACATACTGCAACGATAGCTACTCCATACATTAAGGCAGTTTATACTGGTACGTTCTTTATCAGTACACTCGGCTGCGCTATCGCGTAGCGAAGGGTGACATCACAGGCTCATGAGTGGATGTGGCTTTGTGTGGCAGCGGGTGGATTACCCTTCTGTGATTAGCATAATGATATACGCCGACACTGATAACCGGCATTATGCATCTATACTCATGGCTCCAAAGCTAATCATCTTTCGGAAGCACGTACAGCATACAATGTTTACAGAGGCCTGGGGCATTCAAATTACCAACATAGCTAAGCATCGTGACCGCTCAAATTATTGTGATACTAGAAGCGCTTCGTTTGTGCTCACGGATGACCGCATCTCTACCTACTCGCAGAGGCTCTATCTGCTCTAACAGTACCTAAAAATTTCAGCACCTGCTTGAGTTAAAACTGCATTATGTACAGGATTGTCAAAGTGCCGGAATCAATGTGTAAAGCAGGCCGTTACGCTAGATTTCGCTGGGGCGGAATCACACTGTCGGATCGCTGCCAATGAAGCTTCCGACCGCACCACTTCCACTGCAGTCCCAAGTACGGATTACCGATACGTCCTATACACACGTGTAATAGAAGACTGGTAATGGGAATAAGAAGAAGGCAAGAACTACGCTGCAGTTCACGAGTCAGTCCCTTTTTCCACGAAATCTCATTCAAACGCATTGGCTAGCGACTCCTCGAACGCCCGAGGAAGATTGCTTGCAATAGTGGCCGAAATGTCTGACAATTCTATGTATTGACAAAGCGGTCAACAGCCCAGAAGAATTATATTCACAGTGACAACAGCCGCGGTAGTCTACACTTACATCCACTATTTGGAAGTCCTAAAATCCCTTTATAAGAACTTGTGAATAATCATGTTGAGGTTGAAGCTCTTCTGTCGCTGTCTGCTTACAAAAGATTGGTTTTTGCAGAGGGTCCACCTTGAGCAAAACATAATTTTTATTTATTTTCTATTCTCCAGACATGTTTCGCTGAAGTTTCAGCATCAGAACTGGGTTTTTTCCTTATCTCCTATAAAACAGGAAAAATGCTTGTTAGTACTTGTACACATATGAATTTGAATTTTTAAGACAGTATTTACATATTTGAAAAACAAACAAAATTTTGTATTTATACTCGTGCCTTCATAACACGTGCTGTGGATTTCCTGGATTTTATGTGATTTAATGCAGTTGTTTTGTTTCACAGTTTGTTATCTGCAATCATATAGAACTTACTGTAATAGTTATTTACTACGAAAATTTACGACTGGGCGTGTTATGGCTGTGCCTACCATTAACTAATACTGTGAAGTTTTGGTGTGTGTGCGTGTGCGTGTGCGTGTGCGTGTGTGTGTGTGTGTGTGTGTGTGAAGGGAGTTTGGGATGTTTATGGGTTGGTGGTGTTATAGTTATTTCAGGGCAAAGAACAGCATTTGATAGTTTTCGTTAATTATTTGTATTTGTGAGGGCTCTTCCCCCACTCCCCGCCCCCTCCGAAGGAAGAAGGCGTGATGTAGCCGTCCGTCTTCGAAGACGTCATCGCCAAAAGTAGAAGGCACCCAGAGTCTGGGAGGCAGTCCCAAGGGTGGCTGCTCACGGCTGTGTAGGCCTGTACCCAGGGAGTGTTCGTCGAATCTAGGTGGCTTGAATGTAGTCGCTACAGATGGATCTGGTTCAGACAAGAACAAACTGTAAAAAGAGAGACGTAGAGTCGCGTCGTCTTGAAAGGTCGATCCAACCGTAGAGGTAAGACATGATGTGGCCGAAGTTCTCGTCGAACTTGGGGAATCCTGGAGAGACGACTAAGCAAGGATAGCGCTTGGTGTGGGTTATGAGGATGCGTGTTACGTCTTGTGATGTTCTCGTGTGGAAGCAGTGAAAAAGCATGAACTGTGTGGCCTATCCGGGAGGAAGGAGATGGGTATTATAGGAGAAGCTTGCGAGATCCTGCGGAATGGTGCTAAAGAGACCCGACAAGGATGCGTCGTGGACAAGCGTAACCAGATGTTGATGGCCTGCAAAAGCCTGACGAGAAGCATGTAAGGCCTGCAGCGTGACACTGGAGGCGACAGCGTCAGTGGATGCGACGACAGTGCTGGTGGTGTAGGTGGGTCTGGCGAGACTGCTCTGGAAAAGGGTTGTGTCGCGAGAAGGCGTCACAGGAGATACAGAAGAGGGTAGCAAATGGCATGAGACCATGGATCAATGAGAACTTGGGAAGATGCTGCGCCAGAAGGCCGTGAGTTAGCGGGAGCGCTGAGGCTTCGTGCATGTTGATAAGAACGAAGGAACGGAAAATGTCACGGAGCAGCGTAGAGGGCGCCGCGAAACTGTGATGTGTAGATAAGAATGGAGAATGGGAGGAGGAGGGTTGGTGGATGTCGAGGAAGACGCCTTGGAACGAAGAATATGTGGCGGAGCACGAAAATTGGCATAATAGGCTTGAAATGGTACCGTAAGTGTACACAGGTTAGGTTAGCAGGATCTGCGCCTGGTTGAGGAACTAAAGAATGCGATAGGTATGAGCGCCAGAAAAAGAAAGGAGAAAACTGAAAAGAGACAGTGGTCGTTGGAATCCAGTGGTCGTTGGAAACACAAGTATGCAGTGAATACATATCAGCAACAGTCCGAAGTAGTGCCGGTTATTAAAGGCTCAACACCTTATGCACCAACAAACATTAACACCGATTTTGAAATTGTCAAATGCAGCGAAGGGGTAAGGATGGTATATTTTATGGCGACTCGGCCACCACCATCAGAGGCTGCCGCAGGCCGCAGCTCCCATCTGCCACAGCCTTCAGAACTCAGGCGAAATCAGTCTGCAGCACTGCACAGATAGCCTTGGTTGTTCACATCCCAACCTCCAGCAGCCACCGCTGTACCATGTGGCGCCAGCCTTGCCACCAGAGGCCGAAGCATCGCCGCTGCAGCGCTGCCATCGCAGCATCATGCTTCCGCGACTCGTATCCCTCAGCTGGTTTCGTTCTGCTGGACAAGCATGTAAGTCGCTGCCTAACTGCTCTGCGGTCAGTTCGCACTCCGAATTTTACGCCGACTATGCCTCTCAGTCCATCAATTACAGTTCTTTCACGAGCGCACTCCACACTCCGTGCTCCAACCCGGCCGTGCCTAGTGGTCCATCCATTCGAGTCTACCGTAGCTCACCGCTCTACATCTACATTTATACTCCGCAAGCCACCCAACGGTGTGTGGCGGAGGGCACGTTACGTGCCACTGTCATTACCTCCCTTTCGTGTTCCAGTCGCGTATGGTTCGCGGGAAGAACGACTGTCTGAAAGCCTCCGTGCGCGCTCGAATCTCTCTAATTTTACATTCGTGATCTCCTCGGGAGGTATAAGTAGGGGGAAGCAATATATTCGATACCTCATCCAGAAACGCACCCTCTCGAAACCTGGCGAGCAAGCTACACCGCGATGCAAAGCGCCTCTCTTGCGGAGTACCGAGCGAGGTGGCGCAGTGGTTAGCACACTGGACTCGCATTCGGGAGGACGACGGTTCAATCCCGTCTCCGGCCATCCTGATTTAGGTTTTCCGTGATTTCCCTAAATCGCTTCAGGCAAATGCCGGGATGGTTCCTTTGAAAGGGCACGGCCGATTTCCTTCCCCATCCTTCCCTCACCTGAGCTTGCGCTCCGTCTCTAATGACCTCGTTGTCGACGGGACGTTAAACACTAATATCCTCCTCCTCCTCTTGCGGAGTCTGCCACTTGAGTTTGCTAAACATCTCCGTAACGCTATCACGGTTACCAAACAACCCTGTGACGAAACGCGCCGCTATTCTTTGGATCTTCTCTTTCTCCTCCGTCAACCCGACCTGGTACGGATTCCACACTGATGAGCAATACGAAAGTATAGGTCGAACGAGTGTTTTGTAAGCCACCTGCTTCGTTGATGGACTATATTTTCTAAGGACTCTCCCAATGAATCTCCACCTGCTACCCGGCTTACCAGCAATTAATTTTATATGATCATTCCACTTCAATCGTTCCGCACGCATACTCCCAGATACTTTACAGAAGTAACTGCTACCAGTGTTTGTTCCGCTATCATATAATCATACAATAAAGGATCCTTCTTTCTATGTATTCGCAATACATTACATTTGTCTATGTTAAGGGTCATTTCCTCCCCATGAACCATGGACCTTCCCGTTGGTGGGGAGGCTTGCGTGCCTCAGCGATACAGATGGCCGTACCGTAGGTGCAACCACAACGGAGGGGTATCTGTTGAGAGGCCAGACAAACGTGTGGTTCCTGAAGAGGGACAGCAGCCTTTTCAGTAGTTGCAGGGGCAACAGTCTGGATGATTGACTGATCTGGCCTTGTAACAATAACCAAAACGGCCTTGCTGTGCTGGTACTGCGAACGGCTGAAAGCAAGGGGAAACTACAGCCGTAATTTTTCCCGAGGGCATGCAGCTTTACTGTATGGTTAAATGATGATGGCGTCCTCTTGGGTAAAATATTCCGGAGGTAAAATAGTCCCCCATTCGGATCTCCGGGCGGGGACTACTCAGGAGGACGTTGTTATCAGGAGAAAGAAAACTGGCGTACTACGGATCGGACCGTGGAATGTCAGATCCCTTAATCGAGCAGGTAGGTTAGAAAATTTAAAAAGGGAAATGGATAGGTTGAAGTTAGATATAGTGGTAATTAGCGAAGTTCGGTGGCAGGAGGAACAAGACTTTCGGTCAGTTGAATACAGGGTTATAAATACAAAATCAAATAGAGATAATGGAGGAGTAGGTTTAATAATGAATAAAAAAGAGGCGTGCGGGTAAGCTACTACAAACAGCATAGTGAACGCATTATTGTGGCCAAGATAGATACGAAGCCCACGCCAACCACAGTAGTACAAGTTTATATGCCAACTAGCTCTGCAGATGATGAAGAAATTTATGAAATGTATGTTGAGATAAAAGAAAGTATTCAGATAGTGAAGGGAGACGAAAATTTAATAGTCATGGGTGACTGGAATTCGAGTGTAGGAAAAGGTAGAGAAGGAAACATTGTAGGTGAATATGGATTGGGGCTAAGAAATGAAAGAGGAAGCTGTCTGGTAGAATTTTGCACAGAGCATAACTTAATCATAGCTAACACTTGGTTCAAGAATCATAAAAGAAGGTTGTATACATGGAAGAATCCTGGAGATACTAAAAGGTATCAGATAGATTATATAATGGTAAGACAGAGATTTAGGAACCAGGTTTTAAATTGTAAGACATTTCCAGGGGCAGATGTGGACTCTGACCACAATCTATTGGTTATGAACTGCAGATTAAAACTGAAGAAACTGCAAAAAGGTGGGAATTTAAGGAGATGGGAACTGGATAAACTGAAAGAACCAGAGGTTGTACAGAGTTTCAGGGAGAGCATAAGGGAACAATTGACAGGAATGGGGGAAAGAAATACAGTAGAAGAAGAATGGGTAGCTTTGAGGAATGAAATAGTGAAGGCAGCAGTGGATCAAGTAGGTAAAAAGACGAGGGCTAGTAGAAATCCTTGGGTAACATAAGAAATATTGAATTTAATTGATGAAAGGAGAAAATATAAAAATGCAGTAAATGAAGCAGGCAAAAAGGAATACAAACGTCTAAAAAATGAGATCGACAGGAAGTGCAAAATGGCTAAGCAGGGATGGCTAGAGGACAAATGTAAGGATGTAGAGGCTTATCTCACTAGAGTTAAGATAGATACTGCCTACAGGAAAATTAAAGAGACCTTTGGAGAAAAGAGAACCACTTGTATGAATATCAAGAGCTCAGATGGAAACCCAGTTCTAACCAAAGAAGGGAAAGCAGAAAGATGGAAGGAGTATGTAGAGGGTCTATACAAGGGCGATGTACTTGAGGTCAATATTATAGAAATGGAAGAGAATGTAGATGAAGATGAAATGGGAGATGTGATACTGCGTGAAGAGTTTGACAGAGCACTGAAAGACCTGAGCCGAAACAAGGCCCCGGGAGTAGACAACATTCCATTAGAACTACTGAGGGCCTTGGGAGAGCCAGTCCTGACAAAACTCTATCGTCTGGTGAGCAAGATGTATGAGACAGGCGAAATTCCCTCAGACTTCAAGAAGAATATAATAATTTGACAATGTTGACTGGAATACTCTCTTCCAAATTCTGAAGGTGGCAGGGGTAAAATACAGGGAGCGAAAGGCTATTTAAAATTGTACAGAAACCAGATGGCAGTTATAAGATTCGAGGGACATGAAAGGGAAGCAGTGGTTGGGAAGGGAGTGAGACAGGGTTGTAGCCTCTCCCCGATGTTATTCAATCTGTATATTGAGCAAGCAGTAAAGAAAACGAAAGAAAAATTCGGAGTAGGTATTAAAATCCATGGAAAAGAAATAAAAACTTTCAGGTTCGCCGATGACATTGTAATTCTGTCAGAGACAGTAACGGACTTGGAAGAGCAGTTGAACGGAATGGACAGTGTATTGAACGGAGAATATAAGAAGAACATCAACAAAAGCAAAACGAGGATAATGGAATGTAATCGAATTGAATCGGGTGATGCTGAGGGAATTAGATTAGCAAATGCGACACTTAAAGTAGTAAAGGAGTTTTGCTATTTGGGGAGCAAATAACTAATGATGGTCGAAGTAGAGAGGATATAAAATGTAGACTGGCAATGGCAAGGAAAGCGTTTCTGAAGAAGAGAAATTTGTTAACATCGAGTATAGATTTAAGTGTCAGAAAGCCGTTTCTGAGAGTATTTGTATGGAGTGTAGCCATGTATGGAAGTGAAACATGGACGATAAATAGTTTGGAGAAGAAGAAAATAGAAGCTTTCGAAATGTGGAGCTACAGAAGAATGCTGAAGATTAGATGGGTAGATCACGTAACTAATGAGGAGGTATTGAATAGGATTGGGGAGAAGAGAAGTTTGTGGCCCAACTTGACGAGAAGAAGGGACCGGTTGGTAGAACATGTTCTTAGGCATCAAGGGATCACAAATTTAGCATTGGAGGGCAGCGTGGAGGGTAAAAATCGTAGAGGGAGACCAAGAGATGAATACACTAAGCAGATTCAGAACGATGTAGGTTGCAGTAGGTACTGGGAGATGAAGAAGCTTGCACAGGATAGAGTAGCATGGAGAGCTGCATCAAACCAGTCTCAGGACTGAAGACCACAACAACAACAAGGGTCATTTGCCACTCCCTGCATTCGCTACAATTTTCTAATGCTTCAACTTCACTGTATATTACAGCATCATCCGCGAAAAGCCGCATGGAACTTCCGACACTATCTACTAGGTCATTTATATATATTGTGAAAAGCAATGGTCCCATAACAGTCCCCTGTGGCACGCCAGAGGTTACTTTAACGTCTGTAGACGTCTCTCCATTGATAACAACATGCTGTGTTCTGTTTGCTAAAAACTCTTCAATCTAGCCACACAGCTGGTCTGATATTCCGTAGGCTCTTACTTTGTTTATCAGGCGACAGTGCGGAACTGTATTGAACGGCTTCCGGAAGTCAAGGAAAATAGCATCTACCTGGAAGCCTGTATCTAATATTTTCTGGGTCTCATGAACAAATAAAGCGAGTTGGGTCTCTCACGATCGCTGTTTCCGGAATCCATGTTGATTCCTACAGAGTAGATTCTGGGTTTCCAAAAACGACATGATACGCGAGCAAAAAACATGTTCTAAAATTCTACAACAGATCGACGTCAGAGATATAGGTCTATAGTTTTGCGCATCTGCTCGACGACCCTTCTTGAAGATTGGGACTACCTGTGCTCTTTTCCAATCATTTGGAACCTTCCGTTCCTCTAGAGACTTGCGGTACACGGCTGTTAGAAGGGGGGGGGGGGGGGGCAAGTTCTTTCGCGTACTCTGTGTAGAATCGAATTGGTATCCCGTCAAGTCCAGTGGACTTTCCTCTGTTGAGTGATTCCAGTTGCTTTTCTATTCCTTGTACACTTATTTCGGTGTCAGCCATTTTTTCGTTTGTGCGAGGATTTAGAGAAGGAACTGCAGTGCGGTCTTCCTCTGTGAAACAGCTTTGGAAAAAGGTGTTTAGTATTTCAGCTTTACATGTGTCATCCTCTGTTTCAATGCCATCATCATCCCGCAGTGTCTGGATATGCTGTTTCGAGCCACTTACTGATTTAACGTAGGACCAGAACTTCTTAGGATTTTCTGTCAAGTCGGTACATAGAATTTTACTTTCGAATTCACTGAACGCTTCACGCATAGCCCTCCTTACGCTAACTTTGACATCGTTTAGCTTCTGTTTGTCTGAGAGGTTTTGGCTGCGTTTAAACTTGGAGTGAAGCTTACTTTGCTTTCGCAGTAGTTTCCTAACTTTGTTGTTGTACCACGGTGGGTTTTTCCCGTCCCTCACAGTTTTACTCGGCACGTACCTGTCTAAAACGCATTTTACGATTGCCTTGAACTTTTTCCATAAACACTCAACATTGTCAGTGTCGGAACAGAAATTTTCGTTTTGATCTGTTAGGTAGTCTGAAATCTGCCTTCTATTACTCTTGCTAAACAGATAAACCTTCCTCCCTTTTTTTATATTCCTATTAACTTCCATATTCAGGGATGCTGCAACGGCCTTATGATCACTGATTCCCTGTTCTGCACTTACAGAGTCGAAAAGTTCGGGTCTGTTTGTTATCAGTAGGTCCAAGATGTTATCTCCACGAGTCGGTTCTCTGTTTAATTGCTCGAGGTAATTTTCGGATAGTGCACTCAGTATGTCACTCAATGCTCTGTCCCTACCACCCGTCCTAAACATCTGAGTGTCCCAGTCTATATCTGGAAAAATTGAAATCTCCACCTAAGACTATAATATGCTGAGAAAATTTATGTGAAATGTATTCCAAATTTTCTCTCAGTTTTTCTGCCACTAATGCTGCTGAATCGGGCGGTCGGTAAAAGGAGCCAACTATTAACCTAGCTCGGTTGTTGAGTGTAGCCTCCACCCATAATAATTCACAGGAACTCTCCACTTCTACTTCACTACAGGATAAACTACTACTAACAGCGACAAACACGCCACCACCGGTTGCATGCAATCTATCCTTTCTAAACACCGTCTGTGCCTTTGTAAAAATTACGGCAGCCTGCTTTCTGTACCTATAACGATTTCAGCTTCGGTGCTTTCTATCAGCACTTGAAGTTCCGGTACTTTACCAATGCAGCTTCGACAGTTTACAATGCCGATTGCTGCTTGGCCCCCGCATGTCCTGACTTTGCCCCGCACCCTTTGAGGCTGCTGCCATTTCTGTACTTGCCCGAGGCCATCTAACCTAAAAAAAACGCCCAGTCCACGTCACACAACTCCTGCTACCCGTGTAGCCGCTTGCTGCCCCGTGACTTCATCTCCAACGCGTGTCTGAGCTATGATTTGCAGCACCTAGTTGCGTAAGGAATTGTATGATACATTTGCTGTGTTTCTCCTCTATCACTTCATCAGATTCGGCGTTGAATTTTTGAATTCCATGTACACACAGCGGTATGTCTCCGTAGTTGAGTGGTTAGCGTAGATAGTTGACACGTGGAGGACCCAGATTTCATTCCCGGTACTGTCAAGGACTTTTCCTTCGTAGGAAGACTAGCCTGGGGTGTATTGTGCCTGCCACTTCAAGAACTACTTGATTGAGAAGTAGCGGTTCCGTCGTCTGGAAAGTCGGCAAAATGGCCGGGAGGGCGGTGTGCTGAACACCTGCCCCTCCATCCCTCATCCATATGATGCCGTCATCCGTTGGCCCTCAAGGTCTGGACGAGAAGTTTATTTAGGTTTTCCGTGATTTCCCTAAATCGCTCCAGGCAAATGCCGGGATGGTTCCTTGGGAGGGGCACGGCCGACTTCCTTCCCCGTCCTTCCCTAATCCGATGAGACCGATGATCTCGCTGCCTAGTCTCCTAACCCAAACAACCAAACCCAACCCCATGAAGTAGGTTCTGTTACTCGCGTTTTTTCAATATTGTGGGACGCAGTCTGCCTGATGGCAAACGCAATCTCAAAGAGAACTTTGTAGTTAGATGGAACCAGATATGAGTTAGTATTTCAACGCCTTATAGGTGGCGGTGAAAATAATGACTGAACTTTCGTCGAAGTGAAGGTCATTAGATTGATAATAGGTTAGCCTCAAGGAAGAGGAGGGAGGAAGCCCTTCTCAAAGGTTTGAAGTGATTATACGTGTGCACCATAATCCTTAATTTACTATACTGAGTGTGACAGAGGTTACCATTATTAGGTAACATGCGCTGTATTCAGTTTGCGGATTCAACGAGGTAAGACTGACTGACTGACTGGCTACGCGTTTCTATGCGACTGAATCTCCCTTACCATACACTCATCGTTCCTATGCACCTATTGCCCATACGAGTTAATAAAAAACGTTACTGCTCGCTACTGACACGTGTTTACATTTTAGAGAGCTTTCCACATTTCCGGCACGCATTCATTTGCCAAGTACTCTACACGTTATGATATTGAACACAGAGGAAAAGTGTGGATTTTGCTTCTTTACAAAATAAATATTTATCATTCACTTTCAGCAACAGAAATTCACGTTATGAAAAGTAATTGAAATAATTTAGCTACAAAGTTTCTGACAAAACGTCCCGTAACTGACCACGATATGTGCACAGTACAGTATTGTTTCTACTGTTACATTACAATCAGAAATACTCACATATCGTCTTTAAAGGCACTTCATCATACGCATCTGAAAAGAACACTTGGGCAGTGAGTCGTATCGGGGGCAGCTCATCGCGATGGTTCAAGATATTCCGTGGTGGGAATGGAACAGCCGCACAATCTACCAGAGAGCCACCGCACTCGGCTCTGCACTCCTACATTTCATCCATACTTACGGGACATGAAGGTCGTGTCCCGTCGTCACTTCCCTATTGCAGTAAGATGCATTTCTCAGAAAAACTGAAAACAGTAGCCTTTGAAGAGGAGGAGATTTGCGACCTTTTTATTGTCAAAGGGAAATGTTTATTAATGTATATTCAACCGTTACTTTAATAAATTTAGTATCTGTTTATAATCAATAATAGCATGAAAATGCGAGAGTTTATAGTACATTCAAATTTGGTACGAAATGCGTAACATGAAATAGAACTTTTTTAATTTCCTATTAATGTTTCGCATTTTTTAACCAGATTTTATTAAACTGTGAACGCTCGTATTTTCATCCTACTATTCATTACAAAAAGATAACTAATCTTTTAAAATTATAGTTTAGTAGTTGTCAGTAAAGATTTCCATTCGATAATAATGGCTCTGAGCACTATGGAACGTAACTTCTGACGTCATCAGTCCCCTAGAACTTAGAACTACTTAAACCTAACTAACCTAAAGACATGACACACATCCATGCCCAAGGCAGGATTCGAACCTGTGACCGTAGCGGTCGCGCGGTTCCGGACTGAAGCGCATAGAACCGCTCGGGCACAGTGGCCGGCGATTCGATAGAAAAAATAAACTTTGAACGGAAGTAAATTGAGTTGCTACCTTTAAGAACGGAAGCAACTACTTTTGCAATTTTAATGCTTTCACGCTTACCCACTTTTTCCAGGCCGTATTGAGTTTATTCAACAATAAGTATTATAATTGTTTTACATTCACTTACATACAGGCTAGTGTACTAACATTAGTGAGGAAATACCAAATGAGAACAGGCATGTTGTGCATGTTCTAATTATTATGGGCCGCGCGGGATTAGCCGAGCGGTCTCAGGCGCTGCAGTCATAGACTGTGCGGCTGGTCCCGGCGGAGGTTAGAGTTCTCTCTAGGGCATCGGTGTGTGTGTGTTTGTCCTTAGGATAATTTAGGTTAAGTAGTGTGAAAGCTTAGGGACTGATGACCTTAGCAGTTAAGTCCCATAAGATTTCACACACATTTGAACATTTGTAATTATTATAGAGGTGAAATTTAATATTTGGCTGACGCCTATCGGCTATATTTTAACATACCTGTGTCACAACATGTAATCCAGTTGCCAATATTGCCTTCTCATGTAGACCATTTATCAAGGCTAAAACTATGGAAAAGCGATTTTAATGAACTTTCTGTTTGGCAACTGATTGCCTGCCGACTACTTCTACAAGATGATTTCATCCTATGGTTACTGCTCCAGCTATGTACAAAATTTTAAAATCTTATTCACAACATTAGATTTTAAATAGTGAAAAAAACTTATATCAGATCAATAATAATAATAATAATAATAATAATAATAGTGTGCACTTAAACAGAAAGGCTCAAATAATTAATAATTTTCCCCTAATCAATAATAATGAAATAAGCTTATGGAAAATGTGTTTTCAAATAGATAAAATTGTAACAGGAAACCAGCTGACTGCGGTGCATTACAATAGGTGAATGTAAATATAACATGACAAAAGACATACGACATATACGTCAGAGCGCCGCTGAACTTGCTACTGGCCGGAAATCCCAAACGGAACTACATATGTAACACACTAAGATTGGCCGTGAGCGACCGATAGTGGAAGAGGTACAATTCAAACGTAAACGTACATATACAGGAGAGTGCATCAACTACTTGCTGTTCCCTTCTTCCCTTTTATTCTTTAGCAATGAACGGAAACTGGGAAGGTCCAGAGCGGGCCGGACACAGGCGTCAGTGGGCGCGGCCACGCCAGTGAGCAGCATGTGAACAACTAGGCCGCTAGTAATGATGATAGCAGTGCTCATGGCACGGTGTAAGGGCCTGTGCGCCAAATTGATCGCTCCGTGGGAAGCAATAGTAACACGCCCGCAAAGGAATGTGTATAGAGGCATCAGGAAGCCAACACATGTATCCAGCCCAGCTCAGGAAAAATTCGTAAGAATGAGGCCAGGGCACTGTAGGCCAAATTTAGACTTCGAGACAACACTATAACAAATATTAATGAGGTACTTGTCAGATAAAGTTTAACGTTGGAAGGGAGATACTTATAATACGAATTGCAAATAACTGCTGTTAAATCCACACAAGATAATAAAATCCCCCGTTTTAAAGAATTGTAAAATCAGTTTCACTAAACGACATTAAGAAAATTTGTGAGCCTCGGTCGTGTTTCGTAGCGTAACTTTACAGTACACTTCCGCATAAATCGGAACGGACAACCAATGGCCAGGCAAACAGTTTCACACAATGATTGGAGCTAGCCCACCACCAGTACTTACTTAACCCGATGGGTTCACATTACATTAGCGAACCAAACCAGCAAACGGCCCCCTGCAGCCATGTTCAAGATAAGTCACAATGAAAACGTGGTTACTAGGCGAGACAGGCATGAACGTTATCACCTAATGTCACCTGACAGAACCAGCCATCAGCATCTCCAGGGGCGAGAAAATACCTTACCAGCGGAACACTGTAGCCGCTCCCCAGGAAACCCTCAGACATGTCACGCTGGACGTCCACACTACTTTTCCTTTTTCATTCTGCATACTCTGTCCTAATATGAAAACCGTGTTACGCATTTATTTTTTTGCTTTGATTTTAGGTAATTTAATTTGTGATGCATACTGCGTCCTTTTAAAGAACATTTTATTTAATATACAGTTATCTAACGCTGACATATCTTCCACTTGCCAATAATGACAGCCCAAGCGACCCGGCCGCGGAAGGTCCCCATTACTCTCTAGTTGTCCACGCTGGCAACCTGTGCAGAATTGACACTCGGCGCCGTCCGGGAGAAGGAAGCGTCCGCTGCTCACCGGTGTCCGTTCCGTACCCATTGCGACCCGGAACCACTCCTTCCAGCTGCGCAAAACGGCCAGTGGACGGCGCTGCGGACCGAGCCAAGTGCGCAACGGAAAGATAGCGTAAAGTGCCCGCATCGAGATATCGCAAGCAAGCCACATGGCACAGGTCAATTTTGTGAAAAATTTTAACGTTTTTTAGGTTGGTCCATTGATCGTGACTGGGCCAAATATCTGACGAAATAAGAGTCAAACGAAAAACTACAAAGAACGAAACTTGTCTAGCTTGAAGGAGGAAACCAGATGACGCTATGATTGGCCCGCTAGATGGCGCTGCCATAGGTCAAACGGATATCAACTGCGTTTTTTAAATAGGAACCCCCATTTTTTATTACCTATTCGTGTAGTACTTAATATGAATGTTTTAGTTGGACCACTTTTTTCGCTTTGTGATGATGGCGCTGTAATAGTCACACACGTATAAGTACGTGGTGTCACGTAACATTCCGCCAGTACGGACGGTATTTGCTTCGTGATACATTACCCGTGTTAAAATGGATCGTTTACCAATTGCGTAAAAGGTCGATATCGTGTTGATGTATGGCTATTGTGATCAAAATGCTCAACGGGCGAGTGCTATGTATGCTGCTCGGTATCCTGGACGACGACATCCAAGTGACCGGACCGTTCGCCGGATAGTTACGTTATTCAAAGAAACAGGAAGTGTTCAGCCAAATGTGAAACGTCAACCACGACCTGCAAATAATGACGATGCCCAAGTAGGTGTTTTAGCTGCTGTCGCGGCTAATCCTCACTTCAGTAGCAGACAAATTGGGCGAGAATCGGGAATCTCAAAAATGTCGGTGTTGAGAATGCTACATCAACATCGATTGCACCCGTACCATATCTAGCGGGCCAACCATAGCGCCATCTGATTTCCCCCTTCAATCTAGACAAGTTTCGTTCTTTGTAGTGAGAGTTCTTATTTCGTGAGATACTTGGGACTCATGTGGTTAAGTTCTCCAAGCAGCACTGTGAGAGTTTCAAATGGGCTACACCTGTTACGGTCCTAGGAGCGCGTCTTCGGTTCGTCATGCCTGATTGATGATGACTGCATGGCGCAGCAATACTCCGGGATTGGTGGCAATAGCGTTTCCCTGTGCAGATGCACTCCTCAGAAGAAATGTAAATCTCCTGGTCGCTTCCCGTGACACTGATTTTTGGCGTTCGTTCCACAACTTCTGCTACTAGTGGATTCTTAACCCGATGCTGTGTGCTCCGGCACGACAAACTCGGATCAGGATGGCCGGCCTTTTGTACTCGTTCGCAGTGCGCCCGCGTAAGAGCGTGGCGTGTGAGGCAGAGCGGCGTGCTGCCTGAGGTGGACGGGGGCCGTGCCCCCGCGCTGGCGCAGGCTGATGCGATGCCGCGGCCGGGGCGGGCGCCGGCGCCTTATTACGCGGCGCTCGTTAGCGGCTAATGACGCGGCGCGGCGCGGCGCTCTCGTAGCGAGGCGCGACCGCGGCGCGCGCCAGCCGGCCGCCCACGCGTTAGCACCACGCGGGACGGCGGCCGGGGCTCACGCGCAACCATCTGACTCGAATTCGCTACCTCAGCTGCTCTCGGTGATCACAGAGCCGGGGCTGCAGTGGTCTGTTCGTTGATATTACAAAGCGTCCCGTGAAATACACTCCTGGAAATTGAAATAAGAACACCGTGAATTCATTGTCCCAGGAAGGGGAAACTTTATTGACACATTCCTGGGGTCAGATACATCACATGATCACACTGACAGAACCACAGGCACATAGACACAGGCAACACAGCATGCACAATGTCGGCACTAGTACAGTGTACATCCACCTTTCGCAGCAATGCAGGCTGCTATTCTCCCATGGAGACGATCGTAGAGATGCTGGATGTAGTCCTGTGGAACGGCTTGCCATGCCAATTCCACCTGGCGCCTCAGTTGGACCAGCGTTCGTGCTGGACGTGCAGACCGCGTGAGACGACGCTTCATCCAGTCCCAAACATGCTAAATGGGGGACAGATCCGGAGATCTTGCTGGCCAGGGTAGTTGACTTACACCTTCTAGAGCACGTTGGGTGGCACGGGATACATGCGGACGTGCATTGTCCTGTTGGAACAGCAAGTTCCCTTGCCGGTCTAGGAATGGTAGAACGATGGGTTCGATGACGGTTTGGATGAACCGTGCACTATTCAGTGTCCCCTCGACGATCACCAGTGGTGTACGGCCAGTGTAGGAGATCGCTCCCCACACCATGATGCCGGGTGTTGGCCCTGTGTGCCTCGGTCGTATGCAGTCCTGATTGTGGCGCTCACCTGCACGGCGCCAAACACGCATACGACCATCATTGGCACCAAGGCAGAAGCGACTCTCATCGCTGAAGACGACACGTCTCCATTCGTCCCTCCATTCACGCCTGTCGCGACACCACTGGAGGCGGGCTGCACGATGTTGGGGCGTGAGCGGAAGACGGCGTAACGGTGTGCGGGACCGTAGCCCAGCTTCATGGAGACGGTTGCGAATGGTCCTCGCCGATACCCCAGGAGCAACAGTGTCCCTAATTTGCTGGGAAGTGGCGGTGCGGTCCCCTACGGCACTGCGTAGGATCCTACGGTCTTGGCGTGCATCCGTGCGTCGCTGCGGTCCGGTCCCAGGTCGACGGGCACGTGCACCTTCCGCCGACCACTGGCGACAACATCGATGTACTGTGGAGACCTCACGCCCCACGTGTTGAGCAATTCGGCGGTACGTCCACCCGGCCTCCCGCATGCCCACTATACGCCCTCGCTCAAAGTCCGTCAACTGCACATACGGTTCACGTCCACGCTGTCGCGGCATGCTACCAGTGTTAAAGACTGCGACGGAGCTCCGTATGCCACGGCAAACTGGCTGACACTGACGGCGGCGGTGCACAAATGCTGCGCAGCTAGCGCCATTCGACGGCCAACACCGCGGTTCCTGGTGTGTCCGCTGTGCCGTGCGTGTGATCATTGCTTGTACAGCCCTCTCGCAGTGTCCGGAGCAAGTATGGTGGGTCTGACACACCGGTGTCAATGTGTTCTTTTTTCCATTTCCAGGAGTGTATATTACATCTGCATATGTACTCAGCAAACCACCGTCAAGTGCATGCCGCAGGGTATTTCCACTGTCACACATGCTAAGATTGCCTTCCCGCTGCAAACGCGTACAGACCGGGGAAAGAGGGAATACCATAATTCCTCTGTGCGCGCTGTGGTTGCAGTGATCCTGTCTTTGCAGTCCTTACGGGGAGGGGTAGTGTGGCCACAGCATATTCGGCTGTATCGAAACTGTGCCAGTGAAATTTCCACCCATATAAAAGTCTCTGAACTTTGCATGCAATATTCCTTGAAACTGCCTGCTGTCTAAGTCACGGCCTACTTGCACCCTTGGACTGCTCGTTCACCGGAAACACTCGGTGTGAACACTGAGATGCTGTGCGCCCACGCCCGAGCCGCGTCCTCGCAGCCACGCAGATGACCAGCAGCAGACATCCTGCTGCCAGTAGAAGAGCGTCACTGATGGTTCTCCCTCTTGTGTACCCATATTGCACAGGTTCTAGTTTTTTCAACGTTTAACCCTTTCGGGACGGAGCGCGTTTCCCCAATGCGGAGCGATTCGGCGGCTCTCTACGGGTTCCGTATCCCTTAGGTTTCTTTCATCGCTTATAAAATCTACAGTTTTTGATTTAACGGTGTAATTTGTTTTTTGTAAGTGAAGCTTAAAATACACTCTTCACTGGCGTACTGTTCTCATTGTTCCATGTCGCGCACTTTGTACTGCGGTTGTTATTCACTAGGATTCTCCAAGACTTAGTGGCTTTTCCGCTTCATTCTTTCCAAAATATCTAAATTTCCTGCGTTGTCAGTCGGTTCTGTTCATATCTTTGTTTAAAAAACGGTTACCTCTTTCTGCCCGGTAGTGACTGCCTATAGAAAGTCGTGTCTGAGCGGCAAGGCGGTACAAACGACGCTTAACAGTACGTGCCAAATGACTCTTAACACCAGATGTTGACGTCCTCCTGAGAAGTGATCATTCATTAGAGACACCAGCACTAACCGTGTTCTCAACGGCGCGCTCATTAAGCAAACAATATCGCATAAGTCTGTTCGCTAACTGCAACAAAGGTTCTTCAGATAGTAAGTAACTACTGAGAACAGCAATCTTTGCAGATAACGATACGAACTGGTATCATGTTGAAAAACTACACCCGACTTAAAAAGTTTCAACAACTAAACTAAACAGTATTCTAAGGTTCAGGACAGGAACAGTATTCGTAGCGTTTGCTCTGAACCATTACACCATCTCTAATTAGAAATGACAATGAACTGGAAAAACCAAGATGTATCCACATAATACCTGAAAAGACAACGCTGATGCGGTGAGCATCATAAAAAACGATTAACAGAAGTGGGGTGTGGTCCCTAAGGACACACCGAAATAACAATCGAAATCAGTTGTAGTTGCCACACACTTCTTTGTTACAAACACACTGCTCATAATACATTCACAGTAACCTTAATTACAACAAATCTTGTCTTACAGAACAAAAAAATCTTTTAAGATATCTTCCACATATCGTTCTCTTTCAACCACTTACATTAATTTAAATCATGTCCATGCACCCATAATTTAGTCAATATGACTGACAAATAAATCTCACATACTTCATCACTTACATGGAAACCCTTTTATCTATCTTTTTATCACATCAAAGTTCGGAGTTCAACAGACAGTAATGTTTTAAGACTTCTTTGACCAACTTTTCATAATTTAAAGGCAATATTCATAAAATTGTATTTATTATATTCATAAAATGGTAACACAGAGATTTAAGAACCAGGTTTTAAATTGTAAGACATTTCCAGGGGCAGATGTACACTCTGACCACAATCTATTGGTTATGAACTGTAGATAAAAACTGAAGAAACTGCAAAATGGTGGAAATTTAAGAAGACGGGACCTGGATAAACTGACTAAACCAGAGGTTGTATAGAGTTTCAGGGAGAGCATAAGGGAACAATTGACAAAAATGGGGGAAAGAAATACAGTAGAAGAAGAATGGGTAGCTTTGAGGGATGAAGTAGTGAAGGCAGCAGAGGATCAAGTAGGTAAAAAGACGAGGGCTAGTAGAAATCCTTGGGTGACAGAAGAAATATTGAATTTTATTGATGAAAGGAGAAAATATAAAAATGCAGTGAATGAAGCAGGCAAAAAGGAATACAAACGTCTCAGAAATGAGATCGACAGGAAGTGCAAAATGACTAAGGAGGCATGGCTAGAGGACAAATGTAAGGATGCAGAGGCTTATCTCACTGGGGGTAAGATAGATACTGCCTACAGGAAAATTAAAGAGACCTTTGGAGAAAAGAGAACCATTTGTATGAATATCAAGAGCTCAGATGGAAACCCAGTTCTAACCAAAGAAGGGAAAGCAGAAAGATGGAAGGAGTATATAGAGGTTCTATACAAGGCCGATGTACTTGAGGACAATATTATGGAAATGGAAATGGAAGAGGATGTAGATGAAGATGAAATGGGAGATACGATACTGCGTGAAGAGTTTGATAGAGCACTGAAAGACCTGAGCCGAAACAAGGCCCCGGGAGTAGACAACATTCCACTAGAACTACTGACGGCCTTGGGAGAGCCAGTCCTGACAAAACTCTACCGTCTGGTGAGCAAGATGTATGAGACAGGCGAAATAACCTCAGACTTCAAGAAGAATATAATAATTCCAATCCCAAATAAAGCAGATGTTGACAGATGTGAAAATTACCGAACTATCAGTTTAATAAGTCACGGCCGCAAAATAATAACGCGAATTCTTTACAGACGAATGGAAAAACTGGTAGAAGCCGACCTCGGGGAAGATCAGTTTGGATTCTGTAGAAATATTGGAACACGTGAGGCAATACTGACCTTACGACTTATCTTAGAAACTAGATTAAGAAAAGGCAAACCTACGTTTCTAGCATTTGTAGACTTAGAGAAAGCTTTTGACAATGTTGACTGGAATATTCTCTTTCAAATTGTGAAGGTGGCAGGGGTAAAATACAGGGAGCGAAAGGCTATTTACAATTTGTGCAGAAACCAGACGGCAGTTATAAAAGTCGAGGGGCATGAAAGGGAAGCAGTGGTTGGGAAGGGAGTGAGACAGGGCTGTAGCCTCTCCCCGATGTTATTCAATCTGTGTATTCAGCAAACAATTAAGGAAACAAAAGAAACATTCGGAGTCGGTATTAAAGTCTATGGAGAAGAAATAAAAACTTTGAGGTTCGCCGATGACATTGTAATTCTGTCAGAGACAGCAACGGACTTGGAAGAGCAGTTGAACGGAATGGACAGTGTCTTGAAAGGAGAATATAAGAAGAACATCAACAAAAGCAAAACGAGGATAATGGAATGTAGTCGAATTAAATCGGGTGATGCTGCGGGAATTAGATTAGGAAATTACACTTAAAGTAGTAAAGGAGTTTTGCTATTTGGGGAACAAAATATGATGATGGTCGAAGTAGAGAGGATATAAAATGTAGGCTGGCAATGGCAAGGAAAACGTTTCTGAAGAAGAGAAATTTGTTAACATCGAGTATAGATTTAAGTGTCAAATCCGTTTCTGAGAGTATTTGTATGGAGTGTAGCCATGTATGGAAGTGGGACAAGAAGAGAATAGAAGCTTTCGAAATGTGGTGCTACAGAAGAATGCTGAAGATTAGATGGGTAGATCACATAACTAATGAGGAGGTATTGAATAGAATTGGGGAGAAGAGGAGTTTGTGGTCCAACTTGACTAGACGAAGGGGTCGTTGGTAGGTCATGTTCTGAGGCATCAAGGGATCACCAATTTAGTGTTGGAGGACAGCGTGGAGGGTAAAAATCGGAGACCAAGAGATGAATACACTAAGCAGATTCAGAAGGATGTAGGTTGCAGTACGTACTGGGAGATGAAGCAGCTTGCACAGGATAGAGTAGCAAGGAGAGCAGCATCAAACCAATCTCAGGACTGAAGACTACAACATTCATAAAAGCATCCTTCGTAAAATTGACTTAACTATCTCAGATAAAAGTTCTGGGTTCAACAAGCCCCAAAATTTTGAAAGTTTACGCCGCCAACTTCTGATTAATTAGAACTATACGACTTGCATATACGGTTCGTATGATTTCCTTCCCAAGAAAAACTTAACACGGGTTGCTTCCACCCTACATGAGAATTAGTGGTGGACACGAGCACACAAAAAGAATTTAACCAATGCAAGAAATCCACGGGACAGAAATGAAATAAAAGGTACCCAACTTTGCACTGCGATTGAACTTCAGAAACCATAACTCTCCACTGAAAGGATGGAATTACATGACAGTAACAACATAACAAGAGATGTAGGGAGGTTCCTACCCAATGGTCTGAAGATGACCACAGTAGTGGTCGAAACCGGTCACCTTAATAAATAAATCGTGATCAACACTGTTTTTAATAGTAAATATTTGTAACTCATTGATTACTGCCACTCCCATAATGTATTCAAAAGGCCTTAAATATCACTCTGCCACCGTGGTAGTCCGATCCCAGTTTGCTCGCATCAACCACTGCCAATTATCTGCAACAGAAAAAATATCAGCGGCAGACGATATTCTGAGGCATGAGATACACAATCCTAACTGCACAATTAATTATCAATATCTTTCAGTGATATACTCCACAAATGAAACCAACAGAATTAACCTCCGTGACTTACTTGGGCAGTCACGGCTTTTAAAATCTGGTTAGCCAACCCCTTAAAACCATCACTAAAATTATGGCATCAAAGTTAGAATAGGAAGAATGATGTCGGCGCACATTTAAAGGCCAGACTAAAATAATGACATAACAGGTCGAATGGGAAAACTATTCCAGCGTAGCCGGCCGGTGTGGTCGAGCGGTTCTAGGCGCTTCAGTCGAATCCTACCTCGGGCATGGATGTGTGTGATGTCCTTAAGTTAGTTAGGTTTAAGTAGTTCTAGGGGACTGATGACCTCAGATGTTAAGTCCCATAGTGCTCAGAGCCATTTCAACCATTTATTCCAGCGTAGCTTGGAACGCCAAACACAGACTTAGGCACTACGTAGTTACACTTCTAGCTACGTCTTTACCTATGCTTCGTGTCTGTCTGGTGGGCGTCGTTACATTTCCGTAACTGCCGTCAAGGTATCAAGTGACGACACAATTCAGTGATAAGCAACTGGAACAATTCTAAGTAGTTTTTAATACACTGGAATATTTAGTTAATATGAACTCCACCCACCGAAGCGACTCGACGACTCCAATTCATTCGGCCTAGACGACTCCAATTCATTCGGCCTGTGTAACTTATAACCAACTTGTCCTTCCAACCTCGAAGAAATCCCAGTCACCATGGGCAGAAAATTTGCATTGTAACGGTTGAACTCGCAATAGCGGCTGGCCACCCTCCTTCGTCGTGCCGACTCGGTCTCTCGCCGTGCTGCATACAAACACGTCACCTCACATCGCGGATACCCGCAAACCAGCCCCCAGCAGAGCGCGCGCAGTGCAATTACCCCCCTCCCTCCCCCCCGCCAAAGTTGTCAAAAAGACAAATAAGCATCGAAGTCAACTCAACGGTCAAAAGACAATCGATGGAAACTGGCGGCAGCAACGCACCAGCTCAAGAAGTCAGAAAAAATACAGCAAAATAACTAGATAAATTCAGGGATAAAATACTATCATGGTCACGGTAAAAGGGGGCAAATGACTGTTAGAAACAACGGGTAACAATATTTTGGGCAGAAATCCGTACGTCGTACAAAATCTTAAAACAGGAAGCATACTCGTCTCATTTTCAGTTAAAATAGATGGTAGGTCCAGTGGGAGACCCAATTCTTCTCTCAGGTCATCACATAAAACACACACGACTAAAATATGTCGTATCGTCAGCAGTGTTACACACCTGTAACACACTGGGGGCTCCTCGCCATGTAAGAGAAAGCCATGTGTCAATGGGCAATGTGCCACTGTAAGCCATATAAGGGCTATTTCTTCAGCACGTCCTAGTCGAAATGGCGTACGTCACGGTCGCACAGAAGGTTCCACAGAACGCAGCTTATTACTACTTACTTCCATCCACTGGAGCACCGGCCAACACACGATCCTCCGGGTGACGGACATGATAACAGCCTGGGGGCAGGAGGTGGAAGGGAGCAAGCCGCATCAGCCGAGTTCATTTCCCGGGATCCCTACGTGCCCTTGAGCCCAGCGGAGAATTATTTCCTTTTCCTGCCTTTGCAAGATAGGGAGAGCGTCGTGGACATCTTGCACCATTCGATCTGTTGAGCATGTCTGACCAACAGCAAGGCGGGCACTTTGGAAGTGGGAACAGGTGAGGAAGTTCTTGCTACGTGGACGTCTCAGCAGTTCCAGTGCCCTCAGGATAGCAAGCAGTTCTGTACAATAAACTGAAAACTGCTCTGGGAGCCCTATCCTCAGGACAATGTCGGGGAATGCGACAGTGCAACCGTTAAAATCGCGGTGCATGGGCCCATCCGTGTAAACACTAATAAAATTTGGGTTATGATTTAAAATCTTGTTAAATTAAAGTTTAAAAATGTCATCTGGGGTACTATTCTTCCGGTATGCAGTCGATTCGAAAAGTAACCTAGGCCTCTTCAGTAGCCAGAGGGATCCCCTACACCTCTACTGGTTTTGAACCTTATGCCCTCAGTTTTTACTAGTTCAAGGCTCTCCCTCGCACAGATCCCAAGCGGCCTCGTTGCCTGCGAACGGTGACGGAACAGCCGTTCCAGTGGCGGCTGTGCAGCGGTGATGGAGGCTGGTAATTTAGTAACGGGCAGAGCTCTGTATGCTTCGCGTACCACGTGGGGAAGAATTCGCATAGACAGTGGAGGCTCAACAGCCTCGGCACAGAAGCTACAAACTAGACTCGTGCCGTGCGGTAGCGTTCTCGCTTCCCACGCCCGGGTTCCCGGGTTCGATTCCCGGCGGGGTCAGGGATTTTCTCTGCCTCGTGATGGCTGGGTGTTGTGTGCTGTCCTTAGATTAGTTAGGTTTAAGTAGTTCTAAGTTCTAGGGGACTTATGACCACAGCAGTTAAGTCCCATAGTGCTCAGAGCCATTTGAACCATTTTTTAGACTCGTGCGATAAACCCTTGTCTACATTTTATATGTACCATGCTTCTGCCATCATTAGACCTGCTCGAGTAGCGTAAAGAGCGGCACCCTAGCTTGTGAAACAGGAAGGGGAGCCAGACTCGGATGGAATTCACGTTGCGGATTAAAGACCATGTCTGGTGCACCGACCGGCCTGAATTTTTTTATTTTTATTTTTTATTTTTTTAGGTTGGTTGATTGTGGGAAGGGACCAAACAGCGAGATCATCTGTCCCGTCGGATTAGGGAAGGGTGGGGAAGGGAGTCGGTCGTGCCCTTCCAAAGGAACCTTCCCGGAATTTACCTGAAACGATTTAGAGAAATTACTGATAACCTAGATCAGGATGACCGGACGCGGGTTTGAATCGTCGTCGTCCTCCTGAATGCGAGTTCAGAGTGATGACCACTGCGCCACGTCGCTCGGTCGTTTTTTCTGGACTGTTTCCCACTCTTCTTTAACAAATACTGGTCTCTTCCACAAAATTCCGCCTCAGAGAATACAATAAACAAATAGTTCAAATAAAATAACACTCAGAATAAAGTTTACACACGATTCACAGACAGATGCCGCACATTACTTCCATCCCTTGGTTACCAAGACGTCATCCGGCCACAAAGTTAAATAATAGAATGAATTTGCCAAATCCTGAAAATATGACCCCGTACTAGACGGAGCAGTGAACGCTACGGAAAAGATAACAGAAGAAGAAAAAGAAGAAGTGCTTTTGTTATCGAAAGCTATTTTGCCGTCCAAAAAGCGAAACTCTGCAGCTGCTTTCAGCATCTCATTTCCTGATTTTGTTAGTTTACCATCACAGTATTTAATTCGATTCTATTTCGTTGTCGCTGTTTATTGTTTATGATTATGTTATAACCTCCTTTCAAGACACTACTCACTAAATTAAGCTTACCTTCCAAGTCCTTCGTTGCTTCTGCCAAAAACACATAGTCATCGGCAAAATTCAAAGTTTTTATTTCCCCTCCTCGAACTTGATATCGCTTCCTAAATTTCTTCTCAGGTTCTTAGCTTTGCCTTGTATACGACTAATTCCAGTAATTTGATCGCTATTGATAAACAGTGCCAATTTAATGGATACGCAGATATTCGCTTTTTGCTGCCGCTTTCACCGCATTAAAGGTTCGTGCCAGATACGTACTGCCGTGACGGCCGTGCTAGTGTGAGTGCTGTAAACTACTTGCAGTTCATGGGCGGACCGTACCATTCGTCGACGCTTTTTATTCACCACCAGATCAGAAACACGGACGGTCACACAAAATGTACTTTACCCATTGCTTTGAGTGGCCACTTACCTCTGGGCTACATCCCAAAGGATTCACAGAATGATGACAGTCTGAGAATATTCCCCACGGCCTTTCTTGAGGCGCGTTGACAGCAAAGTACTTACAACTACTTAGCGTTATGATTTGGCCGAGATGCAGTAAATATTTGGCAACTTTCTCATTTAAACAGAAACACTTTCGTCTCCTTGAAGTATGCGCTTACAGAACTCGCTTCGATTATTACGAAGAAGCCAGCATGGGCCGACCACATGTTATCGTGCCATCGCGTTTTCCCCTCTGATTATCGTAATATTCCTTCTCTGTATGTACAGTTACTGAATCAATATTATGTGCCGATACGAGCCATAGTTAACCACAACAAAACTAGGTAGTTCCTCTCGAAATAAATTGCTTTTGTTTCAAGTATGTCCGTGCCAAGACTGCTTTTGTTTCAAATTTCTGTCCGTGTTAATACAGCAGACCCACCAGAAACATTATTATTATCTTGCAGGGCAAAAATTCGTAACTAGAATCGACAGATTCGCCATTTCTTTCTGAATATATTGCATACAATGAGTTCTCTTTGAAACTTTATGTTTTAAAAATTCAGATCCCTCATTTCATAAGTGTTTTGGTGTGTTTCATTTTGAGATGCCAATAAATAATATATCAGCTTTTTAAAACAAGTAAACTTCTTCAGATGATAATATCTCTCCGTTTTGAAATATTAATGATTCAAAATGGAATTTGATTAATAGGGTAGAATTGAGTACCTCGGAATGGTGTTTTGAACATACTCGTTTTATCTTATTATTTACCTTCTCTTTATAGACAATTGCTATCACAAACATGCTGGAGGAGGAGACATATCAAAAACTGTCAAAGTACCCAACTTCAAGAATAATGAGGAAGACGTCGAAGCTTCTCAAGAGGTCTTCGCTGTAAGAGAATATCATCAAAAATCTCCTCCCTCGAACACCTCGGCCACCTACATTGTATGGACTTGCAAAGAACAACACTACCTCTACGCCCCATCATGAGCACCATTGCATAGCTGACTTACAGACTCGCGAAACATCTGGCCAACCTCCTTACTTCGCACGTAGGTCACTGTGTACACCACATCAAGCATACAGCCGACTTCATCAGTCGAATTAAATGCCTGCGTCTTGAGAAAGGGATATTATGGTTCAAAATGGTTCAAATGGCTCTGAGCACTATGGGACTTAACATCTGAGGTCATCAGTCCCCTAGAACTTAAACCTAACTAACCTAAGGACATCACACACATCGAACCTGTGACCGTAGCAGTCGCGTGGTTCCGGACTGAAGCGCTTAGAACCGCTCTGCCACAGCGGCTGGCCGGGGATATTATGGTCAGCTTTGATGTAGTGTCATTGTTCACGCATGTTCCCATTAAAGACTCTATATATCTCCTCTCTGTTATTTGACGACAGTGTTGTGTATTTATTGAAGCATACTCTGACGTCATCGTATTTCTTGCATGATGGAGAATATTTCAACCGGACGGACGGCGTTGCGATGGGAAGCCCATTAGCTCCAGTTGTAGCCACTGTTCATGGAGTACTTTGAAAACATCGCCCTGGACTCGGCTCCTGAAAAGCCTAGTTGCTTTTATCGTTACGTCGACGACACGTTCGTTGCCTGGTCTCATGGACGTGAAAAGCTGGGAGAAGTCTTGGATCACGTCAACAACATCCATGGCAACATCAAGTTCACGATGGAGATAGAGACAGATGGTGTCTTGCCGTTCCTTGATGTCCTTATCTGCCGCAAAGCAAATGGGTGTCTCGGACACAGCGTTTACCGGAAACCCACACACACAGACCGATAACTGCACGCTAACAGGTAGCATCATCCGTCGTAGAAACGTTCTGTTCTGAGGACATTAGTGCATCGAGCCGAAACCGTCTCAGACTCTGAAAACTTACCGAAGGAACTGAACCACTTACTGAAAGTATTGAAGGAAAACGGCTCCAAGAACCGCCAGATTTCGCAAACTATTTTTCCGAAAATATGTAATCAGAAAGACACCGAGGAGGACTCGAAGAAGTTTGCGTTCTTGCCGTTCTCTGGCTCCATAACAGGAAAATATTCTGGCTCCTCAAGAGGCATAAAATCGATTCGGTCTTCAGAGCTCCAGTAAAACTTCGACAACTCTTGATGCCTGTGAAAGACGACGTAGGCCTCAGAACGCCAGGAGTATATAAAATACCATGTGGGCGATAGACAGTTCTATATCGGATAGACTGTGCGTACCATTGAACAGCGCTGTGTAGAACAAGACAGATGTTTTCGCCTACGGTACCCAGACAAATGAGCGGTAGCAGAGAATGCCTTAGAAAACTGTCATCGTATTGCATTCGACGAGACGTCTATTATCACACGGACCAACAGTTTTTGGGATAGCATAATAAAAGAAGCGATCGAAAAAAAAAATTGTGACAACACGCTCAATAAAGACGTCGGGCTGCAGCTAAGCACAGCTTGGGACCCGGCCATCGGAAGGTTGAAGCGGGCGCGGCTGCACAACGTAAACATTACCATATATGGTGCTGGAGCGGGTACCAGTGACGTCACGGAAGGCAGCGCGGCTATATATGGACGGCAGCAGCAACCAGAAGACAGTCACCACTTGACAATGGCCGAGGAGTACTCGGCCCAAAGCTCGTTTATTTTAAACCACTTGACGCGGCTCGAAGCCCGAGAAACTTTTATTAATAGGGAGGTAGTTTTAAACTATGAGAGCTAGCAGTGGCAAAACACAGTATTAGGAATAAAGAAAGTGACGTGAATGATTGAGAAATGAAAAGATCAAGAAGCGTAAGTGTTCGAGTGATGGAAAAGTGGCCATACCCTTTAATTTTTGGGGAGCCGTTATGAGCGTAACAGGAGGAAGCTTTTAGCTGCTTCTTGAAAGCAACAGGGCATTTAATAGTGACAGGGAAAAGGTGGGAGGCGTTGGCAGTAATACACAACGTAATGTGGCATGCAGAGTAGGAGGTAAATGGTGACGAGGAGGCAGCGGTGGATAGTCACCCGTTATTTATCGTATTGCATTGAGGAATCGTTGTAGAAAATGAGAGAGAATTATTTACACCCACTTTGGGAGGTGCGTGCAGCGATGAGATATCATCGTGGGGGTGATAGGACGAGAAGTGCATCTGGTGTGTCAGACTCATTTTGAACGCACAGTGAGTGAGTGGAGTATGGAAACAACAGTCTGCCGTCATCTGCTGTTTGTTTTCTGAAGTGCAGCGCTTACTGGCGCTTTCGCGCACTTCGCTTGTGCCAGATTTCCACCCCTCGCCGAGCGATGGGATCGCGCTGACCGCGCGCTGGCACGGCGTGCAACTGCGGACGTGCCTAATTGGCTGGCAGAGGGCCGGCGCTGCAGCGGTGCGCGGCCCGCTAACAGCCGCCCTGTCCAGTCAGCTGTGTGCGACTGCCGCCCTCACTCGTGCTGTTAATGCTGCCTACGTCCTCCAAGGGCCGACACCGTAACGTGCGCTTCAAGCTGAAACGGTGTGCGATAAAGAATGTGAAGCACGGGTCGCCAGTTTATAAGGGTCTCGTAGTAGTTTCATTCTTCAGCCTGGAGACTTGTTTGACGCATTTCTCTTCGCTGGTTTACGCAGTTTTTCTGTTCTCTAGATACACTACCGGAAAAACAAATTCGAAAATCTTGAAAGACGATGTCGATCTTGATCCGATTACAAAATGCTGGGGATGGTAGACGTACTGATCCAAAGTATAAAAAAATAAAGTGTGAAATGTTATGGGACTTAAAACTGCTAAGGTCATCAGTCGCTAAGCTTACACACTACTTAACCTAAATTATCCTAAGGACAAACACACAACCCATGCCCGAGGGAGGACTCGAACCTCCGCCGGGACCAGCCGCACAGTCCATGACTACAGCGCCTTAGACTGCTCGGCTAATCGCGCGCAGCATCCAAAGTCATCCAACTGCAGATGGCGTAGTGGCATAACTACGAGAACGCCGTCTGTATCCACCCTTTAAAAGGGAGTGCCTATAGCCAAAAGTGTGGTGCAGACGTATATAGCATGCAGGCACCAAGTCATGGAGAAGCATACCTGCTTCCTACAGCCAACTTAGCAAATCTGAGGGGGCTCAGATTGTAACCTTCCGACTGGGAGGATGATCATTTTGGAGAGTCGGCACACCAAGTTTGAAAGGAGAGGAGGATAGATTGGTTTTAGACGTCCCGTCGACAACGAGGTCATTAGAGACGGAGCACAAGCTCGGAGCAGGGAAGGAAATCGGCCGTGCCCTTTCGAAGGAACCATCTGCCTGGAGCGATTTTTGGGAAATTCCCACGCCCGGGTTCCCGGGTTCGATTCCCGGCGGGGTCAGGAATTTTCTCTGCCTCGTGATGGCTGGGTGTTGTGTGCTGTCCTTAGGTTAGTTAGGTTTAAGTAGTTCTAAGTTCTAGGGGACTGATGACCATAGATGTTAAGTCCCATAGTGCTCAGAGCCTTTTTGGGAAATTACGGAAAACCTAAATCAGTATTGCCGGACGCGGGTTTGAACCGTCGTCCTCCCGAATACGAGTCGACTGTGCCAAGCACTGCGCCACCTCGCTCGGTACACAAAGTTTGACGTACCACATCAATTGAACAGCATAGCTAGCAAGATTGGTCTGGTGAGTATGCTCCCATTCGTAGATGAGGTTCTTGATGCCCACACAGCACACGTGCCAACTGAGACAACCGTATTGTAAGGGCAGCAGTGGTAGACTGTACAGCTTCCTCAGCAGACGTAAGAGCAAATGTGAACCGACAAGTGTCGAAGCGAACTGTTGCGAACTGGTTGCCAGCAGATGGTTTATAGACACGCGCACCTCTACCTCGTCTTCCAGTCACTCCACAGCATCGACGTGCACGGCTCTACTGGTGCCATCAGGCGACCACACCTACGGTGGAATGGCGCCTCAAAGTCTTCAGTAGCGAAAGCAGATTCTGACAGTGCAAGTGATCGCCGTTTGCGCATGCGGCGTAACACCAGGTGAGGTCTGCCTCGAACAGTGCAGTCGTCCGAGATGCACTGGTCGCAGCCCTTATGGTCTGGGGTGTGGTAAGCTACAACACTCTTTCACCTTCGACTTTTATGGAGGGAACGCAGACCAGCGCTCGATACTTGCTGAATGTTTTTTGAGCAGTTCCTCTGCCATTTTTGCAGCAGGAACGTCATGTACTGTTCTAACAGGATAATGCTCGTTCAGATACCGTCTGTGAAACTCTTCGTGCTGTGAAAGACGTGCAGCAGCTTCTCTGGCCAAGTAAGGTCGCCGGAGAACGAGTCGGACACAGTGGTAGACAAGTGACTCGTACGACTAGTCCACCCACAACTTCTACAGAATTACGTGAACAGATCGAGCAGGTGTGGAATAACGTATCCCAGCACAGTTTTCGTCGCTTTTATGATCGACTGAATGCCAGAGTCAGTGCCTGCGTTATCACACAGTGAGTAGAGATGTGGAAATGGATTAATAATTGCTCGAATAATTTGAAAAAAAAAAGATTGGAAAGAAAGTTGAGAAAATTTTGAAGATAATTTATGAATCTGTGCACAATCTTGGGTGATACCAATATCAACAGATCTTGAATATCATTACATTCAAGGTCTGTAAACATAATTTGCATTACGTACTGCTGCTTCCAGTTGTGTGCGTACCAAATAATCACCGCAATCATTGAAACTGTTGATCTATCTATAAGCTTTTAAAAACACGAAGCACAATATTTTTAATACAAGTAAACCAAGTTCAATAGGTGCCTGCAAAGTCTGAGTCATTGATTCCATTGTGTTTAGTCTTGTGTGTGACAATGTCGATGCAGGAACGCTTCTCCAGATACGGCGTTAATTATTCGTATCTGCACCGAATCTCTTGATCTCTTGATGCAGGATCTCAGCGGCGAGTGAAATGATGAACAGATAGGAGTTGAACTTATAACCGAGCAAGTAAATATTCCTTTACTGATAACTTTTTATAATACTTTTCATGAACGGTTAAAATACACATTTTTAACAATGCTGGTACGACGGATCCAAGCATACGTCTATACGCTACCAGTTCCGAAACAAAAGGTCGAAGATACATGAATTAATAAATTGAAGAGCGCATTTTTTACGTTGTTTCATACAGATATTTAACTATTTATCAAAACGTTATCCTTGGCATAGAACAACTCGTTAATTTACTTTTGGCGGTGTCTTTGGTTTATAGCTCATTCAGTTTGCATATAGTTTATTTGCAAGAAAAGAAAAGAAAGAAACATAATATGATTCAATACAACACGGAGGCTATACTGCGTCCTAATAAGGGTGCTTCGCACATGGACCCTTACCTAGTACCTCAGTACCGCTTCAGCTGTTGATCTGTAAATGTAATCATTTCATTTACTACAACTGTATTGTTTCTACAGAAAATTTAGTATGAAGTAGAAAATTCTGAATGGGTGTTCTACTTTTCTGCCAGCAATGTAACTACCGCATCCTATATCCAACTGAACCAGCGTACTGCAGTCGACGCTTGGTCTCCTGTAATTTTTACACGCTACACTTCTCCCTTACCCAGTTAACTATTCCTTGATGCCTCTTCATTAGATATTCGATCTACTCATCTAACACCCAGCGTTCATCTCTAGCACCGCATTTCGAAAGCTTATACACTCATCAACTAGAACATGATGAGCGCCTACCTATTATCGACATAAACCCGTCCAGGCAATAGCAGCGTCACCTGGCGAGGAATGACTGCTAGTCAGACACACACTATGTGCATGTAGCATCAGTGAGCGTGCTGTCGTTGTGTAGAACGGGGAAGCGCGCGATCTTATCTGAGCTTGACCGAGGGCAGAGAGCGACGGCCCGGACGCTCGGCACGAGCATTTCGGAAACTGCACGACTTTCGACGTGTTCGAGGAGTGCTGTGGTGAGTGTCTTCAACACGTGGCAAAACAACGTCCGGATGTCGTGGGGTAGGGATGTAAGGTGGCAGGCAAATCCAACACCTTCCATGAAAACCCTGACATGATAAGCAAATCCAGTAATATGTCACATTGAAAACCCTGACATGATAAGCAAATCCAGTAATATGTCACATTGAAAACCCTGACATGATAAGCAAATCCAGTAGTATGTCACATAGCTCCGAATAAATCGTGACATTAAATTAACCAAAGTAATACGAGTAACGAGTGAGCAAATGGAATACCACAGACTAACACAAGAATGCCTAAATGCATGTCATACCTTCCCACCGTGAGACAGACGCAGTTCCGAGGGGAGAAACGAGAACAGAAGCCGAGAGCAGAACCGTGTTAAACTAGAAGGCCCTACAATAAGGGACGGACACCCACGTCGCCACCTAACTGCTAGGAGCACCCCCCCCCCCCCAACTCATGTTAAAAGCTAGAGCCCTCCAGAAGAACAGTATAGATCTTACGATAACACTAAAAGGACCAAACCAGCTGCAAGTTTTAGCGTGAGACTTTTTCGCGTCTCTGTTACGTTGCAAACTTTAAAAACATTGCCCCACCACGAAAAGTATAAAGTTTCTCATTGGATAGACAGAATTTTTGTAGGCGGAGCTTAAGGTTAACATTGAGACCCTGATTGGTCAGATGAAAACACAACCAGATAGTTTTTTTAAACCAACTTCGGTAAATTGTAGTAAGGAGAAGTTAGGAGAGAGTTGCTTCCGAGATGGCGAGGTGAGCGGAGCTGTGCTGTCCGCCGCCCCCTGACGAACACCGACAAGGTAATGAACGCGCGCGATGCCGCATAACAGCGCATAAAGCTTCACTCAGAACTGCAGAAGTCTCATCTGTTACACCCCCTATTTGCGTAATACTAGTGTCGATCGTCAATTAAAGCTCATGGTGTTCACATTTGCCACTTGAAGTAAAAATCTGAAACACGATGATTTTTGTTATATAGTTATGGAGAAGCCACAGCAGCCAATGTAATTTACGACAAGTTAGATAAGTAATTAAAGATAATTGAGGGTCACTGTAGACCATTTTGATAGTTTTCTCTTTTGTGAAACTTTATTTAAACCTAGATAATAGATGTAATATGGCATAGGTCATCCTTCGATCAATTGTAGAACTCGGAAACCCACTCAGGGAATATTCGTTCACATTTTTGTTGAACGCAGTTGGTTTTTACCATACTGTATTAAAACATTTCCTTTTATCAATAGTGCAATTTATAAACAATGTTTTGTGAGTAGAATAAAAATTCCAATGGTAAACTTAACTGCTATTTCGATGTTATTTTACCAGCTAACTAAAAATAGGAAAGCCTTGAACCCCTTCCACTAAATTTAGTTAGTGTTAAGATTCTTTTACAGGGAGTGCAGTGGAGCTGACGCTGAAATCATTAAGTATTTGATTATATCATCGCTAGTCTCACTGAACTCTTCTGAACTCTACATGTCATGTATGGTCTGGCGTCTCCTTACCAGCAACAGGTCCCAGGTTCAAACTAGTCAATTCGGTAAAAAAATACGCTCAGAGCGTCGTTGCGCGAAAGTGGTAGGGAGACACGACTTAGAACAAACAGACACCACGCAGAATGTTAGATGGCGACCACCTCTCATTACAGATGTCGGATGTCGTAGGCTTGGCAGAATGGTAAAGCAGGACAGAGGCGAACTGTGGCGGAACTAACAAAAGACTTTAATGCTCATCGAACACTCCTAATAATGGGCCTCCGCTGTAAACAACCCATACCTGTGCCAGTGTTTACAGCACGACAACGGCAACTGCGATTGAAATGGGCCTGTGACCATCGGCATTGGATGTTGGCGCAGCGGCAGAGGGTTACATTATCTGATGAATCCCAGTACCTTCATCATGCCAATGGGAGGGCGCAAATCCGTCGTCTTCTGGGGGAACAGCTCCCTAACACCTGTACCGCGGGACGGTGACAAGCTGCCGGCGTCTCCGTTATGCTCTGGGGAAGATTCACGTGATCATACATGGATCCACTGGAGCTCGTTCAAGGCTCCATGACGGCCGAGGACTACCGTACACTGGTTGCAGACCACGTACACCCTTAATAACGATCATGATTCACGACGGTAGTGGAATTTTTCAACAAGATAATGCGCCATGTCACAAGGCCAAGCGTGTGATGGAGTGATTGGAGGAACACAGTAGCGACTTCCAATTGATGTGCTGGCCTTCAACCCGCCGGACTTGAACCCGATGGAACACATCTGGGATGTAATTGAACGTGGCCTCAGAGCTTATCGCCCCCTCCCCACTCCTTCTGGGAATTTACGGGAATTAGGTGACTTGTGAGTGCATATGTGGTGCCAACTTCCTCCAGCGACCTACCAAGGCATTTATTTTCTAATTGGTATTACTGTTTATAGTCTAGGCTTCACTTACACCTAACGCTACGTTCCAAATACATACTTTTAGGAAAGTATTCTTGACGGTTAAATATACAGGGCAGAGGAAAACAACAAGTCAGAGACTTCGAATCGAGCAAAAATTTATGGTAATACTATGTCGTAAATATACCCTTGTGGAACAGCGCATATAAAATAACTTGCCCAACTAATGCCTGTTACACTAAATAGCGCCGCTACGAATTGAGTTAGCTGAGGATAATGGTTTCACCTGAGCAATTGAAGCTAGCGTTATTGCTCGTCAGTTTGGGATCCGTACCAGATAAGACTGAAGGATGAAATTGAAAAAATCCAAAGAACAACAGCATGGTTCGTTAAAGTTTCATTTAGTTATACAATTGCAAGAAAAAAGCCCTCGGTCACTATTTTGAGACTTAATTAACCTTGTTTCGACAATACTAGGAGTGCCTTCATCAGAATTGAAAACGATTAAAGTGGCCTATAACATAGTCACAGAGTTATAGGGTAATCGCTAAAGCGCCACGGCGATGCTCGGCCAGCTTCAGTAACAGACACTGGAAGAGAGGCGTTCTGCATCGCGATGTGGTTTACTATTGAAGCTAGGAGAGTATACATTCCTAGAAGTTTCAACCAGTGTATTTCCTCCTCCTACTTCTTATTATATAGAAATCACCATCAAGATGAAATTAAAGAGGTTCGAGGTCACGCGAAAGGTTACCAGCAATCGTTCCTCCCGCGAACGATACGCAGCTGGAGTTGTGAAAGGCGGCACACATATTAAGGTGACTTGCAGAATGTAGATGGACATGTAGATGGCTGTCTTGATGTACTGTAAGCTTCAGTGCTGTTAATAAAGAAATCTAAAGACGACGTGTTTTTTATTTTTGCTCTTGTACAGAGAGCATATATGAGCTCTTATTCTGTCATGTATAATAAGTTGGGTTTGGGTTGTTTGGGGAAGGAGACCAGACAAGGAGGCCATCGGTCTCATCCGGTTAGGGAAGGACGGGGAAGGAAGTCGGCCGTGCCCTTGTAAAGGAACCATCCCGGCACTTGCCTGGAGCGATTTAGGGAAATCACGGAAAACCTAAATCAAGATGGCCGGACGCGGGATTGAACTGTCCGAATGCGAGTCCAGTGTCTAACCACTTTGCCACCTCGCTCGGTATATAAGAAGTCAGCAAGTATGAGCAGAGAAGTAAGACATTGGTGAAAAATAAAATGAATTAAATTTCAAATGTCTTTTGAACACATGACTTTTTTACAGCAGTAACTCGAAATTCCTACCTGCAACGTAAGAAAGCTGACGTCGCCAAAAAGAAGCGACTGCACATTCGCTTTAAAATTCCTGGAATTTTGCGAATGATTGTCACGTTCTCAACGTCCACGCCCTCGCTGCTAATTGGCAGCCGTTTTATGGCCTTAGCTCCTATGAATATTTGGAAAAGTGTACCCCTTACATGTTCTGACTTGACCTGATTACCAAGTTGTTCATTTTCACCTTGTATGTTGCATATTAGCGTATTTCCTTTTTTAGTTCTACGTCTTTTGTAAGAAAACGTTTGCCTTTGATCCATTGATTCCCATTTGAGCACGGCGAGTGTCTGTACCAGAGTCCCCGTTAGCTACACTTGCTTATTACTGTCTCTAAATTCTTTAAATATCAACTTTGGTGAGAAGTCTGTTGTGGCGTGCTCGCTGGCAGCTATGTCCTGCATCTCTATCAACAACTCTGCCAGTGCAGCGTTCTGAAACTATTACACAAATAAGTCGATGTACAAGAACTCTTACTTACTGTATCTTACAGAGTTCCTTGACATTAACGTGGTGCCCTGGTATTCAACACATACGAAAACTTAATCCGTGACAAGGTGTTATTTCCAGTCGCAAATATCCTCCAGAGAGCAAGCCAGTGTCTGCGATGCAACTCTATGGCTGTGGAGTTTCCAGTAAAAAGTCTGTTTACTAATGCAGCGTTTTTCAGTATGGCGTCTGTAAATAGTCTACGGCACTAGCTGGTAACTTCATAATTGCAACAGCAACTCTATCCGGTATAGAACTGCAGCTGACTCTGCAGCCTTATGGCACCGCACGGATTGCTACATTTGATCTGCACGATCGGCTGACGCTGTCAGAGATACCGAGCATCTCACCCGTTGGCTATTTTGACCCAATTATGTCATCGTTTTCTCTGATTGGCGTCCGTGAGTGTGGCAAAGAGGCCATCCTCCGTAGGTGACCTCTATGAAGCGGCCCGCGTCTTTCATGGCCTCGCCTGCGTGGAATGCAACCAGGAACACAGCAATGGTGGAGGGGATGTCGGACGGGCAGGGGTAGCGCGGTGATTCGATAGTGGTCTACAACATAATAGTCGTATTAGCTTCTCTACACGATTTGCGTTACAGATGCACCACTCTTTCTCAGAACCCTTCCAACAAATCTAACTCTCCCACCCACCTTCCGCACAACTTATTTATCGTGTTTGTCCTCTGTTCATATCGCTTATTAGTGTTCCCCATAAATATATAAATAATGTGATATTCCCAAGTAGTTTACCAGTAACCTCATAATCATACATTTTTCTGTTCTTTCCCTCTTAGTGCATTATTTCACATTCATCCAGGTTTGAAGGTATCTGCCATTCAGTGGACCAAATGGAAACACTGTCTAAGCCGCCCAGCGCCTCCTTTTATCGTCCAGCGACAATGTCTTCTTCTAAATAACAGCATCTTCATTGAACTTCTGATAGAGCTGCTTCCTTAAAGCTCAGCCCTCCCCCCCCCCCCCCTCCTCTTATTTTTCATCGCATATCGGACATCACGGCATAACAATATTGAGTGTTTTCAATGACTTAATTGATCCTAATGATGAAACGTCCGACTAACAAGTGCACCTGCCTCTCCGTCTCCGAACGTTTTGAAACGGAGGTTTTATCAAAGTTGATGGTTCAATATTTGATGTCCAATCTCGGAACACAAACCATGGAATAACAGCAACGACGTTGTCAGCTATATATCCAGGCCAGTTGGGGATGATCTCTCCTGACTGCCCACCACAAATAAATAACACAGTTTACAAATCACCTCCGGTATTCCTGCTCTGGGGCGGCAGTAATAAGATTTCACATTCTGACAAGGGAATGGTCAGACTTGTCATGACGAAACCTGTGTTGCTTTCTTTACCACTGTGAGTTAACATTGCAAGAAGTCTGTATGCAGAATTTTAGCTGCTTATATGACCTGGAAGTCTATAAACAATTTTATGAAGTAAGACATTATTGTCGCTTGGTTTCCGCGCTTGCAACTGCCTCTTGTACAACCCTCTCTCGCTACGTTATACTAACGCCATCTAAGGACAAGGTGGCGTTAGCTACGCGCCGCTCTCTTGCCACAGCAGTGAGAGAGCTGATTCCCCCAGTGAAAGCGATCGTATGATAATTAAACATTCGTTGACAAATATGGCTGATACGTTATCTACAACAGTCTTTCCAACTAGCTATGAAATAGACACAAATAAATATTTGGTTTAGAACACGTCCAAATTTTATTTCTTGTAATTACGGCAAAAATGCGAAATATTGATACAATGTTCAAAACATAATTTTTTTGTGCACCAAGAACATACAAGCAAAGACGACATATGACAGCCCTGCGAATCACCGACGTTGTTAGATGTCCGTGGACAAAACTGGGCTGGTGTTAGGAATGAATCACACCTAGTATCAGTATATTTCGAGGAGTGCCACGCATATTTAATCAGCTTCTGAAACTGTGGGGAGGGAAATTGATAATGTACTACTGATTGCAGCTTGAGAATATTGTCACGGTGATAGACGGGAAATTGCAGTGATCTGCACACAATAATTTTCTGTGTTTTCTGTAAAATGCCTTCCACTGACGGAAAAATTCTCTGTCTAAAGGTTGAATTACGTTCGTCGTGCCGGGTGGAATCTGAAGTACCTCTACTTCTTTGTCAGGGTGGGCTCGAAATACAGCTTTTAATGAATCAGGCCTTTTATGAACTGACCACGAATCTAGAAGGAGAAGAGATGTGTTCCCGCAGAACGGAAGAAAAGCATGACGCATGAAAAGTGTAACGTTTTCATTTCCCATTTTTCCAGACTTCGATGCGTCTACCACAAGATTGTTTGCGTAGAACATTGTTCTTTTGGCACGTGGTCCGAAACTTCCAGTTGGTTCTTGAAGACACACATATAGTTTAGGCAGCAATGAACCATCCAGACTAATTATAGGCATTGTAGTGTATGAATGGGTGAGTGCAGTCGTGGACTGCGCAATCTTTTGCTCGCATTTCTTTTTGAAAGCCTGACTGATCTGCATTGTACACGTACGATTCTCTAAAACTAGCGATCTTATTTTTGCATTCGTAAGAAAAGCTTCTATCGTTTAGATTTGTCACTTCATTTTCCAACCTGTTTCTAGATACAAATTTTGTTATTTTTCTTGCCACAATTTCATGTGATCTTTTGAAGCGACTAATCCAACTTTGAGAAGCTGTAAATTCTTTAGCGCCTGTCGCGTTGGCAATCTCTAACGCCCAATCACGCAAAGTTGTATCGCTGACACTAAATGACTGTTGTCTGGCATCGGTAAATAGCTCAAAAAGTCGCGCAGTTATCTCCGTCGCAATTTCCAGTCGACTCTTACGTCGTCGAGCGACTTCGTTTTTCCATCTATACAATTCACGTTCAGAACGGACAAAGCGATACTTACTTTGAACAGTATTGACACGTAGGCGTTTCTTACCGCTTTCGTTCAACCAATACGTCACCGCTTTTTCTTTGACTGATAAGGTAATTTTAGTTGCTGGTGTTACTTTCGGAGATAATTGATGATGGTATGTGGCACTATCACTCGAAGAGTCTTCATGAGTGCAACTTTCGTCGGTGTCTTCGCCGTCTGTAGATTTGCTTCATTTGGCGTCTGTGGTATATCTCCATGGCAAGCAGCAAAACATTTACAGGGTTCGCCATCACCTGTGAGGGGAGATTGAATGTTCACCGTAAAGTGGCTTGCGGAGTATAGATAAACATGCACAGAACATCTTTCACATCTCTAACCAGTTTCAGGACGGTGTGTTTCGAAATACGTACCAGAAATTAAAAGGACGTGCATACCACAGAAACGAATATTCGTTTCCCCTTTTCACTAAAACCATGCAGCGATATTCCTCTTTAGTGAACGCGTTCCCGACCATGCGCACAACGCTCGCGACTCGCCATTTCCAGGGGTGGCCAGCCGTCACTGCAAGCGCCAAGCAGGAAACACAGCCATGTTCGTGATTTTTTTTAGGTGACTTCCAGTCCCTGTCAGCAGCTACAATTTGGCATACGGACCTTTTGCATAGTTAAATAACAGTGCTAAAAAAAGCAGTATATGTTTCGGCATGACAAGTCTGCCCATTCCCTTGTGAGACACACAGGGTAAAACCAAGCTTTTAGTGAGGCTTTCGCAGAAGAGGCCGAATGTAAATTAATGTACGCGATCGATGTACTGTGGGAACCTTTTAATCACTCTCCTTCGGCCGCTGCCGACAAACGAGCAAGGCAAGAATCGTCGACAGCTGCTGCAGCAGAAGCTGCTGAAAGTAGTACTAGCTCTGAAAACAAAATAAAGAGGTAAGGTCGATGGGCATTTTTGTGCTGCAATAATGACGATCATTATGATGACTCTATTGTCAAGAAATATCTTGTCTATACGTTCACGTTAAGGGAGAGCTTTTTAAGTGATTGCAACGCTTTGAGATGTATTGCCATATCTGAGAGTCCTTTCTCTTGGAGGGCACACACAATTCTTAATATTTCATTTCACGTATGATATTCTGAAGGACAACATTGAAAAGGGCAAGGGATAAGCCATCTCCTTGCCTGAGCCCCGTCACAATTTCAGTCATGTATGTGTTCCTCAGTTTTACATCCTCACCTTACCGCGTGCTTCACTATAGTCGATCTTTTCCTCTTTGATGAGATTCTGTGGCATCGCGAACTCTCGTAGGCACCAGAACGGAGTCTCGCGATGTATACAATGATAGGGGTTCTTGAAATAAAATAAAAAACTGCGTAGTTCTTTACCAAATTCTCTCAGTTTTCCATTGAGCTGGTGGAGAACTAAGATGTGTTCTACTGTTGGCCGACGTGGCAGAAAACCTCGCTGGTGTTGAGTAGTTACTGATGCTGTCAAGAGTTGAATTGGCAGGATGTTGTATACATTAATCAAGGCGATTCCTCCACAGTTGACATGCTGCATTTTGCCACCATTCTTATGGATTGGAAAAATCGGAACTGCTTTACGTCGATTTCCAGTTTCTAATGAGAGCTGACCCAAATTAGCCCTCACTCACATTGCACGACATCAAAACGCTAATCTTATGGCTTAAGAACCAACGTGAAGAGGGAATTCAGACCGAAATGGTCCAGGCAGGAGGCGACAGACGTGCAGAAGGACCGCACCGTCTGATACAAGCAATTAAGAACAAGAGTTTTAATTAATACTATGAAAAAGCATCATGCTGCGACCATGTAACTTGATTCTCTTTCTTCCCTACGCGTACAGTCTTCAGTACGATATATTCTCCAAACGGAGAATGAATTGGCAGAGGCCTTTGTTGTGTAAGTCTGGATGTTGGCCGTCGGAGAAACGTTCCTCCTCCAAAATTACCATGTCGTTACTCTATAAATGCCTGCCATACAGTGGTTTGTTCAGCCTAGCAAAGTGCAAGAAATCACTGTGTGTCGTGTCACGAGAGCACTGCGGTGAGGCAAAATCAGCTGTGGCCGTGTCCTGGAGTTGGAGAGCTGCCGTGTGCCGGAAACACCCTCTCGATAACATCCGATGACGCTTCGTCTGGACAGTCTCTCGGAACACCGTCAGAGGTTTCGGCAGTATGCTCGTGTGACATTTTGTCCCTTAGGAGCAAAGTGTGCTAGCATCATAATCATACCATAGCTGTCCAAAAACACTCAGCTTCTCGTTGCCGGAATGATTGTTAGGACTTGGCCTTTTGCTTGCTTTGCTCCTTTGTCTCGCGGTCACACTAATCCATCCAGCACTCGTCCCTGGTGTTTAGGAGACTAAAGTTACCTGAACTGGCCTGACACACTTGAGACACTTCCGCTGCATTCTCAGTTCGGTAGGATTTTTGAATACACGTGAGCAGTCGCGGAAGCCATCTTCAGAATATCGTGCAAGCTGTTGATTACTGATCCATTACTGACTTTCAGTGACACAGTTGTCCGCCCCCGGTAGCTAAGTGGTCAGCGCGACGGACTGTCAATCCTAAGGGCCCGGGTTCGATTCCCGGCTGGGTCGGAGATTTTCTTCGCTCAGGGACTGAGTGTTGTGTTGTCCTAATCGTCATCATTTCGTCCCCATCGACGCGCAAGTCGTCGAAGTGGCGTCAAATCGAAAGACTTGCATCAGACGAGCGGTCTACCCGACGGGAGGCCCTCGTCACACGACATTATTATTAGTGACACAGTTGAGATGCGCCGTTCTACCGTCATCATTGTATCCACTTGTCTTGCGATTCGCGGTTCTTCACAGACAGATGGTCTCTCACTTCGTTTTTCAGGCTCGTCCGACCGCACTGGAAGCGCCTGCGCCACATAACCACTGAGCATACGACGGCAGACGTTGCGGTGCCGTTGCACCAGTTCACCATGGATTGTTGCAGCTTTATTCTCCTGCAAGTGTAGACAATTCATTACCGCAGGATACTGCACTTTATCAGTGAGTTTGTTTTGGCTCGTCTAGCGACGTACTATGGAATTGTGGCGTAACGATTCCATTTTCCGATAAGACTGCAGCCATGAATCTCCAAACAAACAAATATTGATTAGCTAGCTTTATTTTTTGAGATGCATAAAACTTTGTGATTAAGCCGCGTAGTTGTGCAGCCTCTGGCAGCGACTTGCGTTCCGACGGAACCGCCGCCTCTACGTGGCTAGCAGGGGAGTGCGGGACCACAGCAAAGGGTGCGGGCGGAAGCCGCCGCAGCCCGCCCTCGCCGCCGCGCCTATCGACCGCGCCACGCACTCCGCAAGTCCGGAGGTGCTGCACCCGTTACACTCCGGCACGCCGTCTTTAACCGTTCCCCTCCCCCTTTCTTCTGCCTGTACTTTCTAGCTGTCTCTTTTTGTTGTTTCATATCGGTCACACTGTCGCGCGCCCGATATTAAAAAAAAAAAAGGGCACCGTGAGAAATGATAATCTAACGAGCACACACACACACACACACACACACACACACACACACACACACACACTGCAGATGGAATGTTTCTATCTCCTGCCTGGAGGCCGGCTTAACAAACATCTCCACTGGAATCTATCCCCTTCTTAGGAGACAATACATCCTTTTAAAGGTTAAATGTTTGAAAGTTAAATTTCTCACAAGGCAGGGACACGTCACATAGCCGATAAAAAAAGAAAAATATCTTGCTGCTAAAGGCAGTGATATGTAAGTTTGTCTTTCGTGCCATAAAACAACTTTTCTCCTCGGAACCCTGCAATCATCGTAGCCAGATGTCGCTGTTCGAAAACAGTAAGCGTGGTGACGCCAGAGCGTGAAATGGTTAACGCAAAAAAAATGGTTCAAATGGCTCTATACACTATGGGACTCAGCATCTGAGGTCATCAGTTCCCTGGAGTTAGAACTACACTACTGGCCATTAAAATTGCTGCACCACGAAGATGTCGTGCTACAGACGCAAAATTTAACCGACAGGAAGAAGATGCTGTGATACGCAAATGATTAGCTTTTCAGAGCATTCACTCAAGGTTGGCGCCGGTGGCGACACCTAAAACGTGCTGACATGAGGAAAGTTTCCAACCGATTTCTCGCACATAAACAGCAGTTGACCGGCGTTGCCTGGTGAAACGTTGTTGTGATGCCTCGTGTAAGGAGGAGAAATGCGTACCATCACGTTTCCGACTTTGATAAAGGTTGGATTGGAGCCTATCGCGATTGCGGTTTATCGTATCGCGACATTGCTGCTCGCGTTGGTCGAGATCCAATGACTATTAGCAGAATGTGGAATCGATGGGTTCAGGAGGGTAATACGGAACGCCGTGCTGGATCTCAACGGCCTTGTATCACTAGCAGTCGAGATGACAGGCATCTTATCTGCATGGCTGTAACGGATCATGCAGCCACGTCCCTATCCCTGAGTCAACAGATAGGGACGTTTGCAAGACAACAACCATCTGCACGAACAGTTCGACGACGTTTGCAGCAGCATGGACTATCAGCTCGAAGACCACGGCAGAGGTTACCCTTGACGCTGCCTGCGATGGTGTGCTCAACAATGAACCTGGGTGCACGAATGGCAAAACGTCATTTTTTCGGATGAATCCAGGTTCTGTTTACAGCATCATGATGGTCGCATCCGTGTCTGGCGACATCGCGGTGATCGCGCATTGGAAGCGTGTATTCTTCATCGCCATACTGCCGTATCACCCGGCTTGATGGTATGGGGTGCCATTGGTTACACGTCTCGGTCACCTCTTGTTGGCATTGACGGCACTTTGAACAGTGGACGCTACATTTCAGATGTGATACGACCCGTGGCTCTACGCATCATTCAATCCCTGCGAAACCCTACGGTCCTTTCTGGATACAGAAAATGTTCGACTGCTGCCCTGGTCAGCACGTTCTCCAGATCTCTCACCAATTGAGAACGTCTGCTCAATGGTGGGCGAGCAACTGACTCGTGACAATACGCCAGTCACTACTCTTGATGAACTGTGGTATCGTGTTGAAGCTGCATGGGCAGCTGTACCTGTACACGCCATCCAAGCTCTGTTTGACTCAATGCCCAGGCGTATCAAGGTTTTTATTACGGCCAGAGGTGGTTGTTCTGGGTACTGATTTCCCAGGATCTATGCACCCAAATTGCGTGAAAATGTAATCACATGTTAGTTCTAGTATAATATATTTGTCCAATGAATACCCGTTTATCATCTGCTTTTCTTCATGGTGTAGCAATTTTAATGGCCAGTAGTGTACTTAAACCTAACTAACCTAAGGACATCTCACACATCCATACCCGAGGCAGGATTCGAACCTGCGACCGTAGCAGCAGCGCGGTTCCGGACTGAAGCGCCTAGAACCGCTCGGCCACAGCGACCTGCTAGTTAACGCAAAAAGTCAGCTTTGCAGGCAGATCATAATTATGATCGGACTTCGGCAAAATTATAAGCTGCTGGCTCGACTGATGTACGTTGTAATTTGGAAACGATAGCGCACTCGAGGCAACCCGAATGCCCGGTGAACGTTACCTGCCAGCGTATCTAGTGCCAGCAGTAAAATTCGGAGGCGGTGGTGTTACGGTGTGGTCGTGTTTTTCATGGAGGGGGCTTGCGCCCTTTGTTTTGCGCGGCACTATCGCACCACAGTTCTGCATTGATGTATTAAGCACCTTCTCGCTTCACACTGTTGAAAAGCAATTCGGGGATGCCGATTGCATCTTTCAACGCTATCGACCACCTGTTCATAATGCACGGCCTGTGGCGGAGTAGTTACACTACAGTAACATCCCTGTAATGAGCTGGCCTGGACAGGGTCCTGAATCCTTTTGGATGTTTTGGAACGCCGACTTCGTGCGAGACCTCAACGACCGCCATCGACACCTTCCTCAGTGCAGCACTCCTTGAAGAATGGGCTACCATTCCCCAAGAAACCTTTCAGCACAGGGCGCCACGAACTTGTAAGTCATTTTCAGCTAGGTGTCGGGATATTTTTTGATCACATAGTGTATGTATCGATAGTCTAAACTTCTCTTATTTGATGCTTCTCGTGCTATTGAAGTATACTGTTTCAGTGCTATGGCACAGTGATGTTTTGTCAAAAGCGCGTCGTTTTTGACACAGTTTGTCATAGTTGAATATCAAAATGACATTTTCAGTTACAGCCTTTACAAAGTTTACATCATATAACGTAAGCGCCGCTGTCATGCTGAAACCGTAGCGCAGTAGATAGCATCGTGAACTATAAAGTGAATGGTAGCAGGTTCGCGCTAATAGCTCCAAAGCTATTTTCATCTTTAAGAAAAGAAAAGATCCTGGGATTTCCTTGTTAATTTAATAGATGTATTATCAGCAATAGCTGATGTTATTTATTGTAAATAATGTATTTAGTGCAATTCTAATTGCAACGGCTGAAATGTTAGGCCAGTGGCCAGAAATCTTAACGTAATTGTCAGTCTGTCAGAAAGTAAGCTCGAGTTCCACACTGAAAGTTTTTGCGATTATGAAATTTTGTGGAAAATATAGGTATATAGAAAATCTCTTGATTTTATGGTCCGCAGCTCGTGGTCTCGCGGTAGCGTTCTCGCTTCCCGAGCACGGGGTCCCGGGTTCGATTCCCGGCGGGGTCAGGGATTTTCACCTCCCTCGAGATTACAGGGTGTTGTTGTTGTCGTCTTCATCATCATCATTCATCCCCATTACGGTCGGAGGAAGGCAATGGCAAACCACCTCCCCTAGGACCTTGCCTAATACAGCGTTGCGGGTCTCTGTCAAGGTTTTATGAGCTGCTTTGTGTCTTGCCGGTGAATATTGTTTTCAGTGATGGTGAATAGCTTCGAAACAAACTGCTCTTCCATTCAAATGGAAGTAGGAAATTAATCTCGATCTCGAAACCAATGTGATGAAGTAAAACCTATGTGATAAAGTATGCTGTCTCCGGATAATGGTAGAGATTTGAGAGTGTGGATATTATGCGTGCATAAACTGATGCTGGAAATTATGCTACAACCATATTCAGTTTAAAACAAAAAATGTGATGGAAATTCAATTGAGTTAACGAATAAGTTCTGCTAGTACGTATCTCAGGTCGCTGTACAGCATTATGTAGTGTTCCTCTGCCCCCAGTTCGCTGTTCAAGCCGTCGACGAGTCCAGTAGTTTCTTTGGTATTTTCTCCGCCCTTCTTCGATGATCGCTGACAGTTAACACGACGAACTTACGCACGTCCACTTTTGTAGACAAACTGTGATTAACGCGCCGCTGTGGAGCGCTGCAGGAGGAGCACGTTCCGTTAGACGCAGCAACTCGCTTCAGAGCGTGTAGCAACCACAACGGGTACCACGTAGGAAAACACGTTCCGTGTGAGGGTGGCTTAAAGTGTTTTCATTAGTTTTGCAGTTTTCTCGTTGGTTTCCTTTACTACTGTTACATTATGCAAGACAAATACCCAACAGCTCATCTCCAAAAAGGGCTCTGTTGATTTACCGAGATAACAGACGGTGACAGTTGTTGATTTGTGCATGACCTGTGTAAAAGGTTTCACTATTTTGTTTGAAAATGTACCTCAATTATCGTAGGTTGGCGACAGATGTTTCTACTCAACGACTCCGCTAAATTATTTATTTATATTTTGAACTTAGAAAAATGGCGAAGCAGCAGACGAAAAAAGGCACTGAGATAATCCAATGCATCATAGGTAGCTGTGAATGTTCGTTTCAGGAAGCTCTGTCAAAAGCGAAATGGGAGACAGTCAAAAGTGGCTGAGCAACAGAGGGATGCTGTCCATGCACTGATTAGAGAGAGAACCTGCACTCTTCCACCAGTAACTTCACAAAAGATTATGCCACCACCTTTTTAGTGTCATACGTGGCAAACTTCAAACGTATGCGAAGCTTTACGTCAAGTCATGCAATGACAAGTCCTGTAAAGCATTTAGTAGTTGGTAACAGTGAAAACCGAACGAGATTGTTACGATAATATATACCTTTATTATTGCTATTTGTGTGTGTGTGTGTGTGTGTGTGTGTGTGTGTGTGTGTGTGTGTGTGTGTGTGTGTCAGAGAGAGAGAGAGAGAGAGAGAGAGAGAGAGAGAGAGAGAACTAGGTTCAGCAATACCTGATCCCTGAACGTATCGTGCACATATCTTAAGTAGTTAGACATATTTAACATTTTTACAATTTATCTGTTCCCTCATTAGATAATTATCCACCGTAGATAAAATTATTTTTAGTATTTATAAAACGAATGCTAAAAAAACATGTGTGTTCATCACTATTAAACTAACTGCGTTGTTCTTTTCATTTCAGGTAACACTCATATCGCTGTTACGCCCTCGTCCTCCCAGACTATGCCGTCCTCTAGGTTTGTAGCTTTTAATTTTGAGAGGCAGTGTGCCGTTGAAGTTAGTCCCATCTCATAAAGGGCTAATCAGCATTGGTACAAATACCTTCGATCACTTATGCAGCAACATAAAATGTTTAAACGTAAGTTGAGAATGTGTTGTACTGAAACCTACTGTACATATAAGAGTTTTTGCGTAGAAATTTGTATCTTTAGTAGTGGAAACGTTTTTAAAATTGATGTTAACTAAAAGCATGTTACTGTGTTGTACATACAATACTCATCCGTAAATAAGCAGCTTACACCCATATGCATTGCGATTCAAAGAATTGTGGACACTTTGAATCAGTCGATAGTGACGCCTTAGTCACACGACTTCCGACTAAGACGAAATCGTGCGTCGCGTCACACCGTAAACTCGTGACAGTCACTCACAACATTCTATTTATGTTTCTTTTTTCGTCCGAACATGTTTCGACACTTTTGTAGCACCATGAAGCGGTCACTTTTATTGTTACAGTACCTAGAAATACAAGATGTTTCATGATAACATTAATGAATGCAAATGTCATCTAAAATGTTTTCCTGTTTTCATTAATTTAAGGACAAGGTGGTCCACAAATTGTAAATATTTTTGGAAAAGCATGATTTGCACAATAGCTGTACGTTACTTCATTAAAGACAGCCAGCTTCGGTCAGACAACAACATCGCGAGGTACCTCCATACAATGAAAGATACAATAATTAGGCACAGACTGCAGTACAATGAGAACTACTGACGGTGGCGCTAATGAGGCAGAACACGTTTAGACGAAAAAATAAAAAATCTATGCCAAATTCTGACCTTTGTAATTGCGTATACATACCAGAGAATGGTCTGTTGTCTGACAAAATCTATTGTTTTCAATAGAGTGACGTAGATGTTACGGCTATTGTGCAAATAATTTTTTTAAATTACGCAGGCCAACGATGGAAAAACTTTTTTGCTGAAAATGCCTTATTGTTATGTTTTCAGGGCGGGAAGTCCAAATGTGATACTTAAAAAACTGTATCACCCACCATTTCTTCACATTTTACAGTTGAATTTATTAAATTAAGCGATTTTTTAAAGAATTTAACAGCTTTTATATAGCTAAAATAATTTAAAAAGGAGGTGTAATGAATGTAGATGACGTTGATAGCACTGCTGAAAAACACTGGCTGGCAAAAAAAGATCGATTCTATTTTTGTGTTAACAGATGGTGTTTTGTTTACTGTCAGACTAACCTCACTGTCCCGTTTTCTGTACATGCGCTCAGTACAATGTCTAATTGTGGTTGTAAAAACTCTGCTGACAGTTTTTGTTATATTTGTGGTCAATTAGTGATTAAAAACACCAAAGAAACATTACATACTTTGTGAAAAAGGTTTATCTATCACACTTTTGATCTAAACTTGATCAAGATAAATCTTGGGCGCCGCATAAGGTATGTTATGTGTGTGTTGATCTGAGCAAATGGTCCAAAAAGGAGAAAAAAGCCTTTATATTTGCTGTTCATATGATGTGGAGGGAGCCTAGAAATCATTCCGATGATTGCTACTTTTGCAGTGTTGATATTACTGGTCATAAATCGAAAAAGAAGAAGGTAATAAGCTACGCTAACCTTCCGTCCGCCATCTGACCAGTAGGGCATAGTGTATGATTTAAATTCTATTCCAACAGAAGCATTTTCTGATGTACAATGTGGTTTAGATGAACTAGATAATGACGAATTCCATTGCAGTACAGAAACTCTAGAGCCCAAATTGTTTACTCAGACCGAGCTTAACGATTTGTTTAGGGATCTGGGCTTAACGAAAGAAAAAGCTCAGTGGCTTGTCTCTAGATTAAAAAAAAAAAAGAACTTATTGGCAGTTGGAACGAGCATATATATGTATCGAAAGAGAGCAGCAATTTTCCAAGTTTTTTCAACAAGAACTTAATTTAGTGTACTGCTCAGCCATTCCCGGTCTGATGAAAGTTTGGTATTGAATATAAGAAGGAAGACTGGAGGCTGTTTATTGATTCAGCCAAAACTAGTTTAATGGCTGTTTTATTACACTGTCGGATATTCTGTACATATGAAAGAAAGCTATGAAAACGTAGAAATACTGCTAAATAACATAGGCTATTCTGTTTATGGTTGGATGATATGTGGCGATCTAAAAGTAACATGCATGCTCCTTGGTCAGCAAGGTGGCTTTACAAAATTTCCATGTTTCTTGTGTGAATGGGACAGTAGGGCTAGGGATCAGCACTGTTGCAGAAAGAACTGGCCTGTGAGGGAGTCTTCTACGCAAAAAACTTGTAGATCCAAAAAACACGTACTCCTACCACCTCTGCTTATAAAGTTAGGCCAAATGAAACAGTTTGTAAAGGCTTTGCATAAAGATGGACCATGTTTTAAGTATCTCTGCCAAAAGTTTCCACACCTTTCAGAAGCTAAACTAGAAGAAGGCGTCTTTGTCCGACCTGACACGAGGAAATTGATGTTGGATGTTAACTTTGAATCCACAATGACCTTAAATGAGAAAGAAGCATGGGAATCATACAAGAAAGTCGTTACAAAGTTCTTAGGACATTAAAAAGACCCAGAATATGTTTCTATGATAGCTACAGTGTTAAAGCAGTTTAAAACTTGTGATGTTTAATTAGTGTGAAAGTTCACTTTTTGAACAGTCACCTTGATTACTTGCCGGACAATATGGGAGATTTTAGTGAGGAGCTAATTTCCTCGTTGCCGTATAGCATAGGATTTTTATACTATATAATAAAAAGCATATTGCTCGAAAACTATGGGTGATTAAAAAAAATGGTTCAAATGGTTCAAATGGCTCTGAGCACTATGGGACTCAACTGCTGTGGTCATAAGTCCCCTAGAACTTAGAACTACTTAAACCGAACTAACCTAAGGACAGCACACAACACCCAGCCATCACGAGGCAGAGAAAATCCCTGACCCCGCCGGGAATCGAACCCGGGAACCCGGGCGTGGGAAGCGAGAACGCTACCGCACGACCACGAGATGCGGGCTAAAAAAAACTAAGGCTAGATTTGGATTCAGCTCATAAAAATCTATGAAGATCAGCTATCGAAGTAAAAAAAGTTTTTCAAAACGTTTTTCGTTGGCCTATGTTATCAGTTGCAGTCTTTCACTTCATTACTAATTTGTCAGGTATTGTAGGATCTTTATTGCTGATAGTTTGTGTAGTGGTTTTTCACATCACGTACATGTTCTTTCAGTGAAGATCAAGGCGCAATAATACTGAGCGTGTTGTCATTAATAACAGCAGTTACACGTTTGTTAAACATTGCATTTCAAACGCCACATTTGGCACACAATGTTTATAGTCGCGCTATATGTTACATCAGCTGTAACCACGCACACAATACGGGCAATGTTCGTACGCCTCCATCTTGCGCTATTCGCTAAGTGATGAACCTATTACCAATTTCAGTCAAATAAGGACCCTGTGATAATGGCACAAATTTGCCCAAACATGTTTAGGCGAGAAAAGTAACATCAAAAGAAAGCGTGTTTTGTTACGCAGGAACCAATCCTATAAAATATTTAGCAAACACGACTGCCGTTGGAACATCAAGCAGTCAAAGCATGATTTATTTATTTAGTTAGTTACTTTTCTAAGTTTTAATTGCCATTCATTAATTTTTTAGAGTAGACTAAATTTTTGTAAGTATTTGTTGCCCCAAATTTTCTAGATATTTCTATTCGGTAGGGCTCAAGGCAAATTGTGTGACTGTCGTTTGTGCATTCAGGGCAGCTATGTTCTGCTCACGGAATGATATTAACAAAAGCGACAATCAACGCTGAGTAAACGAGATGAGTTGATAAACTTAACGAGTTTCGCTCTCTGCGTCTGCTTCACTACATTTCACCGGAGTTTACTACGCAGTTATGATAGGATGTAAAATAAATAACTGTAATAAACACGATCAATAAATGTAGGGCAAACCACAATTGTACGGACAGAATTTCGGCGTTGCTTCGGGACTGTTTACTGAGTATTTTGAGATAAGCGATCTGTGGCCTCCGGTGGCTCGTTACAGAATAATTTCATTTCGTTTTATTTCTAACCCTCGTCAGTTTTTGTATCTGTATTGGACTGACAACATGTGCACAATAATGCAAATATCGACAGCATGTGTTGTTCGGGAGCAGACTTGTCCATTCGCCGACGGTATGTGCTGCTGTCAAAAGTATAGCCCCCTTTACTCGGAAAAGCGCTCAGCTATTCTCATAGCGATGACAGCCACTTACTGTTACTCTCTAACGAGTCATTTTGTGCAAAAATGGAAAATATCCCTGAAGAAATTCGAAATTTTGTTGCTGGAGTTCGGGTTGACATTGTGTATAGAGGCAGTGTTGTGCCGCTCTACATCTACATCTGTTCACCGCAAGCCAGCTTGCGGTGCGTGGCGGTGGGTACATTGTGTTCCACTGTCACTCCCGTCTCTAATTTCCCGTTGCAGTCGCGAATACTTCGCGGGAAGAACGATTCCCGGTAAGCCTCTGTGTGGGAGCGAATCTAATTTTATCTTCATGGTACTTTCCTGAGATGTACGCAAGAGGAAGCAATATATTTGTTGAACCTTCTAGGAACGTACCACTCTCGGAACTTTAACAGTAAACCACAGCGTGGTGAAGAACGCCTCACTTGCAGCGCTCCTTCTGTCGCTGGAGTTGGTTACAATCTCTGAAACTTGCTTTCTCACTAAATGAACCTGTAACAGAACGCGCCGCTCTTCTTCGAATCTTCTCTCTTTCTTCTATCACTCCTATCTGGTGCCGATCCCTGACTCGTGAGGAGTATTCAGGTGTTGGTGGAACAAGGTTTCGTAAGCCACTTCCTTTGTTGATGAACTACATTTCTTGATGAATCTTCCACTGAATCTGTCTGGTATCTTCTTTATCTGCGATCAATTTTATGTGGTCGTTCTACTGTCAATTGCGCCGTAATGCACGCTCCTAAATATTTTATGGATGTGAAAACTTCGAGTGATTATTCTGCACTACTGCAATTTTCTAGCGTCACGACTTCCCTATATACAACAGCATTATCCGCGGAACTTCCGATGTTACCTACTAAGTCATTTAGATAGACTGTGAAAAGCTAGTATCACTTTTCGGAACCCCGTGGTTTTCTCCCATTGCGACGCATAACTTCGAAACTTAGTTGGCTCTAGGGTGTGTACAACCTTCCTCTATAATGGTATAAAGCGTGACGCCCTGTGACGTCATCCGCGGGCTTGGCGATGATTCAGACAACGAGGTATCGATACTGCCGAAAAAAAGGCCACACCTCAGACGTTCATGTTGAGGTGTAACGTAGGTTGACAACAAATTTCACCACTATTCTGCCCAACGCCGCGTAGACATGTCACACTTATGAGGTCGTCAAACCCACCTCTTACTCACATTTCACCGCTTCTTTTGGCGCCTCTGCTTTGGAGGTCAGAACCGCGACACCCAATGTGGAAGTCTTGCGGTTTTCTTATGGTTGTCCGAGGAAAAAGCATTTCAGGTACACCGTCGGTAAGAATCGACACGAATAAGCCTCAAGAATTGGCATAAAGGGCGTCAATGGCACCACCACTTTTCTTGGGGCGTTGGTTCGCACGTATCTCGCGGTCGAAAACGGCAGTTCTCAGAGCAGTCAGGAAAAGGATAATGTTCTCGACCACCTTCGACACGACTGACGCCCCCCTTACGATTCAGCTCTACACCAAGGATATAGTAGGGCTGCAACCCCAGTAAACATGATCTGACCCCTTTGGAGTGTAGTGCGACCGCAGTTTTTGCTCTGGTATACGGGATGGAACACCACCCAAGGGGTGTGGAAGGGATTGCCTGTCATCAGGCGTTAGAGCAGCTGCAAGGCATAACTCGTGTGACAGGTGAATGGGTGTTGAGGTCTCTGATAGGTACATTTGTAACGTGCTACAAAGGTGCACGGGTGGCACAGACCGTGTTACCAAACCAGGGAGGTTTCTTCGAGGGACCAGAGGAACCCTTGCCGTTTTATTGCTTCATTCACGTCCATATCAATGTTGCATCATCTGTGGACACGCCACTGGAAAACGTGGAACAGGAGGGTTGAAAAAGCATTAACATTCGTTGCTGCTTCGTATCACTTTCATATTTCGTCGAATGGTTTTTAACGGTTCCTACTCGTTCCACCGTGTCTACCAGAGCAAAGGCGTCACGGTGAACGGTTTGAATCCTCTGGAGGAGGGGGAGTGCCAGCGGTGTCGAACTTGAACGCAGTCCTGTTGCTCATTGCACTGCGAACCGTCGTTCTCGACTGCGAAATATGTCGGAACCAACGCCCCAAGGGAAGTCGTGATTCCGTTGACGCCCTTTATGCCACCTCCTGAGGGCTCTTCGTGTCGGTTCCGAGCGGCGGTGTGTCTCACATGTTTTGCTTGGCCGTCCATAACAAAACTGCCTGATTTCAACGCTGGGCGACGGGGTTCTGACCTCCATCGCAGAGCCGTGAAAAGGAGTGGAATTTGGGTAAGAAGGGAGTTTGACTAACTTCTCATAGCGTGACATGTCTTGGGCAGAATTTTAGTAAAATTTGGTGCCAGTTTGACATCACTAACCTACCTTGTGTCTCCCGTGTGTTTCGCATGTGTCAATACTTCGCTGTCTGAAGCGTCGCCGAGCCGGAAGGTGACGTCACAAGGCGGCACGATTTTGAACTGTTACTGAGGAAGGTAGCACGCACTTTCCAGCCAAACTTCAAATGCATGCGTTGCAACGTGAGACAAGTGCAAGGTTTCGAAAAACTGTTGCTTTTTTTGCACAGTGTACATTGTGAAAAATAATGGTCTCGTAACAGTCCCCTGCAGCACGCCTGAAGCCTTTTCTATATTTTCTGAAACTCTTGAGTCAAATCACACAGTTGGCGTAGCATTTCGTACGCGAAAACGGCATCTACCTGGGTGCCTTTATCTACTTATTCCTGGATCTTGTGGATCAACAGACCAGGCTGGGTTTCACACATTCGCTGTTTCTGGAACCCATGTTAGTTCTTACAGCGAAGTAGCGCTCGTGTCTGGTCTGGCAACGTCATGCTGAAGGAGAGGGTGCTCCTTGTGTGGAGAAAACCTTCGAATTCGTAACTCAGTTAAAGCCCGCTATTTCTCACGCACCGAAGTAGTCACGTTACACGCCACCACGTTACACGCTACATTTTGGAGCCTTCTAGCGGCAGAGCGTTGCAACTTGCGTCAGCTAGGCGGGGAAATTGACCGAGCGATATGATATACACGAGATGTAATACCTGAACCAGTATTGAGAACAGAATGAAAAATTCTGAGGCATTAGTTTTCAGCGCTCCCTCGTATATCTTGGTTAACGACTCATATGATTTACACTGAAACGATTGGGATTGTCGACGTGTAACTTCCTGAGAAGAAACTACATATACGAGTACTACTACATATTAGAGTCGTCTACCGAGGTCCACTGTTAGTTTGAAGATTCTTCTTACGTCACTATATGTCTCAAAACTGTGTAAATGCCCTTCACACCAGCGACGATCGCAGCGAACAGTAGCCGTCCGGAAATGACACTTGGGTGGGCGCAGCGATTGACCGCTCATCGCTTGTAACGCCTACGCTGTCTGATGAATCGCATTCGGCGTGTGGCAGTACAGCTGCCCGATTGCGATTCGTTTGTCTCGTTATTAAGCGTGGTTGTGTAGTTTCGTTTCGTTTCACTTTGTCCACGTCGAATGAGAGCCTTACGTCAGACTTTATATTATTTGCGGACCACGAACGACTGTGGGATGTGAAGTTGAAGCCAAAGTTGCCACTTATATTAACAAGGAGTACAGAATACACTCTCAGATTTTGCAGTCATTATCATTTCGAAGCCTGCGCTGTAAGTAAAGCTGATGAGGAATTCATACCGCGCGACCGCTACGGTCGCAGGTTCGAATCCTGCCTCGGGCATGGATGTGTGTGAAGTCCTTACGTTAGTTAGGTTTAAGTAGTTCTAAGTTCTAGGGGACTGACGACCTCAGATGTTAAGTCCCACAGTTCTCAGCGCCATTTGAACCTCTTTTTTTCCGAGGAGTTCATAGCAATAGGGCATACAGCCTTATGTGCTGACTTGAGTTCTTTATGAAACAATTACAGGCATTGTTAAAGTTTTCAATTTCTTAACAGAATGACGTATCATAATATGAAGTGGACATTTTAATTTAAATAGTTACGGCAAATCTATTATACAGCTATACTCAAGTCCTTTGTCACTTGGCCGCTATTGATATAATCTGGCAGACCATCATTTTCGAACAAACTGTGTAAATATTTGCAGTTAAACTATAAAAATGAAAAAGAAATTTAATACTAATAAACGAAAAGGTAACTCTATTAGCATACTGGAAATACACTGAAGCGCCAGAGAAACTGGTATAGGCAAGCGTATTCAAATGGAGAGATATATAAACAGGCAGAATACGGCGCTATATACGACAAGTGTCTGCTGCAGATGTTAGATCGGTTACTGCTGCTACAATGGCAGGTTATAAAGATTTAAGTGAGTCTGAACGTGGCGTTATAGCGGACGTACAAGCGATGGGTCACAGCACCTCCGAGGTAGTGACGAAGTGGGGATTTTCCCGTACGACCATTTCACGAATGTAGCGTGAATATCAGGAATCCGGTAAAACGTCAAATCTCCGACATCGATACGGCCGGAAAAAGAACCTGCGAGAGCGGAGCGGGACCAACGACGACTGAAGAGAATCGTTCAAAGTGACAGAAGTGCAACATTTCGGGAAATTGCTGCAGATTTCAATGCTAGGCCATCAACAAATGTCAGCGTGCGAAACACTCAACGAAACATCATCGATATGGGCTTTCGAAGCCAAAGGCTCACTTGTGTACCCTTGATGACTGCACGACACAAAGCTTTATGCCTCGCATGGGTCCGCCAACACAGATATTGTACTGTTGATGACTGGTAACATCTTCCCTAGTCGGACGAGACTCGTTTCATATTGCATCGAGCGGATGGACGTGTACGGGTGAGAGGTGGCATGAGCCCCCTCTCTATTTCTATCTTACGATTCTCCTCTCTAATTGCATGCGGTGGAAAGTTGCTATTCCTTCACACGCGGACTTCCCACGCAGCGTCTCTCGTCACCCGAGTGGTCCAGTGACAGGCGGGCTCTGTTTGGCTTTGAAAGGATAAGCCGACAGGTGTGAGGAAGTCGAGTGAATGCTTTCCAGACGCCGACATTGTCAAGAGGCACGCCCGCAGGGCCTGAAGTAGCGGCTGGGCTAGAGGTTCCGTTACTTCGCAGAAACTTAGCGAAAACACTTTCTGGCGGGCTACCAGCGAGGCGTGGGAATGACTTGTGTACCCAGGCAGCTGTGGCGGGAAAATTCCCGCGCTTTCTGCAAAATAGTAACTGTGATTGGCTTGCTCAGGGCATAGCTCCGTGACGTAGCAAGATCGGCGCAGAAATTGGCGCCAAGAATCTCCATTGGTGGAATGGTAGCGTTCCGGCAATGGAGTGGAATTTTCCGCCGGTTTTCGAGTTGCTGATTGGAACGTTTAACCACGGCCACTGTCGTGGGGGCGGGAATGTTCTGTGTTCGGTTTTGTATGGGTGCTCTTGTAAGTAGTCGGCTCTCGCCTTTCGGTCGAGGACGTCGAAGCAACCAGCCAATGGCTCCGGTACGCCAGATCGTGTCCTGGCAGTCAAGAAGACAGTTTGGTAATGTATGTCCGCAGCACCGGCAGATAGGGATTTTCCTAGGTGATAATCAGAGCTCAGCAGAGCGCGCCTGTTCGTCTTTTTTCTAACTTTGTTCTGTCTTGGGTAGCAGCAATTAATGTTGGGTTGGCTATGTGTTTTCTCTAAGATTTGAGTTGCAAGGAATTGGCTGCACATACCACTTCATCATAATCCTCACAATCTAGTTTAGGGACAACTTCACATTCACAGCGTTTGTTTGAGTATCCAATTTGAGCCAATTTGATGTATTGTAAATGTTCATGTGTTTTTGTTTATTATTTTGTGTTTAGTCTTAATAAATCATATTGTTATTTTGGACAGAACTTTCATTCTGTTAATCGGTAGAGCAACCCCATAATTCCTCACTATGTTAATGAAACCTTCGTTTATTTAACTTATTTATCAAATTAAATTATTGCAGGTGCCAAACTCTCTTCTACTCCACTGGCTGGGTTGATTAGAGTCAGTTCGCGTATTTTTTTTATCCTTGTGCAACAGCAAAAGTTAGAATAGGGGGGCTTAGAGCATCATGTACACATGTAGATTCTAGAAGAATTGAGTGTTAAATACACTGCTAGCCCCGGCACCTCGCACGGGTATGGAGAAAATGGCTCTGAGCACTATGGGACTAACTTCTGAGGTCATCAGTCCCTTAGAACTTAGAACTACTTAAACCTACCTAACCTAAGGACATCACACACATCCATGCCCGAGGCAGGATTCGAACCTGCGACCGTAGCGGTCTAACGGTTCCAGACTATAGCGTCTAGAACAGCACGGCAACACCGGCCGGCGGGTATGGAGACAACCTCATGAATCCATGGAACCTGCACGTCAGCTGGGGACTGTTCAAGCTGGTGGAGGCTCTGTAATGGCGTGGGGCGTGTGCAGTTGGAATGATATGGGACCCCTGATACGTCTAGATACGACTCTGACAGGTAACACGCACGTAAGCATCCTGTCTGATCACCTGCCTCCATTCATGTCCATTGTGCATTCCGACGGACTTAAGACATTTCCAGAAGGATAATGCGACACCCCACACGTTCAGATTTGTTACAGAGTGGCTCCGAGAACACTATTCTGAGTTTAAATATTTCCGCTGGTCTCCAAACTCCTCAGACATGAACATTATTGAGCATATCTGGGATGACTTACAACGTGCTGTTCAGAAGAGATTCCACCGCCTCGTACTCTTACGGATTTATGCACAGCCTGCAGGATTTGTGGTGTCAGCTCGCGGGAAGACTACACGATATTAGGCAGGTTTCTTTGGTTCTTCAGTGTATTTGCACAATTAACTTGGCTTCAGTGAAAAAATATAGTATTTTCTGTACAGTAGCTTACAGTCACCAAAAAAAAGCGTTTCAAAACAAGTTTAATACATTATAATTTTTTTGCGCTAGTATTCGTGGAGATACGGAGTCAAATGCCAGTGCTGCTAAAATAGCTCTTCATTTTCCGCAGCAGCACTTCTCGATACGGCGGTATTCGTGATATTGCTTGAAATTGCTCGGCAGAGCACTCGTCTGTGGCGGGGTCGAGGCGAGCGACCGATTGCAGCCGATATCGCGTAAGATCCATCATTGCGATCTGTCACAAATGCGTGAGGTCCGTAAGTTCGTAGGCTGAATGTTGCTGTTATCGATAGTCCACCTTTAGCGTCGTAGTTGTGTCTTTGGCGTGCAAGAGGTGACGGTTGCTGGGGAAAGGCAGTGTGTTGTGATCCCCTGATGTAGAGTAATACAGGTGGCTCGCCCAACGGAGCATGTTGTGGCATGTGAAGCTAGAAAGTTTATCTAAGTGACAAAAGGCAATTATTTGGTGCTATGTGTACGTCTGTGCCTCTAAGTATTGCAGACAATACATTTACTGCACAAATTAAGCCGAACAGTGCGTGCTACTCGTGTACATATGGCACGCCACGTAGACCGAACGTGGATTATCATAATTATGCCAGCAGGCGTTCAGTAGACTTAAGTGGCTTATCTGTGAAAGTGACTCAGATCTATGTATAAGAATAACGGGTAAACAGTACAACCCTGAGAACGAACCGTTTCATAATAGACTTGGATTTTACCAAAACTGTTACCTTAATCGGTGTAATGACAGCATTTGACTCCCTCCGTATCGAACTACATGTTGTGCTGAATCGTTTCATTATATCTACAGCGACAATGCGACGGGGGAAGTAGGGACTTGTGCTGAATGTTGAGGTAGTGTATGTGGTAGAGGCCACGGTCGTAAACTATGAACTTCCTTTTCACGTAAAAAATATATTATTCCGCTCGAGGCGCTTACAAGTTCAAACACGAAATGATGGTTTCGACATATGTTTGCATCACACAGAAAATCAACGGATTCCATTTGATGACAAAACAAGAGAAACGTTATGGAAAGGACTAATTTTAAAGGCACGAGATTTGCCCCTCGATGTGCGCTCATTATGTCGACACGTATCAAACGAGATAAATCAGGACACGTGCAGTACAATAAAGGATTTATTTTTCTGTTTCGTGCACCAACACTGATCTGAAGGAAGAGGAGGAGATTAGCGTTTAACGACCGGTCGACAACGAGGTTATTAGTCGGAATACCAGCTCGGACTAGGGAAGGACGGAGGAGGAAAGCGCCCGTGCCCTTTCGAAAAAATCATCATGGCACTTACTTTAAGCGATTTACGGAAATCACGGGAAACCTTCATCAGGATAGCCGGACGGGGATTTGAATCGTCGTCCTCCCGGATGCAAGTCCAGTGTGCTAACCACAGCGCAACTGGGCTCTGTCTGAAGGAAGACAAACGTCATTTGCAACTAATATCTGCCGGTATCTATTAAATGGTGGCTTATCGAATATTAACGTGGATGTAGATGGCTATATGTTGTAGCGGTCACAAAATACTGCTGCTCAAGAGCTGCTTCACTGTTCCAACGTAGTGTGTGTCCTAATGGCGCAGATGAACTCAGTTCACCTTGTTACTGTGTGATTAACAAAAATCGAAATCGCCGACATCAGGATCAGATTGCAACAACTTTCGTCTAGCAACCTTTAGTCTAGTACGAGTCTACGAACCAAAAAACGACACAGAATACACAGAACTCGACGGAAAAAACTTAAGAAGTTTTGATTTTATGTTAGATCAGTAAACGGATCGAAGCCATCTGCCGAGATACGAGATACCCTGTCGCCATACTGGCGCTGAAACGGACGACGGCATAGAAAAGGCCGAAATACTAAACGCCTTTTTCCAAAACTTTTTCACAGAGGAAGATCGCAATGTAGTACTTCATTCAAATGGTTGCACGAATGACAAAATGGTTGATATCGAAATAGAAAAGGAACTGAAATCGCTGAAGCCGGCCGTTGTGGCCGAGGGGTTTTAGGTGCTTCAGTCAGGAACCTCGCTGCTGCTCCCGTCGCAAGTTCGAATCCTGCATCGGGCATGGACGTGTGTGCTGTCCTTAGATTAGTTAGGTTTAAGTAGTTCTAAGTCTAGGGGACTGATGACCTCAGACATCTGAAACAATCAGACATCTGCAGTTCACTGTCATCGATCGTCCTCCATATGGTGGCCCCGTCCGGTTTTCATTTGTTTCCTAGCCTTAGATAACACAATCGAGGGCTGCACTTTGGTAGTGATGAAACGGTGCAAGCAGAGGCGTGGTTGTGGCTCCGTGAAAATAGCCAAACGTTTTATAGTGATGGTATCAACAAACTGGTTTCTCCTTGGGAGAAATGTGTTAGTCTCAAGAGTGACTGTGTTGAGGAACAAATATGTAGACATGAAGAATAAATATATAAAATGTTAATAACGTTTGTTTTGTTTAAAAAGCTGTAAGAATTTTCACATAAAAAACTCGGAGACATTACTTTTCAGGACGACATCGTATAACTAATCTTCCAAGCGCGGCTGATGTTCTGTACAATGACGTAATGAGACGAGACAACGTGTTTTCTTTCATTTGTAGTTAGTATCTCGTTATATTTACTAGTATTTATGTTTAACTGCTCTTGGCCAATCTGTATTTTTGCTATATTTCGCATTGATTTACTCTCCATAGTGTAAGGTTATCCACTACAGTAGTCATTAATAATAGAAAATAAAGTTCCTATTTTCCACAGTGTCCTTTTTTTAAAGTTTAACCTTTTCTGAAGATCAGAGTTTCATCATCAGGCAAATGACTCATCCTATGCCATGAGCCTATATCAATTGTCCAAGCTCATAAGCCTGAATATGTAATATTAATCTTGCGAAACTGTCATCATTCACTAAAGAAAGTGCAGCAGAGCCGAATTTTATATTTTGCCTCTCCGTAAACAGAAGCTTCGTCAGCTTACATTCCGAGAAGACCGCAGACGTTGTTCATCGAATCACTTACGAATATTGTAACCAACAATGATTTTGTAAAACTTTCCCCAAGTCTCGTCGACTTCGTGTTTAGTTTAAGTGCTCAGTCTCCATTCGTGCTCTAACCTACAGCAAATAAATAAACACTTTTACAGCTACAGTACTTATTTGCCATGGAACGTTAGCGCAACTTGAGTCGTGGGATCCTTGTATCTTGGATAAATTAAAGTACTTGAAGGTAGCAGTTAGTGAAACTTGATAGTAACGTGAGCTGTTTCAGTATCCCCACAAGTCGTACGCCACTGTAGCAGAGATATCCTGAGGAAGTGTATCAGCGTTTATCACGTGCAACCGAGCACCCCTGACTGAGTCAAAGTGCCGCAGAGCGAGACGATGAATTTTGCACAGACTGCGAAGCGGAGCATACCGATGCTACGGCAAAGCTATAAGTATTCACAACCACGTTCTGGACCAGAGAATCTGACACTCCTATTTGTGGTAAGATATCCGTTTGACCATACCTCAGGGTAAAATCAAATATGCCAGTAAGTGGGGAAATGACCATGTCCGCATGGTCAGCAATAGAATATGTTCAGAATCTCCGCATAATCTGTTTTCACGCTGCCTCATACTTGTTCTCCGAATTGTACCGTTTGTGAAAAAAAAAATTATATTAAGTGTGAGGTGTAAAGCAGAATGTAGCGACAGATTGGAATACGTATGAACAGAAGAGGAAGGCTGCTACTTCTACTACGTACAGAGGAAAAAGCGATTCGCTGTTAATTCGTCAGATGATAATTTGGTCGCGGGCTGTCGCCTGAAGAGAACACGTGAACATCGCCTGGCCCAGATGTGTGAGCTTAACTGGTTAGAACTACTCTACTGGCCATCTTGCACATGACAGATGCTCAGCACAGCTGGAAACAATCAAAGCAGTGAATATATCCAGCCATCCGTGCGATGCCACGTGCTGTTTCTGGCGCAGCTTAGAAAGTAAGTCTAGCCAGAAGATTGAGAATAGTTTGGACATGCAGCTTCGCGCGCAACTTGGACGATGAGTGGACACAGCGATCGGTAGGTGTTAACTAAAAACACTAAAATAGACTCTGCCACTGCACTGGTCGCAGAGAACGACATACGTACCGTCGAAGGCAAAGCACTCGCTTTACTTGAACAACTTCGACTTGGCGGTCTTCGTCACGGCGAGAATAACTGAAAAAAATTTATCCAATTATTTAACGTAAGTTATTCCTTGCAGGTTGTAAACTTTCAATGAACGTCATGATCCCCAGAATAATCCACTGTTCGAATAAAAAGTTTCTCTTCATTACTAATCTCGACCACATAGATCATCAGATCCATAAAACACCAAGGCAAAGTACAAAACACAGATAACACTGCAAAGTGCGTTGTTCCCAAAATAATAATTTGACACAGAACACGCTTGTACCATCTCCAGCATGGTTGTCGAGGTGTCACATCGCGTCGCACGTATCAAAAAGTCACAACTACGTTCTTTGGAACCCTTGTGTGGAAATAACACAACGCTTTCCATTCCGTTACAGTCATCTTCCTGGATGAAGACGTTCATGAGATTGGAGCTGTACAGACGCGTATTATCGTGAACGTGTAGCCGCCATGCTTATTTCTTATTGGTAGAATCGCATTCTTCTGTTCCAGTACTTAGCGTTGCCCCCGACGACAAAGAGCAGCGTATAACTTCCGTACCATATTCTTCCCAAAATACGATGGTAATCCAGACAATCCTAACCATTTGGCTTTAATAAATTTAAGAAAGCTATTTTACTAGCGTCCAACCCCGGCTTCGCACGGGTAGCACTGGGTGTCTACAGGCGGACGACTAGTGTGGCACAGCGATAATCAATTAGAAGCACAAACTTCTCTCATGAATTAATCTATGTATTAGTGAAAACCGTATAAAAATTGCTACAGTAGCTCCTGAGAGTAGCCTTCCATTACAGACAAAAACACAACGGGAGACTTTTAATGTATATAGACTGTCAAAAGAATCAGTTACTGAATTGAAGGTTATTTCGTTTGTGAACAAAATTACCATTGCCATCTAAGCATTTTTCATATGTGCTCGCGAGCGTTAGACTTCCCATACGCTAGTATTCACTAGTCTTCACTTCGGCATCACGTACAAAACGTTTTGAATTTCGTGAAAAGTTGTTTTGCACGATATTGTTCTCTGCTTGATTCTTCATATCACGTACCATTTGTAACGGACGTCGGTAATTTCCCCATTGTTCAACACTGCACACTATTTTTCCGTATTTCTTTCGTACACACTTCCTACAGTTGACAGAATATTTCTGCAACTTTCATCTTCCGAAAATTAAAAAATCGGAACATCTCCTGCAACATCGTATCGGTGGCTCTTTGTTCAACAATAAAGGAAGCATCGCAGAGACTTCTTTCAGGTGACACGCAGCACTGAGGCAGTCATTTGAACCTGAGCGAATCCTGATACCAGTCTGCGCAACAGGTCGTTCCTTTCTGGTTTAGCCTCGTATGATCACCTCACATTACTTCTGTGACGGATAGATGGTACCTCACTCTCATTTAGTTGATACCAGGGGCACTGTTATACCGCCGGTAGCTAAGAGGTGAACTTGTCCTCCAGTTGACTGGCCAATGCTCTGGGTCTCATAACTGACGCCGTCTCGTCCATCTTTTCTGTCTCAACAATTCCGTGATCACCGTGCTAGTGTGTGGGTCCGCCGCTCGTGGTCTCGCGGTAGCGTTCTCGCTTCCCGAGTACGGGGTCCCGGGTTCGATTCCCGGCGGGGTCAGGGATTTTCACCTGCCTCGAGATGACTGGGTGTTTGTGTTGTCCTCATCATTTCATCATCATCCAGGAAAGTGGCGAAATTGGACTGAGCAAAAGGTTGAGACATTGTACGGGCGCTGATAACCACGCTGTTGAGCGCCCCACAAACCAAACATCATCATCATCATCATCACCGTGCTAGTGTTACTCCCCTCCCTCTCTCCGGATAACTAACAGGCTACGATTCGCCAGCAGCGGTGGGTAGGCAGTGTTGTTGACAGCAGTCGACCACTTCGATGAAGGTCTTCAGCACTCTGAGTAACACGATAACGCTGCCGTCCTCAACAAACTCTGTCATGGGCCAACGATACGTGTACGACCACACACACACACACACACACACACACACACACACACACACAGAGAGAGAGAGAGAGAGAGAGAGAGAGAGAGAGAGAGAGAAGGGCGCTTGGTTGTCAAATTCTTACACATTATAGTGACAGTTGTAGACAGATTATGTAAGGGGCGATCAAAAGATTCCGTTTGAAGGCGTTGCTGCATCGTATATGCAACTTAGTGAAACTACTCCGATGCAGTTATGTAAGCATTGACATGGAGGCAAGGGACTAGAGTGGCATTCATGTCTGTGATGTGCGTGCGGTAAATGCATAACACTGTACTGTTATTTTTTTCTTGGCCGCCGAAGGGCAAACACCAGTAGACATCTACCGAAGGGTAAAAAATGTACGTGGGGCAGCATTTCTGTCGACATCCACCGTTGTGGAATGGTGCTGCTGCTGAATGACCACGCACGTCCCCATATCGCAAGTTCTGTGGGTGACATTCAAGCAACCGCCCTATCACCCTGATCTCTCGCCTTCCGTCCCATCAAGAGCACCTTTAAAGGCCGACGATTCCTATCGGAGGAGGATGTGTAGCAAGGAATTACGGACTTTTTCACGCAGCAAAACACGGTGTTCTTCTGAACGGGTATCTTCAGTCTTCAAGCTGGTGCGTCGGTGGTGGCAGTGGGGGGCGGGGGGGGGGGGGAGGGGGGGAGTTTGGGAGGTGATTGCCTCAATGCTCACGGCGTTTATGCGTGATTGGTAAACCGATTTTGTATTGTACAGCCTTTGAACGGAAACTTTTTGATCGCCACATTATTATTTATTTTACAACCAAAACGAATGACAGAACTGTACGTAACGTTTATTTGGCAAGTATAAGACCCCTCTGAATGCTGATTAGCAGATTCACAACTTTAAAGGATATACGTATTTCTTCAACGCCCGAGCTCATTATTTTATGTAGAGGACCACAAAACATTCATTAACAGAGAGACATTGAGGGAAAATTCGAAATGACTGACATCAGAGTTGCTACAGTGACACTAAGCCACGAATACACGTGTTACACAATGCGTGTGTGTGTGTGTGTGTGTGTGTGTGTGTGTGTGTGTGTGTGTGTGTGTGTGTATAGACAAAGGGATCGCCCCTGTTCGTCGTCACCGATTGCCTCCAGCTTTACGGTATATGCACGTCTTGACGAGAGATGAAGTGGGAGCTCGACGTGACTGAGCGTTTAGAAAAGTAAAAGCAGGCGAGACATCAGCCATTCGTGCTAGCGAAGTTTGCAGGCAGCGATTGGCGAAGCGGAACGATTACAGCACGGTAATGCTAGTGTCTTTATGCTGTCATTTCTTTAATTCTTCAATTTTTACATTAATTAGACTGCAAATAAACCGAAATAAAGCGAAATATATTGTATTCGTTAGTGTTTTCCTAAGAGGCGTGAAAAGTATTACATATAAATTTCCATGAAGTGACTGTAATGCGTACACGATAAGTTCGTATTTAAAATTAGATACTTTTATTAGTTTACAGTTAACGATTTACGCGTGCTAGGAACCATGGACCATGGATCTTGCCGCTGGTGGGGAGGCTTGCGTGCCTCAGCGATACAGATGGCCGTACCGTAGGTGCAACCACAACGGAGGGGTATCTGTTGAGAGGCCAGACAAACGTGTGGTTCCTGAAGAGGGGCAGCAGCCTTTTCAGTAGTTGCAGGGGCAACAGTCTGGATGATTGACTGATCTGGCCTTGTAACAATAACCAAAACGGCCTTGCTGTGCTGGTACTGCGAACGGCTGAAAGCAAGGGGAAACTACAGCCGTAATTTTTCCCGAGGACATGCAGCTCTACTGTATGATTAAATGATGATGGCGTCCTCTTGGGTAAAATATTCCGGAGGTAAAATAGTCCCCCATTCGGATCTCCGGGCGGGGACTACTCAGGAGGACGTCGTTACCAGGAGAAAGAAAACTGGCGTTCTACGGATCGGAGCGTGGAATGTCAGATCCCTTAATCGGGCAGGTAGGTTAGAAAATTTAAAAAGGGAAATGGATAGGTTAAAGTTAGATATAGTGGGAATTAGTGAAGTTCGGTGGCAGGAGGAACAAGACTTTTGGTCAGGTGATTACAGGGTTATAAATACAAAATCAAATAGGGGTAATGCAGGAGTAGGTTTAATAATGAATAAAAAAATAGGAGTGCGGGTTAGCTACTACAAACAGCATAGTGAACGCATTATTGTGGCCAAGATAGACACAAAGCCCATGCCTACTACAGTAGTACAAGTTTATATGCCAACTACCTCTGCAGATGATGAAGAAATAGATGAAATGTATGACGAGATAAAACAAATTATTCAGGTAGTGAAAGGAGACGAAAATTTAATAGTCATGGGTGACTGGAATTCGTCAGTAGGAAAAGGGAGAGAAGGAAACATAGTAGGTGAATATGGATTGGGGGGAAGGAATGAAAGAGGAAGCCGCCTTGTAGAATTTTGCACAGAGCATAACTTAATCATAGCCAACACTTGGTTCAAGAATCATAAAAGAAGGTTGTATACCTGGAAGAATCCTGGAGATACTAGTAGGTATCAGATAGATTATATAATGGTAAGACAGAGATTCAGGAACCAGGTTTTAAATTGTAAGACATTTCCTGGGGCAGATGTGGACTCTGACCACAATCTATTGGTTATGAACTGCAGATTGAAACTGAAGAAACTGCAAAAAGGTGGGAATTTAAGGAGATGGGACCTGGATAAACTGAAAGAACTAGAGGTTGTAGAGAGTTTCAGGGAGAGCATAAGGGAACAATTGACAGGAATGGGGGAAAGAAATACAGTAGAAGAAGAATGGGTAGCTCTGAGGGATGAAGTAGTGAAGGCAGCAGAGGATCAAGTAGGTAAAAAGACGAGGGCTAATAGAAATCCTTGGGTAACAGAAGAAATATTGAATTTAATTGATGAAAGGAGAAAATACAAAAATGCAGTAAATGAAGCAGGCAAAAAGGAATACAGACGTCTCAAAAATGATATCGACAGGAAGTGCAAAATGGCTAAGCAGGGATGGCTAGAGGACAAATGTAAGGATGTAGAGGCTTGTCTCACTAGGGGTAGGATAGATACTGCCTACAGGAAAATTAAAGAGACCTTTGGAGAGAAGAGAACCACTTGTATGAATATCAAGAGCTCAGATGGCAACCCAGTTCTAAGCAAAGAAGGGAAGGCAGAAAGGTGGAAGGAGTATATAGAGGGTTTATACAAGGGCGATGTACTTGAGGACAATATTATGGAAATGGAAGAGGATGTAGATGAAGACGAAATGGGAGATAAGATACTGCGTGAAGAGTTTGACAGAGCACTGAAAGACCTGAGTCGAAACAAGGCCCCGGGAGTAGACAACATTCCATTTGAACTACTGATGGCCTCGGGAGAGCCAGTCATGACAAAACTCTACCATCTGGTGAGCACGATGTATGAGACAGGCGAAATACCCTCAGACTTCAAGAAGAATATAATAATTCCAATCCCAAAGAAAGCAGGTGTTGACAGATGTGAAAATTACCGAACTATCAGTTTAATAAGTCATAGCTGCAAAATACTAACGCGAATTCTTTACAGACGAATGGAAAAACTGGTAGAAGCCGACCTCGGGGAATATCAGTTTGGATTATGTGGAAATGTTGTAACACTTGAGGCAATACTGACCCTATGACTTACCTTAGAAGAAAGATTAAGGAAAGGCAAACCTACGTTTCTAGCATTTGTAGACTTAGAGAAAGCTTTTGACAATGTTAACTGGAATACTCTCTTTCAAATTCTGAAGGTGGCAGGGGTAAAATACAGGGAGCGAAAGGCTATTTACAGTTTGTACAGAAACCAGATGGCAGTTATAAAAGTCGAGGGGCATGAAAGGGAAGCAGTGGTTAGGAAAGGAGTAAGACAGGGTTGTAGCCTCTCCCCGATGTTATTCAATCTGTATATTGAGCAAGCAGTAAAGGAAACAAAAGAAAAATTTGGAGTAGGTATTAAAATTCATGGAGAAGAAGTAAAAACTTTGAGGTTCGCCGATGACATTGTAATTCTGTCAGAGACAGCAAAGGACTTGGAAGAGCAGTTGAACGGAATGGACAGTGTCTTGAAAGGAGGATATAAGATGAACATCAACTAAAGCAAAACGAGGATAATGGAATGTAGTCAAATTAAGTCGGGTGATGCTGAGGGAATTAGATTAGGAAATGAGACACTTAAAGTAGTAAAGGAGTTTTGCTATTTAGGGAGTAAAATAACCGATGATGGTCGAAGTAGAGAGGATATAAAATGTAGACTGGCAATGGCAAGGAAAGCGTTTCTGAAGAAGAGAAATTTGTTAACATCGAGTATAGATTTAAGTGTCAGGAAGTCGTTTCTGAAAGTATTTGTATGGAGTGTAGCCATGTATGGAAGTGAAACATGGACGATAACTAGTTTGGACAAGAAGAGAATAGAAGCTTTCGAAATGTGGTGCTACAGAAGAATGCTGAAGATAAGGTGGGTAGATCACGTAACTAATGAGGAGGTATTGAATAGGATTGGGGAGAAGAGAAGTTTGTGGCACAACTTGACTAGAAGAAGGGATCGGTTGGTAGGACATGTTTTGAGGCATCAAGAGATCACAATTTTAGCATTGGAGGGCAGTGTGGAGGGTAAAAATCGTAGAGGGAGACCAAGAGATGAATACACTAAGCAGATTCAGAAGGATGTAGGTTGCAGTAGATACTGGGAGATGAAGAAGCTTGCACAGGATAGAGTAGCATGGAGAGCTGCATCAAACCAGTCTCAGGACTGAAGACCACAACAACAACAAGGATAATATTCATCGAGAATCAGGGGAAGCAGTAGTTTTCTCGACTTCTTACCCACGTTATAAGCGCTGCAATTTTAAAATTACCTGTTTGTTTTAAAGTTTCTGTACAAAAGCAAGCCTGCTTTATATTCGCAAAAGGTTCTTTGGTATTTCTATATGAAGGAAATAGCATCTCCCCCCATTAACGCTTGGAAATAGCGTCTCTCCCATTAACGCTTAGAAATAGCGTCTCTCCCATTAACGCTTTTGCACCGACTGAGCGGATCCGGGATGATACACACTTCAATTCTATCTTCTCCCTCTGTTCCACGAAGGCGTACTGAAAAGTAATGTCTCCGACTTTATTCTGTTCTGAATATTGGTTGAGGTATCCCGCTTCGCTGACGAAAGTTGCAGCCCTCTGTCGCTAGAGGACTCCAAATTGTAGCGTGTAACATGGCGGTGTGTAATCTAACTACGTCCTTCAGCATGATAATGCCAGACCACACCCGAGCGCTTGCGACATCTGCAGCAGCCAGACACGTTGGTTTCACAGTCATTGATCATTCTCCACACTGTCTTCAATTTGCTCTATCAGTTCATCATGTTTCCTAAACTTAAAGAACACTTTCGATGACTTCACTTTGACAGTGATGAGGCGATACAAGCAGAGATGGTGTTGTGGCTCAGTCGACAAAGTAAAAAATTGTAGAGTGATGGTTTCGAGGAACTGGGAGAAAATATTGGTTGCCAGGGTGACTATGTTGAGAAATAAATAGATCGACATGTAGAGTAAAGAAGTAGAATGTTAATGTCGTTCGTTTTATTTTAAAAGCTATAATAATTTTCAGATAAAAAATCAGATACGCCACTTTTCATCAAGCCCTCTTATTTAATCTAACCTGGCAAGCACCCCAGTTTAATGAGCAATGAGAATCGGCGAAACAACCGATTTGTGAGTCATGTCTATCGTGGATGAGCTACATTTCCTCAGGAGACTTCCTATGAATGTCAGTCTGACATCTGCTTCTGCTGTAGCTTTACATGGTCATTCGAGATGGAATCGCTTCCAACGTTTACAGCCAGGTATCATGCGGTTTTTACTGCACCCAGTGATTTTTCGCCAGAAGCGTTATGTGTACCGAAGCTGCAGGTTGATTTGGGAAAGTACATTAAAAGTGACGCTGCACCACACTGTATTAGTACTTATTCTCGATCTGTCTCCAATACATTCGTCCGCAGCTCGTGGTCTACTGGCTAGCGTTGCTCCCTGTGGATCACGATGTCCCGAGTTTGATTCTCGGCGGGGTTGGGGATTTTCTCTGCCCGGCGACTGGGTGTTTGTTTTGTCCTCATCAATTCATCATCATCATCATTCGTGACAGTGGCTAGATTGGACCGTGTAAAAAATTGGACTGTGTGCAAATTGCGACTTTGTATGGGCGCTGATGACTGCGCAGCTGAGCGTCCCACAAACCAATCATCATCATCATCCAATACATTTGGTAGCAAAAATGGACACCGATGCATCAATTATTTTCGTTTGCCACGTCTTCCTTGCCCGGCGCGTGCCCTCTCTCGTGCATCTTGCGAGGAAGGGAGTCTTTGAAGGAGTAATAAATCTATTTTCTCTGTCACCCCCGCCACTCTTTGGGAGCTTGGGCAACATTCCAAAGATTGTCACTGGTTCTTGGCGCGTGCTCAGACGAGTTTCATCTCCACCTATACCTCTTCAATGGGCCTGATGGAACGAAGCCGTTTGAGAAGAGAAATCTCATTCTGTTTTCGAAACCACTCGTGACATGTGCATTAGAGACTGTTGGAAGCAGACTAATCATTCAGCCTAGGGTTGTGGTACTGATTGAATCATAAAATTATCAACAACATGAGTATACTGGGCAGCTTCAAGTTGACCGTGTGTCCTGTGGAGCGTATGAAGTTCACGGGAACACATTCAGACCCAAACTACCTCAGCCACGCGGCTACTGCGACATCGTTTGTTAATAAATTTGGGATTGAAATGGAAGTCATGCTGCCCAGATACCCTGTACTGGTCCAGCTCTGTATGGAAAGTACTGATTCGTCGGAAAACACATGCGACAGTCACGATGTATATTTTTCTCGGCGAATACTAATCGCTAGAGTCACCGATGACCGCGGAACTTAGTCTTCGTTTGCGTTGTGGTCTGCCGCCGAACTCTGTAAACGGAGCCGGGAACTCCTTTGTATGTTTGAGCTACTCCGCGTTTAAAAATGATTTTGCTGTGATGCGTTCCCAAGTTCATTATCCTGGTCTGCCGTTATTGCACGCCAACTTCCAGTTCACAGATGCATACAGAACTCTTCAATACCACGAATCACATTACTCTTCGATGTACGGTGCCCACTGGAACGCCCTACCGTGCACCATCCCCCCACTGTGCCAAATCCCTTCCTCCACAATAGCAGTAATGTGTTCGGGAGTAACGTGTGGGCGATGTGTGGCTGGACGTAAAGCAAGGGGATTCAGTATCTTACATAACGAACATTGCGATGAGTGACACAACTCGACTATCAGTTTCTTTCGAAAGTGAATCTTTGCGACCTTAATCTTTCTACAAGCATAAAAAGAAACTCGAAATCACTATTTATTTTCTCTCTACTGAAGATAACTGGTTTTGGTCGCAGTTACTGTCATTAGACCAAGATTCCTGACCACATGAGGAACTAATGCTTGGAACCGTTCTGTAATACCGTCAGATAACCGTCACCAGCGATTGACGACGGATACCTTAGGTTCATTGACCTGCCGACTCAATTCTATCGGTTTCGCGTCTTTTGCAAACAGAAAACGAATCATTGCGCGTGTTTGACACATGTCGTGGTTTTCTGTCAGTGGAGGCGTTTTATGTAAGCACACACAAACGTAGTCTAACCGCTAGCAAATAATGCTTCCCTTGGGAGAAGTGGGGGGCGGTGGGGGGGGGGGGGGGAGGTGCTGTGGCTAGACAGTAATGCAGGTACTCAGCGTGCATGAGCATTCATCGATGGTTGCTTTGTAGTGACCTTCGTTCAAGACAGAAATTACTTAAACCAAGCCTCATATTTGTTAGATAATGAGGGCTAGATTGCGTTTTCCAAATCTTTACAAAATGTGTGCGTTTACAGGCGCAGAACCAGCACCCCGGTGGATTGACTCTTAATAGACCAAGGCGGTATTTAGTGCAGTATTTTCTCGTACTGCTAATTTTCATTCCTTTATCGGATATAGTTCTTTTACGACAGTGGTAAGACCCATCTATAGCTGCTCTGTCTGAACTGTCCAAACGATGTTCTCCTCCTGTACTCATCCTTAGTTCCTGAACAGGTTCGCGGTTACCTTAACCGCTGGTCGTTATTCGTGACGGGATCAAGTGCTGCCGAATGTGTAGCAGTCCCGTCCTCTTTAGTTCTCCTCAAACTGACGGATAGAGCTTGCCCACGTTCCCACGGCGTATGCCTTTTTTAATAGACCAACGGGTCATTGACTCAGTGCCACTAGATAACTCGGAGTTTATATGAGGAGTGTCACTCGAGTTCGACAAAGAAGACATACATTCAGCCGTAATAAATAAAAGATATTTCATGACAGCTGCGATAGAACCTCGATTTATCAGGACACGGTCAACTCGTGAAACTTCAAGGAAAGACTATAAGTACGCCTTTTTTAACGAAATCATCTTTGTATCTGCTATGTTTGCTGTTTCTTTTCTTTTTTTCTGTCGTTGCTATTGCTGTTGTTGTCACTTTCTTCATCCCCAAGACTAGTTTAATGCGGCTGTCCATGATAGCTCATCCTGTTCAGGCCTCTTCATTTTTTATAACTACTGCAAACTGGGTCCATTTCAACCTGTGTACTGTACTCAAGCTCTGGTTTCCTCTACAATTTTTACCCCTCACAGTTCATTCCATTCCTTGATGCTTTTGAATGTGTCCTAGCAACCGATTCTTTGTTTCATACAGATTGTGCAATAAATTACTCTTTTTTTCCCTCTGTTCGATTCAGTATCTCCTTATTAGCTATTCGATATAACTATCTAATTTCCAACGTTCTTCTCTAACAACACTTTTCAAAAGCTTCTATTACTTGACTGCGTATCCTCCGTGTATCACTTCGGTACAAAATTACACTTGTATAAATAACTTCAGGAAATACTTCCTAACATTTAAGATTTGTGTTAGATGTTAAGAAGCTCCTATTTCTCAGAAATGCTTTTTTTGCTGTAACTAGTTTGTATTTTGTAACGTCTGTACTTCCGCCATCAGTAGTTATCTTCCTGTCCATACAGAAAAAATTTTATCTACTTTTAGTGCTTCATTTTCCAGGATTAATTTTCTTTGATCTATCGTCGTAGCTAAATCGTAGTGTTAGTGTTACCTCGTGTGTTGCTACCTTCCTCCAGAACCCAAACTGATCTTCGCAGAGGTAATAATTTCACGAAATTGATTGGTTCGCTGGAGCCACTATCAAAAACATTCAGGAGAAAGATATGTTATCAGTCAAGTGTAACGCACTGAATTGCGACTGTTTCAGCTACCTTCTGTGCAGAGCAGTAGCTCTTCATAGCTCAAATTGGGAGTTCAGCAAACTCTGAAACATGAATCTGAATCCTCTGCGTGGACTTCATACGACAACAAGGTCGTGCGACAGACAATCAGTTGTCCGCCATATTTTCAGCGTTGTTGCCGTGGTGGTTCAAATGGTTCAAATTGCTCTGAGCACTATGGGACTTAACATCTGAGGTCATCAGTCCCCTAGACTTAGAACTACTTAAACCTAAGGACATCACACACACCCATGCCCGAGGCAGGATTCGAACCTGCGACCGTAGCAGCAGCGAGGTTCCGGACTGAAGCGCCTAGAACCGCACTCACACATTCCGTGGTGGTGTTGCGGGTAGAACTCTAGGCTCCGACTTTGGAGGTCCTGTGACGTAACCCAGTGACGAAACACGCCGCTCTGAATCTTCTCTACCTCCTCCGTCAACCCGACCTGGTACGGATCCCACACTGATGAGCAATACTCAAGTATAGGTCGAACGAGTGTTTTGTAAGCTACCTCCTTTGTTGATGGACTACATTTTCTAAGGATTCTCCCAATGAAGCTCAGCCTGGCATCCGCCTTACCAACAATTAATTTTATATGATCATTCCACTTCAAATCGTTCCGTACGGATACTCCCAGATATTTTACACAAGTAACTGCTACCCGTGTTTGTTCTGCTCTCATATAATCATACAATAAAGGATCCTTCTTTCTATGTATTCGCAAAACATTACATTTGTCTATGTTAAGGGTCAGTTGCCACTCCCTGCACCAAGTGCCTGTCCCCTGAAGATCTTCCTGCATTTCGCTGCAATTTTCTAATGCTGCAACTTCTCTGTATACTACAGCATCATCCGCGAAAAGCCGCATGGAACATTTGTTCTTTATGATCATTCCACTTTCGGTTACTCTATTTTACGGTAGTTACTGTTTCCGGTAATTTGTGGCCGCTAGTGAAATCGACCGGTAATGGATCTCTTCCCATGTTTATCCGCAATGCGTTACATTTATTTACGTCCACGTTCTACTTCCAGTTCTTGCACAGATCTTCGATAGTCTGCTCTCACTCGTTGTGTGATACGTGCGTAACTTCTATAATGACAATGACTGTCTCAGGTCAAGGAAATTCTCGTGCCAATATTAACAGCTACCTTATCTGACTTTTATAAATATCTGAGCGTAGACGGAACACCGACTCTAACCCGGAACATTAGCTGTTACGAGTAATGTTCTTAAAACTCAACTGCCCAGCCACGACTCACGATCTGTCCTCACAGCTTTAGGACGACTGGCCCAGGCAGGGATGGAAGGAGAGATGCGGGGCCTGCTGGCAGAATTGAAACTGTGGTTGTGGGTCCAGGGTCTTGCCAGCGTAGCTCGGTCGGTGAGAGCATTATCCTTAAGCTTTCTCTAGGGCCAAGGCCCTGGCCAGCAAACAGTTTTACTCGGTCAGTAAATTTAAAAATAGGGCATACTCAACTGCAAGGTGAAATTCTAGTTTTGTCTTACGTGAACGATTGATAGGCGACACAGCTGAAAATGCAGCTGGTTGTCAATGTCGTTCACTTGTCCGTTCCGCTCAGAAGAGGAGTAGTTCGACACCGTAAACTGTCTGTTTTAGACTGTGCACAACACTCGTTATAATGCTGCAGTCACACAATTTATAGCCGGCCGAAGTGGCCGAGCGGTTCTAGGCGCTACAGTCTGGACCCGCGCGACCGCTACGGTCGCAGGTTCGAATCCTGCCTCGGGCATGGATGTGTGTGATGTCTGTAGGTTAGTTAGGTTTAAGTAGTTCCAAGTTCTAACAAGATAATAAAGTTAAATTATTTCTAAACTTTTGTAGCGGCCACTTTTCTACTTCGTTTATATGGAACGTAAAATGTGTGAAATTATTCTACAGTTGTATTAATTTTGGTATGCTGTCGACAAGTAGGTCGATTACTAATAGATAGAATAATTTCATTCGCAAAAATTTCATTAGTTTTCCAGAAAACCACGCTTTGCAAACATAACAAGTTGCAAAAAACGTCAACATAAACAACAAAATACATGTGCAATAGCTGGCAAGTTTGAGTACTGTACTGGCTACAGCTCTCAGCCAATGGGAAACAAGATAGAGATAGCAGTAGGCCAGCGTATACGCCGCACGAATTTAGAAATAGCTACTGCCAGCGCAATTATAATCTGCTGTTTTTGGAAACGTTATTAAATCTATTTTTAGTGAATGTCTTAAGACAACAACAAAAAAACAAAGAAAAAAAAGATGCTCCACGAAGGAATTATTCGAATGGGACGAAAATCAGTAGACGTGATATACATGTGTAGACAAACAATTATCACAATTTCAGAAAAACTGTATATTTTGTTCAAGAGAAAGAGGTTCACAAAATGATCAAATCAATAACGCGTTTGTCCATCACTGGCCCTTATGCAAACAAATATTCGGCTTGGCATTAGTTGATAGAGTTATTGGATGTCCTCCTGAGGGATATCATGCCAAATTCTGTCAAACTTGCGCGCTAGATTGTCATAATCCCGATATGGTTGGAGGACACTGCCCATAATACACTAAACGTTCTCAGTTGGTGAGACATACGGCGACCTTGCTCTTCAAGGTAGGGTTTGCCAAGCACGAAGACAAGCAGTAGAAACTCAGAAACTCTCGTCGTGTATGAGAGGGCATTAAATGTAAGCCCAAGATGGCTTGTCATGAGTGGCAACACCCAAGATGGCTTGTCATGAATAGCAACAAAACGTCGACATACTGCTGTGCTGTAAGGGTGCCGTGGATGACAACGAAAAGGGTCCTGCTATGAAAAGAAATGGCACCCCAAACCATCGCTCCTGGATGTCGGTCCATATGGTAGGCGACAGTCAGATTAGAATCCCACTAATGTCTAGGGCTTCTCCAGACATGTCTTCCGCCTGGAATCTCATTAACTTGAGTAGAATTCTTCAGAGTCCTACTTCAAACTGAACCCCGACGACCACGCAGAGGAAGTATTGCAAAAGTGCTGTACAATCACTTACAAACTACTCTCTCAACACACACCACAATCCATGCGTACGAGTGTAGTGTGTATAAGGGCTGGTACTGACAATCGGTTTTGTGTCGACAGTAGTTGGGGAGAAGTAGTGCTCGTCGCAACGATTTACGATTAAAAGAAAACATTCTATATTTCATTTCGTATCTAGCCAACAGTGTTAAAAATGTGCACGGTATCTTCATTACCTAATCAGAATGAAGATAGCATTCGCAGACCTGCAAGAACTTAAAAACTGTACAGATAGTTTTGTGCCGAAACAAGTAGCTGCTATTCTTATAAATTGCAATCAAGTTATCGCTGAGTTATATCTCACTATTGCACAGGTTTTAGCGTTCAGCAGCTTGTCGGAGAAAATTCAGAAGTTCAATTTGTGGTTAACAAAGAACCGCCACCATCAGCAGTGGTGTATGAAAGGAGTGGTTCTGTATACTGTGAGAAGCATGCTGTGTAGATGTGCTGATTACATTGTAGTGATGTGTGAAACGACAGTAAAATGGGTATCATCCTTATTGGGTATAGAGACTATCAGGATAGTTAATCTGTAATCTCTCAATTGCCAATCCTTAATACATCTGAAAAAGCGGTTCAGTGCTCCTGAAGGTCAGTGCTGGCAACAACCAATGTAAGACTAGTGATGAAATTCTACTTGGAGAATAGGTAGTATAAAAATGGAGCTAGCATTTTACGGTTGGAGCTGTGCTGTCAGTCGGGTCTTGAAGTACACTGGTAGGCACTTTCCCATACTACTCCCCACTTGGAACATAGTCGCCATATCTGCTACAGACCGCCACTTACTTCACAGAGACGGGAGGCCTCTGACCTCCACGTTCATTGATAAGGCATCGCGTTCAACACATTGTCGAGTAAGCGAGTCTTCACCGTCTTTTAAACACTTTTTGTATATGTCACGACAGTAGCACGCGAACAGACGACCAGCTTCACCGTTTCCATTATGCTTGTTCGCAGACGCCTGGCCGTAACAACTTGCCCTTTATCAAAGTCGCTTACGAGTATATCAGTGTATTTCTCGATTTGGCCCAGAGCTAGAATGATTCTCCATTCGCCACAGCGTCACGTGCACAAAGGGCACCAGGCGGCATTCAAGCTTGCGCTGTCCGGTGGTCGTAATGTTTTGTCTCATCAATGTATCTGTATCATAGAAAGCCTTACTAAAAAAAAAAAAAAAAAAAAAATTCCAATGATACGGACAATATTTCTTCTCACGTCGCATCTGTGAATTGAATAGGAACGGTACATGGGAAGAAAAGAAGAAAAGGAATAGTCATATGGAATTCATATTAACAGAATCTTCCGTCGGTTCTTGGTAGAACAACATTATAATAATAAATGAAAAGCACCAGTTTGCTTTTGTTCTACAATATTATTTTTATTGCTAACCGGTTTTCGGCTTACAAGGCCATCTTCAGACATTTACTGAGTATTTACTGAGTATTATTTTTATTGCTAACCGGTTTTCGGCTTACAAGGCCATCTTCAGACATTTACTGAGTATACTCAGTAAATGTCTGAAGATGGCCTTGTAAGCCTAAAACCGGTTAGCAATAAAAATAATATTGTACAACAAAAGCAAACTGGTGCTTTTCATTTATTATCATATGGAATTGTCTGCTGGGAGTCCTTGAGGGATTATTCATCCCCTAATTGGTAACGATTTTTTTGTTTTTCTTCTGTGGTGAGTGAGAATTATGTCTTAGGGGTGTCTTTGGTGGTAGTGACTGTAATGGTGTGTGTGTGTGTGTGTGTGTGTGTGTGTGTGTGTGTGTGTGTGTGTGTGTGTGTGTGTGTGTGCTCGCGCGCGCGCGCGTGCCTGTGTGTTTCACATGATGACGAGAGGAGAGAAACGGTGAAACGCTGTTCCGGCACATCACCAAAGGCACAGCCGAGATTAACGTTCCCATGCGACGGACGGAACACCAAAAGTCTTACATGGACTCACTGCACGACACTAGGGACCGTTTGGAATTGAATTCGGGACGTAAGTCACAAAGACGGCCAAATATTTCAGTCGAAAATTTGTTCCACCACCAAGATTCTATTCAGCTACCTGCGAGTCGAGTGCCGTGTGTTGTATTGCTATTTAGAGCAATCTTGTGTTTGTGTTTATTATCCTGTGGGATAATAGGAAATCAGGAACAGAAGTGATGGATGCTCTGCAAGATCCGGCCGTTGTTAATGGCTACAGACAAGAGCGTGCCTTGCCCCTGAAGCAGCGACTGCCCGTTTATGTAATGGGTCTTCTCGTCCGTCAAAGCGAGCCATACGGGCTCGCGGCACGGTTCATTAACGAAAGCACGGCCAATTATTTCCGTAAGCTCATCCGCACTGAGCAAATTGCTCGCTGTCCGCCAGGTTTTACGTTCAAACTCCTCAACCGTCAGCTGTCTGAAGCGTTTGGTCATGACAGCTTCTACAGCTACATACATACTCCGCAATTTACCGTTTGGCGCATGTCAGAGACTGCCATCTGTCGTTACTACTCATTTCCTTTCCTGTTCCACTCCCAAGTAGAACGAGTGATAAACGACGGTCTGTATGCCTCGGGGCAACTTCGAATCTGATGCAGTTTGCAAGGTGTAATGAATTTCACTCATGAACTTGTACAGTTCTAGGTCCCTTAGAGCAGCAAATAATACAATTTGTATTTTAGTTTAGGGACTGGTTTTTTGTACACGTAGTGTGGCGAGTGAGAGCTTTGCAACATTGGAGTAATTTCTGAGATAATTGTACACTGTCATCCATTAGCATTTTCAGTGTTCCGTAATTGTAATATAGTTTGTTTCAAGGAGGTGTAGTGTGTTCGCAAAATGGTCTCGAAATGGTTTTTTGGGTGTCCCGTATGTAAGAGAAGTCCTCACGACTTCACTGAAATATTATTTGAAAACAAGTTGCTTAGTAGTTACTACAAGAGGTTCTGCCAAGAGTTTGGAAGAAGGGCAGCAGCAATAGAAAATATTTATTCCTTGTGGCAAGCACCACAGTCATACGCAGTTTCGGAAATGATTTCATTTCCGCTATCCAGCTGCCAGCATATGGCGGGCAAACACGAAACTTGGGACACGTAGCCATGAGTAAAATTGTCACAAAAGCAGTATGAAAGCATTACCGGTGCGAGTCTATTGAAAAAACAAAGTTACTCTACCGGCCACCATCAGAGAGGTAATAACAACAAACGGAGCGCACGTTGGGGCGTTTTTCACGTTAGTGCAAGTGTAAAGACTTTCGAAGAAAGGAGTCGTTGTTCTCGCACATATTTTTTGCGTAAATCTAAAGAACCAGTATTTGAGAGAGACTGTGACAGTTCCGTTGCTGCCATCGTTTACTTCTCACAGGAAACATAAGATTACGATTTCAAGTAGTATGTTATAGTGACAGTCATTTTCTCTCTCTCTCAGTATCCGAATGGAAGAGGACATAAATTGCACAATCATGGCGCTGAGTGTGCCCTCCGCCTCCACGTGACAGCAGCTTGCGGAGCATACAGGAACTGGACAAAAATATAGAAACACAACACATTACCATGTCTAATGTGGTGTAAAAAAACCCGTTGGCATTCAAAAGAGTTTCCTGTCATCTCGTAATGGATAAATTACGGTAATGGATAAATTTGGTTACCATTCTTCCTGAAAAATAGTGGCAAGTTGAGCGTCCACCCACCTTTCTCTACAAAGTAGACCACAGAGGCTCAATAATGTAAATACGGTGACTTCCGTGGCCAGACGAGATGCGACAGTTCTTCCTAGTGCTCACAAAACCAGTCCTGGACGATGCAGGCTGTGTGAACAGGGTCCCCGCCGTATTAGAACACAGTATCATCAATGAGGAACAAACATTGTACTATCGAACGGACAAAATAGTCACATACTCCTCGGAAGCAATGCGATCCTGCAGAGTAACCACAGGGTCCACAGAATACCGCGATATGTCTGCCGAAAATTATAACCGGACCTCCGCTATGTTTCGCTCTCAGTAGTTCGAAACGGTATGCAACAAGACTCATCCGACAAAATTACTTTTTTCTGTTGGTGCATAGTCCAGGTTTTATGGCTTGGACACCACGATTTCCTGTTCTGGGCATTTTCATCACTGATGAATGGTTTGAAATTCCAGCTCGCCCTACAATTCTGTGCTTATGGGGCTGTCTTTGTGTTGTTTTGGGCCGCGCGGGATTAGCCGAGCGGTCTAGGGCGCTGCAGTCATGGACTGTGCGGCTGGTCCTGGCGGACGTTCGAGTCATCCCTCGGGCATGGGTGTGTGTGTTTGTCCTTAGAATAATTTAGGTTAAGTAGTGTGTAAGCTTAGCGACTGATGACCTGTAAGGTGTCAGGCAAATCCCACACCTTCCATGAAAACCCTGACATGATAGCAAATCCGACAGTATATCACATAGCTCCGAATAAATCCAGACATTAAATTAACCAAAGTAATACGATCAACGAGTGAGAAAACGGAATACCACAGACTAACACAAGAACGCCTAAATGCATGTCATACCTTCCCACCGTGAAACAGACGCAGTTCCGAGGGGAGAAACGAGCACAGAAGCCGAGAGCAGAATCGTGTAGGCTAGGAGGCCCTACGATAAGGGACGAATATCCACGTCGCCAGCCGACCTCCAAGACCACCCCCAGCCCATGTTAAAAGATAGAGCCCTCCAGAAGAACAATATAGATCTTACGATAACACTAAAAGGACCACACCAGCTGAAAGTTTTTGCGTGAGACTATACGCATCTCTGTTACGTTGCAAACATTAAAAACATTGCCCCACCACGAAAAGTATAACGTTTCTCATTGGATAGACAGAAGTTTTGTAGGCGGAGCGTAAGGTTAACATTGAGACCCTGATTCGTCAGTTGAAAACACAGCCAGATAGCTTTTCTAAAACCAACTTCGGTAAATTGTAGTAAGGAGAAGTTAGAAAGAGTTGCTTCCAGGACGGCGAGGTGTGTGGAGCTGCGCCTCCCGCCCCCCGCTGACGCTGCCAAACCACCGACAAGGTAATGAAAAAATGGTTCAAATGGCTCTGAGCACTATGGGACTTAACATCTGTGGTCATCAGTCCCCTAGAACTTAGAACTACTTAAACCTAACTAACCTAAGGACATCACACACATCCATGCCCGAGGCAGGATTCGAACCTGCGACCGTAGCAGTCGCGCGGTTCCGGACTCAGCGCCTAGAACCGCGAGACCACCGCGGCCGGCCAGGGTAATGAACGCACGCGATGCCGCATAATGCTTCACTCAGAACTGCAGAAGTCTCATCTGTTACACCCCCTTTTTGCGTAATACTAGTGTCGATCGTCAATTAAAGCTCATGGTGTTCACATTTTCCACTTGAAGTAAAAATCTGGAACGCGATGATTTTTCTGTTATGTAGTTATTGAGAAGCCACTGTGATTTACGACAAGTTAGATAAGTAATTAAAGATAATTGAGGGTCACTGTAGACCATTTTTGATAGTTTTCTCTTCTATGAAATTTAATTTAAACGTAGATTATAGATGTGATACTGCATAGGTCATCATTCGATCCATTATAAAACTTCACATTTTTGTTGAACGCAGTTGGTTTTTATCATCCTGTATTAAAATATTTCCTTTTATCAATAGTGCAATTTATAAAGAATGTTTTGTGAGTAGAATATAAATTTCAATGGTAAACTTAACTGCATTTTCGACGTTATTTTACCAGCTAACTAAAAATAGGAAAGCCTTGAACCCCTTCCACTAAATTTAGTTAGTATTAAGATTCTTTTACAGGGAGTGCAGTGGAGCTGACGCTGAAATCATTAAGTATTTGATTATATCATCGCTAGTCTCACTGAACTCTTCTGAACTCTACATGTCATGTATGGTCTGGCGTCTCCTTACCAGCAACAGGTCCCAGGTTCAAACTAGTCAATTCGGTAAAAAAATACGCTCAGAGCGTCGTTGCGCGAATGTGGTAGGGAGATACGACTTAGAACAAATAGACACCACGCAGAATGTTAGAGACCTTAGCAGCTAAGTCCCATAAGATTTCACACACATTTGAACATTTTGATGTTTTGGTGCTGAAAGGGTTCGCGAGGGGACATTCAGCTCTGCAGTGACTCTTGCAGCTGTCGTACTTTTATTGTCGCCAGAATCCTCTTCAGTGACGGTCTGTGACAAACACTCAGCACACACTTTTCGTCCGCATTGTCACTTAGCAGATGATGTTTTGGTTCAAATGGCTCTGAGCACTATGGGACTCAACAGCTGAGGTCATCAGTCCCCTAGAACTTAGAAATATTTAAACCTAAGGACATCACACACATCCATGCCCAAGGCAGGATTCGAACCTTCCGACCGTAGCAGTCGCGCAGTTCCGGACTGAAGCGCCTAGAACCGCTCGGACACCGTGGGCGGCGGATGATGATGATCTGCTTTCTGTGTGTCCCTCTTGAAACACCGAACACTTCGGTTACTATGATTACACAAGGACCCACCATACGAGCACCAACGATTTGCCCGAGTTAGCTTTCACACTGCTCCGACGTAATGCGCTCACAATTACACAGAATACTGTAGTGAACACGACTGACACTTCCAAAGTGTTGAGGAAATTGTGCAGGTGCCGTTCATGGTCAGACACACCAGCGCGACCAGCACGCGTGGCTGGCCTCTGCATTTATGTTCAAGCATGTATTTTTCGCAGTGTTTCCATACTTTCATCCACTGCATATTTATGTAGCAGATAACTTTCGGAAATTATTTTTTGAAGATAAAAATCAGGGTCCTTAGGCTCAGTAGAGTAGTGTTTGAGCTGCGGGGACGTACTGTAGCATGAAATGGCGCATACTGCCTCTTTGTCTTCGAACTCGGTGTTGAATCAGTAGTTCCGCATTTAAAAAGCGAAATTACACTTTTAGGAGATTCCCAAGATATTTCGAGGAACTCACTGAGGATTAGGTAGAAGCTGTGGGCGTTCTGTTTTTTCCAGTCCAGTGATCGGATCACGGAGTTTTTGGTATACCATTCAGACAGCTGCGACGCTAAAATTAATGATACTGGCTTTGCAAATATTTGCACTTGTCTCTTGGACCGGTGCGACCTTTTTAGGAACAATTTGATCTCAATCTGTCACTGAAAAATTTCGTCCAGCGCCCGGGACGTAACTACGTTGTGCAGATCATTCGCTCTCGCATACACCACACGGACGACAATAGCGGGAGAAAGGAAAGGAATATCACGTAATAACGTATCGGAAACATTGCTTCTGTGTCCTTAACCCTCTGTGACACATCAGGGATGTCTTGTGTTATGCGTTACCGCTCTGCGTACACAAAATAATACACATGATTTTGTTAAACTCGAATATTTTTTCGTCAATTTTGACGTTGATATTTTTAAACTGATATTGAAAATATCATGCTGTGATAATGTTCATCTATTAATATAGACGAAAATTTGTTGTAGACTCTGATCTGCCCCGTTCGGTTTGCTAACCGTTAAAGTCAGATGATTGAAGTTCGTTAGCATAGACTGAGTAAAGCACATTGCTATATACTGCAAATCGCAAAACCCCAATGGAGAGGGGAATGATTAAAAATTGCAAATAGAAGAGTCTGTGAAAAGTAACATTACTTAGCTTGCCTCTTCTCTGTAGTCTCCCTAAAGTTCCTTTCATTTTGCTGCTTAGTGTCCTGCTTTACAAGGAAATATCGAGATATTATTCATTTTATACAATAAGTTGTATAATAAAACGTAGTGGAGCTTTCATCATCTTTGTTTTTATTGCTTCAGTCAGAAAATCTCAGTACTTTCAAATATATAACAAAACAGGACTGTTAAGTCACATCTCCATCACAGCTCCACTAACACTCCCTAAGTTAGACAAAGATGACAACAGACGCGAATTTCGCAGCACGGAGATATTACATCGATTTATATAGTCCTGGAAATCGGTATAAAGGCACTGGTATTTCCACAAAAATTAACATTGTCAGTTGGAGTAGTTATGCACAACGTAATACGCTATAGTATGAAATCCAGTATACCGACAAATTCAGTCAAATGGTATGGCGTTTGATGTCAGTAGTACAGTATATAACATGACATCACGATTCAGAGGGAGGAATTCGGTATGAGGATAGTCGGCTGTGTGCGCTGCTGGTGTGTGCGTACGTGCCTTTACTTCCCATAGGGAGCAGACACCATTAATGACAGTCGGTGTTGTGTACATTAACCACGATTGCGGCAATGCCACCCCGAAAACAGTTACCATGTGATGAAAAGTAAAAATCGGTACCCACAAGGTAATGGGACTCTAATCACCAAGCTGCCAAGAAGTTGAACTGTTCAAGTATAGCGACTGATAATTTCGTTATACTGGGCGCACGATTTGAACAGAACGGAAAGTATGCGCAATGTAGAAAATTATCTTGGCATAGAAAGACATACTTTTGCGCGAAGTAAGGGCCACAGACCGTTATTCTTCTCAACCTGTTGTTAATTTACAGCAGCCAGTAACTGCCAGACATGAACGACAAATTTTGTCACAAGACAAACATCTTGCATTCAAGAAACGACTGCTGAAACTCGCTCTAACACCCATACATAAACAGGCTAGATTAGAGTTTGCTGAAAAACGTGTGTCATGGATTTGAGAATGGGATAAAGTGATCTGCAATGATGAGGAGAAGTTTAATTTAGGTGGACTGGGTGGATTTCAGTATTATTGGCATGATCTGAGAACAGAGCAGGTCAGAATGAGCAGAAATTCTGAGGGTGGAGCGTTATGATTTGGACAACCTTCTACACCCAAAGTACGTCATGCATTGCTTGGCATTGGTTAAAATGTATGAGGATCTAGTGGACGAAAGCCAAATTTTAAACAAGCTGTCCGCCGCTCGTGGTCTCGCGGTAGCGTTCTCGCGTCCCGAGCACGGGGTCCCGGGTTCGATTCCCGGCGGGGTCAGGGATTTTCACCTGCCTCGAGATGACTGGGTGTTTGTGTTGTCCTCATCATTTCATCATCATCCAGGAAAGTGGCGAAATTGGACTGAGCAAAGATTGGATAATTGTACGGGCGCTGATAACCACGCAGTTGAGCGCCCCACAAACCAAACATCATCATCATCATCATCATCATTAAACAAGCTAAGGCAACTGTGTACGTTTCTGCTACATCCAAAAACTGGTTTGAAGATAAAGATATCCATGTCTTGCCCTGGCCTGCACGTAGCCCGCATTTGAACCCCGTGGAAACGTTTGGGGAATACACATCACTTAAATCTTCTGTGCTAATAGATCGTGGTCGATGTAAAAAAACTGTATCACGTTTCCTCTCCGACTGCGGGAGACATCTTTTCAGTAAAGTAGCAGTTTACCTTTGAAGACGTCTACCGCAGTCGGAGAGAAAAAGTTTTGAGAAAGTTTTAAATGTCTACCACGGTCTATTACCCCGAAAGTTTTAAGTGTTGTCAGTGCTAGCCGTGAATATATTGTAAGAGCCTGGGGAATACTTGCAACGCATGTTAATCGCGATGAAGGCAATTTGAGGCCGTCCATGAGCTGAAAACAGCGACTGGAGAGAAATGGGCGACAATTTCAGTGCAAGAAGTACTGGCTCTAATCAAATCAATGCCGAAGAGAATTTTTGGGATAATTAGGAAGGACGGAGATTGAACCAAGTACTAACAGTGCAATAACATCTACATGTATATCTACATGGATACATTACAAATCACATTTAAGCGCCTGGCAGAGGGTTCATCGAACCACCTTCACAGTTCTCTGTTATTCCAATCTCTCGCGGAAAGAATGAACACCAACACTCCGTACGAGCTCTGATTTCCCTTATTTTATCGTGGTGATCGTTTCTCCCTATGTAGGTCCGTGTCAACAAAATATTTTCGCATTCGGAGGAAAAAGTTGATTGGAATTTCGTGAGAAGATTCCGTCGCAACGAAAAACGCGTTTTAACAATGTCCAGCACAAATCCTGTATAATTTCTCTGACACACTCTCTCCCATATTTCGCGATGATACACAACGTGCTGCCCTTCTTTGAACTTTTTCGATATACTACGTTAGTCCTATCTGGCAAGGATCCCACACCGCGCAGCAGTATTCTAAAAGAGGGCGGACAAGCGTAGTGTAGGCAATCTCCCTAGTAGATATTTTACATTTTCTAAGTATCCCGCCAATAAAACGCAGTCTGGTTTGCCTCCCCCCCACAACATTTTCTAGATGTTCCTTCCAATTTAAGTTGTTCGTAATTATAATTTCTAGGGATTTAGTTGAATTTGCGGCCTTTAGATTTGACTGATTTATCGTGCTGTAACCGAAGTTTAACGAATTCCTTTTAGCACTCATGTGGATTACCTTACACTTTTTGTTATTTAGGGTCAACTACCAAGTTTCGCAACATTCAGATATCTTTTCTAAATCGTTTTGCAATTTGTTTTGATCTTCTGATGACTTTATTAGTCGATGAACGACAGCGTCAGCTGCAAACAACGTAAGACGGCTGCTCAGATTGTCTCCCAAATCGTTTGTATGGATAAGGAACGCCAGAAACCACTACTCTTTTACTCGATGACTTTCCGTCTGTTACTACGAACTGTGACCTATCTGACAGGAAATCATAAATCCAGTCCCATAATTGAGACTATATTCCATAAGCACGCAATCTCACTACAAACCGCTTGTGTGATACAGTGTCAAAAGCCTTCTGGAAATCCAGAATCGATCTGAAATTCCTTGTCAATAGCACTCAACACTTCATGTGAATAAAGAGCTAGTTGTGTTTCACAAGAATGATGTTTTCTAAACCAATGTTGACTGTGTGTCAATAGATCGTTTTCTTCGAGGTAATTCATAATGTACGAACACAATATATGTTCAAAAATCGTGCTGCATATCGACGTTAATAATATGGACCTGTAAGTTAGTGGATTACTCCTGCTACCTTTCTTGAATATTGAGGTGACCTGTGCAGCTTTCCAGTCTTTGAGCACGGATCTTTCGTCGAGCGAACGTTGTATATGATTGTTAAGTATGGAGCTATTACATCAGCATACTCCGAAAGGAACCTAATTGGTATACAGTCTGGACCAGAAGACTTGCTTATCTTGATTTAAGTTGCTTCTCTACTCCGAGGATTTCTACTTGTATGTTACTCATATTGGCAGCTGTTCTTGAGTCGAATTCTGGAATATTTACTTATTTTCTTTTGTGAAAGCATTTCGGAAGGCTGTGTTTAGTAATTCCGCTTTGGCAACTCTGTCTACGATGGTACCTCCATTGCTATCGCGCAGAGAAGGCACTGATTGTTTCTTGCCGCTAACATGTTTCACATACGATCAGAATCTTTTTGGATTTTCTGCCAGGTTTCGAGACAAGTTTCGTTGTGGAAACTGTTATAAGCATCTCGCATTGAAGTCCGCGCTAAATTTCGAGTTTCTGTTATAGATCGCCAATCTTGGGGATTGTGCGTCTGTTTAAATTTGGCATGTTTGTTTCGTTGTTTCTGCAACAGTGTTCTGATCCGTTTTGTGTACCAAAGAGGATTAGCTCCGTCGTTTTGTTAATTTATTTCGTATAAATCCCTCAATTGCAGCCGATACTATTTCATTTTCAAGCCACATATGGTCGACATTTACATTGTTAATTTGGAAGGAGTGAGATTGTCTCTCAGGAAGGCGTCAAGTGAATTTTTATCTGCTTTTTTTTAATAGGTAAATTTTTCGTTTATTTTTGGAGGATTTGGGGGTTACAATGCTAAATCTCGCTACGACAACCCTGTGTTCACTAATCTCTGTATCCATTTTGATGCTCGCTATTAACTCAGGATTATTTGTTTCTAAGAGGTCAAGTGAGCTTGCCCAACCGTTTACTAGTCGCGTGGGCACATGAGCTAACTGCTCGAAATAATTTTCAGAGTTTGCGTTTGGCACATTTTCCGATGGTGTTTTATGCGTACCTCTGGAATTAAACATGTGTTTTCGCCAGCATATCGAAGGTAAATTAGAGCCACCACCAACTATAATCGTATGAGTCGGTACGTGTTTGAAATCAAATTCAAGTTTTCTTTGATCCTTTCAGCAACTGTATAATCTGAATTGGGAGGCCGGTAAAAGGATCCAATTATTATTTTAATCCGGTTGCCAACAATGACCTCTGCCCATACTAACTCACAGGAACTACCTACTTCAATTTCGCGACAAGATAAACTACTTCTAGCATCAACAAACACGCCACCGCCAACATTGTTTAGCCTATCCTTTCGGAACACCGTTAGATTCTTCGCAAAAATTTCGGCTGAGCTTATCTCCGGCTTTAGCCAGCTTTCAGTGCCTACAACGATTTGAGCATCAGTGCTTTTATTAGCGCTTGGAGTTCTGCTATTTTCCCAACACAGCTACGACAATTTACAACTGTTATACCGATGGTTCCTGTATCTACTATCTACGTTCTTCCTTTGTTAGGCCTGCACCCTTTGTGGCTGAAGCCCTTCTTGTGTCTTCCCGAGACCCTCTAACCTAAAAAATCGCCCAGTCCACGCCACACAGCCCCTGCCACCCGTGTAGCCGCTTCCTTCGTATAGTGGACACCTGACGAGCGGAACCAGAAACCCAACCAGCCTTTGGCGAAAGTCAAGGAATCTGCAGCCTACACGGTCGCAGAACCGTCTAAGCCTCCGCTCGGCTCTGTTACAGAAGTCCACAATCGGTCCTATCGAATATGCTGCAAATGGTCAGCTCTGCTTTCATTTTCCAATCAAGACTGGCAGCCTTTACCACTTCTGTTAGCCGCTCGAAACCAGAGAGAATCTCTTCTGATCCAAAGTGACACACATTATTGGTACCTACGTGAGCAACCACCTGCAGTTGGCTGCACCCTGTGCTCTTCATGACATCTGGGAGGACCCGTTCCACATCTGGAATGACTCCACTCAGTATGCACACGGAGTGCACATTGATTTTCTTTCCCTTCTTGGCAGCCAAGTCCTTAAGGGGCCCCATAACACGCCTAACGTTGGAGCTCCCAAGTATCAATAATCCCAACCTCTGTGATTGTCCAGATCTTGCAGGCGGAGAGGTTTCCTCTGAAACAGGACAGGCGATAGCGACAGTGTGAGCCACAGATAGCACCTGGAACCTGTTTGTCAGACAAACCGGGGTGGCCTTACGTGCGGCCGCCTGGGAAGTCTTTCACCGTCTGCTACGCCCCGGGGAGACCTCCCACTCGACCACAGGTGAGAGGTCAACCTTAGTGCGAGCTGTAACTGGGCTGACCACCGGTGAGGTCCGATCGGAGGACTCTGACGTGCTGGACGTCCGTTGGATCCCCACGGCCGGCCCACAACAGTGGTGCCCATCCACTGCAGCCTCCAGCTGTGTTACCGAAGCAATCTCAGCCTGAAGCTGAGAGCGAAGTGTCACCAAGTCGGCTCACATCCGCACACAACTATCGCAGTTCCCGCCCTTATTAAAGACCGTGGAAAACTAAACCATGCAGATAAAAGGACTATCGGCACATGCTGCGGAACTCTACTGTTGACACTGACGAAAACGCAGGAATTGTGTCTAATAAATTAGATTAATACGCAGAGATTCAGAAACCTAACTATCGAAGCACTCTGGTGAAACTGAGTAATTCGCCCCTGATTAAGAACTTGTCGTATATCACAAAATCGATTCACTTTCCGACACAAACGCTTATGTAGATTCAGAGAAAGTCTTATGTAATTAATAACTTAAGTAACAAATATTTTGAAATTATCACCTAAGAATTATAGAAATATCAGTAATAATAATTTCGAACACTCTGTTTATTGCAACCTTCTTGAAATAATTCCTCTTCACACTTTGTTATATTTATATAGAAGTAAAATAATACTCAGCAATTTATTTAATTTTTTTAAAGATTTCTTGAAACCTTCAGCTGATACTCCCTGTATTTACTTTACGATTGTACAATTTCGGCCTCAGGCCATTTTCAAGTATTTTTTGGATGCTTTTTTAGTAGCAGATTATGTCATTTACGTCGTTGCTCCTATGACATCATGTTATGCTCAACTACTGCTCGAAAGTAACGTGTTCCTAAAATAGCGTGAGCACCTCGAATTATTTTATGAGCATAACATGATGTCCTAGGAGTAACGATGTATATGACATAATCTGCTACCAAAAAATCATCTATGAAATATTTGAAAATGGCTTAAGGCCGATATTGTACAATCGTAAAGGAAATAAAGAGATTGGCAACTGAAGGCTTCTAGAAATCTTTCAAAAAAATTCATCGCAGCTGCGGACCCTATCGAATTGAAAATTTATTTAATTATGATAAAAAAAGATATTTTTTTGAGATTTCTGAGGACTGGTTCTGTATTGAGTAATCCACTTACTTAAGTGTACTGAGAAATATAATAGCGAGCGAATATGGGTCAGTTAAAAGTTCCATTGCAATATCAGGAGCTCCCAGTTAACTGATTGCTGTACACCAGTCAGCGTTAACTGATGTTAGATCCTCTAAGGGAATGGTTGTGACGTGTCTAGTCTACAAAAGAAAGTAATTTTTCTTTAGAGTGCGTCCTTATGAATGGACCGCTTTTGGTGGTTGTGGCCGACCGATGTGGCCGAGCGGTTCAAGGCGCTTCAGTCTGGAACCGCGCGACCGCTACGGTCGCAGGTTCGAATCCTGCCTCGGGCACGGATGTGCGTGATGTCTTTAGGTTAGTTAGGTTCAAGTAGGTCTAAGTTCTAGGGGACTGATGACCTAAGATGTTAAGTCCCATATTGCTCAGAGCCATTTGATCCATTTGGTGGTTGTGCTTCGCCTTGGACCACCCAAATAGTTGACTGCCGCTTAGTTTCCGTCTCGTACGAGCGTTTCCAAGTTTCACCTTTCATTACGATGTTGTATACGCATTTTTAGTTTCCTCGGGCGAATCTTTTGAGCATTTCCTTACACCAGCAACACGGGCTTGTTTTCTGAGCCTTCGTCAAATTGTGCGGAATACCTCGGGAATATCTCTCTTTCAAGGCTAAGTGTACTGCTGTCGTCTGTTCCCCTGAGGATGCCTCTGTTTCGCTGTACGTCGCTTGGCGAATCTCTTGAGTCATTTGCTGACCGAGGGAGGGGCTGATGTGTACCTAATTTGGGTCTTTCGTAAGTTCCCCACGCCGCTTAAGGCAAATGGTGAGATCGTTACCTTTAAAAAGCACACGGCCGATTTCCCTTCGCATCAGTGACCTCGTCATCGATGGGACGTTAAACGCTAATCTTCTTTTATTTCTTCCCTCCCTCTTTTTCCTGTCATGTTATGGACAGAATCTATTTTTTGGCACAACAGCGATTTTGGTTCAGCTTCACGAAACTCTACGCTCATGAAGGCACGACGAGAAAGAAGTTCTGTAAACGAGTCGAAAACGGTGTTGTAGCACTTTTGCAGCCTCATTATGGAAACGTGGACACTCGTGAGTGAGTTAAGGCAACGTAAACGTCCTGCATAGTTTTAACGTAACAAGTTTTGTCATTAAAATTGGAATTACAGTGCAGGTCAATCAGTTACATCTGCACGTGCACAGATTTGCTTTCAACTGAAACGGCAAAGGGTCTCGAAAACAGATGTAACATTGACAGTGTCCTCAAAACATTTAGGTAACTATCCTTGTAATACTTTCAAGGCCACTGTGAATTCTTCAGGCGTTGCGTTTTCTTTAATAGCAAAGAGCTTTGGGAATTGGACTGCTTTTGTCATAGTGCATCCCTATCAAACGAGAAAACAATTCTCTCTTACCCTGCAATATGAGCAGTGTTCAGTAAAGTCCAATTAAAATTCAGTGTCTGCAGTCCATTCCAGATATTCTAAGTTTCGTTCCTGCACCCCTTTATCTTTCATGAGCTCAGGACTAGAGAGTGTTAAATCGAAAAATCGTTCCAGGAATGCCCCTGGACATAACCATCATATGTCTCGTTAGTCTTCGATCAATTTCAGCGAAAACTGTTTCAGATGACAGTGAAGTTACGCTGTTTTACTGTTCATACCGCCATTTGCTCACGTGCCGTGTGCCTGCAAAATCAGCACAGAGTGCTTCTTGATGTGCTGAACAATGAATCCCCTCTGTCGATCGTTGTAATCTGTTGCTCTTTCACTATCTACGTAATCTTTAAATTCTTTCTGCATGGCACTGTAATATCGTTTCATAGCAAATCTGCAGTAACCGTCGCTTTTGCGACTGCATAACAGATATCGAGAATTATCATCCCTCTCTTCTGTCATTCCCATTCATTTTTAAACGGTTGTGACGATAGATGCCTAGACTATCTGCTTTTAGGCAGTCACTGGACCTGTAAACATCCATCATACCATGAACAAATAGCGAAGGATAGACAATGCTGACACCACGAACGTGTCGAATTGAAAACAGTTGTGGTGAAGGAAAATGCCACACCGCAACACTAAATGAAATGTCGCGCCGGCCGGCCGGGGTGGCCGAGCGGTTCTAGGCGCTGCAGTCTAAAACCGTGCGACCGCTACGGTCGCAGGTTCGAATCCCGCCTCGGGCACGGCTGTGTGTGATGTCCTTAGGTTAGTTAGGTTTAAGTAGTTGTAAGTTCTAGGGGACTGATGACCTCAGATGTTAGGTCCCATAGTGCTGAGAGCCATTTGAGCCGTTTTTGAATTGTCGCGCCGTACCGCTTACATCCGGGAAGGATCGAGCAAAGCCCATACAGGCCGCAAGACACCACTCCGAATTTGAAGAAGCAGCATGATATTGACACTTCGTAGATGTAGTACGATTATTTTTATATATTTCTATTTATTGATAAGGTAGGTAATTGTTTGTCTAGTATAAATAGTACATTCCAATCAGAAAGATTGATATAAATCAAGAAAAACAATGAGTTTTTATTAGATTTATTATTCACATAATTTTTATAATCCTTGCAACAACGCTATCAAAACAATTAATCAATGACCGGGAAAAAGATCACCATTCGAATGTGGGTTTGATCCAAAAAAGATCAGGACGAATACCATTCTCCCTTCGATTCTTCTTAATCGCGGTAATTTTTCTAATCTTTGATATAGAAATCGCACTAATTCTACCAATTGTAATTATTTTTAAAACATCAGACATTATAATCTGAACTATATCAACAATATTTTTTGTTCTAGTCCTATTCCGCATTGTGCCCCGCACTGGGCCCGCACACTCGGCTCTGGTACGCTGTCGCCGGTCCTACTATAGAATGTTTGACTTCGTTGACTGAACCAGAACCTGACATCTGTTCGCATTAGTTCATTACTATCAAAGTAATGTCCTCGAATTTGTTCTTAAAGTTCTGGAAGCAGTTGGAAATCGGATGGGGTCAAGTCGGGAGTGTGTGAGGGGCCTATGCCAGTGATTCCCAACAGGTGGTCCGCGGACCCCCAGGGGTCCGCGAGCTATGCCAGACGGGTCCGAAAGATGCTATTAGAATAAAAAATATATTAAATATATTTCGTACGATAACAGATTTTTTTGTTTTGGCCGCTTCCTGCATGAGCAGAGTTTTAGCGAACGCTAACTTCTGCGTCTAGCTTCTTCCTAGAGCCAACTGACACTAGCACACACTATTTTTTTTTAAGGAGTTTGTTATACTAAACACCCAGATTTGAAGACAAAGATTTTGAGCAATAATCAGAAATTTAACAATAACATTGATGGCTAAATTGAAATAGTTTTAAGCTCAATATTTTTTCAGTAATGAATATGTCAATGTTTTTTCTAAGTACAAGAAATAGAAAACGTATAAAAAGACTCTTAATTTGGCCCTTTTAGGTACTTGATACTGTGATATGACAAGGTACCAATCATGCTCGATGATGGGGTCCTCGAGAAAATTTTGTTGGGAACCCCTGGTCTATGCAGTGAACCCATGGCGTCGGATTGTTGCAGATGTCGCAGCGCTGGTGTGTAGTCGAAGAGTGTGATGTTGACCGAAATTTTGCTCCGTGTATGGACAAACTCTTCGAATTCTGTACTCGATTCGTTTCTCTCGCACCGATATCATTACGTCACACACCATCATATTACACGCTGCAGTTCGGAGCCCTCTAGCGGCAGAGGGCTGCAAGTGTGTACAACGTTAATAACGTTTATTCTACGTATAAAGCTTTTAAGAGTTTTCCCATAAAAAATTCGGAGGAGTTACAAGGTGTACACCTTTGCTTCCGCCGTTTTTCCCCAACATTTGAGGCTTTAATGAAAAAAATTGGTCATACATGTATCATTCAAAGTGTTTTCCATCGCTGGCCACTACTTTCTCCCATATTTCGGGCAGTGTACGAATCCCGCGTCGAAAAAATTGTTCATCTTTTGAAGCGATCCACGAATCTTATCCAATTTGTCACTTCTTCGTGAGATCGGAAGTGTTGGTCAGCCAGGCCATGCGCCATTGATCTGAACAGGTGATAGTCAGAGGGAGCAATGTCTGGAGAATACGGCGGGTGGTGTACGACTTCCCATTGTAACGTTTCCAAGTACGTTTTGATCTCTCTTTGCAACGTGGGGTCGAGCGTTGTCGTGCTTCAAAATCACTTTGTCGTGCCTCTTGCTGTATTGCGGCCGTTTGTCTTTTAATGCTCTACTCAAGCGCATTAATTGCTTTCGATAAAGAGCACCTGTGATGGTTTAACTTGGTTGTAACACCTCATAGTACACGACGCCGAGCTGGTCCCACCAAAAGCAGAGCATGATCTTGGAGCGGTGCATATTCGGTTTGGCCGTCGACGTGGAAGCATGGCAGGGATATCCCCATGATTTTTTGCGTTTTGAGTTACCATAATGAACCCATGTCTTGTCTCCGGTCACAATGCGATGCAGAAATCCCTTCCGTTTTTGCCTCTGAAGCAACTGTTCACAAACACACAAACGCCGTTCAACGTCTCTTGGTTTCAGCTCACACGGGAGCCAGTTTCCTTCTTTCTGAATCATGCCCATAGCCTTGAGACGTTTTGATATGTCACTACCATTAATGGCGCGAATTCGTCTTGAGTTTGACGCGAGTCTTCGCTCAGCAATGTCTCTAATTCTCATCTTCGAAAACATTCTCTCTCCTCACCTCTATGCCGGTCTACGACGTTAAAATCAGTGTTCTTGAAGAAACCATTCACGACACGTTTTTTCACTAATAGCGTCCTTACCATACGTAGTTAAGAGCATTCGATGACACTCAGCCGCTGTTTTCTTCATACTGGAACAAAACAGTAACACCTCCAAAAATGACGAGAATTAGGCTCGTAAACTGACATTTTCAATCAAGAAGAACTTTATGATGCAGCCACTGTTGCTTTCGACCGCTACTTACCGTTGTCGCCACCTATCGGCAAACGGCGTAAGCAAAGTTGTACACCTTTTACTTTTGAGGGCACCTTCATATTAATGGTGGCCGAAAGCGATCAACTTTAGATTGTTGTGTTGTTCCCGTCTAAAGCGCGTGCTTGAAATCTGCTCAGTGTTTGGCCTCGCATTGTTTCGTGTGGTGCGTTTATGTTGGTAGTGGAAGTCGAACGTCGAGAGGGTCGGTCAGTGACCCTGCCGCTGTACCCCGACAGAGCACTCGAGAAACAGCACACCACGCGGGCGAGCGAGGGAGCAGACCGCCACGTGTAACAGGCGCCGACATAACGAGTGCCCCACGCCCTGTGTCACGCGCCTTCAAAGGCGGCCGTGTGTGAGTGAGCCCTGCTCGCGTCTTGTTTCTTCCCACTGGGCGCCGCGTCTCTCGGGATCTGCCGTAGACGAGAGGGTCGGCGTCGTGGCATCGAAACGGCACGGCCCGTTTTGTTCTTCGCGTAAAAGGCGTTGCGGGTAAGTGTTACGCAATTTTTCACCAATGGACTTGACCAGAACAAAGGTAGGACACAGAACAGAGATAGAACACTATCTAACAATGATAAATCAGCATGAATCAGAAGAAAAGGTAGAAATGTCTGACCTGCTGCGGATGCACAGTGTGTTACAAAAAGTCACCCCTAATTTCACAGGAATATATCTTCTACGTAAATGAAGACAGACACTTGAGATCAGTGTCTTATCCTTTTCCATTATCCTTCTCTGGTGTTGATATCTGCCAACCGAGCAGCGTTGAGCAGTGGTTAGCCCACTGGACTAGCATTCGGGAAGACGACGCTTGAAACCCGCGTCTGGTCATATCCTGATTTAGATTTCCCCTGATTTCCCTAAATCGCTGACGGCAAATAACAGTAAGGTCCCTTCTAACGGGGCACGGCCGTTTCCCTTCTCCATCCTTCCCTAATCTGAGCTTGTGCTTCGTCAGTAGTGACTTTGTTGACGACGGGACGCCGTCTCTGGCATATGGATCGGTATGTAGTGGCTTCTACATTTACATATATATTCCGCAAGCTACCGTATGATGCATGGCAGAGGGTGCCATTGCGGTGGCGCTGTTCTTTCCGTCCCTTTACGACGAACGTGCACCTACCTGTGAACACTGTCTCAGCAGATCATCTGTAGGAAAGCCTAGTGAAACTTACTATACTTCGACGTGAACCAGGCTGCAATTGAAGTCACTAATCTACGTTTCGGGAGAAAGTTTTCACACAAAGGTTGGAAATTTTGACCTCAATTAATATATTTTGAAACTTAGGTGACCAAGTATCACTGCCAAGCCCGTGCTAGTCTCATCACATTCACTCACAATCCCTTTCACTCAGCAGGTTTATGGCGTTGCATTTCCAGAAAACGTAATAGTTACAAAAATACTGATTGTTTTTTATTGAGAATGCTCGCCAAATATTAAGTCTGTCGGTACCAAATGCAGTCACAGTTTTGTAGCCACCGGCCTGCTCAATACGCCACGCGGAATTTGTCTTTTCTCGTCACAAAATTCACTTAAAAAATTCCGAAATTTTTACACACCCATCGGAATAATTATGCCGTCACTTTACCAGTCTTTTGATGAATGAAACACTGCTAGATCGGGCAACTTATCGTTTACATCGGAACTACTACTACACACGTCCGAACTGTTTCATGGCTAGACTCCCACTCTTCTGTAGAATACTCTAAGTCTTCTCTACCTGCAGAGAAAGGCCTGCGAAGAATATTGCTTTACCATTGGTCAGTTTACTCAACAGCCAATAGCAAAACAACATTCTCCCGCGTCAGTCCGCGCTTTTCATCCATAACCAATCGCAAAATAGTAAACCTAACGACTGCACTTTTTACCGACGTAATTATCTAATATCCTTATGCATAAAGTTATTTACTATTGATTTTTATACCTGAATTAACTTTCCCTTTACCATAAACTTACTTTACAAATCTATTCTACAAAAATCCCCTTTGTCCATATCCATACTACTTCGGAATGTTCCCACACTAAATCCCACTACATAACTCGTTAAACAATTATCTTCATATTAACCTTAAACCAGACTCACGTATCATTCATACTGCTAAAACACATTTATAACATTTTACATACACAAAAAGACCTAATAACAGTTTATGAAAATACTAGAACAGTTTATGAATAACATTCTATTACTTTAGCGCACTCTGGTGAGCACAATCGAAACTAAAATCACAGTCCCTCTATCCAATATTGTCCTCTATCGGCTGATACATAAACTACGTGCGCGTCCAGTCTCGCGTCACCATCTGTCACTGTCCAGCTCTGAGAGACATCTCCCATTTAACTGCCTCCAAGGCAGGATCGTTATACGGCGCTACGCCTCACCATGTACAACTGCTTGCTTTCCTTTCCCACTCGGAAACGGAGCGAGGGGAACACGACTGTCTATATGCCTCCGTACGGTCCCTGATTTTCGGATTTTATCTTGGTGGCCCTTACATGAAATGAGTGTTGACGGCAGTAGAATCGTTCTGCAGTCAACCCCAAATGCCGGTTCTCTAAATTTCCTCAGTAGTTTCTAGCAAAAAGAACACTGTCTTCCCTCCAGGGATTCCCATTTGAGTTCACGAAGCACCTCCATATTATTCACGTGTTGATCGAAGCCGCTGGCAACAAAACTAGCAGCACGCTTCGAACTTTTTTCTGTGTCTTCTTTTATCCCGATCTGGTGGGGATCCCAAACATTCGACCAGTAGTCAAGTATGGGTCGGACAAGTCTTCTGTATGAGGTTTTCTTTACAGATGAACCACACTTTCCTAGAATTCTGGCAACAGACCGAAGCCGACCATTCGCTTTCCCTACTACCGACATTACATGCCCTTTCAATTTCGTATGTCACTACAGTATTATGCCTAGATATTTAATCGACGTGACTGCGTCAAGTGGCACATCACTAACACTATATTTTAACATTATGGGTTTTTTTCATTCTCATATGCATGAAGTTACATTTTTCTAAATTTAGAGGAAGCTGTCGTTTATGACTCCACGGCGATACATTCCCATACACTACAGCGTCATCAGCGAACAGTCGCAGATTGCTGCTCACCCTGTGTCGTGTTTTGATTCCCTACCACACTGATCCCCAATCCCGACCAAACCTTACCCAGTTAAAAAAAAAAAGGTTGGTAGAATGTCTTTCCTCTTAACCTACCCATTGGTTCTCATATTCATGTGACCACTCTGTCCATATTTATCGTGATGACATGTCTGGCAAATATTACCCTTTTCGGTCTGACTTTGATGTTTTCCTCAGGCTCCGGTTCAGACCTTTCCTAGGTCTTCGTGGGGTTGGAACACTTGTACGGAGAGACAATACTGTCGAGAGAAACTTCTGTGGCGTCTGAGGTTCTTGCTGGGATAAGCGGCCTTTCGCAGGTGCCGTAGAGGCACACTTAGAAACCTTGGTCCTGGTAGCGGACTGATTTGTAGCTCAGCGCGACGTCTAGATCAGGTTGCAGTGTGACAGTTTGGTCGGGAGCCGACGAATTTTAAAGGAAAGAAACCTGGTTGCGGGGACGGATTATCTGTATGTTAGGCCTAGGTCTAGGTTATTTTAGGTGACATTTTGGTTGTGAGCTGGCAAAGGCGACGAATGTGCAAGCAGAAAATTGCCTGAAATGTCTTGGAATCCGCATTCATTCACCTTACAAGCGTCACAAACTCAATCTCCACGTCGAACGCGCACCATATCTTTCAGCGACCAGTATTTTCCTCAATATTTTTTTCTCTCTTCTTTCTCTAGTCGTTCTGCACTGTGTCCCGTTATCCAGGAATTAAGACGCATAAGTTTTGGAGACCTATCCGCTTTCTGTGCCGTTGGGGAGCTAAATTCCTCATCTGCCTTTGAGTCCGTTCGCTGGTTTTCACATGTAATTGCAGACAGGGGCCCATACTGGGTGCTACCGTCCGGAGAAAGATGGACCGAAGTTGTTTTTTATTTTATTTATTCTTCTTAGTGTTTTGTGAGTAGCCCGTTACTCCATCACTAGTGAGATGAGGCCCCGGGTCGAGACCGGGCTGGTTGCTATAGAAAAAGCCACTTTGCTGTTAGCTGCGCACATTATACGCAGTCCTGGGCGCTAGGGAAGTGTCCGATTAGAGGTGAAGTTGTGAAGTCTGTGTTAACAGTTGTTCTGTATGCCAATAAACAGTGAAACAACGAAGCCGTTGTGTCCGGCCTTGCGGCGCGGCCCCCACAGAGAGCGCCAGGTGGAGGCTGGGCGCAGCCGTTTCGCTTCCTGTGTGGCGCCGGCGCCGTGTTGCTTGCGTGTGACTGACTGGCCGCTTCCGGGAACCTCGCGGATTGTTTGGAGCGCAGCGGCAAAAATAGCCGCGTGTAAACGGCCGAGCCGCGACGCCCTGCCAGGCCCGCCGGCACGCCTCCATACGTGACCCGATTGCCGCCCTCTCCCCTTGCGGCCTTTCCTGGAAAACCCGAAGCTACTTGCGGCACCGCGTGCTGCTGCTAGATAATAGGTTTTGTGCCCCCCGTTCAGAGCAGCGACGAAATGGCGCTTTGCCTCCTACTCCGAAGGGTCGGAACTTCCTCTTCAAACTGCACATTCGAGTCGACTTTGCTTATACGTACATTCCTACTATAAATGATTCAATCAAAGCTGTATTACAAGTACAAATATGATTGGTGTATGAATAGAACCTTAAGCTAACCAAGTCTGCATTTTGCACTGCACAAACGTTGTAGGAGTGCTCTTCTGGTTGCCGGCCGGTGTGTCCGTGCGGTTAAAGGCGCTTCAGTCTGGAACCGCGTGACCGCTACGGTCGCAGGTTCGAATCCTGCCTCGGGCATGGATGTGTGTGATGTCCTTAGGTTAGTTTGGTTTAATTAGTTCTAAGGTCTAGGCGACTGATGACCTCAGAAGTTAAGTCGCATAGTGCTCAGAGCCATTTGAGCTCTTCTGGTCTCATGGCACACGTCCAAAGAGTAGTCAAGTTCGTTCCATACAGTGCTTCAATGCTGTGTGTATCGTCAACGCCGCCACCGCACGCCTGTCTACCGTACGCCACGTCTTGTAAGCGATGACATCGCGATCGGCGAAAGATTCAAGTCCAGGAAGAGAGGCGTTTTCACAGGGAACGATAGCAACCACTACCAGAATTTCCAGTAGCGACGTCCAGAGAAAAATTAACGCTGCAGCCACGGAAAAATATAGGTCCATTTAATATGACTGCTTGGGCTGTTCCATTTCCTCCACGTTTATTCTCGAGACTAATTATATGTTTGCAGATAGGCGAGCGGTGGCGGCGTTGACGATACACACGTCGACGAGGCATAGTGCTTCAATGCTGTTGCAGATAGGGCTCACAGCCCGCTTATATAGAATCGTTCGCTGTGAAAACGCCTCTCTTCCTAGACTTGAGTCTGTCGCCGATCGAGATGTCATCGCTTACAAGACGTGGCATTCTGGAACTGATCCGAAGACCCGAAGTAAACCTAGCTATGTTTACAGTAACATGCTATTTACATTGTATACACGCTCCTGTAGAAAAGTTAGTGTAGTGTCATCCTGTCATGGTCATCGTAGCTGCATAGATGCTTTTTCTGACTTGTTCCAGTGGGAGTACGTAAACACTATCCTTAAAGTAATCTCAAAGGAAAACGTCACAAGGCATTAAATCAGGCGACTTGGGGGAGGGGGGGGGGGTGGGCACGGAAATATAGCCCCATCTTCACCTCTACGTCCAATTCATGGAAGGGTTGCCACGCGTTTTGTTGGGAGATGAAATTTTCGGAAACAGCAATCAGTTTTTGAAACAACCATAACTGCAAAAAATCAAAGTTAGATGTACCCTTCACAGTCTTCTCACAGAAGAAAAACGACCCGAACAGCTCCATCTGTGACTCTCCAAAGGAAACGTAAACTTTCGGTGAACCTCGTTCATGCGCTACAATTTTATGAGCATTTTCAGTGTCTCACACTCTCGCATTGTGACGATTAACTTTTCCAGGTTAATGAAGGTTGCTTCGTCGCTGAATGCCAGTTTCGAGGCGAAATGCTCATTCTCGAGTGCTTCCTGCATTGTGATGCAAAAGTGGAGGTGCCGGTCATAATCTTCCGGCTTTAATTTTTGGAAAAACTGGAGGCGGTACGATTTGAAGTGTAACCGACGGCACAAAATCTTCCACACAGTTTGCTGCGGTATTTCATGTACGTAACTTACGTGGACCATTGATTGTTTTAAACTGCGTACGAAACTTTCCCTTATCTTATTCACGGTTACATACGCCACACTTGGACGACCTGTGCTTTTGGGTTTACAGAGTCAACCACTGTCTCCGAATTGTCGTTACCAACACACAATGCTCTGTTTACATGACGATTCTTTTACAAAATTAGTTCTGGTGCACTGTTATAACACACAAAGATATCGCATATTACAACACACAAGAACTCTGTTCTTGTTGTGTCGGGTTTTTGTCAAGGCACTGCTTACGCAACGCCATTTGTTGGATACAATGCAAAGTCGGTGAGTTTATGGTTCTTCCCATGCATCAATAATATTTGTATGTGTAATACTTCGCAAAAGAGAGAACTTTGAACTCTAATGAACCATTTGTAGTAGCCCTGTATTTAAGCCACAGCTTCAGAGAGCAAGCTTTGGATTCTGTAGTTCCTGCTGTACTGACTGCCGACTATTCGTTTCTGGGCAGGGCAGCCAGAATCTTCTGTTTACTAACAATGAACCCCTTCAGTGCGATTTCGCAAGTTCAATCTTTACTATGGCTCATTTGAAAGTCTTGTGTGTATAATTATTACAGGAAAACATTAGCTGCTAATGACTCAGCATGTGCATCGGGAAGGTGACAGAAAATGAGTGTCCGGGAGGTGCGCCGGCCGGAGTGGCCGAGCGGTTAACGGCGCTACAGTCTGGAACCGCACGACCGCTACGGTCGCAGGTTCGAATCCTGCCTCGGGCATGGATGTGTGTGATGTCCTTAGGTTAGTTAGGTTTAAGTAGTTCTAAGTTCTAGGGGACTTATGACCACAGCAGTTGAGTCCCATAGTGCTCAGAGCCATTTGAACCATTTGAACCGGGAGGTGCAGAGATCAACCTTCTATTGCGTGTATGTATTACACTTCACAAAATGGACATCGTCGACATTCAAGAAATGTTCAAAACAAACTATTAACTTGCATAATGAACACCGAATGAAAGATGGCGCGTCGTAGTGATCAGAAAGGTTTGCACCAGAAGGATCTAAGGCGAGCTCCATGGGAATTGTAAACCGTGCAGGACGTTCAGGTAGGTATCCACTCTTAAAGAATGCATGTAGAATTGTATTCGTGTAACTGGGTGATGAGAACTGATTGAATGTGATGGCATGAACTTAACGCGAAATAGTCTGTCGTGGAGCTTATCGTGAAACTGGAAATTCTTTAAGGCGTAGCTGCAGATACTGCGACAGTACGGTTTATAGGCACGGGAAAAGCAAACATCCAGAGGCTGGATTTGTCCAGTGGTTCGAGCTGGTATGTATTGTAATGTCACACGTTTTTCAGGAGGGATAGTTTACTCCAAAGATATACGATTTTTATACGCATACCAGGAATCAAGCGTAAGAAAGTTATTTTGACCAGTTATTTTGACCAGTTATTGGCCTACGGTAGTGCTCACACCGTAGTTGTCTTACGCTCATTTTCCCATTCGTGCTTGCTGTGACGTAAATATTCCCTACTGCCTTTACAACATCACGCACACGAAAAAGAATCGTAGGGGCAGAGCATCTCCAACTTCTAGCAGCACAATAAATAACTTTCTAGCCATTGTACCAACCAGAGTAACAGTCGGCATAATGGTACACGAATGCGTTGAGGCACTGAAGTTAGTTGATCTTGATACAACTCTCTTGTCACCTCTAATTTTCAGGTTTCCTTTCATATGCATTTCCTCTTCAAATCCCGATCGGGCAGAACTAAAAACAAATTTCTTGTTGAACGATAGGATAAGTTTGTTTTCTCATCTACAAGCGCAACGTGCTGTGCTTTGTTTGAGATATCGTTATCTTACGCCTTCCAGTTCTGTAACACTGTTTGAAGTTATGCAACCATCCACTACTTCCCTTGAAATCTCTGTAATCTGTGCCGCGCGCAATTTGATGCACGTAATGTGGTACGAGGGTGAGTCAAATGAAAACCTTAAATATTTTTTAAATATTATTTATTGTGCAGAAATGATACAAAGCTGTATCATTTTTCAACATAATCTCCCCCACGCACAATGCAAGTCCTCCAGCGCTTACAAAGTCCATAAATTCCTTCAGAAAAAAATTCTTTTGGTGGTCCTCGCAACCACTCATGCACCGCGTGGCGTACCTCTTCATCAGAACGGAACTTCTTTCCTCCCATTGCGTCTTTGAGTGGTCCAAACATATGAAAATCACTTGGGGTAAGGTCTGGCGAGTATGGTGGATGAGGAAGGCACTCAAAATGCAACTGTTGTACGGGCAGTGTCGTGCCTTGCATTGTCATGTTGCAAAAGGACACCTGCTGACAGCAATCCACGTCGCTTTGATTTGATTGCAGGCCGCAGATGATTTTTTAGGAGATCTGTGTGAAATTCACTGGTGACAGTGGTCCCTCTAGATATGTAATGCTCCAAAATGACGCCTTTTTCGTCCCAAAAGAGAGTCAGCATAAGCTTCCCTGCTGATGATTCTGTTCGAAACATCTTTGGTTTTGGTGATGAGGAATGACGCCATTCCTTGCTCGCTCTCTTCGTTTCCGGTTGGTGGAAGTGAAACCAGGTTTCGTCCCCTGTAACGATTCTTGCAAGGAAGCCATCACCTTCTCGTTCAAAGCGCCGAAGAAGTTCTTCACAAGCGTCAACACGTCGTTTTCTCATTTCAGGAGTCAGCTGCCGTGGCACCCATCTTGCAGACACTTCGTGAAACTGGAGCATATCATGCACAATGTGGTGTGTTGTCCCATGACTAATCTGTAAACATGCTGCAGTGTCATTCAGTGTCAGTCGGCGGGTTTCCTTCACTATGGCTTCAACTGCTGCAATGTTCTACGGAGTGACAACTCGTGCCTGACCTGGACGAGGAGCATCTTCCACTGAAGTCACACCATTTGCGAACTTCCTACACCATTCGTAGACTTGCTTCTGTGACAAACATGCATCACCGTACTGAATCTTCATTCTTCGATGAATTTCAGTGGGTTTCACACCTGCACTACGCAAAAACCGAATAATAGAACGCTGTTCATCGCTGGTGCAAGTCGTAAGTGGGGCGGCCATCGTTATACTGATACTGCGACGGTATGTGTGCATCTGCACTATGCTGCCACCTACAGGCCATTCTGCACGCTTACCAACTTACAGGATAACGGCGCGAAATTTCGATTTGTTATTACAAATTTAAGGTTTTCATTTGCCTCACCCTCGAAGGTCACTATCGCGCACCTCCTGTAAACTGTATCGAGGATCCTTAGAAACGCGCACACACTAGTTTTTGGAACAAGTACGCAGCCTTCTCCTCCCTGGAATATCCGTAGTTTTCTAATGCAGTACACAGTCATGTTGTTGCGGACTCGACATCTGTTAAGAATAATTTTTTACTGTACTGCGGATGACCTCCCATGTACGTAGCTATGTTTAATACTCGCTCCTTGGACAAGGTTGGTGCTTAACTGTGTTTCACTGTATACGGGATCTGTATATTCCTGTCCGACAAGGATGATGAACTACATGGCTCGACACCTGTTTCTGTATCACTTTCACTTGTTTAAGACGTGTTATCATCATTGTATTCCTCATGTACTCTGTCAGCACAGTCGAGCGTATACGACACCACACATTTCACCGACTTATCTTGCAGAAACGCTAGTATTTCATGTGCCTCTTCTTTCTCATTCTGCGAGATTCCTTGGGTTACTTTCTGGCGAAATATCAACTTCGGCAACTGTTGTTGTAGATATAATGAAATATTTGCTTTGTTTATCGCAGCTATTGCTCCGCTTTGTGTCAACATCACTAGCAGTGTAGCACTGTTGTGAGTTACTCGTCGCCCAACCAATTCAGCTACGTTCCGTAACCTCGTGCTCTGCGCGCCATTGGATACCTCCACTCCCGCCCCCCGTTGCCATTAGCAGCCAGTATTATGGTGGCATGGTGGACAATACGTGGGAGGTCCGATGTCATAAACATCATCGGCCATTTGCGACCTCGCACTCGAGGGATTCCTTGTAACAGACATTGTGTCGCGCGCACACGCGTCCATACTGAACCTCCCTTTCGCAACTTCAAACAAAAACTTGGCTTCATATTGTGGGTCCAGGAATTTGAAATACCAATAATCCTTACCACAGTGGAGTAGCTGATGCGATTTTTTAAACACCGAAATTATTCTGGACAGAAGCAGCTTGGGAAACAACTTCCCTCGAATGCCTCAGTAAATTAGCTTACTATGCCTACTTTCATTCACTGCTTTCGTATGGCATCATATTCTGGAATAATTCATCGTCGAGTAGAAAAGTAGTCATTGCTCAAAAACGTGTAATCAGAATAATTGCTGGAGCCGACCCACGGTCATCCTGCAGACATCTATTTAAGGATCTAGGGATCCTCACAGTAACCTCACAGTATATATATTCACTTATGAAATTTGTTGTTAATAATCCAACCCAGTTCAAAAGTAATAGCAGTGTGCATAGCTATAACAACAGGAGAAAGGATGATCTTCACTATGCAGGGTTAAATCTGACTTTGGCACAGAAAGGGGTAAATTATGCTGCCACAAAAGTCTTTGGTCACCTACCAAACAGCATCAAAAGCCTGTTACTTGTACTTTTTCTACATGATTGGTGCCACTAGGACATGTTTAATTTCTGCTGAGGAACAGTGTGATCAGTGATAGTTGTTTAATTTCTGCTGATGAACTGTGTGATCAGTGATAGTAAATATTATGGACTGTTACTTGTACTTTTTCTACATGATTGGTGCCACTAGGACATGTTTAATTTCTGCTGATGAACAGTGTGATCAGTGATAGTGAATATTATGGACTGCTTTCTGCACCTGCTCCACATTGCTGGGTGCCACTGATGGACTGCTTCTACTGAAATGATGTCACCTGATGGTGTATGCACCTACTCAACATTGCTGGGTGCCACTGATGGACTGCTTCTACTGAAATGATGTCACCTGTTGGAGTCTGCACCTACTCCACATTGCTGGGTGCCACTGATGGACTGCTTCTACTGAAATGATGTCACCTGTTGGAGTCTGCACCTACTCCACATTGCTGGGTGCCACTGATGAACTGCTTCTACTGAAATGATGTCACCTGTTGGAGTCTGCACCTGTTCCACAATGCTGGGTGCTACTGCTGGAACTGTCAACTACTTGTTATGAAAACATTTTATGTGAATATTTGTATAAACTGATTTTTTGTGTATTACTGTTTGTGAAAAGTTATAAGACTCTTACCTGCTCATATTCGTCATTGCTGACGCTATCGATCGAATTGTTTAACCACATGATATTTGTGTAAACTATTATGTGAAGTCATATGTATGAAAGAATTTGTATTCCTTACTGTGTTTTATATATTAGGCTATTGTAAGGTCAGTGCAAAGCCAAAATTTTATCTAGTTATATGATATTTACGTATTAATATTATCTTTTATTTTTGTCTGTATTTTTTTTTTTTGACGAATTTGGTGGTATTTTCACCACCAATGCTGGCAAAAATACCATCAAATTCTAGCCCGTGGAGGAGGGGCATATGAAAGGTAGCTACACTGAGCCACAGCGCCAGAGATCGCGCCAGAGAGTATTGTTTCGCCGCCTCCACTGGCAGTGCTTATTGAGACGTAGCGGCAGGCAGTTCTTACCGAGAAGTTGTGGTGGACACTGCTTGTCGTGAAGTCAGAGTGAGATGTGGTAGTGGAGAGTGTTGTTCCATGTTTTATGCAGTGGTTTGATGGGAGAGATAGCAGATGTTGTTCTAATGGAGATATTGTAATGGTCAGAGTGCATTTCGTCAATACATATGGAGGTATTTTCTTTTATTCTTTCAGTGACCTGAATAATGTGTCATTACAGGTTCAGTCAACAAAGCATCTGGCGTGTGTTCTTGTATTAGAGTGTAATTCTGGTTTTCTTGCGCAATTATAGTATTTCTAATTTTCTTTTATCACGTCAGTATAATTGGTATTTAAAAATTCTGTCTTGTTGAAGAAGAACCGTGCCAGATGTGCGTTGAGTCATACTACCACATACAGAACAGCTACACTTGTGCTTTGTTGGTTTCGTAGGTTTTATAGTTGCTGGGGACTTAATTAATTAATTGTATTAACTGAAATTTTCATTTCATTCTTTGTTGTTCTATGCAGCCAGATTGCGTACTGAAACTAGTCAGGGCCAGCCGTTTACGAGAGACTGCGTAACCGGACAGACAGTAAAAAAATTATTTGCATAAATATAAAATTTATTTAATAAAGCCCCCGTGCAATTAATCTAATCTAATCTGCCTGTGATATATAACTGGAAAGATTGTCGCTTTTATGTACAAACTTTGAACATTCACCTTCGATTAAACCTTCGTTTCAGGAGTATCGGAGCCAGATTCTCAAGTTTTAGTTCAGTGCGTTATCGTCTTGGAAGGCAAATCCAACACTGCTGATTTTAGGGCAGGAGAACAGATAGGAGGACCTTCTCCCTATATTGCAGTGCCCGAAAGTTATCATCTATAGTGATGAGAGGCGTGTGTGATACCAGTCCAAAAGTTGACTGACTCCCCCTCCCTGCTAGGCCCTCACGCAGTGGGACTACATGCATGAGCTGAGAAGTTCGCTACCTCGTCACTCTCCCTCCCTCCGCTACGACGAACGTCAGGCGTCAGGCAAATCCTGCTCTAGTCGGTGAAGAGAACCGGATCCCACAGGCCAGGTTCCATTACAGGTGTTCACTTGCTCTCTTTCTTGGTGCACCGCTGTGGTTGGAAGATTGTACTGTTGTTCGTAACGGGCGTAAAAAAGCATAAATCCTGTAGAGTCGGTTGCATACTGTTAGGGTCGACGCAGCCCTCGCAGTTGCGTCCAACAAACCAGCGCCCTGTTCTGTTGCCTTCTCCTCTGGGCACTTACGAGCCATAAACTGTGACTGTAGTCAAATGGTGGAGCCGGCCGCTGTGGCCGAGCGGTTCTAGGCGCTTCAGTCCGGAATCGCGCTGCTGATACGGTCGCAGGTTCGAATCCTGCCTCCGGTATGGATGTGTGCGATGACCATTCGAGGCACATAGACACACTACAAAAGCGGTATTTGTCCAGTTTTCGATTGGTTATTGGACTCCACAGATACTGTAGTTTTACCTTTATCTCCGCGACACCGGTAACTGTACGTAACTACTTCTTGTCATCAAAAGACTATTGAGAAGGAAGTTTTGAATCCGAAAAACGTACAGCCTGTGCAAGTCACGAGGCTGTCGCGAAATTTTCTTTTAGCAATTCCTATAATTTTTGAAGCGATCAAAATGTTTGGAATAACAACAAACTACTGCCAGAAACTCAATTACGCGGGACGTTCAGTAAGCAATGCAACAATTCTTTTCTGGAAACAGAGTGGTTTTGTTCGGGACTCCAGTACATCATATTATTCCCTACTCCTGTGGCGACAAAGCCCTATTTTTCATCACCGTTCAGTATGACAGCTTTACGCCAGCTTACTGGTTCAAATGGCTCTGAGCAATGGGACTTAACATCTATGGTCATCAGTCCCCTAGAACTTAGAACTACTTAAACCTAACTAACCTAAGGACATCACACAACACCCAGTCATCACGAGGCAGAGAAAATCCCTGACCCCGCCGGGAATCGAACCCGGGAACCCGGGCGTGGGAAGCGAGAACGCTACCGCACGACCACGAGCTGCGGACCCAGCTTACGGGGAGTGGCTACTAGCCCGCATGGTTCTGTTCTACTGGTCAACGTCGGAACCAACGTCTTGCTGCGTCAATAGCCTCACCATCATCCAGGCACTGCTTTCCGTTGAGGCCTTCATCGGGCAAAAAGATAGAAGTCGGAGATCCGGGCTGTAGGTTGGTTGAGGAAGAACATTCCAATGTAATATTATGAGCTCCTCTTGGGCGTGCAGACTTCTATGGGCCTTGCATTGGAGAAGATGATGTTCGTTTGCATTTTTGTGGCGAAGGATAGCACAATACACTGCAGAGTTGATCACTGCACCACGAGGGAGGACGCCAAACAGCATAACCCCTTCAGAGTTTCAGAAGACCGTCACCACGACTTGACTGGATGTGCATCTTTGAACTCTCCGGTTCTAAGTCGTGAACCCATGTTTCATCGCCTGTGTTCGGAAAAAACTTGTCAAGATCAGCCTTGTAACAAGCAGGCGACTCGCACAGATGGTCCTTCGTTGCTCTCTATGGTCTTCCGTTAGACGGCGAGGAATCCAGCGGGCACACACCTCTAAGTGCCGATCTGGTGGATAAATCTGTCAGCAGTACCAACAGAGACGTCCAGTTCAGCAGCGAGGTGTTTGATTGTGATCTGTCTGTCACCTCGAAGAAGAATGTGTCCACGTTCCAGCATTACAGGAGTCGCAGCTGTGATTGGCCGGCCGGCACGCGGGTGATCGGACAGCTCTGCGCGACCTTGTTGCGAGGATGACAGACTGCTTGCCCAACGACTGCACTGCCAGGTCTCCGTAGGCATTTTGCAAGCGCCTATGAATATCTGGTGTGCTGTAGTAAGCTTTGTACTCAGAGATACGCAGATCGTCCTAATCAGTGATGATGCCATAAATACGCCTGTTGTATCGGCTCGTACTGTCTTCACGGACTTCTTTATGTTTAATTACCAATTTCAGTAGGGGTGATAAATAGAGTCTGTGACCCTAACTGGCAGACGGCACCTTCCTTCAGTGCGTTACAGAACATCCAAACATTCAGAATGTAGAATCTGTAATATATGCTACGTGTGTATTTAAGTAACTAGCAACGTGGGAGTATGTCTACGAAATGATAAGTGCGTAACTATATGGAATCAGTTCACAATAAATACTCTAAAGTGTGTTTCAAGACAGACACACACAAAACAGCGCTTGTAAGCGACTGGGCTACCGTGACTGAGTCGGTCATCCAAAAAAGTTACCTGACAGTAACAACGGTTCATGTAGTAAAGTACTTGGCACTGGCCACATAAAAACTGATGCTTCGGCCGCTGTTCTAGTGGCCGAAACTTCGTACTTCTGTGCTCGATTGAGTTTACTCAGTTGCATCAACTGAGGAGCTGTGGGGGTCATACCTCCGTCGGGTCGCCCACATTTAGCTTTTCCGATCTTCCCGTGAACGACTTCAAGGTGGTTGGTCCGGTTTAGCTGGAGTAGGCTCCGTCTCCAGTGACAGCGCCGGCCGTGGTGGCCGAACGGTTCTAGGCGCTTCAGTCCGGAACCGCGCGACTGCTACTGTCGCAGGTTGGAATCCTGCCTCGGGCGTGGATGTGTGTGATGTCCTTAGGTTAGTTAGGTTTCAGTAGTTCTATGTTCTAGGGGCTGATGACCTCAGATGTGAAGTCCCATAGTGCTCAGTGCCATTTCCAGTGGCCACACCGTCGGTGGAATGTTATCTCTGAATTTCCTGCCTCTCGTGCTACGCTCCAAGAGCGGAACGATTTGATGCGGAGGCTTCTTTTCCTACCTCTGTCCATTACTGCCAGCCATTGACTCATCTGGATATTTTCTTGTTAACATCGTTAATCGATACATCTAAATTCTGTGGAAAATAAAGAAACGTTTGTGCAAAATTCGGAACAACCAACAATACTCGTAATAAAACAGTGTTCCTCGTATTTTGACAGGACATTTTGTAGTTTATTGGAGGGAATACTTGCTGAGAAGTTGAAATTCATTGTCTTTGAGCTACTGGTAGACACTCTGAGAACCCGTTAAGTTCTGTAACGCAATATGTTTTCAACATTTGAAATCGAGTATTTTAATACGACATCAGGGGACAAAATCCCCAACTTTACAGTGCGTGTCGGCAGCACTCAATACCGCTACATGAATAATTGTTGGTTGTTCTCAGATGTGCCGGCCGTGGTGGCCAAGCGGTTAAAGGCGCTACAGTCTGGAACCGCGCGGCCGCTACGGTCGCAGGTTCGAATCCTGCCTCGGGCATGGATGTGTGTGATGTCCTTACGTTAGTTAGGTTTAAGTAGTTCTAAGTTCTAGGGGCTGATGACCTTAGAAGTTAAGTCCCATAGTGCTCAGAGCCATTTGTTCTCAGATGTTACTTTCCGTTCGTCTCCATCTGCCTCGGACAACAGCTTGTTTACTTCTACGAATAATTCCGTTGCACTGAAACATGTAAGGCAATATACAATTTCTTGTATCTTGTATACCTGGTATTAGTGTTAACATTACCATATACATTTTCTCTAACCTTTGTAATTATCAGAAATTAGTACGAAAACAAAAAAAGTTAAAATACTGTGTAAGGCAGTTCTTGCGAAAAAACCATACTTTTTTAATTTTCAGTGGCCGAGCGATTCTAGGCGCTACAGTCTGGAACCGCGCAACCGCTACGGTCGCAGGCTCGAATCCTGCCTCGGGCATGGATGTGTGTGATGTCCTTAGGTTAGTTAGGTGTAAGTAGTTCTAAGTTCTAGGGGACTGATGACCACAGCAGTTTAGTCCCATAGTGCTCAGAGCCATTTGAACCATTTTTAATTTTCAGTTTAATTCAAGAGTTGTGGCCTCAAAAATTATTTACCCTCTCTTTGAACAGGAAAATACATCATACGATAATCTTCGGTACAACGAAGGATGAATAAAACTGTAAAATTCAGATGAATATTAACTCTTTATTGAACATTAACAGCGTTGATCATAAAGTATGTCGCAGTTTCGTTAGAGAGGTGAATGGTCAGTCGATTAGTTTAAATCACACGGGAAAAACTTCATGACAAAGGAGGAGGAGGGGGAGGAGATTAGTATCTAACGTCCCGTCGACAACGAGGTCATTAGAGACGGAACACAAGCTCGGATTATGGAAGGATGGAGAAGGAAATCGGCCGTGCCCTTTCGAAGGAACCATCCCGGCATTTGCCTGAAGTGATCTAGGGAAATCACGGAAAACCTAAATCAGGATGGCCGGACGCGGGATTGAACCGTCGTCCTCCCGAATGCGAGTCCAGTGTGCTAATCACTGCGCCACCTCGCTCGGTATGACAAAGTGGTGGTGGTGGTGGTTAGTGTTTAACGTCCCGGCGACAACGAGGTCATTAGAGACGGAGCGCAAGCTCGGGTTAGGGAAGGATTGGGAAGGAAATCGGCCGTGCCCTTTCAAAGGAACCATCCCGGCATTTGCCTGAAACGATTTAGGGAAATCACGGAAAACCTAAATCAGGATGGCTGGAGACGAGATTGAACCGTCGTCCTCCCGAATGCGAGTCCAGTGTGCTAACCACTGCGCCACCTCGCTCGGTGGTATGACAAAGGAAACACTCTAAACTAAAAACAACGTTTTTACTTTTATGCGAACATTGTAGAGTTACCGAAAAAAACGAGTTTCAGAAACGGATGAAGCTTTGCTTAATTTCTATAAAACTATTTACGTGTACTTCAAAGGCGCAACAACCCACGCTAGACACACATCCTAGAACTTCAAAAGTACAGCCGGCTGCATGACTGAAGCGTGCGGTGCCTGTACCCACTTTTAAACCAGTTCGCGGACATGTATTCGATTCTTTTACGTCCTTGGGAACAGAGTTTTCCACTACGACCATCACTGTTTTTAATCCTAATATTGCAGATGCTATATGTATCCCCTGACTTTACAGCATACATGTTTACGTGGCCATATAACATCATATTTGCTGCAGGTTTCCATTAATTCTTATCGAGATTGTGGGTCTGCAGTTGCACAAATGGTTTCGATTAAACGTTAAGTATGTATACAACTTGCTCGAAACGAAAAAAGGGAAAGATACAAATTGTTTAACTGGAATATTTATTTCGCGAATTATAGGTACAAATTAATTTTGATGGAAGGTCGCAGTTCTGGAGAGTGGCGCTCAGTAAGGAAACTCCTAAACACAAATGTTTCCCTTTTCCTGCTCAAAAGAAAAAAAAAATCTCTGCTGCGTAAAATCATTAAAAACTCCCAGTCATTTGAGTGATCAGCCTTGCAATTCAATTATCGAGGTCAGAAGGAACTTCCTGCAACGGCTCGGGCAGTGTTTATTATCGGGAACTTTTTCACAGTTTGTCGAACTGAATGACACTAACGTTTTGGGAGGGACTCCGAATATCAGAAATGTATTTTTTTCCTGGAAGTTGTGTTCTGGAGCAGTTTGTTCATGTTCGCTCTCACTTTACTCTTTTTCTCCTTTTGTTGTGAATGGCGATGCAACTGGCATCTTTTCGCAGAGAACTCTGAAAGCCGCAAGAAAGACTTTGGTGTATTAATTCGTCTTAAGTTACTTGCCCGAAATTAAGTGCGGCAGTTCTTCTCGTGAGAGGGGTTCTGCTTAAACAGAAGTTGGCAGGACGGAGGAGATCCTGTTTAACTTCACGAATGACGAAGTTGGGGTCTGCTAATACTTCTTTAAATTAAAAAACTTTCCGAGTCGGCCCCATTGAAAGGACCGTCCCAGACACAGAGGGCGTATTCAGAAGCTTGTCTGGTTTGCTTTCCGAGCCAGTGGACAGCGTGCGAGACGTGTCGCTTTCACATCCCCGAATTATTTGAAAAATTAAACGCGCGTTAAACTTCCAGTTTCCAGTAACGAATCGTCGACTTGCACCTTCCGTATTGTACAAAATTAGTGTTGTAGTACTCCATGCATTAACGTCCCGTATTTTTCTTTTTACCTGTCTTAGTTTTAGGGTTCCAGTAGTAATCATCCCAGTAATATTTAGGTTTTCCTTGGTGTTCCTAAATAACGTCTGCATTCAACGAATTAATTCACTACAAAAGGCGGTGACTGATCATCTGCCTCATGCTTGTTAAATTCGAGCTTGTGCATCGTCTTTAATGCTCTCGTCGACGACGGCGCGGTAAATCTCCGGTTTCGCTAGAAAAGCAAACGGAAGATTGAACAGAACAGATTATAGAGAGCATGAAATACTTCGCAACTGTGTTCCCGTACAATTTTACAAGTTTCTAAATGTCGGAGGGTGAAATGTTTCATCGGATGGTGTAGGATGATGATGATGGTGATGATGATGACACAAGACTCGTCTTAGTGAGAGTCTTTACTTTTTCCTTGATACCTCAAAACCATTTTCTGCGATGTCATAGCTGTTTTTTCCTTTTTTCTGTTAAATAGCCCACGACCACGTCGGTACCCCTTCGCTATCTACCTCAAGTACTGCTTTATTTCTATTGACGTAGACGAGACGCTTTGGTTACCTCTGTCGTAAGATCCTATTACGTCACACTCCGCCATGGCAACTGTAACCTTCAGCAGTCTGTAGTGCAACTGGCCGTCGTCCTCTGCCAGAAGCAATTTCCAAATCGGCACTCAGTACTAACTTCTGAATTATGTTCTTCAGCCACAGAGAGGAAAGAGAACCTCCCGTTATTGCCTTAATGCGGAAATACTCGCGAAGAGCAGCAGCGCTATTGCTGTTATTTCCGCAACAAGCTCTGCTCACCTCGTCCAAATCAATGTTGGCTGTCCGAAACTGTAATGCACACTTATGCTTATGTTTCAGTCGTTCGTCTCCATACCAGTATCGGCGCCTAAGGCAAGTCATGACACTTAACACGGTTAACAACGCAAATCCTGCAGCGCACAGTCCGAACTTCATTCCTGTAAAATTATGTATCCGTACGGTAAACAGTTTTCCGTCTGCGCTGGTTCAAGTAGTGAAAGTTTAATTATAGTCATACTGTCTATAAATGGAGCAGGGATGAATAGGGAATCGTTCTGGTGACGATGTGGGGTGCAAACAGAAAAATCACCTACATAACCGACTCTGACAAAGGACAGATTTTTATGACATCTGAGAATGAGCATTTCGGAGACGGCGAAGCTGAGCGGCTGTGCGCATCCTGTTGTTGTGAGCATCTATGGGAAGTGGTTCACGGACGAGGAAACCATGGGTATTGTACGTTAACCTGGGACCTAGAAACGACGGAGTGGCTCCGTCGCCGCCGCAGCCGCGGTGGTCCGCAACCCCACGACGCGACGACTACGGCAGTCCACTTCCCCCCTCCGCCGCCCCACACCGAACCACTCTTTCAGGGTTACTGTGCGGTTCGGCCCACGGTGGAACACCCCCCTCCCCCCCTCAAGGATCTTGTCACACCAGACGAGTGTAAGCCCTATGTTTGCGTGGTAGAGTAACGGTGGTGTACGCGCCCGTGGAGAACTTGTTTGCGCAACAATCGCCTACATAGTGTAACTGAGGCGAAAAAGGGGAACTGGCCCGAATTCGCCGAGGCAGATGGAAAACCACCTAAAAATCATCCACAGACTGGCCGGCTCACCGAACCTCGACACAAGTCCGCCGGGCGGATTCGTGCCGGGGCCAGGCGCTCCTTCCCAATCCGGAAAGCCGTGTGTTAAAGCACACGGCTAACCGGACGGGCTAAACCATGGGTAGGTCACAAGATGTTAAACGTCTACGGTTCATCACAGAGCGCGGAGGTCGCAGGCCTGACCGCTTCGTAAACCAGGATAGGCGGATATTTGCGGTAGACACGACCACAGAGTACAGTACTGGCGCTCGCACACGTGCGTCTGACCATACCGTTCCGCGGACGTTATTGAACATGGGGCTTTACGAGAGAAGACAGCTGCTTGTGTCCCGGCGGAGGTTCGAGTCCTCTCTCGGGCATGGGTGTGTGTGTTTGCCTTCAGGAATTTTAGGTTAAGTAGTGTGTAAGCTTAGGGACTGATGACCTTAGCAGTTAAGTCTCATAAGATTTCACACACACACACACACACACACACACACACACACACACACACACCCCTACGTGTGTCATATGTTGTCCCACCGGCTTCGTCAATGACGACTGTAGCGGGCACGGGATTATCGAAATTGTGCGGTAGCTCATTATGAACGGGTCTCCCGGTCGGATGAATCACGTTTGCTGTTACACCAAATCGATGCTCGTGTTCAGATAAGCCGCCATCCGTGCGAACAGATGCTCGAAACATACACTGCACCCCGGACGCAGGTCGATGGGGGCATTGTTATGCTATGGGTGACATACGTATGGGCTTTCGTATGACCAGCGACAGTAAGCGAAGGCACCATGACACCGGTAGACTACGTGAACGTTTTTACGGAGCACCTCCATCCCCTCGTGCTTGATGTTAACCGCGACGGCGGTAACATCTTTCAGCAGGATAACTGTCCGCGTAACACGGCCAGAAGTTGTGCCACAGTGATTTGAGGAGCATTACACTGGACTAATTTTGATGTCGGAGTTATTAAATAGAACTGAACACATGCAGGAGACTATAGGGCGCCATCTCCGAACCTGCAAAACACCGGCCCGTAACTTAGTGCGTGTGACCTGTGCGTGGACGTCTGGGGCCTCATATCCCCGGATACCTACCAAGCACTTGTTGAATCCTTGCAACCCAGAGTGGCTGTTGTATTGCTTTCCAGACGTGGACCAGCACGCTTTTAAGGGGAGACGCTCATGAAATTGACCAAAAATGTCTATATTCAATTTATCTTTTATTTATTACTAGAACTCACGGATAAGTGCCTGAAAAATAATGAAATGTATGATGCGACCTTCCTGCCAGGCCCACTTTTTGAAACAACACTTTAATACAAGCTCGGTGAACAACGATTCCGAGGATTACTTCCAAGTAAATTTGCACGGGATACATCTAGAAGCCTGTGATATATACTCTTTCGTTATATAGATCATCTGTGATTCCGTTCCGTATCTCAGTAACAATAACAAACCGGCTCCTTGTTTTGTCTTATGCTACTGACGGATCTTATCCAGGATTGCAACTTATGATGCAGTTCTTGGGGATGGGAACGTAGGGAGCATGAAGGTATTAGACAGAATGGGCAGAGATCGGAAATTTCACTCAAGGCACCTTGAGAAAAATATATTTATGGCGCCTCCCTGCTGCTGAAAAGACATTTGTAGACCTCGCAAAGGCGGAGAACAGGAAATCAGAAGAGAAGTTTTGAGAGGAAAGAGCCTGATGCAAATCTTGGGGCCTTCTGAAGAGATGATATCAGGAAAAAAGTTAGGGTGAACTTTAAATTGCATTTCCTGAAAATTATGTTTATCTACCACTTTCTCATAATCTACGTAGACTAGAATCATGAAATTTTGTACACATATTTCTATAAATGCAAAAAATGTCTCAAGAGTACATTTTGAAAGTGTGAGTGTAAGCTGAAATATGGGGCAAAATGGAATTTTGCATGAATTTTGTGTTACACTTACAGAATTATAATTAACAAATTACTAAAATTCTTCTGTTCGATATATTAAAAAAAAGGTCATGCGAGAAGCTTGCTGTATGCATAGAGGTTAAACAGAGAAAATTTTATAGAAAGCTGTTGAATAGTATCTGAAAAAAGGTACATATATTATTTTTTGAAAATAAATATTTAATTTAATTAAAAAGGTTAAATGTATATGTAATCCAAGGAAGTTAACCGGAAATGTGTTACATCTACATCTACATCTATACTCCGCGAGCCACCTTACGGTGTGTGGCGGAGGGTACTTATTGTACCACTATCTGATCCCCCCTTCCCTGTTCCATTCACGAATTGTGCGTGGGAAGAACGACTGCTTGTAAGTCTCCGTATTTGCTCTAATTTCTCGGATCTTTTCGTTGTGATCATTACGCGAGATATATGTGGGTGGTAGTAATATGTTGCCCATCTCTTCCCGGAATGTGCTCTCTCGTAATTTCGATAATAAACCTCTCCGTATTGCGTAACGCCTTTCTTGAAGTGTCCGCCACTGGAGCTTGTTCAGCATCTCCGTAACGCTCTCGCGCTGACTAAATGTCCCCATGACGAATCGCGCTGCTTTTCGCTGGATCATGTCTATCTCTTCTATTAATCCAACCTGGTAAGGGTCCCATACTGATGAGCAATACTCAAGAATCGGACGAACAAGCGTTTTGTAAGCTACTTCTTTCGTCGATGAGTCACTTTTTCTTAGAATTCTTCCTATGAATCTCAACCTGGCGCCTGCTTTTCCCACTATTTGTTTTATGTGATCATTCCACTTCAGATCGCTCCGGATAGTAACTCCTAAGTATTTTACGGTCGTTACCGCTTCCAATGATTTACCACCTATGGCATAATCGTACTGGAATGGATTTCTGCCCCTATGTATGCGCATTATATTACATTTATCTACGTTTTGGGAAAGCTGCCAGCTGTCGCACCATGCATTAATCCTCTGCAGGTCTTCCTGGAGTACGTACGAGTCTTCTGATGTTGCTACTTTCTTGTAGACAACCGTGTCATCTGCAAATAGCCTCACGGAGCTACCGATGTTGTCAACTAAGTCATTTATGTATATTGTAAACAATAAAGGTCCTATCACGTTTCCTTGCGGTACTCCCGAAATTACCTCTACATCTGCAGATTTTGAACCGTTAAGAATGACATGTTGTGTTCTTTCTTCTAGGAAATCCTGAATCCAATCACAAACCTGGTCCGATATTCCGTAAGCTCGTATTTTTTTCACTAAACGTAAGTGCGGAACCGTATCAAATGCCTTCCTGAAGTCCAGGAATACGGCATCAATCTGCTCGCCAGTGTCTACGGCACTGTGAATTTCTTGGGCAAATAGGGCGAGCTGAGTTTCACATGATCTCTGTTTGCGGAAACCATGTTGGTTATGATGAAGGAGATTTGTATTATCTAAGAACGTCATAATACGAGAACACAAAACATGTTCCATTATTCTACAACAGATTGACGTAAGCGAAATAGGCCTATAATTATTCGCATCTGATTTATGACCCTTCTTGAAAATGGGAACGACCTGCGCTTTCTTCCAGTCGCTAGGTACTTTACGTTCTTCCAGCGATCTACGATAAATTGCTGATAGAAAGGGGGCAAGTTCTTTAGCATAGTGTTAATTTCGCGTAAAGCGTGGTATAAAATTTCTTTGCCGTACAGTCAAAATTGTGAATTTGATGCATCTTCCAAATAGCGTGTGATTTTCATCGCCGTCTCCTTTAAATAGTTAGTCATTATGTTTCTCCTTATCAGCGTATTTATAGTCGTTACACGTTATTTGATTTCCTAACACCGATTTTAATAATGGGCCCTTCACTCTCTAATATTTTTCTGGTGATATGTGTGTGCTACGTAAAATCTAGCCGATTTTGTGGACTGAAAGTCATTAACAAACGATAGAGTATTGCACGGAAGGGTGTAATTTCTCGTGATGAAGTTTCTGTGTGAATATAAACCTTTTAGTCAGCCAGCACTCCTCTAATAGTCTTGCACTTACAGCGGACAAGAACAGAACATTAACACGAGTGCTGTCACACGGTGGGAATGACACATGGGGCAAATTCGTTGCGACGCGGTGGCAGCAGCTCACCTAACTGGGTCAGTGATACAGCAGTCGAGTGCGCTGCCCCGCCGATCTGTTTGGGGCTTTGTTTGGGGGCCGGGCCTGAAATTAGCAGCAGAATATCCCGCTTTGTACGGGGGTAGGCGCAGATAATGACTTGGGCAGGGCTTCATCAGCTCTGCGTTCGCTCTGCCCTGATCCGATCCGATGATTCGTTGTGGTCGTTCTGGGGGCGGGGCCGTCCACCGTGAAGCTAATCCGACCTCTGCCACCGCCTTCGCCACAACTAGGGCGCTGCAAAAAATGTATACCAAAGCTTCACTGTGTGTCGTGTCTAATTAGATAAGAGACCGAGTGGAACATGCATGGACAGTGGGATTAAAATGGAGTGTTAAAAAGCTATAAAGATCTTTTTTAACTTCGAAGCGTGTTTTTAAGGAGGTGCAGTCATTACATAACAAACCCAAGTACTTTTTTAAAAGGAAATCACACTGAGTTGACAAAAGTCATGGGAGACCTCCTAATATCTTGTCAGGCCCTAGTACAGCAACACGTCGTGGTATGGACTGAAGTCGATGTTAGTCCCCTGCAGAAATACTGAGCCATACTGCCGTCCATAAATGAGAAAAATATTACTGGTGCATAATTCTGTGCACGAACTGACCTCTCGATGACGTCTCAAAAATGTTCGATGGGCTTCATGCAGGGCGATCTCGGTGGCCAAATCATTCAATCATTCGCTCAAATTGTCTGAAATGTTCTTCAAACCAATTGCAAACAATTGTGGTGCGGTGACACGGTGCATAGTCTTCCGTAAAAATGCCATCGTTGTTCGGGCACATGAAGTCCTTTAAGGGCTACAAATGGTCGCTAAGTAGCCGAACATAACCATTCCCAATGATCGCTTCATTGGACTAGTCCGTTCCATGTAAACACAGACCACATCATTGTGGAGCCACCATTAGTTCAAAAATGGTTCAAATGGCTCTGAGCACTATGGGACTCAACTGCTGTGGTCATAAGTCCCCTAGAACTTAGAACTACTTAAACCTAACTAACCTAAGGACAGTACACAACACCCAGCCATCACGAGGCAGAGAAAATCCCTGACCCCGCCGGGAATCGAACCCGGGAACCCGGGCGTGGGAAGCGAGAACGCTACCGCACGACCACGAGATGCGGGCACCATTAGTTTGCACGTGCCTTTTTGACATTTTGGAGCCCGTGGGTTCGTGGTGTCTGCGCTAATATCGGAAACTCCCATCAGCCCTTTCTCATTTAAATCGGCACTCATCGGACCAGGCGACGGTTTTCCGGTACTAGGGTTCTACCGATATGGCCATGAGACCAGGAGGGGCGTTGCAGGGATGTCGTGCTCTTAGCAGCGGCAGTCACGGCGGTCGTTTGCAGCCATCGCTCATTAACGCCACATTTTCGGCGCACTGTTCTAAAGAATACGTTCGGACTGCGTCCGACATTGATTTCTGCGGTTATTTCACGCAGTGTGGTTTGTATGTTAGCACAGACAGCTCTACCCAAGCTCTGCTTCTCTCGCTCTTTAGGTGAAGGCCGTTCGTCATTGCGTTTTCCATGGTGAGAGGTAATACCTGAAATGTGGTATTCTCGGCACACTCTAGACGTTTTGGATCTCGTAATATTGAATACCCTAACGATTTGCGAAATAAAATGTCTCATGCGTCTAGCTCCAACTATCATTTCGAATTTAAATTCCGTTAATTCCCGTCGTGCAGTCATGATCGCGTCAGTAACCTTTTCACAGGAATCACTTGAGCCAGTCTTGTGGCCGAGCGGTTCTAGGCGCTTCAGTCTGGAACTGCGCGACCGCTACGGTCGCAGGTTCGAATCCTGCCTCCGGCATGGACGTGTGTGATGTCCTTAGGTTAGTTAGGTTTAAGTAATTCTAAGTTCTAGTGCTCAGAGCCATTTCAACCATTTAGGAATCACTTGAGTACAAATGAAAGCTCCGGCAATGTACTTACCGTTTATGCCTTGTGTACGCGATGCTAGCGCCATCTGTATATGTGCGTATCGCTATCGCATGAGCTTTGCCACTTGTGTGTACGTTATACAATAACATAAAAAAGGTACGATCGGCGCTAGCTTATGTCCTGTCTTTATCCGCGACGATGCTGAAAGCCAGTGATCACAGTGCCATGCGACATCGTTTTCTTTGCTGATTTCACATTGCCTTCTCTTTCTCATCCATTCGACTACAGTTTGGACTGACAAGGGGAGGCCGGCAATTGTGAAATTCAGATTCGATTCATACTGCGCATAATAAAAGCTCATGGCCAGAGGTGTAATGTGGCAAAGCACCAAGATGCACTTCTCAGCCGTTGTCGAGAAAATCGCCAGTTAAAAGAAACCGTTGCGGTGAAATACTCTCTACGATTAATAATTTTGTATAGCGTCGTGGCGCAGCGGTAAGCGCTCGGGTTGGTAATCCGAAGGTCGCCGGATCGAATCTCGCGCCATGCAACGTTTTTTTATTATTTGTTTTTTGTAATTCAAATGTACGCACACACACACACACACACACACACACACACACACACACACATATATATATATATATATATATATATATATATATATATATATATATAATTCCCGCAATGAGTTGCTACAATTATGCATATAATAAGTTGTTGAAAGTCGTTTGTCGAGGAAAAATAATACTTGAAATAAAACACAATATCACAAATAATATTCAAGTGGATACAATTTATATATATATACGTGTGTGTATACATTTGAATTACAAAAAACAAATAATAAATAAAACGTTGCATGGCGCGAGATTCGATCCGGCGACCTTCGGATTACCAAACCGAGCGCTTACCGCTGCGCCACGACGCTGTACAAAATTATTAATCGTAGAGAGTATTTCACCGCAACGATTTCTTTTAACTGGCGATTTTCTCGACAACGGCTGAGAAGTGCATCTTGGTGCTTTGCCACATTACACCTCTGGCCATGAGCTTTTATTATGCGCAGTATGAATCGAATCTGAATTTCACAGTTGGCGGCCTCCCCTTGTGAGTAACATGATAATGGTGACTGTTTGTATTCTCACTTCCGAATCTAGGCATTGCGCGAAAATATTGCTCGATTACACCACGAATTGTGCGTGTACGTCGCTTGTTTGGCGAAAGTCGACAAAAGACGCAACACGCAGTCGTTCTGTGTACTCTTTCTGTTACGACGTCTGCTATGGGCCCCTTCAGTCGTAGTCACTTAGCAGTGCTGCCGACGGCAAATACGGCAGGTACGTGAGCGGCTTGACAGGTAGCCACAGCCGCTGCTGCTGGCTGTCCCGGCGGTCTACTTTGCCTGCGAGTGGCGACCGCATCAAGTGGCTACTCTCCTGGTCATGCAAGGTACATAACGATAAATGGGCAAGCGCACGCTGATAACGGACTTGTCGTGAGGCGCTCTGTAGCTGCAGTAAAGAGAAAGTGGCTGGCTTGCACTGTCGCAGACTGTGGTGCTGGGTGTGGGAATACACGCAGCAAACATCAATACAGATCTTCTGGTCGAATGAGATGTCTCGCGGGGGCTGTGTTTTCTTCTAATCATGCTGATTCCAGTCAAAACTTCTTGAAATCAAGTTTTCGATTTTCGAAAACAAGAAAGACTTAATCACGTTGTGGGAAAAGTCCGCGATTACGTTTTTCTATAACCGTTGGATGGACGCAGACTCTTCTTCTATTTCGGTGTTCATTCTTCCCAGCACAGCCAGAAGGAAATTAGCCTCTGTGTCCGAGACTACTGGAATACTGACAGGTTTTGCAGAAGACGAGCAGAGCTTGCAGCGACACCAACGTCAACGGCAGCGCTGCTTCCGAACCAGAACACTGCAGCTGCCACAACCCGATTTCCCACAAACTTCACTCAGTGGAAGAGGGCAAAATAAGTGAGCATCTGGCTCAGCTTATCTGTAGATACTCGACCGTTTCTGAAAAAACGACGTTGAAAGTTCTCCAGGTATTTCCCAGGTGCTTTATGTGCCTTTTACCGCGCTATATCCTGGGACGAAATGTTGGCACAGTGGTTAGCGTTGCGGTTTGTTAATTTTGCCCCCGTGTTGTAAACCCGATTATTACTTTTGATTTCGTTTTTCTTTTATACATCAATATCTGCAGAACATTATTGCACGAATGTTTTTCAGTGTATATTAATATAACGTTGCCCTTATTCGTCTACTAATTGTATGTCAGATGAATGAATTTAAAAAAAAGAGAGAGAAAATTATTTGAAATTCTCTTCGGTGAAATTCCTTCCTGATTAATTGGTTCAAATGGCTCTGAGCACTATGGGACTTAACATCTGTGGTCATCAGTCCCCTAGAACTAAGAACTACTTAAACCTAACTAACCTAAGGACATCACACACATCCATGCCCGAGGCAGGATTCGAACCTGCGACCGTAGTGGTCGTGCGGTTCCAGACTGAAGCGCCTAGAACCGCACGGCCACACCGACCGGCCCTGATTATCAGTCTAAAGCGCCAGTTTCCGGAAAAGTGATCCGTTATGCATAGCTTGTCGCGAAATTATTGCCAATGCGTGAAATCTTCACCAGTGTTAACGACGTTTCTTTCCCGAGAGAGATTCATATAAAGAAATTTGACTGTGGCAAACATGCCCTCGCGCTGTGCCCGTGGTGTTCAGAATATCTGTTTTTCGAATGTTTCTACTATTGATATTATCCAAGAGAACACACCAATTCTTTCTGAAGAATAAACATACGAATAAAATGTAAAAACAGATTCATTATTCGTATAATAAATGTATGACATTATTGTGAAATATATTTGTAATTTTACAATTAATATAACGCCGTTGTATACTATAATTCATAAGAAATATTCGTGAAGTAACTCCCTACGGACAGGGGTAGATAAATGAAAACAAAATGAAATAAATGAAAACGGGATTCGGGTTTCGAGCACAGGGCGTAAAAATTAAAAAGCCGCGGCGCTAACCACGGAACCATCGTTGCGGCTGACGTTATCGCGCGGTAAACGAGGCATAAAGTATCTCGAAAATACCAGCAAAACTTCGATGGTTGATTTTTTTTTTTTTTTTCCCAGACACGGTCGAGTAACAGTTCGCAGAGTGACCCATTCTGAAGCCGGCCTCTAACAGTTATGTAGCGCCCGTAGTGATGTGAAATTTTCTTCATCATATCATGACCTTTATTTCTTCTTTCTCTTTTGATGCCTTTAACTGTCAGCCAGAATGCACGACTGCAAGTGCAGAGTCTGATGGCATTAATCGCTTCAGTGAACACAGCTGTCAAAAGCTTCCCGCGACAGTGTCTTAATATCAGGATGAAAATCGTTTTCTCCATGTTCCACATTACGTGACACACTACTTTTAGATGACGGTAAACAGCTGCAAGTCCTAATCATTAGAACTTTAGACACAATCAATCAAGGACGCTACCACTGTAGTTGCGTAATGACCTGGTCTGCCACGTACATGTGTCAGACAAATCAATCTCCGTTCGTAAGGAACGAGATTTTCTTGATGCTTAGCTACGCCGGGTTCGCTGCTGCGATCTTCATTTTATAACGGAAAAATATTTCGCAAAGGAGCTGTTAAATATGTTTATTGTGTAGACAGGTTTGGGAGCATTATAGCGCCATTTTCAATGCAAAGAATTCATTTGGGACTTTCAAATAGCGTAGAAACGTCGGAACACTTGCCTTCATGGTGGCCAACAGGACGCTTGTATGTCAAAAGTCGCTCATATTTGTCATGTAACGAGGTTCTACCGTCAGAAATCTGGAGTAGGCTACCAGTGTTTAATCTTTTTATATTCTTTCATGAAATTCTTGCGTCATCGTGTGCGCCATTTTTCAAGTGTGCGTGTATTATTTCTTAAGAATGCTTATGGATCAGTGCTCTGAAATGGCGATTGCACACTCTTTGTACGGCCATAATGAATTTTCTGAATCGAAAATGCTCTAACGCTCCAAAACTGGTATGCAAAATAAACATACATACTGTTAGTACATCCACGGCGAAATTCCGTTCCGTAGTAATAAAATTGGGAAGGAGTGTTATTTATTCAGTACTAGCTGACGAACCCGGCATTGCCCGGGTATTCATTTTGCCAGATTTCTATATGCAACGAGAAGAATAAATGAAGTGTGTTTGTAGTGTAATACCCCGGCTGCACCTGCTCCGCATGTCTGCAACGCTGTTTTGTAAAAGCATCCATGGCATCCTCTGCATAGCTCTGTAGACGGCCATTGTGTGGGTGACCGAGCGGTTCTAGGCGCTACAGTTTGGAACCGCGCGACCGCTACGGTTGCAGGTTCGAATCCTGCCTCGGGCATGGATGTGTGTGATGTCCTTAGGTTAGTTAGGTTTAAGTAGTTCTAAGTTCTAGGGGACTGATGATCTTAGAAGTTAAGTCCCATAATGCTCAGAGCCATTTTTAGACGGCCATTGTTTTCGCCTCCATCAGTTTGCGCTTTGCAGATGAAATCTGACAAAGTGTCCTAAATCCCTAGTGTCAGGGATTTCCGTAGGTCAAATCGACTATAGGACTGTCTTAGTAGTAAAGAATAAAAGCTTTATGCATGATGCGACATTTTTCCACGTATCTCAAAAGGGAAGATCACGACGTTGGCATCACAGATTTATTTCAAACTTCGTATACACCTGTAGTAGGCCATTAAAGCAACGTAATGTTCAAGTGGTAAGGTACACAACTCTGGCGATTCCTAGAAAATGCTAAGAGAAGTTTTTAGGTGTCTATATGTGACATATGCATATGTGCGTAGGTACCGGAAGTTAAAGAGTTCATGGTTGTCAAGTGGTTAGCGTTCGAGGTTCGTAAGACGAGCGTGCAGGACGCGACGTTCACCTCCCAGTGGAGAATAATTAGTCTCTTTTTTTTCTTCACTGGTCATATTATTTAATTTACGAAGTTTCAATTAAAGTTTTCCATGTCTGTGTGACAAATACTGTCGTGCAACATCTGATGTCGAAAGGACATCCTGACATCCGATGAGTAATTGTACATTAGTCTTGCGGTCTGGCACACTGTGACTTACTATTTTACTGACTGTGAATTATCGAGGTTTGACTTGGGCTTTCCAACCCTGTTCCTCGTCCTTGAGTATTTAATTACAAACAGTAAGCCGGCCGGTGTGGCCGTGCGGTTCTAGGCGCTTCAGTCTGGAACCGCGTGACCGCTACGGTCGCAGGTTCGAGTCCTGCCTCGGGCATGGATGTGTGTGATGTCCTTAGGTTAGTTAGGTTTAAGTAGTTCTAAGTTCTAGGGGACTGATGACCTCAGAAGTTAAGTCCCATAGTGCTCAGAGCCATTTTTTGAACAAACAGTAAGTAGTGAAATAACATATGAAATTCGGTACCACTTCATGAAAATGCCTGTCGTTAATTTTCTCATTATATTACCTCTCAAACGTCATATAAATTAAATAATGTGACCAGTGAAGTAAAAAATATAGGCTAGAGAGTAAACGTTTGCAGGATTCGCGAACCGTCGCCTCGTCCACGTCCCTCTAAAGCTAACCACTTTTATTTTTGTTCGTTGCACTTTTGTTCGTAAATGATCTTTGCAACTAGTGATGTGGACATCGTTGATCCCTTCAGTCATTTTTTTTTTTTATTGCAGAGAGCAGTCAGCTCTCTGCCAAGAGCACGCTGAGCTACCGTGCCGGCCTCACTTGACCGCAACGACTTCTTAGGGTCGGTATCTTCGGACAAATACATCAGTTACATAACAGACGCGTAAAACTTCTCTTGCGATTTTCTCGGAATTGCGAGAATAGCGCACCTTACTACTTGCACATTATGTTGTTTTGATAGCCCAATAAAGGTATACAAAGCTTGAAGTAAATTCGTGATCCCGACGTCGTGGCCTCCACTTGTCGCACACGCACACTGTTTTTTTTTTTTTTTTTTAATTATGTGTGGATTTGCAGAAAGCCACCACTGGGAGGACTGTTATCGACTTAACCATAGCAATACCAATGCATTTTCTGTAACAGGTAATACCAGGGTGGAGAGGGGGGGGGGGTACTTTGTGACCGCCGCAGGAAAAAGAAAAAATATTAGTTAAATGAGTTGACATAGGTACTGATGTATAAGTAGGATACAGAACCTGGAAATATCTTTTAGCACAATATTGGCAATACCGACACATTTTACATAATGTGTACACTGAATGGAATGGTACTGTGTGACAAACAAAAAATGTAAAAAATAAAAATTTTATTAATTGTCGTTGATTACCATTCACAACACACATTGTATAATCTTACAGATGTGTAGGAAAGGGTCATGAACCGGAAAATATGAATTTGGCATTTTTTGTGAGAAGTTGCGTTCAGAACCAAGATTTAAACTTTTTGGTTAAGTTTTACTGAAAAATCTAAAACAAATGCGGAATGATAAATTACAAAACATTCAAATTTTTGTCAAATTTTTTGAAATAGAAGATGCCAAACTAGATTACGATATTTTGAAAAGGTGTGCACGAAATAACCCCCGCCTTCGTATGGCGAGGGTTAAACTCCAGTCTTCACTTTCTATGATATTAAAAAGTAAAGCAGTGTTCAACGCGAAAGTTTTTGTAACACTGCAGTGCTTCACTACGAACAGCGATGTTAGAGGTGATACGTCCTTGCCTTCTCCGTCCTCCTTAGTTACCTGTACATAAAACTAGTTGCGGGATTGGCGGGGAAGAAAAACTGCTAAAATTTCAGCAAAACAACAAAATTTTGTGCTAGGTTATGAACGAGCTCAACAAGATAAAATGTAGATATGGGGAAAGTGCACAAACACCTCATCGGTATAGCAGTCCTGTAAATGAGTAGTATATATTTTTACAATTATCAGTAAGACTGGTGAGAACAACACGCTGACGATTACGCAGTAGGGAACAGAGATACAACTTTCGAGAGAATCGAAAAACATTGTATGGAGTCGAAAGCACAGGGTAGAACACAGGAAAGAAGACTTTAGAGAACGCGTTTGGTCGGCAAGTTAGCCATGAAACTGTGCTCTATTGTTAAGTGGTATGCTCATCTTCGCATATCAACGTTCATTCTGTGGAAGGGCTTACGCAGGCTGTTACATACGGAGAAGCTAGCGTCAAAAGACGGTGCAAATACGAAGCATTGGAATTCCTAGTCTAACATTTACCCATTAAACTAACAAGCCACAGTGAATCCTTGTTTTGGGCTGTGAAAAGGGAGTAATGATTTTATACTCCAAGTTTACAGAGGCGCCATATGTACTGTTCCCACGAGTACCCTTTTGTGCAAGAGCAGATAGAGGAAAACTGGAAACTACCTAGTGCAGAGAACCCTAAGACGTCGTACGAGGTCGAAATATCTCCATACGTCAATCTATTTCCAGGGCATATTGAGCACATCAGGGTAAGGGGGCAATGACGTGCACACAGTATACTGTATAATGTCCCTTCCACACATTACTATCGACGGCTTTTAGTCAACTCAAAAGGAGCATGTGATGAGGGTATAAACTTCAAAGTCGCTTGGTTCTTGACCATCCAGTAGCAAATACCTGTTGTTCCGTGGTTACTCAATTTTGGTCTGAAGCGGAAGGTAATTATCTCACCGTTAAAAGATTAAGAGGAACCACATAACAATCAAAAAAGTTAACACCAATTTAGCAATTATTGTACAGCCAGAGATGACATCCTGCATGTTTATTGGTGTGGGTCAAAAACGAAAAAACAAAGGGCAGAAGTAATATACGTGGAACTCAAAATTATTGCTGCCATCTCACTTACGTTACTTCTAAGTACATTGAACTGAAAAGCTATAAATGTATTTATAAATTCATCGGACTTTGTGAGAGGCGTCATTAATGATAATTTAAGTTTGTATTTATCACGTGATTGGTTCTTTAATTTGTTATGTCTGTGGAAAAGCTTACTTTGTATAACACAGTGTTTACCGATTTTATAATCATGAAAACAAAGTGGAGAGATCATAATTTTAAAAAATCCCAGTATGTTAATATCTTATGTATACAGTTTCAAATATTCAGTTTAGACTCATATATTTTGATTTTATATTTGGTTGTATAGGCCATTTTCAGAAGCCAGTTTAATAAAGGGAGTGTCCTGCAATGTTGTTTTATGATCATGTGTAATGTATGAAAAAGGTTATATCCTGTCGGAAACTGAATGTCTCGGGTGCCAAAAATAGCTGGAGCTGCGAGGTCGTTGATACAGAGGGCAAATGTTGTCGCGATCGAAAGTGAAATCGGATTAAAGGGGAATTGCATTGTGAATGTGAAAAAACCCCGTGCGCGGCCAGAGGTAGCAGTTTAGCAGTAGGCTACCTTGTTAGCTTGTTGGCGTCCGCTAGAAGCGTGGCGCACTTGCTCGCTTGGTCGTGGGGGGAGGAAGGCACTCGCCCGATCCGGCCACGGCCGGCGCGGATGGACATCGATCCAGACCCCAGCTGCCGCCGCCGTCTCTAATGGGCCGGCGGCACGCCGCTCCTTATCGCCGGCCACGACTTGCACTAAACGGCGCGCGCTACCGCTGTCCGTATTACGAGAGCTAGGCTTGAACTTTTAATTGTCCCCACGGGAAAAAAATCAACCAGCAACCGAGGAACGTGGTGATCCGCTTTGGTCCTTCCCTACTCGTTCACCCATCGATGCCACATATTTTGCACAGCGATGGATGACTTGACGCAGAACTTTGTTGTATACTGGTCTGTCATTTTAACGTGACCAGCTGTCAAAAGCCTGAATAATCATCTTTGCGGGATAGATGTGCGGGAAGGCAATCAGTGGAAGGCACCCGTGGCGTGGTCAGCTGAGCTAAGTTTCATAGCGCGAACAGCCCGATAGAGATGGTCCCATAGTTTCTCAATCGGGTTTAAATCTAGGGAGTTTGGTGGCCAGACGAGTAGGGCGAAATCTAACTCGTCCTGGTGCTTTTCGAACCACAAACATACATTCCAAACTATGTGACATGTTGCATTATCCTGCAGGAAGATGCCATCGTGACGAGGAAAAAAAAATATGTAAGGGCGGGATAGATGCATGCTTGTGTTGATCCATTGTGCCTTCCAGAATGATGAGATCACTCAGGTAATGCTACAAAAACTTTCTCCAGACCGTAACGCTCCATCCTCCGGCCTGGACTCTACTGTATACGCCAATGGCCGTCTGTCCGATGGAGTACAAAACGTGATTGATCTGAAAACGCCACCTGTCGCGACTCAGTGGACGTCCAGATGCGGTACTGGCGTGCAAATTCCAGCCTTCGTCGCCGATGAACGACAGTCAGCATGGGTTCATGAACCAGGCGCCTGCTGCTTAGGCACATATGCAGCATAGTTTGCTCAACAGTCGTCGGGGACACACTGTCGGTAGCCTCTTGGATTATCCGCGCGGTCAGCTGCCCAACAGTTGCACGTCTGTTTGCCCGTACGCATTTCCGCAGCCGTTGTTCACCCCTGTCATCTAAGGCCCATCACAGTTACCTTGGCGCCGGTTTTGGAAAGCACCATTTTTCCATCCACGGTATACTTTAGCTAAGGAACAGTTTATGTTCTTAGCTGTTTCGGTAGCGTTTCCACTGGAAGCCCATTTGGACGTCCCTCTGACATGCTTTATATATCCTCCACTGCTAGTGCCGCCACCTCCGCCTGTGAATGGTTACTCCACTTTGACGTCGAACATAGACAGTGGTCACATGAAAGTGACTGGACCATGTCCGAGTCTGCATTTCAGCTATTTCATAATCGTTCCACCTCGACGTCATTCTGTAAATTTTGCCGCATTATGAGCTCTTCGTCCGAGGAAGAGGAAGAAGTCGCTGGATTTCATGTCAACCGAATACGATAGCGAGACAAAATGTGATGGTGCAAAGAAGCAGATGTGTAACTGTCCATGTTCTCTGCAGAATGAGCCGGGGCGCCAGCGTCCAATAAGACCATCAAGATTTCCGTTGACACTCTGCGCCGTGAGAGCGTAATGTGTTGCATCATACCATGGCAGCCCTGAAAATTTCTCGGCATCTTTACCCAGTGACTCTGAGGTCTTTGACGTTTTCGCCGGCGGTGAATCCACGGGATTCTAGTACTATCTTTTCTCCGATGTTTACGGCTCGCAGTGATACATCCAGCACTCATCCATAATGATTAGGTAGCTAAAGAAGTCATCTGAACTGGCGTGACACAGTCGCAACTTACCGGCTTGTAACTGCTGTCTCCTTAAGCGACGGACGGCTGGGCGTAAGTTGCTCGCCTCAAGAGTTATCAGCCTGTAGCAATCGGCTCTGCCTCTTGAGCGGACAATGGCAAACTGCAGGAATTTTAATGGAGATGTACTTCAGTCCCGACCATGGAAAGCTACCAACGTCCCAGTTAATTGGGAGACCGAGGAAAGTACGAAGGGAATAAAACTCTAAATAAAACATACGAATGTTAGCCAATAGTGTAAATTCTCTTGGAATCGTCAAACGTATAACCGAAAGCAGCCTTCACTTATCAGACGTACTATTGACTTTCAGAGGTAACAATCAGTGAATGTAAGAATGAACATACATAATTATTTAAAAAAAAAGAAACAAACAAAACTTAAGCGACCCCTGGAGTTTAACGCGCAAGAGACTGTTGAATTCATGTGAGAATCCTAAAATATTACAGAGAGAACTGAAACCATGAGGTGACGAAAAGGGGCAGGCTGTGATAATGGCTCATCGCATGGCAGGGTGTGTCCTGTCTCTACAAGAGCGCAACACAGTCACGCTCGCCTGTTTTAAATTGTGACGCCTAAGGCGTTCGACAATTATATCCCAGATCATAACATACAAACTGACCGAGCGCTTGTTCTGTCAGGCAACCCTCGTCAGGGAACAGCCAGCCGCTAGGAGGCGACAGCGTCACACCCTTACTCGCGCCTGACCGCAAGAAACCCCAATTCGCTTTCCACAGCTGCAAAGTACAGCTTTTTCTGACGCAGCGTCGCTAGAGGATGGAGTCATCTTGTCGAGCGTCTGCGAGTACATATTTAGCGGTGGAATGAGCAGAGGGGCGAGTCCTGAACTACAAATGTTCAGATCATATGATGATATGTTACGGAAGTGGATTTTAAATTCGGATGAATGACTATATTAGTTACGAATGAGAACTAAAAATAAAAGAGCACTAAGCACTCGATACTGTCCAAATTGTAGAACTTACACGTTCGTATAATGCGGCAACTGTGCTTCCTGCACACAAGTCATGTGACTTCTGTCATATGACACTTGTAAATGAAAATCATTGCCGCCATTTGACATTTATTTATTTATTTATTTATTTCAGTATCGCTGTTCGATTGTAGAGCCATTTTCAAGTTCAACGTAATTGAAACATATGAAAAAGTGTAAGGCATAATGTGATCATGTTTCATAAACAACACATTAGAGGCGGAGTACTTATCTGTGACTGTACACTTCAAAATAGCTCCACAGCTGAAATTGCGGTAGTCAAATAAATAAATAATAATAACTTACATTATAATGGCGGCAACGTTTTCATTTAAAATGTTTATCATGAATGTAGTCTTCATCCAAGTAAAAATCGTCATACTTTATCATTTCCATGTTCTAGATCCTGGTTCGTACTACAGTGATCGGAAGCAAATGTGAGTGAACTAGTGTAACGCCTCGTTTACACCGCAGCAAATGGAAGCGAACGCAAGTGAAAGGGCATTCAGACTGTTCGCCACCGATCACTTCCATTCGTTTGTATCTGTGAAAAAGCTGTAACATCGCACCAAAAAATAGCTCTTTTGTCATTTGTTATCTGACGTTCAACGTGAAATTAAACAATCTCTAGTTCTGCATTCAGGCTGAGTGGCTCGCAATAGTTCAAATCAAACATCAGGCAAGGAATGATTTTATGCTCGTATGACGCGTTTCCGACTTCATCGATCATCACATATCCAGCAGTGATTACTTCACGTAGGTAAGGCATTTCAAGTTGTGTCTGTAACAAACATTAGCAGACTAATGAGCAGTAACAGCTCCTGTTTATCTGATGATGGATAATTTCTGAAACGGGTCATATGAGCAATAAAGTCATTCCTTGCCTACTGTTTGACTTTTACCACTGCGACACAGTCAACCCGAATGGAGAACTACTGACTATTATAACAGTGGTTGCCTGCCTCCTGCATAACGTTACGTCACATTTTCGTTATTGCCATAGCAGTGTCGACAAGAGGCAAAAATGGTCGATATTCTCGATAACCGGAATGAATGAACTGGCTATGTTCAGTGATCAGCCAGAACATTTTGACCACCGATGCACTATGCATATAACCCGTCCAGGCGATAGGAGCGCCGCCTGGCGAGGAGTACTGCTACTCAGCCACAGGCACGGTGTACGTGTAGTACCGCAGTAGAACGCGCGATGCCGATGAGTGAGTGCGGAGAACGGAGCCAGCCGGCTCGGTCGCGCCTGGGCCAGCCTGTGGGGGCTGCCCCGTCGGCCGCTCCCCACAGGGCGGATGCAATGGCGACGACCCCTGCAGCGACAACGGATTCTGAAAGGCAAGATAGTGAGGACTGGACCACGACGAGCGCTGTGCGAATGCAGAGCGGAGGACAACATACGTCAAACCCCTATGACGAGAGACATCAGATAACACACAACGATCGGCAACAACGGGAACTAAGACGTGAAATACAACACATGATTCTGCAAAGTAAGGAAGTATGCGACAACCGCACTAGTACAGTTCCTACTTCACAGCCTGAAGAACAAGTAAATGACCTGGAACAATTTTCTCCACCAGAAGATGACGACGAAATGGACGGAGTCTTCTCTGAAGAAGTTTGGACCGTGCAGCCCACCGACGAAGAGGGCGATTTTACACTTGTTCGCCAAAGAAAACGACTCAACGCTTCTCCTAAGCAGAACAACTCTCGGAAGCGACAACGTCCAGAAGAAATGAAAACTTCCAACCGTTATGCGGCTATTGCGACGGAAGATACTACCGATGCTCCAGAACGTATGGCCCAGACGAGTGACGTCAATCTCGAAACAGATAAAGAAGCATGGACGTGATGCTCTTAACAGATTTTTGGACCACTTCTACTGTCTTCATCCCCCTATCAAATTTACTATGGGGGTTGAAAATTGTGGGATGCTTCCATTTTTAGACGTTATGGTTTATAAAAAACCAGATGGTACTTTGGGACACACTGTTCACCGAAAGCCGACACACACAGATTGGTATCTGCATCCTAAAAGTTGTCGTCCACCACACCAACGCAGTGGCGTCCTTAGGACTTTGGTACGGAGAGCATATGCCATTTCTGACGCGGACAGCTTAACCCAAGAACTTGAGCATTTGATGGCTGTTTTTAAGGAAAATGGATACCGAGAAGCAGATTCGTCGGGCTGTGGAGTTTGGACCAACTCCGGAGGTGTATTAAAAGGAACATAGATCGGTGGCCTTTCTTCCTTATGCTGGAGGCTTAGTTTAAGATTGGACGAATTTTAAAGAATTTTAACATTAAGATAAGGGCACTGAACGGCTCTGTGAATGATGATTTGGGACTTAGGAAACCCGGGATGTACAAAATTCCGTGTCAATGTGGGAAAGCTTACATTGGCCGTTCGATTCGCACAATGTATGACAGGTGTGTGGAACATCGCCGTCATACGAGGCTACAACAGCCGGAAAAATCGGCAGTAGCCAAAAACACTGCTTAAATGAGGGACACAGTATGAAATTTGATGAAACTGTGGTAGTTTCCAACATTTCCGGTTTCTGGAACAGTGTCTATAAAGAGGCGATTGAAATTAGGTTGGCGGATAATTTAATCAACAGAGACAATGGGTTTCCTCTTAGCAAGGCGTGGAATCCTGTATTATCTCGCATCAAAATTGAACGTTCTTCGGTGCGGCCCCGAGTGCGATACATCGTTGCCAGCAGTGTTCCACTATGGGCGGCGCTACCTCCCAGTCTTGGAGGGCAGCAACCGTGATGGGCGGCGCATGCGCCGTGAACTGAACGGTGGCCTATATAGGACGTCGATTTGCAGCCTGGCCTCAGTTCTCAGCGGGACTCATCAGCAGAAGCAGCATTTTCCTGAAGATGGCGAACAGATGGATCGCCGAAATATCGAGTCAAGTCGAATTTAGGATCCGGCAGCAAACCCGAAGAGACTTTCAAGACTTATTACGCCGGGAAAGCCTTCGTAATCTCATCAAGTACGGTGTTGTCTGAATATTGTGCACTAACTCGATGAGTTAGTGCACTTGAACCTGAATCGCAGCTGCAGCCTTCTTTAGCATTCTTCCAAAACTTCGCATGTACGTCGGTTGACGCCTTTCGCTAGTTCTTCATTATGCTTGAGGAGGGAATTTAAAAGCAGAGCATTAATTGCTTACCATCACCATTGACGTGTTCGCTCACAAGACAACGGAAGATGCTAGCACCTAAGCGGAAAGGACGCGAGCTTCATTTGACGTTTCACTAAAAGACTGACAACTGGGTGAACACGAGCAAACACCAGCGAATGCGTACCGAACACGACCGAGTGTTTTCTCGCGCTCGCCCACCGTTTTTTACACCACGATCCGATAGGAAACAGAATCAAGTGAGCAATTAATCAATGCTCTCTGCCATTCTTCCCTATTACTTGGTGTGTTTCTCACGAGACCTGCACGGTAGTGAATAGAAGGGAAATCGACATAACGATAATTTCGTCACGCAAGCACTGACAAACATTGAGATTATGCATTCCTTAGTAAGTTGTATCTCACTGTGAAAAACCTAAGTACTAAAGGGGAAACAAGGCAAATGATGTCACCAAAAATAAGAGATTAGACATCATGTGGTTTTGAACGTTTCAAGAAACGTCGGATGCACGGTGGATATTAAGTGAACGACGGGCCAAACACGACTGAATGTTGTTTGCTCACAGCCGCCTAAAGTTATAGCACATGAGAGTCTTGGAGTAGAGACAACATTCTCAGAATTAAAGGACTGAAATGTAATGAACGTATGCTGGAAATCAAAGTATTTAAATTAGTCCACGAAAGCTTGAATATAAAGACCTCTGTTAGAAAATGCAGAACTTGATGAAAGCTTTTGTTTTATGAAGCTACCAAAGTTGTATTAATGAAATATCAATATATACTTCGCATTTTTCTAAGAGACAGTTTGAGGGATGTTTGATAAGTCTGCTAAATTTCCATGAACGAATACAACATTTTTGTTGCGTCTTCAAGATTGGTAAGCATAATTATTCGAAGGAACATATAAAGAAGTTCTGCAACTTACAGCTTACAGTTGATTACTAACAGCCATCTGAATTTGTCGGTGTGTCGACTGCGATAGAAAATTGATGAGTTTCGTGCTGTTTCATTTGAAGCGTTGGACTTCCGCACAAATCAAAACAGGATTAGATGAAGTTCGCGTGGGCTCTGTACCATCACTGAAGACCATTTACTTTTGGATTGCCGGCCGCTGTGGCCGAGCGGTTCGAGGCGCTTCAGTCCGGAACCGCGCTGCTGCTACGGTCGCAGGTTCGAATCCTGCCTCGGGCATGGATGTGTGTGATGTCCTTAGGTTAGTTAGATTTAAGTAGTTCTAAATCTAGGGGACTGATGACCTCAGATGTTAAGTCCCATAGTGCTTAGAGCCATTTGAATGTACTTTTGGATTAATGAATTTAAGCGTGGTCGGACAACCACGGAAGACGAAGTGCGCTGCAGCCATGTAAGTGAGGCCGCCAGAAAGGCAAGCAGTGACAAAATCCGTAATATGCTAATGCAAAGTAACAGAATAAAAATATTTGAGACTGCTGAGACTAGGCATCTTAACTGAGCGAGTACATATTATCCTACACGGAGAACTGGCTACGAAGAAGCTGTGTGAGAGAGGGGTGCTGCAATTGCTCACGGTCGACCAAAAGCGCAGCCGGCACAAAAATTCAGCACTATGTTTGGCGTCGTTTAATCGCAGTTCATAAGACTTTTTGCGCCGATTTGTGACTGTTGATGAGATCTGGCTCCTCATTACGCACCAGAGTCCAAACAGTAGTCAAAACAAAAGTACAAAGCCTGGTGAAAGTACACCGAAGGAGGCAAATATCATTTTGTCAGCTCTTTTGGGATTCCCAAGGAATAATTCTCATTGGATAAAGGCGAAACCAAAACCGGACGCCATTACGCTTTATTGTTAGATCGTTTGGAACTCGTGTGGGCCGAAAAAAGGCCAAGAGTGGCACTCAAAAATGTACTCTTTCACCAGGATAATGCACCGTCCCACACATCAGCGATAACAATGGCGAAAGTGCATCGATTGAGCTCAGAATTGGTTCTTCATCCACCCTATTTATCTCGAGTATCAACTTCCTGTTCCTTGACTTTGACTTGCTGGGAAGAAATTTTCATCAAATGATCTTAAATCACCGTGCTAAATGCAAATTATATTGCAGCTGCAGAACTATTTTCAAGGACAAGTTTCGTAAAACTCTCCCATAACGAAAGGTATATAAAAAAATCCATCGTTTATTTGTATTGGGTTGAAGTGACAAACAAAAATTTTCTGCACTAATCGGTTTCATTCTCTTTCCTTCACCACTCTACGCCATTTAACTCAAAGGAAGTAACATGTTAAATCTGGGCAAAATAGTACGGTTTGTGGCAGAAGTAGATACACTGACACTATACTGAAGATGTGAACAATCTCACAATTATTTGTGTTTTTTAATAGCATTCTTGAAGATACAGTTGTCGAGTGCATAGAGAAAATTACATTCAGTTACATCTAACTGTAATGAGATGCAAAATGTGGTTGTGGTTAAGAATGGCTGTAGAAATACTAACAATGGAAATCAATAATGTTTCTTAAATTTATTTAGTGACTCAGTGTGCATACTATATTGTCGTTGCAATTCAGCTGAACCATATACATCCACTATGCAGAAGAGAGGCTTATGTCCTTAACGTCAGGACATAGTACCAAGGTTCTGTTTAGTACAGGAACTGTGCTCAGATTATTTACTTGATTAGCGGTTGTGATGAGCCTTCTACATCTGTCATTCATCAGTTAAATTTCTGTTTGGTGCATTGAGATCTCTGTGTTCCTTTGAACGTGGTCATTTTAACGTCAGGTAGGAGAGAAAAAAAAAGTAAGTAGAACAGTAGTGGGTGCCTGGATACATGGGCCATCGACAATTATTGCGTAGCACTATAGCTCACGGGTTATTGCTTTTTTTCTAATAAATTTATTCGTGCTGTTGCTGACGTCTGGTAAACAGGAATCAGAGATAATAACTACGACCGTAGTGGCAAGTGATTAACAACAGTAAAGAGCAAAGCAGGAAACACATTACTGAGGCAGCTGTAATTGAATTTTCTATAGTACTTCGAGCTCAAAACAGTCAGCTTCTAACAGTTAAATATTATTTATTTATAGCTGCGTTGGTGGAATGTGTATTTAGTATTAGTCAGTAAATTAACTAATTAAATAGAGAAAAGTTGAGCATAATTAGAAAGCTTTGTAGTGTATCTGCCTGTGGTGATTTTTTTTTACCCCCATAATCCATATGAAACGAGCTGCGGAACCAAAGATAATGGAGTTGGTAAACTACGCGGCTGTATAAATCGGACAATTTATACGAAAGCTTTCATGCCAGTACAGCCTGCAATCAAACACCAAATCGTGAGGAATATTTATAAGCGTCACTTTGGATTCATTTCATCTATTTAATCCGCATATAATTATAAGAAGTATCGCGACAGTAGAAATAATTTTCAGTTTTATAGTTACGGAAGCTAATTTGCGACCTTCAACTGCAATCGATTACGGGTCGAACGCACTCTGCGTGCAGCGCACCGGCTTTCTCCTGAACGCCAACAAACTTCACCGTAGAAACATCGTTGTCAGTACCGTGACACGTACTGGTAAACGAGCATCGTAGCGTTGCCTGTGACATCTGTTGTTCGACAGGAAAACTATTTGTGCGGTTGCATGTTCCGCCGTTAGGACCTTGCAAGCATTATTCTGACTCATGGCGACAAGCTCGGATACTAAGTCGCGCGCGTATTGGAGTCGTCTTGCTGTAACCGTTGATCCAAATAGCGGCGAACTAAGGCTGGGGCGGCTGCGCTCTGACTTTTTTGTGGTTTCCTGACGTCCGCACACTGTTGAGCCTCCGACCTCAAAACTACAGAACTAGTACAAGCTGCTGGGAGGGGATATGGCCAAGTACTGCCTGCTAGGACTTAGAGAAAAGGCACAGTGTTTGTCCACAGAGGTTGCCCCTCATACCTTGTCTCCGAGTCGGTTTTTGTAGTGTTGCGAAGAGCCATTTGAATTTTTGTCCGAATTTAATGGTTGCTGTCATCTTAAGCAAATAAGTACTCGCAAAACGATCGCATCTGGTTTTAGATTCCGGTTTACTGTTCCTCATTATGCAAGAATTTGTCCCTTACGGTCTTTTTCTGTCTGAATTTTTAACCAGCGGCAAATTTGCATTTAATGCTTTGGGGACTTTGAGTTAAAACTGAACATGATAACAAATTCACCAGTGCGTCGGCGTCCGTGGCTCGTGGTCTTGCGGTAGCGTTCTCGCTTCTCGCGCAAGGGGTCCCGGGTTCGATTCCCGGCGGGATCAGGGATTTTCTCTGCCTCGAGATGAGTGGGTGTTGTGTATCTTTCATCATCATTTGATTCTCATTCACTCGCAAGTCGCCGCAGTGGCGTTAAAGAACTTGTGGAGCGGCGGCCGAACCGCCCCGCAAGGGGTCTCTCGGCCACCAATTCCATTCGCTCATTATTATTAATGCGTCGGCACGTAGAAATAAATTTATTGAATGCGAATAACCTAGCTTCGGTTGTGTTAGGTATAGATATGCTACCTGCTGGTGACACACACAAAATTTGTGCTGGACCAGGACTGGAACCAGGATTTCCCGCTTATGTCGAGCGACCGCCTTAAATGTTAGGCTATCCATGCACGCCTTCGGGATCAACCCAAACTTCCATATGCCACACTGTCGTTACTATATGCTCGCAGCTGTCCTCTGTATTCCCGCACCAGTGAGAATGAGATCGTGAGGGCTCGAGACCGATGATGGAAGAAAATGTGGAATAGGAATGTAGACAATGTGACATGGAAGTTTGGTTCGGTCCGGGAGGCGTGCACGGGTAGCCTAATTGTTACACAGTTTGCCGTCGGCGACGGAGCGTCTTAGCAACCTTGCGTGATGGATTACGTCTATATCCACAGGACATCATCATTTTTCGATCACGGCCAGTGTCGTCAATAACCGACGATAAAACGTGCGCGATACTCCAGTTCAACCACTCAGATGGACATATCGGCGCTCTTATCGCTGAACATGCATGCCTAGGCGTGAGGACCCCCCAGGTATTGGAGCTACCTTTGAAGGTGTTCACCGATTCGATTATCTCCGATCTTAAGACGTACGGGATTGTGCCATGTGGCTGACAAGTGGCAGGCTTTTACAACGTATCCTGTACTCAGTGGAGTAAGGAAGGTCTAACTCGATCTCACGAAGTATGTTCCTTCCTATTCAAACATCACCGGTTGCGAAGCATGTTCCTTTCTACTGTAACATCACCGGTTGTGCGCTTATCATGTACGACGGACAACCTCGCACTTGCTCAGGATCCGAACGGGAAGATCATGTTCAAAAAAATTTTAAATGTGTGTCCTAAGGGACCAAACTGCTGAAGTCATCAGTCCCTGGACTTACACACTACTTAAACTAACTTAACGTAACTTATGCTAAGAACAACACACTCACCCATGCCCAAGGGAGGACTCGAACCTCCGGCGGGAGGGGCTACGCAACCCGTCACATGGCGGCTCAAACCGCGCGCCCACGTTTGCTCCGATTGTCTGCAGCGGCAGATCACCCGGATTCCATCAGACAGAGCAGAACACCATGCTCCTTCTTCGATTCTATCACTTTACTATACTCAGGTGACGACGTGTGGCGGCGCGTATCGCCATGAACTACCACCGCAGCCTGACGGTCACGTTATTGACCAGGCATATACCGACCTGTCGCTGCAGAGGGAGTCGACAGATAGCGCCGAACAGCTACTGCCACTACAAGGAGGTACCTCCAACGAAACAAGCGGTGGAATGTTGATCCACGGGTCGTGCCAACCCAAGCTTTCCTTTCGGAAGGCATAGAGAAGTCAGGTCTACACACATTCTGACACGGAGACCCTCGTACGGAAACAATGTTCGCCCCGTAAGCACAAGAAACACCGACGGACGCCATATGACGAGTGTCTCTTGCGGACAGATAAACATGATCGTACTGATCTCGGTAGTGTCGTGGACGCACCTGCTACGAAGGCGTCGAGCGATATTGCTCCCCACTTCGAAACTGAAGCGATCGATTTTTTTTTTTAGCCGGAAATCCGTTCATCCGTTCGCAGATAGAGGAGGGCGATGGAACACCGTTCTCGTGAAAACTTCCATTGTTTTTCGGTATAGCCTACAGAAGAAAAATAACTGCAGATGAAATCCGTGTCCAAACAGCCATCCACCAAGGCAGCAGAACATAGCATGCGTGGCAGACAAGGCCCGCCTACGCAGCAGGCTAGCTCCATCTTCTCCACTGGCGATCGTGGCAATGAGTCGTAACGGCTGAATAACAACGTTCCGCCTACGTTTCGTCAGTATACAAAGTCACGTTTGTTGCCGAGATGGTGACCTAGTGGCGGGCGGCAGTGCCAATAACTTCGACGCTCTGTAGCGTCGCTGGATGACGTTTTCGGCCACATGTTCCTAACCTCAATTTGTTCCTCAAGAGACCCTCTAAAAAACCTCGAAGTTTGTCGCAACATATCTGGGACTCGGCCTAGTACCCATAAAACATAAGTCACGAAGGATTTAATAATGCTTTCATGGTCTTCTACTCGTGGAAGGATTTGTTAGCAGCGGAAGAAATATGTCGTTTTCCAACTCGGTCATCTCCAGTACGGATGGGCAATCGGCTGCCCATGGGCCGCACCCAGCCCGCGATTTTTTTTTTTTTTTTTTTTTTTTTTTCAATCCAGCCCGTGGAAGAAATTCCGGGTGAACATAAAATGGATATACTCGCAAGTAGACGTGTTTAGAGGCATAATATGCTGGCGTGGCGTATCAGAAAAAGGGTGCGACTCATATCGGTGCGTTACCCAAAAAACATTAATGGCACGGACGCTATAGTTTTGACTTTACGCGCTAGGAGCGTCGCTGTCTTATGGTGACAAGGCAGCCCACGAGCTTAAGTAACCGTGTGAATCAGGCCTGCGGGTCATCAAAAGTTGGCCGTAACTGATGCACAATAGACAGTACTACTAAACGGTTAACGTAACTCATGGTCCAAGGTTCCAGCTGCAGGTTGCTTCCGGGGTGTAATGTATACCATTAAAAAAAGAATGGATGAAATGAAATGCTTGTACTTAATCCGAAGGCTAATTACTCGGAAGTAGGATACATCACATCACCACGGCAGATCATTAGGTTATCAAGATTCATTCATTCTGAAGCATCCTACTGGGCCAAAGTTGCTCTGTTATTTACTGGTATCATTTTTTTTCCTTTTGTAATCAGATGCAGTGTCGTTGTTGGGGAGCAGAAAAGCTTGGCGACAGCGGGTCCTCTGCGGATCGTCTGCTGTTGAAGCCTCCTTCAAGAGTAGGGCTTGATACGTGTCCTCAGCAACACCCTTCATGAGATGTGCAACCTTATCTTCCTCCTTCATTCTAGGATCCACTCTTTTACACAGCTCCAAGATGTCTTGAATGTAGGTTGCTGGAGTTTCTCCTGGACGCTGTGCCCTGCACTTTATCTTCAGCCTTGCACGTCTGTCGTTGTGTGTCATCGAAATACTTGCGCAGTTCCGCCTGGAATACTTCCCAGCTTATGAACTTTTCCTCGTTGTTCTCATACCATTGCTTGGCAGTGCCCTCCAAGTAGAAAAATACGTTAGCCAAACACACGGTGTCATCCCATTTGTTAAATTTGGGTAAACTCTCATATACCTTCAGCCACTTGTTTAGATCTTGGCCATCGTCACCAGAGAAGAACCCGGAAGGATGTCTCATGTAGTGGCACACAGTTGCTGTCATCGTAACGTCCTCTTCTTCGTCTCCGATCAGTTGAATATGGCTCGAGCTCGGGTTTCTCGCCATCTAAACGGTGGCTCTGTCATGGCCTAATGGGAACCACTGTGTCATCGATAATGTGTGCTATCACAAGTCTCAATACCCAGCGCCTCCACCAGAATAATGTCACGTAGAAGAAGGTGTAATTAGATGAATGACGAACACTAACTTCACTTAACGAAGGTTTATTCGGCACATACAAGAGCGCGGAGTGAACACCCTCCGGCCAGAACACATACGGTATATATACAGTTACAGAACATTCTAGTACAATGATTCTTGACATTTGTGGATACTTCTAGAACGTACTCAAACCGGGTATAGAAATTAAATTTTACGGTTCAGGTGAGTTTTGAACTCACGACCCTCCATGCAACAGTCTAGTATCGTAACCACCTCACCACGGTGCGACAATATATAAAGATATAGATAATAAAATTTTACGAGCCCCTTAAATTATTAATAGTGTGCAAGATGTTATTAAGAAATAAAGGAGTTACAATTAAAGTTGAGAAAAATAAGCCGTTTCTTTATTATGATTTTAATTTGCATATCCTGGCTTTAAGCAAGACATGCTTTCTTGAATTACGTAACTGCACGAGGTATAGTTGTGGAGATATGACGAATAACTTTGAGATTTTTGAAAAAAGAGATTTTGCTTAAAACGGAGAGCAAATTAACTAGACCATATTCTTCCAGTGCTTGATAGTGAAAACGCTTAGCGACTTCTAACAAACTTTAAACATAATTTGAATTTTTTTCTTTTTTATTAACGTTTTCTCGCTCGAATGGTGAACCGCGATTTATTTTAAAAAAATATTCGTAAGTATTTATTTTATTTACAAGCGAGTGATCAAGAACATTAACACATTTAATCACACTATGTGAGCGTGGAAGTAGTTGCCAGGGAGTAACTGATGAAATCATAAGCAAATTCCTTTTTTAACAAATGGTAATTTATGCCCAAAGCATTTTTTAAAAGAAACAGATTTAAAATTATAATCAGAAAACACCCTCTAAATATCAAGTTACAATTTATTCAGAGGCAGAAAGAAACAAATTTTTTTGACTGTATGAGCTTTTGGGCTGAGAACCTTGCCGGTCCCTTTTGACACGGCCGTAGTTACGGACGCTCATAACAACTTCTGAAAGACTACACTGGTGCAAATCTGCAACACGCCAGATTACCTTAAACTAAAAGTTTTAACAATTCACACAAGCACACAAACTATGCACCCCCTAGGAGGAATGGAAATAGTACAAAACACTAAAATTAAAATATTAACTTTGCCACCGAAGGTGCAACTTGATTTTAACTTCTAAGAAAAGTGGAAGGGTGGCAACTTTATATACTAAAATGATCATTTAAATAAAAGCTCATGAAATGCCAAACAAAACATGCTCTATAATACACAGATACCGCCTCTCAAGATGATAGGCAAGATCAAAACATATTTCAGAAATTGGGCCGTTACACTCCAAGCAATAAATTCGTTAACACACTGAATCCGACAAACATGACAGAGGCAATTCCGAACGACAGACAGACAGACACTAACTGCCTAACAAATGCGGACGAGAGACAGACTAGCAAGCTGGGGACGCGAGACTGACCCCGGACTGACTAAACAGACCCTGGTGAGCTCATAGCGCCCCTTAAGTACACGAGAACAGGCAACCTTTTCCCCTTTCCCACCAGAGGGAGACACCAAAGCTGCGATTGCCACAGCGGCGCCACCGCCAGAAACGGAGGACGATTGCTTCACACGCGCTCTTCAAAACAGCAATTTTTACCACGGCTCAAATGGTTAACGGCAAATACATTGGCGTCCAAAATTAAAGCAACGAAAGGAAATTTTGCAAGGTTGCGTTTAGTTTTCCACAGAACAGTATGAACAGGTGATAGTAAAGTAGAAATCATGTGAAGAATACAGAACGGAAACCAGTGCAAGATGGATAACTTCAGACAAAAATGTTCTTCGTATTTCCCAACGCAACGGATTTGCACACACATTCCAACTGGTTAATGTGCTCAGTATGGGGTGTGACCACCTTCAGTAGTAATATAGGCCTGCCAACGACGGGGACTGCTGTGAATTATGTCATCAGTTTCATGATGAGGCAGCAACATTCGTTCTTTCTGCAGAGCTGTTGCCACTCTGGGAGAGTGGTTGGTGGATGCTGAAGTGATGCAAACCGTCTCCCTAGTGCATCCCAGGCATACTCTGGGTTTCAAATCGGAAGAGCGAGCAGGCCACGCCATGCGTGCAGTATCTTCCGTTTCCAAGAAAACATCAATCACCTGTGCTGTGTGAGGTCGAGCATTATCAATACGACTTCTGGGCTCACAGCACTTCGCAGCAACCGCAAATGAGTTCCCAAGATATCGTCACGATACCTGGCAGCAATTAAACCTTGCCGATTCACCCATACAGCTTCATGAAGAGGCGTTCGAGTGGTAAACGTAATCCTTGCCCACACTATCAGGGATCTTCCTCGGTATCAGAATGTTAAGGTCCACGTTCTCTCCAGATGCGAATCCATCGAGAAGCACTCTCTGTCAGAAGAGCGTTGGCTCACTGTTCGATCGTCCAGGTGGCTTGTCGATGACTCCACTCTAGACCTTTCCTTCTGTAAAGACACGTCAGAGGTACACTTACATCAGGTGTCCGACAATAAAAGCCATTCTACCGAAGCCTTCTGCTCACCGTTTGCCTCAATACAACACGTGTAGTCGATGCTCCGAGCAATAACAAATGGCTCAGATGGCTCTGAGCACTATGCGACTTAACTTCTGAGGTCATCAGTCGCCTGTAAGTTAGAACTACTTAAACCTAACTAAACTAAGGACATCACACACATCCATGCCCGAGGCAGGATTCGAACCTGCGACCGTAGCGGCCTCTCGGTTCCAGACTGCAGCGCCTAGAACCGCACGGCCACGCCGGCCGGCGAGCAACAACAGAACGATTCGCATTGAGCCAATGGGCCTCTTCAGTTTGCGACTGTCCTGCTTCCTTTCTTTCTATGGCCCTACACCGCAGGGAGTCTAGTAGGCATCTTCGCTGTGTCACGCTGTGACTGTGTACACAGCGATTGTGGTGTGGGGCTAATCATCAAACAGTGCCTCGTTTCATAGGTGTCCCGATGCCATCGCTGACTTGGTTGTCTGTTGACCGGAATGCCATCTTTCGTGCAGAACACGATCCTGCGGAAGTCTGGTTGATAGTTTTTGTGATTATATTGTGAATTAAACACAGGGCAGTAAAATAGCGGTCTGTTGCTTTAATTTTGGACACCAGTGTATTTATCATTAAAATGGTCCAAATGGCTCTGAGCACTATGGGACTTAACATCTATGTCATCAGTCCCCTAGAACTTAGAACTACTTAAACCTAACTAACCTAAGGACAGCACACAACACCCAGTCATCACGAGGCAGAGAAAATCCCTGACCCCGCCGGGAATCGAACCCGGGAACCCGGACGTGGGAAGCGAAAACGCTACCGCACGACCACGAGCTGCGGACATTTATCATTAGTAAAGTAATCAGAAGTCTGAAGGTCTTTCAAACATGAGAATTCGATTCTGTACCCAGATAAGGCGAAATGGTTGCCTCGTCGTTCCTAGGGGTGTTCTGGCTGAGAAACTATGCAGTGCGGACTTGTTCAGTTGTATTCCTCCTCGAGGGAGTTTGAGAAAAAGGCTCCTAGGCGATTCCTCAGCCTGCTTTGCTGTATTGGATAATGGAAAGTGCATTATAAATAATTTGCTGAAAGTCTCCACTTCGCTCATTAAAATTTGCTCCACAAAGATACCAGTTTAAAATTACAGTCGGCCTCATTTTTTAATTTATCTACTTGGAAATTGAACAGTTAGTAGACGAAGCAAATGAATTCTACTTCGGAAGCAAAACATCGCATGGCGAAGAACCAAGAATGACATGTGGATCAGCCTATCACAAAGAAAGATACCATTCCTGCCTGAATACGTCTACTAATATCAAACATAGGCGTTGGCTAAAGTAATAAATCTTTGATAATGTACACCTGGAACACACAATCTCACAGAATCGGTAATTATAAGATTGTTTGAAAAACGCAAACTAGAAGAAGGTACGGGGTGATAGAATATGTGTTAAGCCACCGGAATACTAGAGGGGGCTTGGTGCTAATGGAGGGACCATTAGAGTGCAAAATTTGTAGAGGCAGACAGAAATTAGAATCTGTACAACAAGTAATCGACGCCGCTGGGTGTAAGTACTGCTGTGAGGTGAAGATACAGGCTGAGGAGAGGAGAGCGTGACGGGCCGCATCCAGCAAGGAGACTGATAAAAAAAAGTTACTTAATCTGAAACTGCTCTCTGCATTTTGTGAAATAACTGCACCCACTATGTTAGCGAGCGCAGACAGCGACGGTAGTGCAGAACTCTATGTCGGCAATGCGCTGTCAACGTCCCCACGTCGGCACGTTCGCGCGTGATTTGTGTCTGATCCCTGTACTCTAAAAACAGGAGCTCTCTTCCCGCCACGTTAATCTGATGGAACTAACACACCTGCATACTTTGCAACTTCCCTGCGTTCAAATTTTTTAACGTACTACCACATCATGTACGTGTTTTTGAATCCTGATTGTGGTGGTATGGTTCGATCCTGTTGACTGCACTTTTCTATTCTAATCGGGCTCCATTAACCTCCTAAACTTTGCTTCGCCATTTATTCATCCAGTACGCGTCCAGAATAAAAATAGTGAAAATTTCAATTTGGTAAGGTACAGATTCGCAAGTTTCTTGATGCAATAATTTACCAACAGCCGTATGTATTGTAGAAATTTATTTTATTTTATGAACTTCTATGTGCTACCAGTTTCGGCATTACATTGATGCCATCTTCAGGCCCCACTTGTCATAGTTGTAAAATCGCTATACACGGAAGGAGCCATATAACTGGATCCGTGAATCCAATCGTCTTGCAACAGTTCTTGGTGGCCAGGCGACACAGACACAGACTTTGCAAACCGCCTCAGTCTGTGTCGCCTGGCCACCAAGAACTGTTGCAAGACGATTTGATTCACGGATCCAGTTATATGGCTCCTTCTGTGTATAGCGATTTTACAGCTATGACGAGTGGGGCATGAAGATGGCATCAATGTAATGCCGAAACTGGTAGCACATAGAAGTTCATAAAATAAAATAAATTTCTACAATTCATACGGCTGTTGGTAAATTATTGCATCAAGAAATTCATGCCACCCGTCTTCTCACGATCCATAATGGATCAACGAAGATTCGCAAGTGTCTGCTGGGGTCACTCTAATGGCGAAATCCAATTGTGCAGTATTCACTCTAATCAATCTTTCACAAGAGATGATATAGATTTATGTAGTTTCCTACTCAAGATGTTGCAATAAGAGTCATTTGAATGAACAACACTGTGGCTTGCATGACTTGTACATGAATGAAGATAGAAACTCAGGGTGCATTTTAACTTACATACGGGACTCTAAAACTTTTTACCTTCAAAAGAACCACCTGACTAACAAAGGAATATGCTTAAGCCCCTTACCGCCGATTCTCTGTCAAGGCAACGCATTGCAAACAAATGCCCTTATGGGCAAATGTCAGCGTGTTGGGTCTCTGCCGATCGGAGTGGCCGAGCGGTTCTGGGCGCTACAGTCTGGAACCGCGCGACCGCTACGGTCGCAGGTTCGAATCCTCCCTCGGGCATGGATGTGTGTGACGTCCTTATGGTAGTTAGGTTTAAGTCGTTCTAAGTTCTAGGGGACTGATGACCTCAGAAGTTAGTCCCATAGTGCTCAGAGCCATTTTTGTTGGGTCTCTGTTCTGTTGAAAACTGAAATTTTCGATTGTGGAAAAAGCCAGATCTCGAAAACACTATCGAATCAAAACTATCCGTAACTCTCTCGTGATACGTCACTGCTAAGTAAATTAGCTCGATGACACTTGGTCCATACATAGAAAGAATTGCCACAGTATAGCAAGGAATGTAAATGAAATAAATACATAATGAGACGAACAGAAATGACACTTGTATTCAAAGACGTCAATTACACTTTAGTCTCCGCGGTTCACGATGGTCGCCTGGGCAATACAAAAGGCAAGACATGGTTCTCAATAGGGTGTGTGATCACCACGGAATGCAGAACATACTCTGCAACGTGTACCGTTGCTGACAACAATGTTGTTAACGAGTTGTTGTAGGGCGTTCCATTCCACAACTGCAGCGCGGTCGCTTGTTTGTGAACGCCCTGCAGTACGTCTCCCTTACGCATCTGACACGTGCTCGAAGGGATTTAACTCGGGGGAACGGGCAGGCCAGTGCATTCGCCGAATTGATCTCGTTCCATTTGCTATGTGCGCTGTTCGATGTGGTCGCGCACTGCAACCATAAAAATGAGATCGAATGCATCCCTAAAGAAACAAACGTGGAGAAGGAATACAGTGTCACAGTAACGTCGATCGTATTGTAAGATTTGGAGCCGACCCGCCAGCCATCATTACGCTGCCAGCCACCAAAATTAACGTGTTCGACAATGCCGGACGTCCTCATACGGCGACAGATGGGAACACGTAAGCACACAGGATAGATAAGATACGCTACTAGTCATTAAAGATGCTACACCAAGAAAAAATGCAGATGATAAACGGGTATTCATTGGACAAACATATTATACTAGAACTGACATATGATTACATTTTCACGCAATTTGGGTGCATAGATCCTGAGAAATCAGTACCCAGAACAACCACCTCTGGCCGTAATAACGGCCCTGATACGCCTCGGCATTGAGTCAAACAGAGCTTCGATGGCGTGTACAGGTACAGCTGCCCATACAGTTTCAACACGATACCACAGTTCATCAAGAGTAGTGACTGGCGTATTGTGACGAGCCAGTTGCGCGGCCATCAGTGACCAGACGTTTTCAGTTGATGAGAGATCTGGAGAATGTGCTGGCCAGGACAGCAGTCGAACGTTTTCTGTATCCAGAAAAGCCCTACAGGACCTGCAACATGCGGTCGTGCATTATCCTGCTGGATTGTAGGGTTTCGCAGGGATCGAATGAAGGGTAGAGCCAAGGCTCGTAACACATCTGAAATCTACCGTCCACTGTTCAAAGTGCCGTCAGTGCGAACAAGAGGTGACCGAAACGTGTAACCAATGGCAGCCCATAGCATCACGCCGGGTGATACGCCAGTATGGCGATGACGAATACACGTTTTCAATGTGCGTTCACCGCGATGTCGCCAAACATGGATGCGACCATCATGATGCTGTAAACAGAACCTGGATTCATCCGAAAAAATGACGTTTTGCCATTCGTGCACCCAGGTTCGTCGTTGAGTACACCATCGCAGGCGCTCCTGTCTGTGATGCAGTGTCAAGGGTAACCGCAGCCATGTTCTCTGGGCTGATAGTCCATGCTGCTGCAAACGTCGTCGAACTGTTCGTGCAGATGGTTGTTGTCTTGCAAACGTTCCCATCTGTTGACTCAGGGATAGAGACGTGGCTGCACGATCCGTTACAGCCATGCTGATAAGATGCCTGCCAACTCGACTGCTAGTGATACGAGGCCGTTGGGATCCAGCACGTAGTTCGGCTTTACTCTCCTCAACCCACTGATTCCATATTCTGCTAACAGTCATTGAATCTCGACCAACGCGAGCAGCAATGACGCGATACGATAAACCGAAATCGCGATAGGCTCCAATCCGACCTTTATCAAAGTCGGAAACGTGATGGTACGCATTTCTCCTCCTTACACGAGGCATCACAAGAACGTTTCACCAGGCAACGCCGGTCAACTGCTGTTTGTGTATGAGAAATCGGCTGGAAAATTTCCTCATGTCAGCATGTTGTAGGGGTCGCCAGCGGCGCCAACCTTGTGTGAATGCTCTGAAAAGCTAATCATTTACATATTACGGCATCTTCTTCCTGTCGGTTAAATTTCGCGTCTGTAGCACACCATCTTCGTGGTGTAGCATTTTTAATGGCCAGTAGCGCATGTACTATTACGTGATATGTACTATTACGTCATACCGTAATAAATACGTTTCCTACCCTTATACCATATAACTTTAACATACTATAGAATGCAGAATTCTGTCAACAAAGGGATAAATGATAACAAATATTTACTGTAGAATGAGTGATAGCTATATTACGTGGACGTAGATCTCTGCTTTCACGGCATGGAACTTCGGCGTGCCTACAGATTCGTGTCATCTCCATAGTCCGCCATGTTGTAGCTAGACAAAGCAATTTCCTCCGGTCTCTGCGTGATAAAGAATTTCTTACTTATTTCTCGCTTCGAACTTTATATCAGTATGTGATGTAATAGGCTGAAGTACGAGCAGAGTCGAGAAGTACTTTCGTTTTGCGTTCTCGTGTCATTTCGCGGTAGCCATGTTGTAATTAGGAAGGAAACTAATTACGACCATTTTTGACGGCGTATGTGCTTTATGCTATTTTGACAACACGTAGCCTCGCGCTTGTTTAATTTTTGATGTATTCTTAGAGTTACAAGACTCAACATGCAGATATGACGATGACATGTCAGAAGATTATTGGATTTTGACATGTGCTAAGTCCAACGTAAGTGGTACGCTATTTTTGGCATTTTTTGTAAAATAACTGCCGTATGCGTAGGAGGTTAGTGCCATTCTATACATACACTCTGCTATTTATGTTTTAGCGCTTGCAGTATACCACTTGTTAATGACCATAGGCCGAGATTTACATAGTGAAATTAATAATTTTTAAAGTCAGTAAAATAGTTGTTATTTTTTTCTCCTTCTTAAGCTTACTGAAACTTAATTAAAGAGAATTTTCAACCAGATGCTTTTCGCATTCGTTTATAAAGCGTCATCTGTGGTTTTTCTGCAAGTTGGTTACATATTTTTGTGCATTTTTGGTTGTTCTAGATTAAAAGCACTACTTCGTATATGAAGTCAGTGTGCAGTTCACTTTAGGTGTTTCTGTCCTTGTCCGCATTGCTCTCCAAATCACTGTTTCTGTCCTCTTTGTTAGCATTGGCTGATGTCTAAAGACTTCGTTTCACATATCCATTTGGCAGTTTTTGCCTTTCTGTACTTTTTTTACGCTGCATTTGCGTTATATACACTTCACCTCACTTTTGGGAATCGAACTGATGAAGATGTCTGTGTTCTCACGTGGCACAGTATTATAGTGTTTATTTCTGTTCGTTTGGTTTCGTGTAGGTTTTCACCATAGCCAACTAGTGAAACTACATATTTTAAACGCAATTCGTGTGTGTGTGTGTGTGGGGGGGGGGGGGAGGGGGGGGAGACAGACAGTGTGTGAATTGTGTAAATTATTGAAAATGCCTTATTTTTTCGACAGAGATGTTAGAGGAGTTGGGGGGGGGGGGGTATTGCGAGTTGTGGTTATAATTTTCTTTTGGGGGCCGGCCGGAGTGGCCGAGCGGTTAAAGGCGCTACAGTCTGGAACCGCACGACCGTTACGGTCGCAGGTTCGAATCCTGCCTCGTGCATGGATGTGTGTGATGTCCTTAGGTTAGTTAGGTTTAAGTAGTTCTAAGTTCTAGGGGACTTATGACCACAGCAGTTGAGTCCCATAGTGCTCAGAGCCATTTTTTCTTTTGGGGGGTGGGGTGATAATACACTGAAGAGCCAAAGAAACTGGTACATCTGCCTAATATCGTAGGATCCCCGCGAGCACGCAGAAGTACCGCAACACGACGTGGCACGGACTCGACTAACGTCTGAAGTAGTGTTGAAAGGAATCTACACCATAAATCTTGCAGAGCTGTCCATAAATCCGTAAGACTGCGAGGGGTGGAGATCTCTTCTGAGTAGCACGTTGCAAGGCATCCCAGATACCCTGAGCAGTGTTCATGTCTGGGGAGGACATGAATGGATGCAGATGATCAGGCAGGATGCGTACGTACGTGTCACTTGTCAGATTTGTATCTAGACGTATCAGGGATCTCATATCATTCCAACTGCACATGTCCAACACCATTACAATGCCTCCACCGGCTTGAACAGTCCCCTGTGACATGCACGGCCCATGGATTCGTGAGCTTACTCCATACCCATACATGTCCATCCACTCGATACATTTTGGAAAGAGAGTCGCCTGACCAGATAACATGTTTCCAGTCATCAACAGTCCAATATCGGAGCTGACAGGCCCACGCGAGTCGTAAAGTTTTGTGTCGTGCAGTCATCAAGGGTGCACGAGTGGGCCTTCGACTCCGAAAGCCCATATCGAAGATGTTTCGTTGAATGGTTCGCACGCTGACAATTGATGATGGCCCATCATTGAAATCTGCAGCAGTTGAATGATTTACTTCAGTCGTCGTTGGTCCCGTTCTTGCAGGATCTTTTTCCGGCCGCAGCGATATCGGAGATTTGATGTTTTGCCGGATTCCTGATACTCACGGTACACTCGTGAAATGGTTGTACGAGAAAATCCCCACTTCATCGCTACCTCGGATATGCTGTGTCCCATCGCTCGTGCACCGACTATAACATCACATTAAAACTCACTTAAATCTTGATAACCTGTCATTGTAGCAGCGCGACAGACCCTTGTCTTATATAGGCGTCGCAGACCGCAGCGCCATGTTCTGCCTGTTTACATATCTCTGTATTGGAATACGCATGCCTACACTAGTTTCTTTGGCACTTCATCGTAGGAAAGAAACCGGGGGTAGATGGTAGTGGTAAATGGAGGCTGTGGTTATGTTTGTATATTTAATGTTATATTAAGTGGTCAATCAGTTTAAAGAGTGTGTGGTTTCCCAGGTCGGTCTAATCATTCAGGAGCTGTTTCTTTTCTGTTACGTTTTTTGAATGCAGTAGGTTGCTTGTAAGGCGAAGAGGTGCTTCTTATTATTATTTATGCTGATGATTTCCGTGTTTGAGTCTCTGGTATAATTTTTTACGAGGGCTGGAACTTCAATAATGGTAACTATTAATTAACAGCAAGTAAAAGATAAGTGTTTCAAAGTTTTACTGACCTTCAAAGTAGTCACCAACATTGTGTATAACCCGTTGCCAGCGATGTGGAAGTCGTAGGATACTCTTAGCAGTGCCAGTTGTGTTGACAGGTCGAGCGGCGCGGTCTATCGCCCGACGAATTTGTAGCAGTTCTGAAGCGAATGCCGTGAAGTGATTCTTTCATCTTAGAAATCGAGTTGAATTTACGAGGGCTTAAGTCAGGTGAGTGCAGTAGGTGGTATAGCACTTAGCAGCCCCATCAGTCAAACAAATCAGTAACAGATTGCACTGTACGTGCTTGAGCATTGTCCTGTAAAATTATGGTCATGTCCTGCAGAAAGTGTCATCAATTGTCTCTCTAAGCTGGTCGTAGGTTGTTTTGCAAAAATGATGGCGCGGAATATGAATATTTGCTAATGCTGACATGACTCGCTGGTCAGTGAAGAATATTTGCTTCAGATTACACTTTAAACTGCTGGTCCCCTTTCCCCGGACGGGTAAGTTGGATAAGATAGGGACACGCAAGTCGCCGAAGTGCCGTCGTTGAAAAGACTTGCACCAGACCATTGAGCCAACGAAAATATAATAAGTATTATTATTTATTACTGGAAATCGTGCAAATACTTTTGTTATAAGAAGATTACTCTGTACCAGTAACCAAGATCGAATGGGGATTTTAATTGGCCGTAAGGAGTTTTATACAATTCTTCAGTGACCAGCGAGTCATGTCAGCATTTGCAAATATTCATATTCCGCGCCATCGATTTATCTGCTCCGTTACGTAATATCAGAGCAAAAGTTAACGCGAGTGTTTAACCGAACCTTCGGATGATGACAATTTACGGAGGTTTACCGAAAATCAGTTTTCCAACGAGCCATTAGCGAATGGTACAGTGAAGGGGAAATACAGGTGGCGCCACAGTACCGTCCACCGAATGCGGTAAGGTTGGTTTCGGAGAGTGAACATACCTGTAGATGTAGAAAGTCGAAGCCCTTTCACTGTTCGTCACCTTTAGAGGTAGTCACCAGGAAGCTAAATTAGCAAGCACATCGACATACATAAGTGGACTGGCAGCGGGCAGTTAGGCGGGGAGAGTGACACTTTTATTTGTGTGCCCGGTGTGGCCTTTGTGAGGCGCCGTGTCGCAGGAAGTGCCGCCGCCTAGTCCGCGATATCGAGCGGCGATATCGGAGCTCGCCGGTAGCCCGCGGCCGCCCCCCCCCCCCCCCTGACAATCCGGCGCTGATTGCCGGCCCGTTTGTCTGCCGCCGCTCGCAAACTCCCCCGCGCTGACGCGGGTTGCGACGTCGCGGCGGTATCTGATTTACGCAGGACGCAGTGCGACAGTGGCGCGAGTGTGTTGCAAACTGAGCATCGGCTGCGATCAGAAAGCCAGCGAACATCAGCCACGCATCAGTATACACTGCTGACCATGGGGCAAACAAACGTCAAATTGGCACCAAGTGTTGGCATTGCTCGGGTTTATATTTATTCGAACCTTCATCTCCTCCTTCCCCTTCCCTCTCTCGATCTCCTCCTTCTTCTTCTTTCTGTGCATCTCCTCCTTCCCCACTCTCTTTCCATCTCCTCCACCTCCATTCTCTGTCCGTCTCCGTCTGCTTCTCTCTCTGTCCATCTCCTCCTACTCCTTTCCTCTCCATCTTCCCTCCCCCTACTCAGTCTCTATCTCCTCCAGACACTCCCTCTGTCAACCTGTTCCACTCTCCTCTCTGTCCATCCACTCCTCCCCTTCTCTCATTCCATCTCCTGCTCGCCCCGTCTGTCCTTATGCTCCTTCCCCTCCTCTCCATCTCCTCCTCTTTCAATTTTTACATCATCACACCCACACTACTAGAAGGTTCCTGCAGCTTATCTGCTCCCCCCCCCCCCCCAGCATTTTTTTTCCAAATAATAAGTAGGTTTGGTTAAAAACGAACCAGGGGTTTAGAAGGAGCTTTTTCCTTGCATCTTTGCCCGCGTCCTCGTTTCTCACTTACACTACTGGCCATTAAAATTGCTATACCAGGAAGAAGATGCTGTGATATGCAAATGATTAGCTTTTCAGAGCATTCACACAAGGTTGGCGCCGCTGGCGACCCCTATAACGTGCTGACATGAGGAAAGTTTCCAACCGATTTCCCATACACAGACAGCAGTTGACCGGCGTTGCCTGGTGAAACGTTGTTGTGATGCCTCGTGTAAGGAGGAGAAATGCGTACCATCACGTTTCCGACTTTCATAAAGGTCGGATTGTAGCCTATCGTGATTGCGGTTTATCGGATCGCGACATTGCTGCTCGAGTTGGTCGAGATCCAATGACTGTTCGCAGAATATGGAATCGGTGGGTTCAGGAGGGTAATACGGAACGGCGTGCTGGATCCCAACGACCTCGTATCACTAGAGATGACAGGCATCTTATCAGCATGGCTGGAACGGATCGTGCAGCCCCGTCTCGATCCCTAAGTCGACAACCATCTGCACGAACAGTTCGACAACGTTTGCAGCAGCATGGACTAGCAGCTCGGAGACCATGGCTGCGGTTACTCTTGACGCTGCATCCCAGACAGGAGCGCCTTCGATGGTGTACTCAACGACGAACCTGGGTGCACGAATGGCAAAACGTCATTTTTTCGGATGAATCCAGATTCTGTTTACAGCATCATGATGGTCGCATCCGTGTTTGGCGACAACGCGGTGAACGCACACTGGAACCGTGTATTCGTCTTCGCCATACTGGCGTATCACCCGGCGTGATGGTATGGGGTGCCACTGGTTACACTTCTCTGTCACCTCTTGTTCGCAGTGACGGCACTTTGAACAGTGGACGTTACATTTCAGATGTTTTACGACCCGTGGCCCTACCCTTCATTCGATCCCTGCGAAACCCTACATTTCAGCAGGTAATGCACGAGGGCAGCTGTACCTGTACACGCCATCCAAGCTGTGTTTGACTCAATGCCCAGGCGAATCAAGGCCGTTATTATGGCCGGAGGTGATTGTTTTGGGTTCTGATTTCTCATGATCTACGCACCCAAACTGCGTGAAAATGTAATCACATGTCAGTTCTAGTATAATATATTTGACCAATGAATAGCCGTTTATCATCTGCATTTCTTCTTAGTGAAGCAATTTTAATGGCCAGTAGTGTATATTAATATATTTAACTCATATTTATACACCTCTTTCACTTGCGCCTCTAGCGAATTTCGCTATGCAGTTCCATTTTCACGTAACTCAATGTTAATGACGTCAGTATCTCTTGCACTGTGTGTCGTAGAATTGTTAATTTTGCAGACACATCCAGTGATATACGTGGACGCTGTGTCGAATAGAGTTAGTAGTAAAGAGGTAATAAATTAAAACGCCATTCATGACGTGACAGTGTTTACGAGGTCATATCTCTTTATCATATAATTTAGCAGATACATTCAGTGGTATATGTGAATATTCTCTGCAAAATGTGTTGCGAATAGAGTTATTTGCAAGGAATAATGAATTTAAACGTGATGCGGCAGTTTTACTGCATGAACAGCGAAAGTGTAGTGGACGATAAACTTTTTTTCCCCTTCATCGTTTTGTGGGGGCTGCCAGTGAGAAAAAGTCTCGTATAGATTTTAAATTATGTGGAAAGTTTTTTGGAAGTCATTAAGCGCTTTCCCTTCTTTGAAAGGAGGTGGTTCTTACCCTCACATTTGTTCTTTCCAGACAGTAAGTGATACGCGTTCCACGTTTGGTCACCATCAGTATAGTGGTTTATGAGATATGGAACATATATACATCGACTTTTGTAACATGTGTGTGTCATTGTTTACAATCTCTTCACTCATCACGTGATGTTCAATACTTATCCTATTTCCACATAATTATAGAAAGTTATACACAACCTGTTACTGAAGTTTTGCTTCAAGATTTGTAATGTAGTTTAAGCAGTTCGGTAATTTGTGAAATTAGGCTTACTATGAAAAAGGAAAAACACCCAAAACGCTTAAATCATGAAAGTACATTTATTGATCATCTACACTACAGTTGCAGCTGATAGCTTGCTGGCAGTTCCAAATCGTAACTGCTTGGGTACCTCACAGTTAAGAGAGTTACGCTCTTCAGGAACTCACTGTAGCGTAATTCTACATTTATGACCTGTGCTAACACTATTTACGTTTATGCAGGTGATACCCTGTTTGCTGTGGACTACATGTTAAATCTCTGCAGTTCCGAGAAACCCATACATCCGTAATAATCCCGTACATTCCGCGCGTCACTTTGAGACGGGACCACAGGTGAGCTAGTGCCGTCGGCCCGCAGTCCCAGTGGGGTCAACCAGTGGGTCTTGACGGTACCACCACACGGCGCCCAGAAGCTTGCTGCTGACGGGAGACGCACAAGTTACACTGTAGGAAATTCTGCGACGAGCCATAAGTTTTTTCAGAAATGATTTTAGTGCACCGTTTCAAATGGTTCAAATGGCTCTGAGCACTGTGGGACTTAACATCTGAGGTCATCAGTCCCTTAGAACTTAGAACTACTTAAACCTAACTAACATACGGACAACACACACATCCATGCCCGAGGCAGGATTCGAACCTGCGACCGTAGCGGTTGTGCGGCTCCAGACTGAAGCACCGTTTCATTTCTTGGCGAGTTTCACATTTGCGTCCTAAAATATAATATGTAAAGGACAGATTTTGATGAAGTAAGTGCAGTGTACAGAGCATATATACAATGTAAACTTTGCAAGAAATGAACAGTACCCTTTGACAACGGGCTAAAACCCGAAACTAATAACTGTGCAATAAAATCATTTCTAAAAAAATGTGTGGCTGCTTGCAGTATTTCTTTCAGTCTAATTTACGAAAACAGTTGCAGTCTCCTGTAACCATTATAGATAAAATATCTCCAAGCGGTCATTCACTCTGCTGACTCTGCCGTAAGTGCCTCGTTGTACAGATTAATTCTGGCGTCGGCGAATGCCTGGTGATATTCACTGCACTCACAGTATTCACTTCAGTACAATATGCTTAGACATGCAAATGGTTAGCATTTCAGCGCCAGCAAACGATATAGATAGGAGTAACGCCGTCTGAACTCTGTATATACTTAAAGGTTTCACAGTTGGTTTCTCTTTAAGAAATCGCATTTGAATGTTGTTTGTGAGAGGATCGTGTGTCGTCTCGCGTAAGATGGAGAAAGATCAACCTGATGGTGTCGGTGTTCGACAACGGCTGTTTCATGGGATATCGAGACTGCGGCGTACCATTCGGCGCTATGGCGCTCGCGTTGATCACGATTCCTCGGCTGTCGTGCGAATACAAAATCGAAGGGGTTGAGGAGGCCATAAACGTCATACAGGATTTTAAGGGTCCCGAGACAACAGACGTATTGTTGGCTCGGCCATGCAGCGACGTCAAGAAGAGTCAGGAAATGGGCTTGTCTGCAGCAAGACGAATACCCGCACGGGCAGTGGGCCATGGCTGCGGGTTCCCCTGTGGCGGCACAAGTTGGGGTTGCGACTATAGTGGTGCGCCCAATGACACCACTGGACACAGCAGGGCACCACTCCGCCGTTTCAGAAGAGTCTCTCTTCAGCGTGCATCATTACGATGGACGTATCTGTATGAGGAGGCGCCAAGGAGAATGAATGTTGCTAGGTTGTGTTCTTCTTCGTCTTAAGGGCCCTGTACATCCCGTAGAGATGTGAGATGTCACTGGGCACCCCACACCATCACCTCTGGCTTTCGTGGGTGGTAATTAGGACAGCAGGCTTTTCTTCTATGACGTCTCAAGGCCGGTGGCTGTGCGCTATCTTTCACGCCGTCACACGACCTTTCAGCAAGATAATGCATGACCTACCTCGATATAGACAATATTCGCCTGCTGCCCTAACCAGTACGTTCTCGAGAACTCTCTCTCTCTCTCCCCTTGTCTTTGCAAACATACGGTTGAGATGGTCGAGAAACTGCCACACCGCCACTCGCCAGCAACAATGGCTTCTGTACTCTGGCACAGATCTGAAGCAGCGTGCAGTGACGTATTCGTGTCTGTGATGTCAGCTCTGCTGACTCGATGATGAGGCGGGATACACCTACTGTTGCTGCCGTAAGTGGCCGTTGTGTGCACTGCACTTCGCTCGATACTTGCTGCCAAATTACCTACACGTTCTTGCCTATACCTATACTACTATAGAAGACAAGTCGTTGTTTAATATTGTTACCAAAATTCTCGTAAATTACTTTACCAATTTACGTCATATTTTTACACGATGTTGTAATAAACATATACACGACATGGGCTATATATTTTTTTATGTATGTAACATACAAACAATATATATAATATATAAAGGGGAATAGTTGTTGGAAAAATCTCGAAAAGTTCTTGACAGATGTACGCCTAATTTTTATGCGATACTCTAATAAACTTTCGAACGGACGTGGTATATAAATTTATACGTAATACATAAAGGGGAAGCATTATTAGCGAAAATCTTGATGTTGTTGACGGGCTTGTTCGAGCGGAAATAGGCTACATATTCTTTTGATGTGCCTGAACGGTATATGTGGTACTAGAATAAAGGTGATTTGTTGTTAGCAAAAATCTCGAAAAGATCTTGATCGATTTACTTCAAATGTTTACACATTGCTCCAATAAAGATTTATGGCGACATAAGCTACATTTCTTAAACATTTTAATGCACTGGTTACACATCACTGTACTAAAGGCTTAGGCCGACATCAGCCATATTTATTTTAAATTTTATGTACTGCTTTTCTTTTAAACCAGACTCTTCTGTGCTGTGAAAATGTACCGTTTCATTCCATGTATTTGTTTCCTCCGTATGTAATCTTTCTCCTTGTATATAATTTCGTATAAAAATGATATATGCAACGATGTCGCCGTCTGTTTTACAGAAAACAGGGAAGCTGTATTTTGGCTTACCGGCTTATGATTAGAAAACTACTAGTACTACTACTACTACTACTACTACTACCACTACTACTTTTTCCACTACTACAAAATATGAATCATCTGAAACTTTGGAACCCTAACGTTTTCGCAGATTAAAACTACGCGAAATACTGTCGTTACAAATCGAGCAGCGAGAGAGTTCTTTTTCATGACACGCGTACTAATGATCGTAACCGATTTACCCATTCATTTTAAGAGAATTCAATTCCCAATCAAGGTTTGATTTCAAATAACAATAAACAAAGCTCAAGACCAGAGAGAGAGCACACTGGACTCGCATTCGGGAGGACGACGGTTCAATCCCACGGCCGGCCATGCTGATTTAGGTTTTCCGTGATTTCCTTAAATCGCTGCAGGCAAATGCCGGGATGGTTTCTTGGCCGCCTACCTTCCCCATCCTTCCCTAATCCGGTGAGACCGATGACCTCGCTGTCTGGTCTCCTCCCTCAAAAACAAACCAGAGAGTGAGGAGAAGAGGAGGTGGCCTGAAGAGTGGAAGGGGGGAGGGGATGGAAATACAGAGGCAGAAGGAGATAGAGAGGAGGGGACAGGTTGGTGATGCAGAGAGGGGGGAGTAAGAGGAGGTGAGCAAAGAGAGGGTGGAAGATGAGATGGACAGAGAAATGGAGGAGTCCAGGATATATAATTGTGAAGCACTGCCGAATTCGCTAGCACGATATAAGCTCAATAAGTAAAATTTCATTATTTGCTATCCTTTCTGGTGTTACAGTTTTAATAGCCAGCTGTGTATTCTGCGGAATTACATTATCTGCCAGGTGTAGAGTGAGTGGAAATTACTTTTTGAGGACTTCTATAGCTGTCTTAACTGTTTTCGCTAGCGCGAGGCATCCAGGCAACAAAGCATGGCGAACTATTTTATATTCCGGGCAACCGAAGCTGTGGAAAGGTATGACGTTAGGAAGAACTCTGCTTACAGCTGGTAAAAGTGTTGTTTATTAAGACAGGACCGGTGTCGCGGCTTCAAGCGCACAGTTCACGTCAATCAGTTAGAATTAAAGCCTCATAGCATTCTGGCTAAGTTTGATTGTTTGTGTGATCAGATGCTTGTATGTAATAACGTTCTGTACTATTCTCGCTTTTAAAGCTAGCAACCAAGCGCTTTTAGTTATAAGTATATAATGTCACACTGTCCACGTGGATAGCTTCCGTTCTGCCAGGCAGCTAGTCGTTCGTGCGGGCCTTGCCCTACACTGAGCTGCCCTGCTGTCTGTCATACTGGTAAGGCACTGCCACCTGATACTTTCTACATTGTAATTTGCGTGTGCCGCGACTAATCGTGTTATCAGTGACAATTCTTTATCGCCAATCCGGCCTCTTAAAAAAAAAAATCGTCCGCTCATTGTAAAATATTTTCTTTTCAGCTGCAGTCAAACTTTGAAGAATGGGGCACTTCTTTACCCTTCTCTCCATAGTACTGGCGATACTCCCTGAATAGCAAACTTTGACTAGGAGCGATGGGTATGCCTATGATACTTTAAATTGTGAGTGTATTTTAGACATTCCTTTTTGCGATGCCACTGTACTTTGCTTTCTACCGCGTAGGTTGATCTGACGATGCTCCTTAAAACTGCGAAACCGTTAGTGTTTTAATAAACAATAATTTTACCAGCTGTAAGCGGAGTTCTTCGTAACATCACGCAAAGCATGGAACAAGGAGGTTACGAGCTTACTGGGCGTATACAGTGTGTGTAGCGTATGTCGTGCTCGTCAAACAGAACGGCTTTTGTAGGTAACTTCACAGGAAACTTCGGTCTTAGTGCGAGAATTGAATACAGGCATCAGTTTTGTTTTTCTGGTGAACGTGGAAATGCGCCGTTTCTGATCATAGTTGCTATGTAAAACTGTATCTACTCAGATCTCTCTACAACATGTAGAAATGTATAATGACAACAGGGGGGGAACAGCATGTAGACTGCGCATCTGACTTCCATGGATGTCACTGCACTTTCTGAGGCGAGGCTCACCGCATAAAAAAATTGTCAGCACTGAGTCTCATTCATCGATAATTGAGACTTTAGGAAGGTATTCCTTTGTATTGTCAATAATATCGTTTGAGGGGTACCTCAGACATTGTTGCACATGAATGAAACAAACATTTGTATGCTAATACGTAATTTCTTCTGTTCCAGGTACGTCTCTCGGTCGGAGGATTAGTCCGTCACTGTAAGTAGATACCGTGGTAATGCCTTCTGTCGGTGGATACGCTGCCAGTTTATTTTAAATACATATGGCTGACTACCGTTCTGAAAAGTGAGGCTATCTTTAACAATACAACGGACGTGTTAGGGTTTCTGGCTTTCCTCCTCTGTTGAAAACTGTGGTCATGCGCTATTTCTTTCCTAATAAAATCCTTCACATTTTCACCTGCTCAGTGCTGTTAGTAAAATAATTATTGTATCTAATTGTTTTTGCGTATAATACATGCTAGCTATGAATGTGCTCTTGTTTTTCCGGATTGCTCATACCATAACAATCTGTGCTATGAATTAGTTCTCCGTCAAAATCCGTGCATTGAGTGTGCGTAGGTAACGACAAAAGTAAAAAAAAGATACTTATTTCAACTTCACAACCTGCAGCACAGGCTCTCGTTCCTTGGATTAAAATAAAAGGATATTTTAATCCAAGTAACTTCATACGGTGCCGCAGATTACTGTTATTTAGAAAATTTGTTTCGGCTGTGGGCCCCGTTTGCAACGTAAATGTTAAAATAAGTTATTCTCGCAAAAAATTTGTAGAGGCACTCTCCAAAACCAGCTATAAAAATACTAACCGACATGCTTCGATTCGTTACTTGTTCCAGTGTGGCCAATACCAAGTCTTCCTTCGTCTCGGTTGTGGCACCTCTGACTGGTCATATTCACAAGTGCTCTTGTGATGAAGCTCTCCTGCCGCTCATTTCTTTCCCGAAATACCTTTTCCACAGTTGTTGACTAACCCGGGAACTCAATTTTCGGGTTTACTAACTACCTAACTTCTTGAGAACTGTATAATGTAGGTATGAACTCAGATATTTGTGTCTTCAAAAGAGTTGTAACTTAGTGGTAACCCCATAGCACTAAATTGCTTTAATGATTCCCTGTCGTGGCTTTCCTCGCGGTACGTCCTAACACGATGTGGTTGATATCTTCTAAGTCTCTAGATGTACAAGGAAAGGCATCCATCCATCCCAGTCGGTTTAAATGTTTCTTAAACCGAAATATACGCCTACCGCCCAAAATATTCCGCGAGTTCTTTTATTCTTGGCGTATAAGCGACTTCAGCGCCATAACTACCGTGGCAGCTTGAACCAACAGCTGCAAACAGCAGTCAGCTGTGAGCAGGCAGTGTTAAGTAGAGAACGCGCAACCGTAATACTCGTAGGTCAACGTTGGCAGTGGAGCAACAGCTCTAAATCGAGTGTTCAAGACATTATCCAGTATGCTTTGAAGAAGAGAAAAGTTTGTGCAAGTTTTGTCCCGTGGACTTTGCTGCAACTTGACTAAAATGCGAAACGCGGGCAATTATTTTCTGGACAAAATCATCACGGGTGATGAACCTTCCGCAAAATGACAGAGTGCAGAAAATTGCATGAAGGGTCAACGCTTTGATGACATAATCGGCATTCAAGCCGATGTGACGAACGAGTTGAACGGCATCCAGAAGAAAGACTTTTCTGACAATTTCACGTGAGTGAATGAATGAGTGAATGTTCTGTGCGTTGTACTCAAGTGTCGTGAAGATTCTGGCAACATCTGAAGCGTTTAAAACCACCATCTTAACTTTTCTCTGTTTTTTATTAATCCAGTCTCCAAACTTTTTGGATTGGCGGGGTACAAATGTTAGAATAATACTAGCTCCAAATTATTTTACATCTGGAAACAGAGAAATTAAAAATAAATAAAATTTTTGAATAAAAAACTCTTGGTGTACATGCCGCGTCAATTCAGGATAAAACTCAAACAAGCTTTGGACCACTACCTCCATGGTAGTCGTCAGGGCTAAAACTGACTGTCGTAAACTAGCGAGGCTCCCACTTTTATACACAACGGACGGCTTCTGATTGGCTGGAATACGTCATAGCAACAGCGATACGGCGCGTAGTGAAGTGGTTCCCTCTACTTCCATAGATGTAGTTTCTATCCCGCGTTGCTTGCAACGCCATCTATTGAATCAGGAGATAAAGTGCGGGAAGTTTTACTCTGCGATTTTTCTTTATCCAGTGCATTCTTCCAGGAGGTAGTAGTCGAAAACTTGGAGTTTTATCCTGAATTGACGCGGCACGTACACCGAGAGTTTTTTTATTCAATTAATACGTCGCGAAAGACTTCGTAGCCAAATAAAAGTTTTGTTACGATAATTGGAAGGCAATATAGTTACGAGGAGCACGGCGGATGGGAGACGTGACTCTGCAATGGCCAGCCGCCGTATCGAATCGCCCGCGTTGCTTAAGCCGCATCGTAATGCGAGAGACTGATGCAGGCGTTGCGCAACGCGCCTAGGACCGCTACCCGCTGCGCGCCTCTCTGGTGCATCCCGTGCGCCGCGCAGCCTCTCCGCTTCCGTCACTCTGGCGGTCGCTATTTTTGACGACATTGCGGAAGAGCTTGTGAAAAGACTGGAGTGACGAAGCAAGACCATCTGCTTACCGTGGTTGTCACAGAACTCTTGGAAGATAAAAGATATAGCTGTCGTACCGAACGTTGTTATATAAACTTTCTTGCTTAGGCAAATACGATAGCTGGATTCAAACGACGTACAAGATTTTAGTTAATCTAAAATCTGAACTGTTGAGTTCAGACGCCTACGCACCGCTCGTAGTGCTCTGTTGCTTTGCGTCGGACCGGATGCTAAACTCTGGCAGACCTTTCTTCCATACTGCGGTGTTACGCCTCTGATCTGAAGAAGTTGACTTCTAATTAGTCGCTTTGACAGTACTCCGATTTCATGTAGCTAGAGTGTACCACATGAGATTACTGAAGAATGATAGTGAATAATTTATTTGATAATCTGCAGATCCCTTTATCAGAAAAATACTTTATCGGAAAAAAATGCATTCAGTTGTTCTTTCCAAAATAACAAACGATAACCAGTTAAGATGCCACATATTGATGATATTTGTACCCACATTCATATCTCAAACGGGATCAGCGATCTCAAATTATATGAAAAGCTGCAAAATTCTACTGCTACTTAAATAAAAATACGTATACGTGCAGCACGTGAACTGTAAATGACTTATTCACTTCAGAAGTAAATACAAAATGAAATTAATTTTCAATTTAGAACACTTATGTTACATAATCCAATACGTATGAATTTACTAGCAGACAACAAAAGGCTGACTCGTACCTCATTAGATTTTACTTACAGATACATTTTGATTTTCTTTTTTTAGTTATAACACCATCGATTAACGTAAATTGAAAGCAAGTGTTTCGCAACAGTCGCCGGCCGTCACTTCAGTTGTAGTGCTGGACAGTACAGCAACTCTCGCCGTAGCGGCGTAAGACTCTACGGTCGACGTATTGCGTCGCCCATTGTCTCGATATAAATCAAAAGAAAACAAACATTCATGCATTAAAAGTTGTAATACGACATAAATAAATTATATAAATTTAATTCAGTTGACTTGATATGTGGAATGTGTGTTCTTATAGGACAACTATCCACGGATTTCCACCTAATAATATCCAAACAGCAGACTCTGTACACAATTTATTAAATTGCCAATACTAAACTCTTTTAAATAACAAAAAATTCATATAACATACAGAACTTAACAAATGGTTAAAAGAATGAGCTTTAAAAACAATAACGGCGGCTTGCCACTATAAAATCAAAGAACTTTTTACAATAGTACTTTAGACGATTTTACTCCACAGACAAGATCCAATAATAAGTTAACTTGGCATTACAATTTAAAATCATTTATATAAAAAAAACTTTGAGGGAGATAATGGCACTTGGTACCATAAAATCAAAGAAGCACAACCAATAAATATAATAACAAAATAATAATTTGATAAAACCAAAGGGCAAGGGCAACTCCCAACGCAATCACAGACGAACGAGCTCTCAACACTAGATACTGTCCCCGAAATAAACCGCTGAGAGCTCCCCGACATGCCTCCCACAACTGCCCATCACTTACGCTGCTTGGTTATGTTCTGTAACACAAGACAGATAATATCAACACAAAATAAAAATCAAATAACAATATAACATCCCGACAGCACATGATAAGCACGGCGCCGTTAACTCGGGCGCTCTTGACAAGTGCCGGAAGCCAACACACACAAACCTTAATAAACAATTCTCCCTTCTTAAAACAAAACAATAAAAGCCAAGCGCACATGAATAGACAAACCACAGTCTTAGAAGTGCCTTAACGACACCAAACGCGACTATTACACCAAGTTAATAATAACACAGTGAGGTAAAAATACAGAACATACCACTAAATGCTGTTACAGAAATCAAATTGACGAGATCGTGTTGTTCAGGTCCGAGAAGACCACGTATACCAAGCAACAGTAATTCACTATGTATATACTGTCCAAAACCGCCTTTCTTAGGCATACTTTACCTAACACATCAAATGCCAAATATACCATACATGAACGCAACTCCGAGGAGGTAACAGGAACCACCTACGTGAATTCCTTCAAAAAGGACCAAACAGGCACCACCAAAGGTAACGCTGAGCATACCGGGTGGGCAGCGACCCACTCAGTGGGATAACCAAAAGATATTCCAGTTGAGCAAATAAATTAGTACCAACAAATATCGTAACGTGCCACACACACTCAGCTAAAACTTCCAACAACGCCGTCCCACATCAGAATGAAGTTCAGAAACCGCTGCTGGAGCGTCCAGCGGAACATCAGACGAGCCAACCGAACCCACATCCTAACCTGGCAGACGACTCCAAAATTCAGCAACTAGTTGTCTCCGGGTCAGAGTATTACAGGACCCCACCGGACCTCTACATCAGACAGGCAGGCAGAGCAAGTACGCCGACTCCAATTAATCACCACCGCATGGCCAGCACAGCGGAGTCGCCTCCGCCCCAGACCACTCTGCTCATATTGCGAGGCACAACAACCTTAGCGCTAGTCACCAGCAGGTCAGGCAGAGCTAACTTCACGTTCCGTGCAATACCCGGAAAACCGAGGACCCTCTCGCTTTCCGCCGGCCATCGCAAACACACGCCACCGACGTAATACCAAATCACCACCGGAGCGCCACCCGCACCAGAACAGCGAACTATGATCGATTATAGCGCACGCTCTAAACAAGATCACAGGATAGTGGCGCGCCATATAAACATGTATTAATTTTAATTGCGTCGCCTTCTCACATGTTCTCGCAGAGGCGACGAGAAAGCTGTGTGACTGCTTCCGATAGTTTGTTACACCACAATACTTATAATACACGACGGGTAGATGAAGTTCGGTTATTATGGAACATTGTGATTTCTCATCTGTCGAGCGGTGCTTCCAGGGCAAACGCATCAACTACTTCAAAATGTTCCCTGATGCTCTGTAGGGAGTACACTTCATCTCCATACATTGTGTGAGTTACGGCACAAAAAAACTGCTTTCGTAGATTTACAGAAAGTGTAGTAATTATTGAAATGTACACCAACGATTGAAACTACGTAATTTATTAAGTAAAATAGCAGTAGACTATTTCGAATTGCTCGATTTTTTTCCCTGTAGCTACAGATGGCCCTGTTGTTACTTTGAGAAATCAAAGATGGCGTGTTGGGCAGTATGGAACACTTAGTATTGTTTGTAATATGTGGGCCTACTTTGACGGTACAGGTGCTAAGAATGTAGACTGCAAAAGAGGTCACTTCTACTATATACAGAAATACTTGTTTCAGAACTTCAAAAATGGTTCAAATGGCTCTGAGCACTATGGGACTCAACTGCTGAGGTCATTAGTCCCCTAGAACTTAGAACTAGTTAAACCTAACTAACCTAAGGACATCACAAACATCCATGCCCGAGGCAGGATTCGAACCTGCGACCGTAGCGGTCTTGCGGTTCCAGACTGCAGCGCCTTTAACCGCACGGCCACTTCGGTCGGCTTTAAGTTTCAGAACTTTTTTAAGTTAATAAACTTAGCAGTTTCGTTATCGCACCAAATTACTTATCTGTTACTTATAAGTAATTGTTCTAAGAGTTTAAAATATGAGCGATCTCAGAACTATACTTCGTGTGGTTATCTGCTTTTTTAACCCTACTCTGTATTTTCCAGTTATTCAATATTAACCTCAGAGTGCAACTTTTTAAAATCTTTTTTTCGAAGGCAATTTTTTAAAATTTCTTTAGGAGAAGTACAAATATTTATTGCCAGATTGTTGACGTTAAAATTTGCTTGACAGCTAAGAATGACTTCAATTTAGAGATGAAACTACAAAAGTAATTTTTATTCCATAATACTCGGGCTTACTCAGATGATAAAGTTGGGTACTGACGGTTTTGTTTTGTATGCGTGCACGTGCCTACAGTTGTGGTACACGCTGAATCGCAACGCCTCAGTACCACAGCACGGCGCTAGAGGAGCCATTTTCATTTTACCGTACCAGGATTGTAGGCACGTTCCTGCAAACAAACAAAGCCGTCAGTACGCAAATTTGTTTCTGCAAGGTGATAATTTAAACTTTATAACGGCAACCTCGTATGTGAAAATATCCATTAATCGTTCAACATCTACAGCCTAAGCGATACAATCACAAGAAGTTGAAACGTCCCCTTAGAACAATTTATACGAGACTGTGCTTAAATTGACACACAATATTTTTAGCGCAACGCAATCTGACTATCAAAGATTCCTGCAAAAGAATGGCCCTGAGTAACATTAAACTATACCTTTCAGAAATCACTTACCTCACAAAAATCTTCGTTACTCGAACTACTGCAATACAGCGAGCGCCACTACTGCCAGCTAAATAAAAGATTCAAACTACGGAAGGCACTAACTACTGATAGGGATAGTTAGCAAATGAAAGATATTAATAGAGAACAAACAATGTATTTACCTTAATAGTCATAATATATATAGCAGTTCATGACAAATTACAAAACTCCGCCATCTCTCTCCCCACATCCACCACTGCTGGCGGCTTACCTCCAACTGCGCGACGCTACGCGCTGTTCACATCCAGCTGCCCAACACTACAATGGCAGACAACAATGCAAACTAGCCACAGACTGCACACAGCACAGCCAGTGATTTTCATATAGAGCTCTACGTAACGTTGCCAATAAGAAAACATAAACAGCCTACTTACATAGGCCCCATGCTACCCACAAAAATTTTACAAATTGTGTTGGGCAGTGGCCAATAATGATTTCATAAAATTTTTCATAATTACAATAACAAAGAAATCAAATGCACACACTTATTGATACAATGTTGGTCAAAAGCTAAAATTTTCTCACAGTCCATAAAGACAGTCCTGATCATTCATCATAAGAGTAAACCTGCAGTTTGTTTTCTCAAAGTCTGAGCAGTAAAAGACAATGCACACGGAAGTAGTGGATATCCATGCAGTCGTGAAGAAGTAGTGTTGTCCTTCCAACAGAAAGACAGTGCTGACTCTTGACATGCTGACAGGTAATGGGCCACAACAGAGCAAACCCACAGCAGAGTCAGTCGAAGTTGATGAATATTGGTAGGTAGTTCATCACAGAGTAGACCCACTGTAGTCCTGGTATAGATTACGGTATTGGTGGGCCACCAGAGGTGTAGACCCACTGCAGTCCTTGTAGAAATAATTGTATTGGTGAGTCAGCAAAGGTGTAGACCCACTGTAGTCCTTGTAGAAATAATGGTATTGGTGAGTCATCAAAGATGCAGACCCACTGCAGTCCTTGTAGAGATGGCCAGCAGCCATCTGTTGCGACTGTGCAGGTGCACAATCACCATTGAAGAGTCTTGCGGATAATATAGCAAGTCCATAAACCACCACTCGTGCACTCACAAAGTTTTTTTTTTCTAATTGTCCTTAGAACCAGCAATGCTGTTAACCAGTCCCTTGCTGAATTATTAACACACGTGCAAACACTATCAGTCCCTACTTCTCCATATTGTCCATTACTATGACCAACAGAAATGTGTGCAGTGAAATGTAACGTACAAGTTACTTAATTAGATGAACTGGTGTCAATTACAATTTTATAACATAAAAATACAATAACAAAGGTACAAAATACATCATTAAAGAACATAACAATACAGATAACGTTTGTAGTAATAGGGGCTTTACAAAAGAATAGAAATAAACATATACATCAGTGTTACAGGAATTATGACATAAGTACATACATAAAAGATCAGAATAACTTTCGAAACATCAACTTCACACATGAGCAACAAAACAGAATAAATAATGTCTAACATCTTTACAAAGTAAATAACATATTATTAATGCCAATTATATTTGAGGATAACAGTATTCCTCATCATAGTGAATGTAGCTTAATATTAAAAGAAGAAAAAATTCTATGAAACTACACAGAGACAGGAAGAAAACAAATACACAAGGGTACACAAACACATAGTGGGATAACACAAAAGGAAAGGACAGGGTTTGTTTTACTGCAGTATTTTGCATGGAGATCTCCCTTCGTTCATCATTATTCCCAAAAGTCCTATCTAAGCCTGCTTTCTGTATTCTGTTCACATCCTCTGTCAAAAATAGTTTTTCTCCACTGTACAGTATCCTTTTTTTTGCCCAAACCATTTTCATATAGCTTCTCAATACATTTCTTCCAAGTCATCATAGTTAGTTTCTTATATAGTCTACCCCTCTTAAGCTAACTTAAATCTACTGAGCTCAGATATATATCCCAAGGGACGAGGCAATGCAGCATCACATAAAACAATTAATATAAACAGCAATGAAAAAAAATGCAGATTTGCGAAGCAAGCAGCATTAAGAAATTAGCAAAGCAATTGTAATATTACAACTAATATAAGGCAATGTGCAGCAAACAATAAAAATAAATCATTAGTAAAAGTGGCTTAACAGAATAATACAAAGTCAAATTCAATAACACTATGCCTGGCAAACAGCAGCAACTTATACCTAAACATGACATAGCTCAAGCAGAAAAAATATTACAGTAAAAACAAAAATGCAGATAAGGGAAATGTATATTCACATCTTAATGTCTATGTAATTAAAGTGGTGCACCACAACAACTTATTGTAAAAAAAATATTACCATGTACTTGAAAAGAATATTATGTATGCAGTTACCGTTACTAGTTCTTTCTTATTGTTCTTTCCATTCCAAAAGCTCCTTTTTCGAAGAATGTGGATCATAAAATAATTATTTAATAGATCTGTTGACAGAAAGTGTTCACATTAGCAAATGCATCTAAGTTTATTTTATAAAACTAATGCTGCAACACAGCTGGAAACCAGATATTAATTGAAATAAGCAATTACGCAAACCAAAGCATAAAAATATCATTCAGAAGTCATGAGGCATTTCATAAGTTAGTAGAAAAATCTCTCAACTACAGAGACAGTAGTCATAATCAGGTGTATAGACATAAAAATATTTCTCGTCATTTCATTAGGCATTTCAGTAAATATCATAAATTAAGAGTTCCACAGTGTAATCATATGTTTTCAAGTTCGACCATGTCGTTTTTGCGATGCTTTCTATAAAGGAATGTCAATAGCGAGGATAATGGCTTCCCTTTTTTTTTCACCTAATGGCTTTCTTTTGTCAGACGACTACCTCTCAGCTGGGCGCTCAAAACGCATTACGTGCAGGTGGTCACTTACCTTTCTTACTGAAATATTTACGACAGCAGTTTCTGCTACAGTGACAGTCTCATAAAAATATTTCACAGGTCAAGAATTTGTGTTACAAATCTGTAGAAACAAAATCCTATAAATATAACAGTGTCCAAAAAATTTTCGCCGGCATTGTGATACAATCATGCATTTACACACATTTCATAACTCTTAAAGTACGTTTCTTGGTTTCGAACGTCCTTTTCATAAATCAGAGTCCCCAACCACTACTCATTATTCCTTACCTTATTACACATATACATATTCATCGACACTCTTTAATATTTCATCATTATAAATATGTATCATAATAAACATTCCTCAACAGCATAATACACATCGTCGTCGTAACAATAACATCATAACACCTCAGTCAAATCTCAAAAACGTCGTAGCTTTCTGCAATAATTTCAAAACCTAAAAAAGTTCTCTGCTCATGTCAAAAGTGTCATCTGCCTCAAACGTACTTTAAAAATCGTGATCCCATACCAAATATATCATTCAAAGCTCTCATAATATCACAATGTGTCCGAAAAAATATGAAGAGTTCACAAAGCACAGACAAAATACAATTTCGTAAGTGTGAAGTTATCCAACGCTGTAATTGCGTAAACGTGTGTCACTGATGTAGTAAAATAAATGTTTGTCTCTCTCAGTTAAATGATCAGATAGCTGTGTAATTTGTGTGTTAGAGAAATATGGTACCGATGTGTAAAGTTGTATAAGCAAATACCATATTAGCTAGGGCTCCTTGTGCTTGCCAAACACATGGTACACAAAGCAGGCGTGTACCCCCCTGAGGATTAATGTAATTATACCCTCAGGTGTTACAGATTACAAGAATGGAATGAAATGTATTACGGAAAACCTTTGTATCATTGTACTTCAAATATCTTTGAAAATAAATGTTTTTAGTACAAAATTAATCACTCAAATACGTGTCCTGTAGCGCTAAATGTGCGTCTTGCTGTAAGATAATCTCTGTGGAAGTGTCGTAGTTATCGTCCTCCAAAAGCTAAGTTCTGCAGAAGTCAATGTTCTGACCTCATGATAAACAAAAGTGAAATGCTTTGCGTATAGATATCATACTTATTACGCTTATTGCCGTGATGAAGAAAGTACTGTGCTGTAACGTATTGTTGTGCTACAGAAAAGGCTGTCTCCTTGTAGCTATACCACAAAAGTTACTACTAAAACATGTTTTACTTTCCAGAATAATACAGAAAAACTGTGCAGAGATAAAACAGAAACACCGCAAAAGCAACATTGTAAATTGTCGCTCATTAGTAGCGTCGTGATAAAATCGTGTAGCTGTCACATAAACTAACCATTGTCTCATCTGGTATCTCACAGAAAGTACTTTAAATCCGGAATGTATTTTCAAGTAAACCAAAATGTTGCATTAGAATCTCATTAGCAGTACTGGTAAATGTTCTAAGTATGTGAGCCTTATAGTCGTTATGTAATCGTGCAACTAACAAGAAAGAATGCACACACACAATAACATGTGTCGTCTGTTCACAATAACAATGCATTCGTAATTTCTGTTTAAATAAGTTCTCTTGGTTCTTGACTGGATATTTAACTTTAAACATTGTTGCATGGTAACAGTTTCTAAAGCATACTAGTAACGTGAGGTGAAACGTTTTATGGCAAAGACAAAGTTAAAAGGCAGATTATCTTTCAATAAACGGTTTTACATGTGAGATGTGGTGTAAACCTTTGCTCTTCCTAGAACACAGAGTTTCAACTTTAACGCAATTATCATGTGGTATACGTCGGTAAAGAGTACTGGAATTTTTCTCAAGGTTAGCGTCTATGTTATTTTTCCCTGAGCCAGCGGGCCCAAGTGGCTGCCTTCGGTGCGAGTCATTGTCTGTTTCTTTGTTGGCGCGCGTCGTTCCTGGGATTAGGAGACCTAACTTCTACAAATTCGCTTTGACGAGACGGCTCTTCCCTGTTTGAAGCTCGCCAGTTCTGATGAAATTCAGGTCTGTCGTTATGTCGGTAGTTGACATAGTTTCTTGTTTGTCGGTCATGTGGTGGAGAATTTCTCCCGGAATCGTAATTGCGTGGTGGACCGTTGCGTCTGAAGTTATTCTGTCTCCCTTGATAACAATTATTTTGGATCCCATATTGTCTGTTTCTATGGTTGTCTCTGTCACATTCATTACTATGGAAAAGCGATCTTTCTCTGTAACTATTACTCTGCCAGTGGTTGTCATACGGGTGGTGTCTGTTTTGGTCACGATTTACGTTGTAAGAATTGGCTTGTCGTGTCCAGTTATTGTTTCTGTCGTCACGGAATTGTGACGGATGTGACCTGTAGTAATTGTTTTCCTGTTTTCGCATCCCGCGACTGTCAGTGTCAATTTCTGGTTCTTGTAACAGTCCCTGAAAAGCTTCAATGTCGTCTTTGCAACGTCCTGCTAAAATAATATGCCGTAAATGTTCAGGTAATTTGATTAAGCAAATGCGGATGAGTTCTGAGGGGCTGTATGGGTTTAACACATACTGATTCTTGTGCAACATGTCTTCAAAATATTTGACAAGACTGGAAAATTCAGATTGTTCAAAGTGTTTCATCATCATGATGCTATGTTTTACTCGGTCTTGTGTAGCTTGTGACCAATATGCTGAGAGGAACACATGGTAAAATTCTCCTTCACTGTGACAATCGTGAATGACCGATCGCATTCTTACAGCTGGTTCATTCTCCAAGTAGCCACACATAAATTCTAACCTGTGCTCCAATAACCAGTTGGGAGGAAAACAATAAGAGAATTGATGGAGCCACGCTTGTGGATGAATGTCGTTGGCAGAATTCTTAAACGTTTTGAATTTACGTGTAGTAATGAACAGCTTATAGTCAAAATCATCGTGTCGGCGAGTAGCATGTCGGTCATTGTTACGTCGTGTCGGCGGTTCGATCTCAAAATTCGGTGCACATTGCCAATTTCTTTCATAACTTCCGAAATGCCCTGTGTTATTATCTTGTGGGTGTTCCGTATTTCTATGTCCCTCTTCCCGTATTGGAGCGCGAGTGTCCTCTGAAATACGTAATTCTTGTATTACCTATGTCAGCTGATCTTGTACTTCCCGGATTTCTCTTTGGTGTTGCGTATTAATTTGATTCAGATTTTGTTTCAGTTTCCTAATTTGTTCGCACTCTTCTGTGTCATTAAAGACTACCGGTTTTGTGTCATTCAGATTATCAGCTACCTTCGTAGATAAGTTAGTGACCTGATCCGAAAGTTCGGCTACTTTCTCCGATAGTGAACACATTTCCTCAGTCTGTCTTTCTGAACCAATTTTCAGAGTATCTACTGTGTCCTTTAAGTTTTCCTGAGTTTTTGCAAGTTGCGTAACCGAATCGGTAGATGCAACTGATTCCATTTTAGCTTGCAAGGTCTCATGAACAATAGTTTGCAGTTCTTTTATGGCTGCTTCGTGATTCTGTAATGCATTTTCATGACGCGAAAAAATAGGTTGGAAATGCTCACAAATTTGTGTTTTTACGTCATTACAGACTTTTTGACATTTCGATTCAATGTTATGTAACTCAGTAGTTAAATCTTCACGTGTTTGTTCAAGCGTGGTGTCTAACTTTTGAAGATTTTGTTCTATTGCGTCTAACTGTTGCTGTGTTTGTCTCTGGTGTTGTTCCATTGTGTCTAACTTTTGAAGATTTTGTTCCATTGTGTCTAACTTTTGAAGCTTTTGCTGTGTTTGTCTCTGATTTTGTTCCATTTGTTGCATTAGTTGTAATAACAATACAGTAGTGTCTGGAATCTGTTCCTCTACGCTTTTCGGCAGTGCATTTGCACCGGCAACATTCACATTTTGACAAGCTGAAAATGTGTCTTGACTTATTTGAGAAAACGGTGAGGACGCAAAACCTGGATCTACAGTATTTGTACAATTGTGTCCTGTCATTTCGGATTCCTGAGGCGAGCTGTTGCCGACCGATCGATCGATAATGCTTTCCTGTTCACAACCTGTTTCACTGTCTGCACCATTATTTGCCGCCCGCTCCATTTCCCTATGCACAATTACCAAATTACTACTTGGAATGTCTGTTAATTCACTACACAGTGGTGCTGATAAGCTACGCTCGTCGTCACTATTATTTCTCAGTTTACTTTGGAGCCTAGTGTTACGTTTTTCACACGCCACTATTGTGACAATATTTCACACGATAACACAGAAAAACACAATTTGAAGAGCAAAAATAAGAGAACACATTAACATAGCACTGAAAATAATATCTAGTTAATTGCAGCTGCGAAATACTTGGTGCAAATCTACATGCATGCCACAACTGTTTTACTGTGCAACAATGAAAAACCACAACTACCAAGGAAATTCTCTCTATAATTACGCGCTATCAATAAACAAAAGCTACACTAATTACACAAACTACAAGAAAAAATCAGAAGATTCCAGTGAGGTATCCTCGGCTAAGGGTCGACATATGAAACGTCCCCTTAGAACAATTTATACAAGACTGTGCTTAAACTGACACACAATATTTTTAGCGCAACGCAATCTGACTATCAAAGATCCCTGCAAAAGAATGGCCCTGAGTAACATTAAACTATACCTTTCAGAAATCACTTACCTCACAAAAATCTTCGGTACTCGAACTACTGCAATACAGCGAGCGCCACTACTGCCAGCTAAATAAAAGATTCAAACTACGGAAGGCACTAACTACTGATAGGGATAGTTAGCAAATGAAAGATATTAATAGAGAACAAACAATGTATTTACCTTAATAGTCATAATATATATAGCAGTTCATGACAAATTACAAAACTCCGCCATTTCTCTCCCCACATCCACCACTGCTGGCGGCTCACCTCCAACTGCTCGACGCTACGCGCTGTTCACATCCAGCTGCCCAACACTACAATGGCAGACAACAATGCAAACTAGCCACAGACTGCACACAGCACAGCCAGTGATTTTCATATAGAGCGCTACGTAACGTTGCCAATAAGAAAACATAAACAGCCTACTTACAAAGTGTACGATTCGTGGAGAATAAGACCAGTGATGCACCGTTACCGAGGTAGTGCACTAGTATTGGCCCAGGAATTTCTGCAGAGAGCGCAGACGAGAAACATCAACAATAAATGAAATCTGAGTTTGCAGCGCAGTGAAGGCCGTTGCCTAGTGTATGTGACGCTGCTCGGCCATATCCTTTGTGAGGATGGAGCCCGATTTTGTGATTTATTTCATTAGAGGTGACATGATGTGGTTGTCGCATGTAGAAGAGGGTGTATCTTTGACACCACTGAACCAGAGCTGTTGCCTGAGTGGCACAATCGATTGTAAATAGGGAGGCGCAGAGTTTTAAGTATGTGGATTTTGCTAATTCTAACAGTATCGTCACTTGAATGTAGGAATCAAGTATGTTGCATCAGATGTAATGTATGGGTTGATTAGGTATATCCGGTTTGTAGTATTCTGTGTATTTTGTAAACCTGATACAAGGAAGTTAAATTTTGGAATCTATTTTGTCAAACGATGTCAGACCTTTTGTCATGTAACAGTCCAAGTATTGTTAACTACGTCAGTAAGTGAGAATTGTGGCCCGCCCGGTTGGCCGTGCGGTCTAACGCACGGCTTTCCTGGCGGGAAGGAGCGCCTGGTCCCCGGTACGAATCCGCCCGGCGGATTTGTGTCGAGGTCCGGTGAACCGGCCAGTCTGTGGATGGTTTTTAGGCGGTTTTCCATCTGCCTCTTCCCCTTATTTCGCCTTAGTTACACTATGTCGGCGATTGCTGCGCAAACAAGTTCTCCACTTACGGGTACACCACCATTACTTTACCACGCAAACGTAGGGGTTACACACGTCTGGTGTGAGACGTTCCCTGGGGGGTCCACCGGGGGCCGAACCGGACAATAACCCTGGGTTTGGGGCGGCGGAGGGCTGAAGTGGACTGCGGTAGTCGTCGTGGGATTGTGGACCACTGCGCCTGCGGCGGGGACGGAGCCTCGCCGTCGTTTCTAGGTCCCCGGTTAACATACAACACAATACATACAAGTGAGAATTGTAGAACAGTTGAGAAGTTCACTGATTTGAAGTTTATGTAAAATGTTTCATATTAGATTTTGTGAAGGAGAAACTTTATTTTGAATAAAATTTTCGAGATGAAGAATTCGGTCTTAGCATACCCTGTTACCAGTACCTCGTCCTCTACCATGCCGTGTGACATTCTTTGTATGAAGCTATTTTACGGGCGGCATTGCATTTCGCTGAGTCTCAGGAGCTAAGGAAAATGTATTTCATTGTTTATTTCTTAGGGAATTTTATCAGTTTATTGCACAGGGCCATAGAACTTGGTGCTCACGAGACTGAGTAAATTTCAGAGGGATTACATACTGGTTTTCCAGATTAAGTTCTTTAATTTTTCTTTGGATTACAGTAAAAGTGATTAAGCACACCATTTGCTCAACAACACATTACAAAATAACTTTCCGTAAGACAAACATTAGACATTGTATATCCATTAACGAACATAATATTTTTAAAGATGGTTACACCTTTCTTCAGTGATTTGCGAAGTACGATGACGAATATCTTGGCTCCCGTAATCGGTGAATTTGAGGCACACAGAATAGGTGTCGAATATCAGTCAGTACAACTAAAACGTCAGTGCGGACTGCGTGACCTATGGCTACGAAGTCTTACGCGTCAATTCAGGATAAAACTCCAAGCCTTCGACCACGACCTCCGTGGTCGTCGTCAGGGCTAAAACTGTCTTAGCGAGGCTCCCACTTTTATATGCAAAGGACGGCTTCTGATTGGCTGGAATACGTCATAGCAACAGCGATATGGCGCGTAGTGAAGTGGTGCCCTCTACTTCCATAGCTGTAGTTTCTATTCCGCGTTGCTTGCAGCACCATCCCTTGAATCAGGAGGTGAAGTGCGGGAACTATTCCTGTGCGATTTTTCTTTATCCAGTGCACTCTTCCAGGTGTTGCTAAGTGCAGGGCCGTTGTCTCTGTTAATGTTATTAATAATAATAAGTCTAATTTCGACTGCTTCCCGGATAACAGAGTCCCAGTAATTCGATGCGTGGGCTATTATTCTCGTTTCTTCAAATAAAATCTTATGCTTGTTGAGCAGGCTGTGCTCAGCCAACACTGATTTTTCCAAATACCTGTATTTCAGGTGGCGTTGGTCGGCAACTGTTCTTACAGACTGGCCCACGTAATTCTTGCGGCATTCGCAAGGAATACTATAAATTCCCGGCACCCTTTAAGTTGAGACTACCTTTGACTGGTCTCAACATTTCCTGACCTATGTTCGGTCAGACTGGTCAGCTGCCTCCTGACACTTAGAGGTTTTTGGGTTAATATATATATCTCGGCCAGTTAGATTCACTTGAGAAGGCTATACAGGAAAGGAACGTTCTGGTGGTGCCAGCAACGATCAGAAACGTGTGGGCGTGTGCTGTAGCGGTGGCAGGAAGTGGCTGTGGGGAAGTGCGGGTCGGTCAACTTCCGGCAGATGCACTTTCCCGACAGGGCGGTCGCGAGAGTAGAGGCCGGGCCTGGACCGCAAACACATTGGTCACTGGCGGGCAAACATCTGCGTAGTCCGCATGGCGCTGTCTTCGAGGACGACAAAAGGTGCGGCCGGCGCTGGTGATCAGCGCAGCAACGACCCAGACCGCACGTGCTTTCGCCTGCTGCATGCGTCAGCGTCGGGTAGCTGCTTAACGTACTCCGAGGCTGCAGCTATAAGCATAGCGTAGCCAAGTCAGGTGTGTGTGTGTGTGTGTGTGTGTGTGTGTGTGTGTGTGTGTGTTTGTGTGTGTGTGAGAGAGAGAGAGAGAGAGAGAGAGAGAGCGCAGTTCACAACTTAGCTTTTAGTGTTTATCCATCATCTTGAAGAAAGAATATTAATATATAAAGGACAATCACATTTTCGAAGTATTGAAAAAGTTGAGTTCTCTTACGGATTTGGACGACAGAAAGAACCGTTTCCGAAGAAAGGGACTCTAATCTTTCATTCACGACTGAAGAAGGGAAGTACAGAAAATCGGCATAGTGTCTGCTAAAGGGCGAATCAATAAGCAATGGAAATTTTTTGTGCTTCGTAGGATGAAGTCGCCGACTCAGCAATGACATCCCTCAACTTCACTGATTTTCTTGTGCGCTAGTTCAGTGCATAGCTCTACTCGTAGTGATTTGAGAATATTTTATTAATAGTGGCTCATTGTCTGTAGGCACCAAGGAATAAATCACGCGACTGGTTCGTTTTCTGTAGTTTGAAGGAACTAAAGCTTCATAGAGTATTTGCAGAATGCAGCTGTAGTACGGTGATAGGTGTCTTAGTGAATGAAAAATTTACTTTATTTACCAAGACTTGACAAGACTTGGTTGTCAAGTCTTCGAAGTAAACACTCAAAAGGCGAATTCACAGAATCCAGATACTGATGGCTCCAGTATGCAAGTATCGATATAACTGATTGTCTGTACATGGAATGCATAGGGGCCTGAAGATATCATTGAGATGCCGAAACTGGTTGTCTAAATAAAATAACTACTCAAAACATACGGATGTTCTGCGATTTTCCTCGCTAATATTTGTCTGGACGCTGTCCCTGTTCCACAGTGCATCAACAGAGACAGAAAAGTTTACTGGAGATAAGTCACTTTTAAAAGTGTACTTATTTCTGTCTGTGACGAATAGCGTTCGATAGGCCACCTGTATCGAAAAGAGAGAGGAACATCGAGACAACTGAACGAATGTTCGTGATGATAGTCTTTCCATGACATTTCAGCATCTGAAATCGTTCATGAATCTGTAAACGGTTCCAGAATTCATGATCACTCGTTACCACGTCAGTTGACAGATAAACATGAACAGGAATGTTTGGATGCGTCGAAATCACATTTAAGGCGTTCTGAAAAGGATGGGGAAGGCTTTTAGAATCGCGTAATACACGTTGATGAGACGTGAGTCCATTATTACTAATCAAAGAGTAAGAGTCCGAGCATGGTGAGCATGACATGGAAAGGTGCATCTTTACCTACAGCAAAGAAGTTAAAAAGTCAGACTTCCGCAAGAAAGGTGGTGATGGAACTGTTTTGTTGCTTGAAAGGTATACTGTAGACTCATTGAAATCTTAAAGGTCGAGCAGTGAACAGAGTCGGATACTGTGAGCTGCTGCGTGCTCTGAAGCCCAAAATCAAAGCAAAGATGACCACCGATCGGTCGTGAAATTAAAACCACAGTGAAAATTCGATGAAGCTTTGTGCAGATGTTTTGTGCAATGTATCTAGTATACCGTCCAAAGCGTCAAGTCGCTCTTTTCAATTAAGAGCGCACGTTGAGCACGTGAAGATGCCTATAGCAGTAGTATGTCTCGCAAAGTATGAAGTGTTTCGCCTGATTTGATGCAGTCCACATAACGTAACTGTCATGCTTTGCCTTCTCTGGACAATCCTCAGCCGCACACTGCAGGTGCAACTTAGACGCTGCTACAGCATTAATCACCCACAATACAGCCCAGATTGGCTCCCTCTGGTTTTCATCTCTTCGCCCACATGAACCGCTAGCTGTGAGGGCAGCATTTTGGCACAGATAACGAGCTGCCGACCAGCGTAGTGCATTGGCGCAATTCACAAGCTTTCTGTGACGAGGGTGTCGTTAAGTTGATGCCACGCAACGATAAACGTCCAAGTGAGAGTGACGACTACATAGAGAAATAATTGGAAGGCTTAGCTAGATATTACAAATAAAACGTTTTTGATTTTCACTGTCGGCCGATCGGAGTCTGAAAAAGGTAGCCCTCGTATCTGGAGCCGTACTTCCTCAGTGGCTACTTCAATTATGTTTATGATGTAAACGAGAACAAATGTTATCCGAATTGTGCACCTAAATGAATATTTTGTTTTCAGCCAAACACGTTTCACCTTCTTGGATTAGGCATAAACAGGAAACCACTGGTGATGCCTAATACGAATAGGTGAAACGTGTTTGGTTGAAAACAAAATAAATATTTATGTGCAAAATGAAAAATGGGAAAATACAGACGCGGCGTGGGAGGACCCGCAGAGGGCTCCTGACACACACAAGCCCCATTGGCAAGCGATTTATTTGGCTGTGGCGGCAAGCCCCTCGGGAGCGGGATGGAGCGCCGGCCTGTAGGAATTTCATATCGTCGCGGCTGGTCAGTGGCCACGAGGGAGAGAGAACTTTCGTCCCGCCATGGCGCCGAGGCTGGGGGTGGGCACGCTGCCAGCCGCCAGCCAAATAATGAGTTCTTCTCTAATGAAATGTTACCACACCTGACACCACTACACTACGTCCCTAACCCTCCACATGTCACGTCTGCCGCAGGCTGACTCCACGTACCTGGCACGTAGCTATCATTATTGACAGAAATTCTTGGCCTAGCTATGCAAAGTGGCCCTACTTAGTGTGAAGTATGCATGTTGACGGCACCTCTTGCATTTTTCCACTTCGACGCTGAAGCACGTCTCAGCTTCGACTATTAACTGTTGAGCTTGTAAGAAGTTGATATGCGTCGGCAAGGTGCAGTGTAGCACGCGTCGCTCCAGCCAATAGCGTCATTCAGCCGCGTCCGTCTCTAGCGTGTACTCCAGGGTGCGCGAAGTACCTTCCGTTAGTTCTGATATGGTGAAGGTATTTAGCAACTGTAATGTTCATTATGGTTGCCATACAGTAAACAAGACAAGTATTACGTTAAAAAGCGACAGCTAGAGTCTTCCGAGTATACACTCTAAGACAAAGAAAGACACCCCATCAAGGAATTATCCAAATGAGACGATAATCGGTAGATCTGACGTGCCCGTACAGAGAAACAGTTGATTACCATTTCAGAAAATTTGCGTGATTTATTCAGGAAAACGAACTTCATATCGACACTTACTGCCGTGAAAGCTGCTACCATTTGACAGCTCGTGTGACACTAGCGCCCCTAGCGGGCAGAAAGCTCGCATTCCTCTGACGGCAGTTGCGACACATCACCCTTCATTACGCGCTGACACTAGCGCCCCTAGCGGGCAGAAAGCTCGCATTCCTCTGACGGCAGTTGCGACACATCACCCTTCATTACGCTCTGCTTCGCAGGAAGCATGGTTCCAAAAATACAATTTCCATCTTATTCTTTGAGCATGTCAGTGACACATTGGCCCACTTCTGGCTCTTATACTAACAGTTATTCGGCTTGATATCGATTGATACAGCTGTTACACGTCCTCGTGAGAGATATCGTGCGAAATTCTGTCCAGTTCGTGCGTTAGATAGTCAAAGTCCCGAAATGGCTGGAAAGCCCTGCCAATAATGCTCCAAACGTTCTGAATTGGGGAAAGGTGCGGCGACCGTGGTAACCAAGATTGGGTTAGCAAGCAAGAAGACAAGCAGTAGAAACTATCAGCTTGCGCGGACGGGAATTATCTTGCTGAAATATTAGCCTATTATGGCTTGTCTTGGAGGGCAACAAAACAGGACATACAATATCGTCGATATACCACGATGCGTTAAGGATGCCGTAGTCACAATCAGAGTGGTCCTGCTGTGAGATGAAATAGCACCCCAGACGATCACTCCTGGTTGTCGGGACTGTACGACTGCGGCGTTGAACAGAGAAAGACAGCATACGGGCGACGCAGCAAAGTCTCTATGCTCTGAACGCATCACACCCCATCCTCGTTATTTACCTATAGCGACATTTTCCTGCTACTACAACTCTAGATACTGTTTTGACATGTAGTAGAAGTTACATTGACGCTGACAAATTAAGAGGAGCTTCGTTATTTACTGCACTTTGCGCCAAGTTACTGCACTTTGCGCCAAGTTAATCAGTTCTCTTCACATGTACCTCTGAATCACGAGATCCGATGTTCGATTCCCGGCTGGGTTGGGGATTTTCTGTACCTGGGGACTGCATGTTTATGTTGTCCTCCTCATTTCATCATAATTCGTGACAGTGGCTCGATTTGACTAGGTAAAAATTGGACTGTGTAAAAAATTGGATTGTGTAAAATAATTGGGACTTTGTACAGGCGTTGATGACACCACAGTCGAGCGCCACACAAACCGAACAACAACATCACCATCATCATTATATTCCCATGTTTGCCACGAATGGCTAAAAGCCCAGTGCGCAGAAAGCTTCTATTCATGATATAAACAACATATGAGGAGCGTCTAGTAAGTAACTCAACAAACTTTTTTGTTAAAACTGGTTGGTTTTATTCAGGATTCCAATACAACGAATCATTCCACACTTTCTGTCTATAAAATCCAATTTTACAACATAATCTCCCACTTTACTGGGAGGACCTGTACGCTCACATGGTGACACCCTACAGGTCGACATCGGAGCCAACATCTTGCTGCATTGACAACCTTCCCATTATCCAAGTACCCCTTCCCGCAGTCTCTATCCTTCATCATCCAATGAAGGATACAGTTGGAAGGCGCGAGATCCCGACTGTAGGGCGGATGAGGAAGAAGTAGCCATGAAGTTTTGGGAGCTCCTCTCGGGTGCGCAGAGGTGTGTGAAGTCTTGCGTTTTCATGGAGAAGGAAAGTTTATTTGTCGTTAGTCACTTGGGAATGAGGCTGTCGTTGCAAGAGTGGCAGCAGGAGATTGGGCAAGTTTGCGAGACTATGTTTCGATGATGACAGCTGTCTCGTCCAACCACTCTGTACGCTGTTGTTTATTCCTAGGTCTCCGCAGACATTCTTCAAGGCCTATGAATATCTGCGATCTTCTGGTTTCTGCCAAAAGAACGTCAATGACAACTTTGCTTGGAACGCACCTCCGCTACAGACGCCGTTTTGAAGGTGATACATAACACGTCCAGTATGAAAGTATAGGGGCTGAAGTGGGATATTCCACTCTGTTCCATAACAAATTCCACATTTTTCAACCGAGATTGACTGAGAAAAAAGAATGTGATTCACTACTTACTGAATGCCTCTCGTATGTAGTTATTGGCCAAATTATAAGACTTTTACTTTTACAGACAAGTGCTTTCCATAAGACATCATCACACATTACAGTACCTTGTATTGCTACTGCTGTCCTTGTCCAGACTTTCACGTCTTTAGTTCAGCGAACATCTTTTGCCGTGTAAGGTACTAAAGAGATTCATTTGCGAGAATATTTAATACCTTGCGAACTCAACATGTACAACCGAATCTGTATCCCGCAAAGAGGCCGTAATTTCTGAATGTCTTACTTCATTTGCTTACTTGTTTTGTCCTCAACACATAAGCACCGTTTCTATATTTTCCAAGATAGATTTCGTGCTTTCTTTGACTGTTTTTGTCTCCAACATGACTGTCTCATTTCTGAGCGAAAAACTGGTAGTCAAAGCACAGTAACAAAGAACTACGTCCTAAAGATGCATTCAGAGACTCAAGACCCTAATGGTAGAAATACTAGACGCTACCACTGGTCTTAGAATTTTCCAATGTTCTCTTGACTACTGTTCTAAAATAACCAAAGGCCGCAGTACCAGCCTGCATTGAACTACAGTGCAGTTTCTGGATTGTTTGGCTTACAGAAGAGGTACAGGTTTAAGTACCGCCTTGAGAAATGGCCATTCGCCAGGTACCCGACTTCAAATGACCATTACATGCAGCTTCTTTCGTAGTGCTCGCTGGGAAACTGGTTGAGGCAGACCTGCAGTGGCAGCGGCACTGGCTGTCGGGTTTGAAACCGACTGTGATTGACAATGCGTGACACTTGCTTCCAGTACCATTCTATGAGGATCTACCAGCGATTAGCGTTTTTCGACCACTTTACTGGCTGCGAGTGATAGTCCTCACCATTAGATGTAGACGCATTAGACAGCTCGCGTCGATAGACAAACGAATCTGGCAACTTCATTCGCGGTGCGGTCAAGTCGAAACACGCTATCTCGTTTCTTTCAGTCTGTCACGTTTGTGCATCGATTCATCTTACTGCACTGCACTACCACATACAGCCCGCTTTACTGACGTCAGCGGTGGAGGCTTACCTGACCACGTGGTACCAGTTCTGTACCGTCTACAGCGCTAAAGAGAGATCAGCGTGCGCTTTCGAGAGGTTGCCGAATTTTTCGTCCAGTGAGCTTGACTAACTAGTAATACGAGGTCTCCACTAATTGCTATCTGAAGTGTTGGCAGAAGAGCCAACACTGTGTTGCTAGAGGAGGCCGAAATGCACGCGTGTAATTACACGCTGACTGGCGTGAGGTTTGGAACAGTTAAGGGAATTAATAGTAGCAAATAAAGTACGTAGTTGATATAATACTTAACTATAATCCACAATTGGTGTACATCGCTCTTGACGGTACATGTTATAATCTCAATATCAAATGCTATGGCGCCTTGCTAGGTCGTAGCAAATGACGTAGCTGAAGGCTATGCTAACTATCGTCTCGGCAAATGAGAGCGTAGTTGTCAGTGATCCATCTCTGGCTAAGTCGGCTGTACAACTGGGGCGAGTACTAGGATCTGTCTCTAGACCTGCCGTGTGGCGGCGCTCGGTCTGCAATCACTGACAGTGGCGACACGCGGGTCCGACGTATACTAACGGACCGCGGCCGATTTAAAGCTACCACCTCGCAAGTGTGGTGTCTGGCGGTGACACCACTATCAGTGTCGAAACTGTTTTTAAATCAGCCACAGAATCACTTGCAACATATGCCAGAAGATTGACATTGGCAATCATATCCATCCATTCTTGCCCAACCATGCTACTACAAAGGTTCGTCTTCTTCCCCTGGTGCTGTCCCCGTTGTGTTTCAAACATGTTATGGAGTGGGGATCGGTATGGGTCGGCGGCGGTGCTGGTCCGGCGTCGCGTCCCGTCAAGCGTATTGCCTCTCGGGCGCCTATGCTCTCGCCCTCCCCACCCCCGACCCCTGTTCTTTACTCTTCCTGCCACTCCGGGTTTCCTACTACCTCTTTGGCCGTTTTCTTTTCCCATCGTTTGGACTGCGCTCATAGTGTTGTTCCTCCCTTAGCCTCCGCCGCTTTGGATCGTGAGACCGATGAGCTCGCTGTTTGGTACCTTCTCCCCTCCTCCCCCAAACCAACCAACCAACCAACCAACCGACCGACCGACCGACGAGACATCGATTCGTCCCCTTCTTTAGGTTGGCGCCCACGGAGGAGCGCAACCGCTTGTCTTCCCACAGTAGCGAGTACGTGCGTCCGTTCCGCTTCACCCTTTCCCCCTTTAAGCGGCGCTCGTGTCTGGTCGCCGATACGTCGGTGGCGCGATCGCGGCGGTAAACACCTGGCGTCTGCGCACTTAATTGTCCGGCGCGCTATTGTGGTGCGCGCTTTGTGCCGGCCACTCAGGGAGATGAGCCCACCCACACCACAAACAACCACTTCCCAAGAGGCGGGCCTCGCGCCGTGCACGCGCTCACCGGGGGGCTGCCGTGGTCTTCGCCTATGCGAGAACCGACAGGTTGTCGACTCGTTAACTGACTTCTGCAACAGAACATCGCGGAACAAAACCTCACGTTTTACAGCACAGATCGGTTCGTGTCGACAGCACTCGAGACCAGAATGACTTTGCATTAGTCTCACTATCAGGTTCTACACTATGTAGAAACCTGTCACTTGCAGCCTGACAAGAGGGTCATCTCTTCTGCTCTACTTCCAAATGCTATTCGTTTGAGTCGGAAAAGTACAGCGCTATTCGAGGTGAATATAGAGATTACAAATGGCTATATTTATTTAGTGCTGTGCGATACATAGGTAAACATTTATATGCTTTAGGTGTTCTGCGAGGGAGAGCAGAAAACCATCTACACTTCCGACATCGCACACCATTAGAATTCTCACAGTGCCTTCAGCGCTTGCACGCTTTCTGTTGGTCCACTGTTCTCATTGAAACGTCCCCTTAGAAAAATTGTACATGACTGTGCTTAAACTGACACACAATATTTTTAGCGCAACGCAATCTGACTTTCAAAAATCTCTACAAAAGAATGGCCGTGACTAATATTAACCTATACCTTTCACAAATCACTTTCCTCACCAAAAATCTTAGTTACTCGAACTACTGCAATACAGCGAGCGCCACTACTGCCAGCTAAATAAAAGATTCAAACTACGGAAGGCATAGTTAGCAAATGAAAGATTTTAATAGAGAACAAATAATGTATTTACCTTAATAGTCATCAAAAGTCATACTATATATAGCAATTCATGACATCCAGTCTTACAAATTTCAAAACTCCGCCATTTCTCTCCCCACATCCACCACTACTGGCGGCTCACCTCCAACTGCGCAACGCTACGCGCTGTTCACATCCAGCTGCCCAACATTACAATGGCAGACAACAATGCAAACTAGCCACAGACTGCACACAGCACAGCCAGTGATTTTCATACAGAGCGCTACGTAACGTTGCCAATAAGAAAACATAAACAGCCTACTTACAGCATGTACGCTCCGTTCGACCTCGACCATTTCAGTTCTCTGTCAGTGACACCGGTTCCTGGCCATTACTTTTCCCTCACTGTCACGCGCACAGCCTCGACGAATTTTCCTCGCCTATTACACGTCATTTGCAACGATATCCGCCAGAACCTCCTGCGCCATCAGATCACGCTTCAACATGTTGAGTTCCTTAGCCGTTATGTGGAGGCGAAATTGCTCCACGTCGCGCAAGTGCTCCCTCTGTTGACGGCGATTGGATGCAACCTTCAGGTGCACCTTGGCTATTATGTTACAGCTGGTTCTATGTTTAAAGTCCGTTATAAAACACTTACCCTGCTCCCACGGAATGGCGGCCTTTGACTCGTCAACGTCCGTATGCGAAGGGGAGGGGACCAAACAGCGAGGTTATCCGTCCCAACGGATTAGGGAAGGATGGGGAAGGAAGTCGGCCGTGCCCATTCGAAGGAACCATCCCGGCAGCTGAAGCGATTGAGGCAAATCACGGAAAACATAAATCAGGATGGCCGGGCGCGGGTTTTCACCGTCGTCCTCCCGAATGAGAGTCCAGTGTTCTAACCCCTGCGCCACCTCGCTCGGTAATCCGTAGCCTACGCGAGCTGCAGCATTGTATATGAATACTATAAGAAGACATTGGACAGGACGGGGCACGTCCCTAACACGTAGCTTGCTTGAGGTTCTCCTGCCTGCCAGTGACTCACCACCGGTGTTTGTCAACCAAATGGCGCCTCACGTATTTCACTTTTCGGCCTTTTTCATTACAGTTACGCACATACCAGCCTGACAGACACGTGCGTCCGCCCAGGACCAAGGATTTTTACAACCTGCTGTTGTGCCGTGTTCCCCGTAACATGCTGGAGAACAAATATCCCTCCATCCAGTGACCCAAAGTATGGAGCAGCATTCACCAGCTCTTCCTCCCTATTGACGTTCGGGCAATTTGGTATCTTATAATCAACTCGAAATTTGCCAAGAAACAGCGACTGCAGAACATTGGCTTGTCAAATTCCCCTCTTTGTCTTCTTTGCCGGCAACTCGACACTGACGCCCACCGTCTGACCTACGCTTCTTCGCACGACCTCTGGTGATTCGAGCAGCAAATTACTGCTTGCTACATCTGAGTGCCACTGGCTGCGATCGAACTGCGAATGCTTCTAGACTCGGAGGACACACGTTTTCCTTTCGCCAAATACGATGCATTACGTAGGTAAAGGGATGGGCGGTCAGTTACCTACTTCGCTAGGGAGAAGAATGCCCCCTCGAATTATTGACCATTTCCAAACAGTCCATGCAGCACTCGAACATACATCACGTTACCGACTTATATTTGCAACTATCTTCAAGGTGTCTTCCATTTACATTCTCTGTAATTCTTATCGATGTAATACTATGCATTAAACAACTGTTCCCGTTTGTAAACCTATGCATTAAGCGGTCTTAGCCTTTTGTAGTGGCTACCTTCTTTTGAAATAGCCTGTATTTAACACGCGGATATTTCAGTCCCGCTCCCTCTCTGGTGATACTTATACTGATATCAGAAGGCACAGATTTTGATTTTACGTAAACCTATACAGGGAACGGAAGAACAGCAGGTACGAATTGGCCACTTCTTACCACTGTGCGTGTTAGTGTGCATAAGAGCCTTTGTACTGTATTTGAAAAAAAATCGACTTCATCCTGTCCATGTAAGCAAGAATTGCATACATAAGTTATTTCTTTTTGTACTCTTAGTCGTACTGTGTATACTTCAGCACAATTATCTTATCAATGCATATAACATCTCACGATTTACTGAAGTACACTGCAGTGGGATGTGACGTGCCCAGAATTTTCCATCACCTCCGCCTCGAAATCGTTGTATAATTACGAAATTAAATGTCAAGATGCAATGATAAATCCGTATTCAGTTTACTACCGCACTATTTTTCACTAATTATAGTGAAATTCCTCTTTCATATTCTGAATATTGGTACTTTCACATTAAATAATGTTAATATTACATTTAATAATAATACTTCGTTAATTCTGTATTAGACTGAAACAGTCTGAAGCAGTCAACATCAGAGAAAGTCTTGTATGCAATAAAAAATTATTATTAGCAGTAAAATGAAGTGGAATGAAGCTCTCCGTAGTAATTATGTCTTTTTCACCTATAGGCATTGTTATGTTAAACCTTGGAAGGAATAGTGAAGGGTTTACTATGCTATATGATCTCTATTCAAAATGCTCAATCCTCCATACCTTTTGAAAGATCAGGTGACATATCTAGTAAGAAATCACATCTTCGTCAACGAAGTGTCCAACGTTAAACAAATAAATACTATCTTATATTAATGTTTCCCTCAGATATTTATAAAACTTTTCATTTCTGACTTCGCTCTTGATTACTTCGCACTGTTTTTGAAAGTCCAGAACACGCGAAAGTGTCATATTCTAAAAATGGGGGCTGTTCTTCTTTTTCAATGCTAACGAAATAAGAAAATCAACACATGATAGTAAAAAAAGAATTAGAATGAAATAATCAGAGGTACATTTAATTAGTGTTGCCAATGGAAACACAGTGAATAATGCTGAATATTAATCCCTTCAATGAACTTGGAAAAATGACCTCAAGTTTCTGCGTCTAATTCAGGTAAGCTGCAGCTTGGTTTTGTGTATTACATTCAGATTTGCAAATAATAAGCGGTGCACAAAACCACTAATCAGAAACGTTCTTCCTCATACAAAGAAATTGAAATGACTTCTTGGCTCGAAATAACTCTCACAACTACAGAAAATAGCGGGTACAAAAGAGCGAAATAGACTGTACTATCTGAAGCCCCCCTTTACAACGGACCGAATACAATCGAATGCACAATCACAGACAATTCGCGATTGTTCACTACCGTTCCCCCGTAAGCTGTGAACAAGGGTTTACACCAAAAGGAACGGAAGACAACACCAGAAAACGAGCGTAGCCTTTGAGCCCTGCGCTATTGTTACCGAGGTACATCACAATTCACTTAGAGCCTCGATGCAAGATTTTGGTATTCAGGGAGGATTATTTTGCGCACTGTTTTTTTTTTATGGAGTAAGCAAAATGGTGTTGGGAAGCAATAATTAAATGTCTGATTTTGTAAGCAAACGTAAAATGAGTGGAGGTGATGCACTTGACACTGAGTTGCAGCTCCAGCTTCCCTTAGCATTAGTCCAAAAGTTTGGACATATGTCGACTGACGCTTTACGCTGGCTTCTCATTATAGCTGAGGAGGAAATCTGAAAGCAGAACACTAATTACAGGCGACGAACACAACCTGAAAAAAGCCTGGCGTTTATCCTATGGTTGTCAGCAGCCGGAGAAATTAACTTTGGCGATCGTTTTCAGTAGTTGATAGTTTCTGCTGTCCACGGTGACTATGCGAAGCACTTGTCACCGTACGGTCAATAAATATGATTAATGAAATGTGGAATAGGCATCTGATCCGTCACATAGACTACTTGATAAAATCTGCTGTTTGTTTGTTAGAGGGTTGAGAGCGTGATACTGGGGAAACCATTTTTATTTATCGTCAAAAATCCCGAACATAATAGTGACACGTCTACCACGTGTGAGTAGTTACAGATACCATAAACAGCGAGGGGGATCGGGGTAATGGATACATATTGACAGTTGTTTACTTTCAAAGGAATATATTGTACTTTTCCTTTTTAATAAAAAGAATTACGAAGCTTGTGCTTGTTCACTTCGTTCTCGCATGGTGGAAACACTTAATAAATTTATCGTCTTTCTCACGTCTTCAGCAGAACCTTTGCGTGCTTCATTAGTTCTACCAGTCATATTTCTTCTCCTTTGGCATTAGTGCTGTTGATCTTTTGGATCCCAGAAGCACATATAACGTCTATATTCTGGGGATTGTAGATGCACCGTGTGAGAACATTTACCAATTAGTTGTGCACATCAAAAATAAGATTGATGATTATTGCACAAACAGCTTAGTCCGTGTCCATGGATGGTCTAGACTGAACTTACATTTACCAAGAAAGAATAAACATCAAACTCAAAAACAGTATATTCTGTCAAGGAATAAAACTGTATACGCTAAATTACCAGAGGAGCTTAAACATATTGCTAAAACAAGCTTATTCAAAAGGGCAGTTAAGAAATACCTGCTAAACAGTACATTCTGTAAATCGAAGGATTACTTAGATAACACAGAGTAGGGGTTTGGTAAAAAATGTAACAGAAATAAATAATAATAACGATAATGAAACATCTAAAATTTCACGTAACACTGTATTTTTTCCTTCTGTTTCCTTTTCTGCAGAAAGTTATTCCTAAAGTTCTGCAATATATAATACTAATGTCTTATCGGTAGCAGGTTGCAAATGGGAAGTTGCGGTGCACAAAGTCGTCCTGACACAGGCTGGTAGTGTGTGTAGTGTTATGAAATAGTGTGTGCAGTAACTGGAAGTGAGAAAGAAATAAACTGTGTAGCATTAACCTTTTATGCTATTAAATAACTTAATTGTAAAACACTGTACACTAGATCAATCGAATGAGGTAGTATTGTTTTAAACAAAGTGAGCTTGTATTCGAGAGGGTGCACGCTCCGTTCTTAATTCAGCCGTCCCGATTTAGGTTTTCCGTGGTTTCCCTAAATTACTTCACTCAAATGCCAGGATGATTCCTACTATAACGCCACGGCCGATTACCTGTCCCATTCTTGTCCTCCTACACCTGTAAGTCTGTAAATGGCTGTATAACTGAATTACTTTATTTTCTTAAATTTTAATACCAAGACATGCCCAATAGATTTCTGAAAGAGATCCACGAATGAATGAAACTGCTACTACTATTACTACTTGTATAGTATTGTATTGTATTGGGGACCTAGAAACGACGGAGACGCTTCGTCCCCGTCGTAGCCTCAGTGTGTAAGTGGGCTGCTTCTGTGTTGGCACCGCTGTGTAGCGCTTTGCATTGGATTTCTGACTGCGATTTCTTGGCAAGAGACTCTGTGGCTGGTTGAAGTCGTAGTTGGAAGTTAATCACCAGTAGTGTTGGGCAGTTGGAAGTTAGTCGCCAGCAGTGATGGATGTTAAATGTGAGAAGTTAGCATTGATGGAGGGTAGAGGTTTGAAGTGTTAGCGTAGGCTATCTGGAAATATCGGACTTGGAAGACTGAAAATTATTCATGAATATATATCTTTGTACTGGAACCACATGCCTATTAGTAGGTAGTGGCTGTAGCAGTCAGAATCTTTTATTTAGCTGGCAGTATTGACGCTCGCGTAATGAAGATTTTTGTGAGGTAAGTGCTTAATGAAATGTATAGGTTATTGTCAGGATTGCTTCTTATTCAGGCCCATTCTTTTGTATTAATTATTTGAAGTCAGGTTGTAAATTCTTTTGAGCAGTCAGATTGAGTTGCGCTAGGATATTGTGAGTCAGTGTTGACATGATAAGAAAAAGTAAAGAGAAAGTAGGCTCAGTGTGTTTAGTTTTACTCAGCTGTTTGAGAATCAAATAACGTAGACGTTTTATCTTCTCAGTCATTCAGCAATTTAAGCACAGACACACACATTTAAATAAAGAAGTTTCAAGTGTTTCACAACCCCACAACAGGCTACAGCAGTCCACTCACCCCACCGCCGCCCCCACACCGAACCCAGGGTTATTGTGAGGTTCGGCCCACGAACGGGGAACGCCTCATTCCACACGAGTGTAACCCCAATGTTTGTGTGGCAGAGTAATTATGGTGCAATGGTGTACGCGTACGTGGAGAACGAGTTTGCGCTGCAATGTCTGACCTAGTGTAACTGAGACGGAATAAGGGGATCCAGTCCGCATTCGCCGACGCAGTTGGAAAACCGCCCTAAAAACCATTCCCAGACTGGCCGGCACACCGGACGTCGACACTAATCTGCCTGGCGGATTCGTGCCGGCGACCGACACGCCTTCCCGCCCGGAAAGCAGTGCGTTAGACCGGGCCGGCACTACTACTACTACTACTACTACTACTACTTCTATCAGCAATATTACATTTTCTTCAGACAACGCCACCGCTCACGCAACTCATGGCAACAACAACAGAAATAGACAAGACAGCAGACAAAAGCTTCCTGTTCAGCTAGCGCCGAAGCTCAGATGACGTGAAATTCCTTTGATCGTTCGCTAAAAGACCGACAAATAGCGGCACACGAGCAAACAGGAGCGAACCCGGAACCAAATACGACCGAATGTTGTTTTCAAGTGTTCGCATCAGAGAGAATTCACGTCCAGAGGAAGGGGAGGAGGAGATTAGTGCTTAACGTTCCGTCTACAAGGAGGTCGTAAGAGACGGAACGTAAGCTCGTATTAGGGAAGAAGGGGAAGGAAATCGACCGTGCCATTTCAAACGAACCATCCCGGCATTTGCCTGATGCGATTTAGCGAAACCACGGAAAGCTTAAATCAGGATGGCCGGGCGCGGGTTTGAACCAGAGTCCTGCAAAGCTGGCCCGTCTCACGGGCGGGTGCCACACTGCTCCGCACTGGGCTTTGGCAGTCTCGGACGAAACGGGCCTGTGACGTCACAGCACGGTCCTGGTTGGGCCACCTGTTCGTGACCGTAGTACGGGCGGGCCGGAGTTATCCTCTCAGCCCTTCAAATCAGTCCGGCCCACGGGCTGACAGCTCACTTCTCGCCACTGTCGGACGAAGCGGGACCATGACGTCACTACGCGGGCCAGTCTGCTCCGCCCTGTATTTTTAAACTCTTCACAATAATTTTACATTTTCTTCCCACACTTGGGAACACGTATTTTATTTTCTAGTTAATTTTTGTACGTCTGTCTCATTAATGCAGTTTTACTCTAACAATTTAATCGAATCAACACGTCGTGGGCGTGGCCTCACGTAGTGCAATTATAACTATGTTTAGAAGAACGTTTCAGTCAACACATGCAACTCGGTGATGTAACTAAAGCATCTATACCCTGCTACCACGTCGTAAAGCTCAGGTTAATTTTTATTGAAGTTATCTACTAGATCTTTTATTAATTTTCGCATACCAGGGTCTATGAACCTATGTATAGTTTTCATAGTGTCTGAATCTGTCATACGGAGAATTCGATTGTAAGAAATCCTAATGTGTCTTCTCACGTGTATATAGTTTGAAAAAAAAAACTGTAGTCTACTTTTTAATTGCTGGTGTTTGTAGTTGTGCACTCGCAAATGTTTGCTTCTCTTGGCAAAAGTTTTATGTTCGGCTCTATATATACCTAACACTTCATAAATAACGATCATTTCTCCAATGCTTTATGCATTATGGCAAAAGAAAAGAAATGATAGAACTCAATACATTAGAAGTGTAAATAAATTATCAAATATGTAACATAGGAAATATAGCGTGGAATGTGAAAGAGATAACCTGGCCACAATTAGATGGTAAAAGTCGGCCGTAGTTATTGTTAAAGGAAGCCGAATCGATATATGTTGAAAAATCCTTTGTTTAAGGAAATAGCGACAATTAAGTTCAAAAGAAAATACGTCGGAGAATCCACTACTGGAGGCAGATTCAAAGATATTATTTTAGCTTTATTTGTCAACTGAGAGAATCTGTATGAGAACTGTGTCGGTATTTTTGTAAACGACTCTGCGCCAAAATATTGACAAACATATCCGTTACAGAGTAGAACTATTATTAATTTCATTAAATGCATCTGTAGCCGTTATTCAATTATAAATTAACTGCTCTTATTGCTTCGATGTACACAGTCACACAACAATACGATCCCTCTCTTTCCTCGATTACGGTTAACTTTTTGACGCCATTTTCCTCACATATATATTCGTATTATTTCACATGGAATGTAGATCGTTATCAGACGGAGGCTATCTTCCTTTCTCCACGTATTGCGATCTTTATGTTCCTAACATAAACATACGTATTATGTCTGAAATCCTGGAGTCTCACTTTGGAGTGTAATCCAAAGGAGCATACGACTTTCTTCATTAATCTTTGCAAAAGCACTCGTAGAAAATCACATGGGCTACTTCATTGCCTTCCTTAATGACACTAACCGCCTCGGTCGTCTTCAGGCACGTGGTTTAGCTTTTTTAATTTTTATAGACAGGATGGTGGTAGTTGTGACGTTGTGACGTCTTTGTAACACGCGCGGTGGTACAACTGATGGGGGGACCACTAAACTGGAATCTCTCTTAGACTGTGCGCCCTGTCCACACCACGTACCTGATACTCCCGCGGCCTTCGTGTTGTTGTGCCCCCCACTGTTGCCTGAAATTAAATTTATAAATATGGAAGCAGGATTAGGGAGCCACTCGACCCTAAACACAACACTGTCCTACGTTTGGTATGAATAATTATATTCTGAGACGATAAGAAAATAGCAGGTTACACTGATTACACTCTAAGTCATAATTGTTGATGTCAGTTAACATTCTTGATAATTATCTGTCCACAATATCACGTGAACGAGCGTACGCGTGACCGACACGACGCGGGTGGTTGTTGATGATGCGGAAGCCGAATGATCGAGCGAAAGTTTTTACGCTCGTCACGTATACACAGATAAGTGGTACCAGTCCTTCTTATAACAATATAACACTGTTCATAAAGTTAAATTACAGTTCAGTTCTCACTTCTACGAGCGTGTGCGTAACAGTCGCGGCGCGGCTGAATGTTGATGATTGTGAAACACGATGACCGAACGCATGTTCCCACGCTCGCTACAAGACACTGGCGGTTGATTCTCCTTTGTGGTACGCTATTTTACTTATACACATTAGTTTCATTCTAGGAGGCGGAACACGGCGTGGATGATTGATGTTGTACGAAACGACACGCAAACGGACGGGTACTCAAATATATCTTCATACTTCTAAAATACATGTTTCGTAACACAGCTGCTCCAACACAATTGCCGCGCGAGATTAGCCGAGCTGTCTAGGGCGCTGCAGTCATGGACTGTGCGGCTGGTCCCGGCGGAGGTTCGGGTCCTCCCTCGGGCGTGGGTGTGTTTGTCCTTAGGATAATTTAGGTTAAGTAGTGTGTAAGCTTAGGGACTGATGACCTAAGCAGTTAAGTCCCATAAGATTTCACACACTTTTTTTTCCAACACAATTATTAGCAATCTTGTTCCGATGGAGGCAAATAAATTATGCGCGAATCTTTAATAAAGTTTCTATTTAATCTTTTGCAAATACATTTTGTCTAATTCTTTGTCAAATAAAAGTGATGATATAACAGATTTTCATGTTTTTCTTACAATACAGAAGATGAGTGCGAAAGTAGCAAGTGGTTCGAAAAGAATGGAAAGTACGTCAAGAAAATGGGAAATAAAACAAAAACGAATGGTTGACGGGTACAGAACCGTAGACCCTGATCCAAATGTCAAAAGTTCAGTTTGGTCAGTGTTTAAGCCTACAGCACAGCGTAATGGTAACAGTGTTAACTATGTTTGTTGGGAGGAGTACAATGCACTTTACTTGCACGTAAAGGGTCACCTAGCAACGCACATATTTCACGCCATTCGTGCGTGTCTAACAAACAAGCGGCAGGTGTTGACCACAAACGCCTTCCCGAAGCTGCTCAGGACAAAATTACTGACTAATGCGTGATTGTGTGTGCACAAGAATTGAGATCTTATGAAGCTATTGAAAGTGAATAATTTTTCGATATGGCTCATAGATTAGTCGACGCTGCAACGATGTACAGAAAAGTATCCGCAAAACCTATTATACCTAACCCCACATCTGCCTCACAAAACAGCACAGAAAAAGCGAAAAATCTTAGAAAGGAAGTTATACTTCAAGTAATTTTTTACGTGACGAAAGTGAATGCTCAACGACCACAGCTACATGGGCATATAGCTTAAGGAGAGATCATTACCTGACAAGTACAGCTTATTATTTTGTTAATTAGGACGCTTCTTGTTTGTGACCTTTATGACCCAGTTTCGAGACGAGCCGAAACAGGTATTAATATTAGAAAGGAATTGTTCGGATGATATGCCTCCTTAGGTATTGTCTAGAATAGTCTGAATGACCAAGGCGCCATCAGTATCGCTGCACTTCGTAGATATTCTAGACTGAATTGTTCCTGTCACATGCGAACACAGTGCTAAGAAATGAGTTAAATGTGCAGTGTATGTCACCCAATATCCCACAGCTTTATTTTGTTCTGACTGCAGTGAAAGAACTTGTGACATTTGCAAAACAGAGTCGCCTTATTCGTGGCCTAAAGAGAACAATGGGGCAGACGAACGATACTTGATAGAACACACGATTGATGATGCTTAACTTGGTCAAAAGGCAGTATTCGATAGTGTGTGAAAAGCTCTCTGAGAAATGAGAAACAGACAGAATAAAAGGACTTTACGTTGATGGACGAACTGATTTCTGTTCTGATGGTATGTGTGCTGTTGTGTATTTATATTAACCTGGTATACATTAGCACGTAAATTATTGGTGTACATTAGCAAGCAAATTATTTCAGGAATTGTAAAGCACTGATTTTTCTTAGATCCCTTCAAGGAGACCTCAAAAGAACTAGAACCGGAGGAATCGCCTACACCGCATCTCCTGTTGCCATGGAAGATGACGTCCCAGAAACACTTTTAAGTAAAGATACTTAGGATGGAGAAGCCTCTTAAATGAGTCCTTCGTATCCGCACGAAAATTTATGTAGAGGAAAAGGCAGCACGAGTTAGCTAATTTCCTGTGGACGCCATTTCGCTATCTGAAAATGATGTCTGAATCTCGAATGCGTGAAGTCATAGGAGAGATAAAGTATACAATTCACGAACTACTACATCAATAATTTCGAGTGAGCAGTCAGAAAAGGACGCTTCCTCGTGAAACGCCGTCTACCAAACATACCCAAATTTGGCTGAAGAACAGACGGTCGTCTTAGGTATATCCTCACGTAAAGAATAGCCAAAGATACGGGAACTGTTTGTTAGACTGCCCAAGTATAATCTGAGAGCAACTTCGGAGAAGTCCTGAAATGTTGGAAAATAATTAAAATATTTTTAAGAACGAAACATTGGGTTTTGTTTTCAGTAGTACTTTTAAATTCTGCAGATTTGTCAAATGACATATTGAAAGTCTTTGTTTTACCACCACGAACAAAAGTATAGAAGATTGCTTTGTGGTCAGATATTGACGACAGATTCCCACCGGTGTATTAGATAGGTACTTAAACCAGAATTATAAATTGGTCGAAAATGTGGTTTCTTATTGGATTGAAAACAGACAAATGTTTCCGACTCTCCGGGAGATCGCCATTAAAATTTTGTGTGTACAGTCATCCAGCTTTGCATCAAAGAGAAATTTTATTTATGTAGGTTTCAGTCTAAGTGCACGACGGTCACTTGTGTTGGACGCGAACAGCGTTGACGCTCCTCTCTTTCTTCGAACAACGCCATTGTCAGACAAAGTGAATGAATGAATACGCTGTAAATATTTCTTCTCGCTCCAACCGAGCGGGGTAGAGCAGTGATTAGCAGACTGGAGTAGCATTCAGGAGGACAACGTTTCAGACTCGTGTCCAGCAATCAAGATTCAGGTTTTCCGTGATTTCCCTAAATCGCTTAAGGCAAATGCCGAGAAGGTTCCATCGAAAGGCCATGGCCGCTTTCCTTCTCCATCCATCCCTAATCTGAGCTGGTGCTCCAGCTCTAATGATCTCGTTGTCGACAGGACGTTAAACACAAATCTCCCCTAATCCTCCTTTTTCACACCACCTTTTGTCTTATGTTCTCTCTACATCGGTTGTCGATTATTGTATCTGTTGCCGGCCAGAGTGGCCCAGCGGTTCTAGGCGCTACAGTCTGGAACCGCGCGACCGCTACGGTCGTAGGTTCGAGTCCTGCCTCGGGCATGGATGTGTGTGATGCCATTAGGTTAGTTAGGTTTAAGTAGTTCTAAGTTCTAGGGGACTGATGACCTCAGAAGTTAAGTTTCATAGTGCTCAGAGCCATTTTTATTGTATCTGTTTGTCTTGTAGGTTCCATTTATGTATAAAGTATTCTCAGATTAGTGTTAGATTTATTGCAGCCAGATTTATTGCAGACATCAAGGGACCACCAATTTAGTACTGGAAGGAAGGGTGGAAGGTAAAAATCATAGAGGGAGACCAAGTGATGAATACACTAAGCAGATTCAGAAGGATGTAGGTTCCAGTAGTTATTCGGAGATGAAGAGGCTGGCACAGGATAGAGTAGCATGGAAAGCTGTATCAAACCAGTCTCTGATAGCGGAACAAAAACTGGTAGCAGTTCCTTGTGTAAAATATCTGGGAGTATGCGTGCGGAATGATTTGAAGTGGAATGATCATATAAAATTAATTGTTGGTAAGGAGGGTACCAGGTTGAGATTCATTGGGAGAGTCCTTAGAAAATGTAGTCCATCAACAAAGAAAGTGGCTTAGAAAACACTCGTTCGACCTATACTTGAGGATTGCTCGTCAGTGTGGGATCCGTACCAGGTCGGGTTGACAGAGGAGATAGAGAAGATTCAAAGAAGAGCGGCGTGTTTCGTCACAGGGTTATTTGGTAAGCGTGATAGCGTTACGGAGATGTTTAGCAAACTCAAGTGGCAGACTCTGCAAGAGAGGCGCTCTGCATCGCGGTGTAGCTTGCTGTCCAGGTTTCGAGAGGGTGCGTTTCTGGATGAATATATTGTTTCCCCCTACTTATACCTCCCGAGGAGATCACGAATGTAAAATTAGAGAGATTCGAGCGCGCACGGAGGCTTTCCGGCAGTCGTTCTTCCCGCGAACCATATGCGACTGGAACAGAAAAGGGAAGTAATGACAGTGGCACGTAAAGTGCCCTCCGCCGCATACCGTTGGGTGGCCTGCGGAGTATAAATGTAGATGTAGATAAACGAACCTATTTCTTTGTGAATTATTACTGCATTGTAGACAGTATGCTGACAGTTTTATCGCAGCCCAAGACATCATGTTTTGAATTTAGTACATTGACAATCGTTTCACATGAAGACGCTTAATTTGGATAATCCCTTGACATGAAATAGGACTGTGGACCCGGCGTAATGCCATACTCAGTTTTTATTTAGCACGAAAGAAATGGTTTGACAGGATAATAATCCACATCTCTGGAAAATTGCGTGTAAATATTTAGTACCCACTTCATGCCTTCGCATCAGCATTCAGAAGTTTTGTTCTTATGTTTGTTTATTTGTTCATAGAACGGAGTAAGCAATGCTGGTGTTAGGCCGGTTCAGGTACTGCCAGTGTCAGCACATTTCATTCTACTGATTTAGTTAGTTTTCGAAGTCGGTTCTGGAGCCGCGCACGGTACCCGCGCGGTCTCGGGCGCCTTTCCACGGTTCGCGCGGCTCTCCCCGTCGGAGGTTCGAGTCGTCCCTCGGACAATGGTGTGTGTGTGTGTGTGTGTGTGTGTGTGTGTGTGTGTGTGTGTGTGTGTGTGTTGTCTTTAGCGTAAGTTAGTTTAAGTTAGATCAAGTAGTGTGTAATCCTAGAGACCTCAACAGTTCGGTCCCATAGAAAGGGCCACAAAAAAAATCGGTTCTGTATGTGTCGAAATCAAATTTATCTATGTAATGGCCCAGAAATGAATAGAAATGAAACACCATTTCGCTTAAAACGAAGATATTCAAAGTGTAAGTACATGTATCTAATCAAATGTATTAGCAACTGCATGTGTACATTTTAGCAGCAAATAGCATTTCAGTAAGTTACTTCGAGCGTACTGTTGAGCATTTACGTTAGTGAAAGTCTTTTAGCAAAGAAAAATATTTCGGCCGCATCAGTTTGGTGTTAAACGCTTTTCACGGCACATAGGGATGTCCCTCACTGACATGAGGTAACAGCACGCCTAGAGTGGTAGAGCTTGGTACGCAGCGTGGCACGTTGTTTGATAGGAAGCCCAGCCCATCCAGTGCTGCGGGCCGCCTCAGCTGAGGGAGTGATCCCGCGGACTGGACCGCACAAGCCCGGGGACGGGCAGCGCGGCGCGTCCGGACGACGTGCACGACTGGTTTGAACCGTCGTTCTCCCGAATGCGATTCCAGTGTGCTAACAACTGCGCCACCTCACTCGGTGCTCGCGTCGGTGTAATGGGTGCTTAAGCCACCCCAGGGAAGAAGTACGTAACTGATGGGTCTTCATTGTTAGGAGTAAGTGGTAGCAATCATGTTTTGAAACAATTTTTAGATACGGTAGCTTCACATAACGAAAAGTTATGCCGTCGGGCATTCACACTGCGGCGCAGACGTAAAAAGAGTGTAACTACATCCGAAAGTGCCGCCATCTTAAAGTGCATGTTGCTTGTCGTTGCTGGACCCTCGTCCCATTTCATTAGTGCTGGAGTATCCACCTAACAACCCCCCCCCCCCACACACACACACACACGCAGACGCAAATTGTGTAACTAGATTGCAAGTCCAGTCATTTCAGCAGGAATAGCGAGAAGATGACCTTTCCCCTATGATTTTTTGCATTTAGAGTACGTGTTATGTTATGTTAACCGGGGACCTAGAAACGACGGGGAGGCTCCGTCCCCGCCGCAGACACAGTGGTCCACAACCCCACGACGAATACCGCAGTCCACTTCACCCCTCCGCCGTCCCACACCTGTGCGGTTCGGCCCCCGGTGAACCCCCCCCCCCCTCCCCCCCAGGGAACGTCTCACACCAGACGAGTGTAACCCCTATGTTTGCGTGGTAGAGTAATGGTGGTGTACGCGTAAGTGGAGGACTAGTTTGCGCAGCAATCGCCGACATAGTGTAGCTGAGGCCGAATAAGGGGAACCAACCCGCATTCGCTGAGGCGGATGGAAAACCGCCTAAAAACTATCCACAGACTGCTCGGCTCACCAGACCTCGACACAAATCCGACGGGCGGATTCTTGCCGGGTACTGGCGCTCCTTCCCGCCCGGAAAGCCGTGCTTTAGACCTCACGGCCAACCGGGCGTGCTCTAGAGTACATAATCGTCATTAGAAAAAAGCATTTGCTGTTGGTGTTCATATTACCATGCTGAGACGCATCCTAGTGTTTGTCCTACACATTTATTAACTCTTAAGACAGTCCAATATGGGGTCCGAACAGGCATCTTCCGTATAGTTAAAGTGAATACTGTTAATACTGTAAAGTGATATGCAAACGTTCCATGTAATCAGGAACAATAATTGGTTATAAAGCTAAGTTCTGTATGACTCTAGTTTTAATTATGTAACTTGGAAATTGATTACATGATCTACCAAACAGCAGTGTTTACAGTTCTACTGTGGACCACCTCTGAGATGTATGACTATCTATCCGTCGTGAACGAATTAGTAAATACGTAAAGGAGGCAAAGTGTGTTCAGCAGATAGGTTTTCGTATGTGTGAATCACTTGCTGCTGAAAAGCATGTCCACATTTCCTACTTTTACAATAGAGACAAAAAACCGAATAAAACTGGTTTAATGCGATTTATCTCCTGGCATGATTTCTCGTATCTTTATGTAGGTATACTTACTTGTTATATAGCGTGACATAAGGGGAAAGAGTGGGACTGCTTTGTTATTGAAGCTTCCTGGCGGATTAAAACTGTGTGCCCGACCGAGACTCGAACTCTCCGTTATATCCTTTCTTTCAGGAGTGCTAGTTCTGCAAGGTTCGCAGGAGAGCTTCTGTAAAGTTTGGAAGGTAGGAGACGAGATACTGGTGGAAGTAAAGCTGTGAGTACCGGGCGTGAGTCGTGCTTCGGTAGCTCAGATGGTAGAGCACTTGCCCGTGAAAGGCAAAGGTCCCGAGTTCGAGTCTCGGTCGGGCACACAGTTTTAATCTGCCAGGAAGTTTCATATCAGCGCACACTCGCTGCAGAGTGAAAATCTCATTCTGCTTTGTTATTGTTGGGCATGTTCCCTGTCTGCAGTACACTGGATTTTCACATTAATTTTAAGATAAGTTAACTGTTTCAAAATACAGTTGTACACATAATCGCCCTTTATTGTAATAAACTTTGCAACATATTTCTGAATAATATTTGACTTTTTAATGGTTGCATTACTCAGTTATTTTCATCTTCATGACGAGATGTCATCGTTGTCGGCTATGATGTGACTGAATTCCAAAACTGCGCCTCGTCTTAAGGGATATAAACCAATGATTTCTTCATATTCACTTTGTCGTTATTTACAGGCACTACAGATATGTAGGCTTTCTTTACCGGGAGTTTCATAGAATTCACAGCTTTTATCAGCCTAAAAGTGCCCATTGTCAAGCCATCAATGTTGATGTTGCACAACACTGTGTGTGTTTTCAACTGAAAATGTGATCTGATGGTACTTCGAGATAGTGTGAGGAGCAATTTACTATAGGAATCATCTTTAGGCGTGTTTTTTTATAGCACTAGGCCACGAGGAATTGTAATCGATAAAATAATCCACCTTCATTTGAACACCCGAAAACTTGTTATCGTTATTTGAGGAACGTTTTACGAGCTAACGAAGTCATCCGCTACGTAGTATCTTTACTCCTCCTTCAGCTTCCTTCTAATTAGCCTGTGCCACCACCAACATCTCCCGGACTAGTCCCCCGTCTACAGGAAAAGCAAAATTGACAGTGTTGCCATACCTGTGTTATCGTGCATACGGGTTTACTTTTTGCTGTAAACAGTGCATTGATCCGCTCAGAACCATAGTCTTAAAGAACGCAAATTTATAAATTTCGGACTAGTTGCCTTTCTGCAGTAAGCGACTCGTGCAGTCATACGATCTTTCCGCAGTTTATCTACTGGGGAAGTAAGAAGAACGTTACAACAGTGTTGTTGATCACTTGATCATGGCATCTTTTCTGCCAAAATTAGAATACGTAAGTGTTATGTTTGTAGCTGGATGTCTACATGTTGTGGAAGACTAGTTTTATTGGATTATTCGTTTCTATAGTGGTACGAACCAATGCCACACCTCGATACTCTTCTTAAAGAAAGAGAATCAGGAACGGTTTGTAAAATTATGCTATATATGCCTGTAGTTTTAACGTGGAAATCGATTACAGAAACAGTGATAAAGCATTTGTCTTGTAGCCGATCTAATGGCGGTTTATTCTGCCGGGTGACTGAAATGATTTCGTTTGCCCCCGTTATTACCTATAGAACCAAGACATGGAAACATACTTTGTCATGCATTCGCAGCTATGGCTGACAGGAAACATAGCCTTCCCAGATCTATTGTGGGCGTGTTTTTCTTGATGTATGTCCGAACTCTAGGTCCTTTATAAATGGATCACGTGATTACACACCTATTCCTAAAATTTTTCAGAACACTCACACACGGCCGGCCGTTGTGGCCGAGCGGTTCTAGGCGCTTCAGTCCGGAACCGCGTTGCTGCTACGGTCGCAGGTTCGAATCCTGCCTCGGGTACGGATGTGTGTGATGTTCTTAGGTTAGTTAGGTTTAAGTACTTCTAAGTTCTAGGGCAGTTAAGTCCCATAGTGCTCAGAGCCATTTTGAACCACTCTCTCTCTCACAAACACACACACACACACACACACACACACACACACACACACACACACACACACACACACACATTCTGTATGGTACCATGTGTAACTGAAAAAAATGGCTTTGAGAGAACTCTTCTACTTAGTGAAGGGTGTGACAGCATTTCTCCACGCGAACTGCAGACCAGGTTGTATTAATAGATGAGGGATATAATTATTGCACACCCTATCTTAAACATATGGTCCCTAAATAAATTACCCAGCAGAGTGCTGTAAGAGGAAGAGATGATATGCGGGATCACAGGCAGTTTCTAAATGATTTATCACCTTACAAGAGAACGAAAAAAAGCTTTAGCAAATATCCTCTGTTCAGACTTCCCCTCTGGATAGCGCCAGGCTCTGAACTTGAATCCGGTATTACTGCTTTTTGTCATACCGCCTCGCTTCCACATTGACACCCATCTTAATGAGCTGATGCCAAATCGCCTGACTGACACATACGCAACTCCATTGTTGTAGCTTAGGTCAATGTGGGAGGACCACATTAGCGCCTGTTACCAGACTAGTGACATGTGCATTCTTTTAAAAAAGTGACTAATACAGTATCTGATCATGATACCTAGATACCTCTATGTAGTTCTGAGTTGACCATTTTAGATGCCTGAGAGGCGGACCCACCAATGTAAAACGAGGCGGGGAGTGTTGTGTTGTCAGTAGAAAGGCACTAACGCCATAATGAGTCGGTTAGGAGAGCTGAGTGATTTCGAATATGCACTAGTCATTAGATGTCACCTAAATAACAAATCCATCAGGTACATTCCAGTCCTTCTACAGCTGCCGCAAGTCGACTGTTGATGAAGAGGTTGTGAAGTGGAAACACGAAGGAACAAACACCGGTAAAGCAAGACCACGCAGACCTCGTGTGCTGGCGGAGGCTGGTTGTAAAAAATCGCATTTAATCGGCGGATCGCATTTCTCGTGAGTTCCAAAGTGCTACCAGCAGTCCGTCAGTGCGCTGGGAGTTACAAAGAATGGGCTAAAATAATAGAGCAACTGCTCATCGCGTTTCTGCAGTCAGTACTAACAAGGCGAAGGCCTCAGAGACGGCCAACCGATTCGGCTCAGATTTGGCAGGTCGCTTGTGTACAACCTAAAACGAAGGTCTCTAAGATATTTTGGGTCAACACCCCCACGTTTTTGAGAAAATCACCCCTAAATGTTATGACGAGCGATCGACTCAAAATTGGCGTAATCGATAGATAATTGTAAATAGAGCATTTTTTATCATCAGGTATGGCGTCCGAAAACGCATACTTTTCCAGAAATCGAGGTAAGAAACTTTTAAAATTGCCGCGTCTGTGCCCACATGGTTAACGCCTGTCGTCGACAGCGCCGATAGCGCAACGGCCAAGGTAACTGGCTGGGAATCAGAAAACCCGGGTTCGAATCTCGAAGAAACCTAGCGGATGTTATTCTTCTCGTTTGTAATTTTCCATATCTCAATTGATAGGGATATGAGGGTTAACAAGGTAAGTAAATCAATAAGGAATGATAATAATAAGGTAGGCAAACTAATTTCCCAAATGCCGTGAGTTAGTAAAGTATTGAACTTTCAAGTCTTGTCACATGAAAACAACTCCGAGTAAAAGTGATGCGACTTCCTCACGAGGGATCACAGATAGCCAACCGTGCGACGCTTGTTTACAGCGAGGCACGGGACAGAATGCACGCGGGGAGAGTTATGTTGTCCCGGTTGCGTCCTCGTCATATCATAGGGAAGGAACAGTGTAGCTGTCGAAAGATTGCATTCATTAGATGCTCTTGGTGCCGTGAGTATATTTGTTTCGAATGTTTATATGACAAGAACCATACATCCAGTTGTTCGAAGAAAAGTGAGGACACGTAACAGTGACTGGAAGAGCCATTGTAAACTGACCTGGAGTAACATTTTAGTTGTTTACCATCCCAAGACGTTTGAGAAATTTATTTGCCTACCATATTATCATTACTTGTTGATTTACTTACCTTATTAACCCTCCTATCCCTATCAATTGAGATATGGAAAAATACAAACCAAAAGAATGACATCCACTACTTTCTTCGAGATTCGCAGCCAGTTACCTTGGCCGTTGCGCTATCGGTGTGTTGTTGTTGTTGTGGTCTTCAGTCCTGAGACTGGTTTGATGCAGCTCTCCATGCTACTCTATCCTGTGCAAGTTTCTTCATCTCCCAGTACCTACTGCAACCTACATCCTTCTGAATCTGCTTAGTGTATTCATCTCTTGGTCTCCCCCTACGATTTTTACCCTCCACGCTGCCCTCCAATACTAAATTGGTGATCCCTTGATGCCTCAGAATATGTCCTACTAACCGATCCCTTCTCCTGGTCAAGTTGTGCCACAAACTTCTCTTCTCCCCAATCCTATTCAATACTTCCTCATTAGTTAGGTGATCTACCCATCTAATCTTCAGCATTCTTCTGTAGCACCACATTTCGAAAGCTTCTATTCTCTTCTTGTCCAAACTATTTACCGTCCATGTTTCACTTCCATACATGGCTACACTCCATACAAATACTTTCAGAAATGACTTCCTGACACTTAAATCTATACTCGATGTTAACAAATTTCTCTTCTTCAGAAACGCTTTCCTTGCCATTGCCAGTCTACATTTTATATCCTCTCTACTTCGAACATCATCAGTTATTTTGCTACCCAAATAGCAAAACTCCTTTACTACTTTAAGTGTCTCATTTCCTAATCTAATTCCCTCAGCATCACCCGACTTAATTCGACTACATTCCATTATCCTCGTTTTGCTTTTGTTGATGTTCATCTTATATCCTCCTTTCAAGACACTGTCCATTCCGTTCAACTGCACTTCCAGGTCCTTTGTTGTCTCTGACAGAATTACAATGTCATCGGCAAACCTCAAGGTTTTTATTTCTTCTCCATGGATTTTAATACCTACTCCGAATTTTTCTTTTGTTTCCTTTACTGCTTGCTCGATATACAGATTGAATAACATCGGGGAGAGGCTACAACCCTGTCTTACTCCCTTCCCAACCACTGCTTCCCTTTCATGTCCCTCGACTCTTATAACTGCTATCTGGTTTCTGTACAAATTGTAAATAGCCTTTCGCTCCCTGTATTTTACCCCTGCCACCTTTAGAATTTGAAAGAGAGTATTCCAGTCAACATTGTCAAAAGCTTTCTCTAAGTCTACAAATGCTAGAAATGTAGGTTTGCCTTTCTTTAATCTTTCTTCTAAGATAAGTCGTAAGGTCAGTATTGCCTCACGTGTTCCAGTATTTCTACGGAATCCAAACTGATCTTCCCCGAGGTCAGCTTCTACTAGTTTTTCCATTCGTCTGTAAAGAATTCGTGTTAGTATTTTGCAGCTGTGAATTATTAAACTGATTGTTCGGTAATTTTCACATCTGTCAACACCTGCTTTCTTTGGGATTGGAATTATTATATTCTTCTTGAAGTCTGAGGGTATTTCGCCTGTTTCATACATCTTGCTCACCAGATGGTAGAGTTTTGTCAGGACTGGCTCTCCCAAGGCCGTCAGTAGTTCCAATGGAATGTTGTCTACTCCGGGGGCCTTGTTTCGACTCAGGTCTTTCAGTGCTCTGTCAAACTCTTCACGCAGTATCGTATCTCCCATTTCATCTTCATCTACATCCTCTTCCATTTCCATAATATTGTCCTCAAGTACATCGCCCTTGTATAGACCCTCTATATACTCCTTCCACCTTTCTGCTTTCCCTTCTTTGCTTAGAACTGGGTTTCCATCTGAGCTCTTTATGTTCATAGAAGTGGTTCTCTTATCTCCAAAGGTCTCTTTAATTTTCCTGTAGGCAGTATCTATCTTACCCCTAGTGAAATAAGCCTCTACATCCTTACATTTGTCCTCTAGCCATCCCTGCTTAGCCCTTTTGCACTTCCTGTCGATCTCATTTTTGAGACGTTTGTCGGTGCTGTCAGCGAAAAGCGTTGACCATGTGGGTACAGAAGCGGCAGTTGTAGAAGTTTCTTACCTCGATTTCTGCAAAAGTATGCGTTTTCGGACCCCATACCTGGTGATGAAAAATGCTGTATTTACAATTATCTATCGATCCTGCCAACTTTTGAGACGATCGCTCGTCATAACCTTTAGGGGTTATTTTCTCAAAAACGCGGGGGTGTTGACCGAAAATATCTTAGATTCCTTCGTTTTAGGTTGTACACAAGCGACCTATCAAATCTGAGCCGAATCGGTTGGCCGTGTCTGAGGCCTTCCCCTTGTAAGCGCCGCTCGAGCTGGTGTAAGAGCGATGCCACTCGGCAGTGGATGGCTGAAAAAGAATGGTTTGGAATGATGAATCACACTATACCCTGTGGCAATCCGTTGGAAGGATTTGGGTATGCTAAATGACAGAGAACATCGTGTGTAGGTATGAGGCCGTGTGCGGTATCAGGGTATTTTTCGTGGTTAGAGTATAGTCCTCTTATTGCGCTTAAGAGAATACTAAATGCGGAACAACGTTAACACATTTTACAGCCTCGTGTACTACGTTCAGCAGAAAAACAGTTCAGAGACGGTGATTGTATCAGCATGACAACACACCCTTCCTTCCTGAAACTGACTGACCTGTCCAGGGTCCCGGCCTAATCGCAGTGCAGTACGTTTGAGACGAGTCAGAACGGCGGCTTCGTTCCGGAATCTGACGTCCAACATCTCTGCCTCCCATGGTTAGGGGGAAAGAGCTGCCATTTCTACAGGCATATTCAGACATTTCACTGAAAGCATCCCCAGCGGAGTTCAAGCTGTCATAAAGGCGAAGGGTGGGCGCAATTCGTATTACAGTAAAATGACCGAACACTTTTGATCAGATAACGGATTTTGTTCGCTGAGGTTACGTGAGCATCATAACACACACGATCTTGTCCCATAATGCTGATTGTACGTCATTCTCATAAAAAATGACTTAATCGCAACGAGCATATACGTCCTATTATAATTTGACAGGACCGTTCATCATTGTGTAGTCAGTCTCCCACCTCGTCGCCACTTGGAAACAAGACCGTTGTCCTGGCACACGTGTACTACCGGCGCTTTACCCGTCGCCCTCATTATCTTTTTCCTTCCGAGAAAGAAGCCTTTGTCTTCTAGCATAACTTCTCATTTTACGGGCGAAGTGACGCCGGACCCTTACTTTCGCAAGCGGCAGTCGCTGTCTTTTATGCGGGAACGTTGCTGCAAAAAGAGGAAAGCACTACTACGGCTTCCTAGTATGTGTAATACGGAACTGGTAAGATGTAACAACGAATTTTTTTCACAAAAGCACTTTTATTTTATTGCCATATTTTTCAACAGTTAAATTGAAAAGGCTACTTACGTCATCAAAGGGGAACATCTGGTGTTAAGGCGAGTGGATTGCACCTTCTCAGCGTAAGATTTGCTGAGGATATTTCCCTAACAGCTAATAATGAAGACCACTGTCAGGATATACTTTTTAAATTAGCAACAGTTCACAAAAAGCAAAGCAAACTTGAGAATGGCACTTCATACGAAAATTGAGATATATGTGAAGCATAAAAGTTGATAAATTTCGTTATTTATCCAGCTTAATTACAGAAGAAAATAATTCCGTCATGGAAAGCGGAAGAACCTGCGTTTAATGAGAGAAGAAAGGAAAATTACGGTTCTGTTCCGTCGGAGACGAGGTCATTACACGTGGAACACAAGCTCCGAAATGGGAAGGACACTTGCCGTGTCTTTTCAAACGAACGATCCCGATATTTTCCTGAAGCTGTTTAGGTAAATCGTGGAACACGTTAATGCTGATGCTGCAGGGAGCTTTGAACCACCATCGTCCCCATGCACATCCCGTGTCTTACCATTGCGCAACCTCGCTCAGTCCAATGAGAGAAGACAACTGTCAATGGACGAGTTGTTCAGTACAGGAAGGAAAAAAGAATTACCAGGACGTTCTTTTTAAATGTGCTGCTGTATGTGTGTGAAAGCTGGACAGTCGTGAAAAAAAGGCAGACAGCGTTTAGAAGCGATGGCAGTTTGTCTTTGGGGAACACTAACGAGCACCAATAGCACAGAAAGAAAACACAATTAAGATTCTTTGAAAGAAATCAATCAGCGAAGAACGATGACTGTTCAGAACGATGAAATCTTCAAAATTATGATATATTTTCGATATTTATCTGTGTAAGTCAATAAGTGTCTGTAACTTTGCTCTTATTGTGCTTAGGTTGGCTCAACGGCTTAATGTGTTTACCAGCAGCTAGTCGCCCGTACTAAGTTGCAACGACAACACATCAACCCACTTCGTGCTGTTGCGACCTAAAAATGGGACGATAGAAGAACAGCGCTCCGTATCAGTTTTTTGTGGCTCGAACAGTTCTAAAGTGGCTGAACGAGCGTGAAGCATGAGAGAAGGGCGGGGGCATTCAGCTACAGCCACAACTAATACCAATATTAACGAGTCCGTTCCTTTATTCTGAATGACAGACAAGTGACTGTTGGTGATGTGGCAAATCACATCCAGAATAGTTGTGGTTCTGTGTGTAAAATCATGTACAACGAGCTCATCTTTCACAGACACTCTGCGAAATAGCTTCCAAAACATCTAGATGGAGAGCACAAGAGTTACCATATGAAAGTCTGTCACCATCAACTGGACCGTTATGCTACCGATGACGAAATGTCCCTGAAACGAATGATCAGTGTAGATGGTCTACTTAAAGATATCTTAAGAGGCCGTCGATTCAGCTCCGAAAACACGTGAAGGAAGTGGTGGGTACGTGGCTTGCTGCACAGCCAAAAATCCTTTTTTCACACAGTGTCGCAAAGCTTGTCCAACGGTTGACTAATTGCTTTGAAAAGCAGAGTGACCAGCTTGAAAAATGACACCAATAAAAACTGTGCTCTCGTGTTACAATAAATTATAAAAATTGATGGCAGATACTTATTGACAGTACGTTTTTAAAAAATTCTGTTAGGGGAAACACTTTTGGAAAAGAAAACAAACAGGACAAGATCTATTGGAGGTCAGAAAATGCCAGAACCATCAAGAAATGAAGAGGACTGTACAAAACAGAGAAGAGTGACTGTAGCGACAAAGCGTAGCCTTCAGAAGTCGATGATGATTTTTACTTCTGAACAGTGTCTCTGCGTTCTTTTATCCCATCGGATTGGACGCCAACGCACGTAATGGAAGTAGTTGTTCTGTTGTATGGCGAACATTTCTTCTCACAAAGCTAAATTTTATGTTAATGAATCGCAAAAACTCACTTGAGACTAAAAAGGGAGGGTAAGATGTATGTGGAACCAATTCAGATCGCAGCCCATGCGCCGTCGCCAGCGTGTGCTGTTGCACTAGCTGGTGGAAGAGCACAGTGTTTGTGCATAAATCTCGATCTTTCTTCAATTAACTCTTGTTTCGAACGATGTGGTAATGAAGTGCAGCCTGCAGCCTTTCTATTGCTGCATTTGTCCGTCTAATCTGTTGTTAGTATATCCTGACGATCCCATAAAGCAGTGTCATTAAGTGACGGAACGGTTTTTCCGGAGACTGAGGTTTCGCACTGTTTCTTATGAAATTTGCGGTTTCGTCCGGTTGCGGGTTGAATTGGCAACGAGGGCTCTGTAATGTTAGGATAGGGTCGTTTTCTCGAATTCCGTGTACAGTCTGAAGCATTTCTTTTTCTCTAGACACTTTTTGACGCACTAAAATATTTTTTAAATCTCGTTCACTTTCGTGAATAGACACAGGGGACTCTTAAAATAATGACCAGTACTGTTAGTGCCTTTGTTAATTTCCGAGAAGAAAATGTAAAATCCGATTTTTTAAGTGGAACTACGCTGTTTTTCTTGTTTCTATATAGTAGGCCTGGATTAATCGTCTTGCTGTTCACGGATTTGTTGACATTATCCGATAAATTAGTAGTATATCAGCCAGTTTTTTGCTAGGAAACATCGATGTAGAAGTGAGAAACATTCTATATTGTAAATATTTTACGAGCAGCACGAATTAAATAAGTTTCTCTCTCTCTCTCTCTCTCTCTCTCTCTCTCTCTCTCTCTCTCTCTCACACACACACACACACACACACACACACACAATAAAGCACTCTTGAAAGAATAAATCGCTGTTCTATATAAACATCATCGTGCCTTCTTCTCTTTAGGCATGTAAAGTATAGTGAACACAACACAATATGGGCAGCTACTTGGTGCTTATCGTTAAATGACCACCTCCTCCTTTTTCCTCCGCCTCCTACTGTACTGGTGGGAGCACACTTGTAGGAAACGCCGACTTACTCGCCATTTAACCGAGACCGTTGTCCAGCCCTAATCTCATTTTAAACCGACGAAACGAGCTTCGCTTTATTCAGTAAACTCTTAAATGCCACTTTCCATCGTACCTGTTGCTACTATGGCCTGCTGAACTCTTAAATCTTTTTAACCCTAGAACACTAAAGGGGGAGGGATCAGGGATCTTACATTCTATTAAACCTTTGTAAATTGTTCTACTCCAAATTTATTCAAAGAAAGTCATAATGTATAGATTACGCAATAGTTAATTACAATTATTAGATCTCCACTGGTACGTTACCTACCAAATTAGGTACAAAATGTCCTGTTTTGTACCCTTCCGCACCCGCAAATTTTTTAAACGAAACAAACGTTAATAACATTCTATATCTTTATTCTTAACATTTAAATACCTGCAGCCCTATGCCGCTAGAGGGCTCCGAATTGTAGCGTGTAATATGGCGATGTAACGCAACTACGTCGGTGCGGGAGAAACAGTGTGGTGTAATCGAGTTTCGAATTCAAAGAGTTAGTCCACCCTCTTCTTCTGCACGGCAATGCCAGATCGCACACGCGAGTGCTGCGACATCTGCAACAGTCCGACGCCTTGGGTTCACTGTCATAGATCATCCCCTGCACAGTCCCGACTTGGCCCCATCCGATTTTCATCTGTTTTCAGAATTTAAAGAACACTTTCGAGGACTTCACTTTGATAGTATGAAGCGCTGTAGGCAGAGGTGACGTTGCGACTCCTTCAACAAAGTCAAAACCGAGCGAGATGGCGCAGTGGTTAAGACACTGGATTCGCATTCGGGAGGACGACTGTTCAATCCAGCGTCCGGCCATCCTGATATAGGTTTTCCGTGATTTCCCTAAATCGCTCCAGGCTAACGCCGGGATGGTTCCTTTGAAAGGACACGGCCGACTTCCTTCCCCGTCTTTCCCTAATCCGATGAGACCGATGACCTCGCTGTCTGGTCTCCTTCCCCAAACAACCCAACCAAACAAAGTCAAACAATGTAGAGTGACTCTCTCTCGCTAGGAAAAATGTGTTCGTCGCCAGGGTAACTGCGTCGCGAAATAAATATGCTGACATCAAGAATAAAGATTTAGAATATTAATAACGTTTGTTTTGTTTAAATAGCTTTAAGAGTTTTCGGATAAAAATTCCGAGGCATCACTTTTCAGCACGCTTTCGTAATTGCGTTAAGGAATGCGCCGATGGATCCAAGTTTCATCCACGCTCACAGATTTGCAACCGTCTTGCAAATTGTGTCCAAATATTTCCCATTTCTGTGGAGAAATGTTGGTCCATTCCTGTTTTGCGCAAAAGTGAGAAACCCCAGCACCCACTGCAATCAGATTTTTCAGGTTTTTGCATGGCCATATTTACACGGAGATACTACTGTACTTCATTCGTTGAGATGCCTTATCACTTTTAACTTGCAGCCTTCCTTGGAATATAATGAACTTCGCAACTTGTTTTGTGCGTGATGACGTCGACTGCCCGCTTGAAGCATTCTGAACTTCAACGATCACGTCCCAACTCTTATTTGTACGTAAACAGTTTTCAGCGCCAAAGCATACTCCCATTGACTTAATTCTCTTCTGTCTTCTACGTCACAAGCCACGCCAATCACTGAAAATTGCCTCTCCAGGCTGTCATTCAAAAACACACCTTGTTACTAATTTCTGCCTTTTCCCGGAATGTACCTTATGGTCTGATATCTTGTCGAATGAGCCACGTTCACAAGCCCATGTGAGCCTTTCCCCAGCTCATACAGATATGTCGGACAACAGCCAAGAGCAGTGAGCAATTGACGTAATTTTGGTCTCTCTCGCAACAAATGAAACAAAAGGTCTACTGTGAACAGTCGCAATTTATTTCCACGACGGCGCGTCAGAGCTTTAAATATCCATCAGTTGGCTACATATGGTTTGGTAAGGTATGTAGCCTATGTGTTTTGTGTGCGCCTTCGTTGTAACCTGTGGCACTGTCTAGTACAAGATTACAGAAACAAATCTCTGTTTCAGTACATGGCCCGTAGTTTTCTGGAGGTTTTTGATTGCGATGAACGAAAATTTAAATGTAGAAGTTTAAACAACTCCAGGCCCATTTTTCTTTCCTGTACATCACGTACACCATGACCCTTTGTAAACACTAGCTAACTAAAATAAACTCCTCCCGAACAGGCCATGCAGGCTCCACGATACTGACAGGCCGCAGGGTGGTCCTCAGCCCACAGGCGTGGATATGGAGGGGCGTGTGGTCAGCACACCGCTCTCACGGCTGTATGTCTCACAAGGGCTGAGTGCACCCCGCTTGCCAACAGCGCTCGGCAGACCGGATGGTCACCCATCCAAGTGCTATCCCAGCTCGACAGTGCTTAACTTCGGTGATCTGACGGGAACCGGTGTTACCACTGCGGCAAGGCCGCTGGCACACTTCGTAAACACTGAAGGAGACAATGAGAGAGTCTGTAATCTCCTAAGAACAATGAACATATAACAAAGCAAACATGATTTTGGAACAAGTCTAAAATCGTTGTGCAGATCTTGGTAGCATAGAGCAACAGGTATCAGGGCTATTACAAATGATTGAAGCGATTTCATAAATTCACTGTAGCTCCATTCATTGACATATGGTCACGACACACTAGAGGTACGTAGAAAAACTCATAAAGTTTTGTTCGGCTGAAGCCGCACTTCAGGTTTCTGCCGCCAGAGCGCTCGAGAGCGCAGTGAGACAAAATGGCGACAGGAGCCGAGAAAGCGTATGTCGTGCTTGAAATACACTCACATCAGTCAGTCATAACAGTGCAACGACACTTCAGGACGAAGTTCAACAAAGATCCACCAACTGCTAACTCCATTCGGCGATGGTATGCGCAGTTTGAAGCTTCTGGATGCCTCTGTAAGGGGAAATCAACGGGTCGGCCTGCAGTGAACGAAGAATCGGTTGAACGCGTGCGGGCAAGTTTCACGCGTAGCCCGCGGAAGTCGACGAATAAAGCAAGCAGGAAGCTAAACGTACCACAGCCGACGGTTTGGAAAATCTTACGGAAAAGGCTAAAGCAGAAGCCTTACCGTTTACAATTGCTACAAGCCCTGACACCCGATGACAAAGTCAAACGCTTTGAATTTTCGGCGCGGTTGCAACAGCTCATGGAAGAGGCGGCGTTCAGTGCGAAACTTGTTTTCAGTGATGAAGCAACATTTTTTCTTAATGGTGAAGTGAACAGACACAATGTGCGAATCTGGGCGGTAGAGAATCCTCACGCATTCGTGCAGCAAATTCGCAATTCACCAAAAGTTAACGTGTTTTGTGCAATCTCACGGTTTAAAGTTTACGGCCCCTTTTTCTTCTGCGAAAAAAACGTTACAGGACACGTGTATCTGGACATGCTGGAAAATTGGCTCATGCCACAACTGGAGACAGACAGCGCCGACTTCATCTTTCAACAGGATGGTGCTCCACCGCACTTCCATCATGATGTTCAGCATTTCTTTAACAGGAGATTGGAAAACCGATGGATCGGTCGTGGTGGAGATCATGATCAGCAGTTCATGTCATGGCCTCCACGCTCTCCCGACTTAACCCCATGCGATTTCTTTCTGTGGGGTTATGTGAAAGATTCAGTGTTTAAACCTCTACCAAGAAACGTGCCAGAACTGCGAGCTCGCATCAACGATGCTTTCGAACTCATTGATGGGGACATGCTGCGCCGAGTGTGGGAGGAACTTGATTATCGGCTTGATGTCTGCCGAATCACTAAAGGGGCACATATCGAACATTTGTGAATGCCTAAAAAAGCTTTTTGAGTTTTTGTATGTGTGTGCAAAGCATTGTGAAAATATCTCAAATAATAAAGTTATTGTAGAGCTGTGAAATCGCTTCAATCATTTGTAATAACCCTGTACAAGCGTAAATATCTCCAGTGGCCACAGATTCTTTTCAGTCATGATTATATAGGTTAACAGTTTGTAAATATGTAAATGATCAACATGGGACGTTATAAACATTAAGTGGAACGAACATACAAAATAATTATGTTTCTAACAGTGGGAAAATCGATTTGTATAACAATTTACTTATTATTACAATGTTAAATTGCAATATGTGTTTGCCGTGTGGTCTAGTGGAAAGAGCCGTACACACAACGGTCCTGGGTTGAAGCACGGATGGGTGGGGAGGGGGGCAGGGGTGTCCCGTTCCAACGTTCCATTCCGTCCAGGACCGCCCCAGATCCGTTCGGCCTGCTATCACGTGAGTATCAGGGGCAAGAGGCGCCGTGGCGAAGAAAGGCTGCCCTCTGACAGCAGTCAAGCCAATAGCCCATTCATGGGGCTGCTACCCCCCCCCCCCCTCGCCGATACATACGCACTCAAAAAGCCTCCGTTCTGCGCCTCGTATTTTCTAATAATTAGTCAGATGTATGTTTGCATGACAGACTCGAGCCTTGTGATCTGTTTTTCAGCGATTGTTGTATCCAACCATCTCTTTATTGCCTCTAGAGGAGGAGGAGGAGGAGCAGCAGCAGCAGCATCCTACAATAAGGTTACTAAGAGGGTTCCATATTTATGTTTTTATATTGCAAAACATGGATCGTTAGGTGGACCCCCTATGATAGCGTTTGCTATCATCGTAGCGCACAGTTAAAATACGATAAATCACAGAGCAAATTTTACACGATTTAATGTAAACAGCGCATAAGAATCGGTTGCAAAGTAAGTAACTTATAAGTCGTGAGACAGCAGATCCAGATAGGCGAAGGGAACCTGGAAGCCACTGGTCAGTGCCCGAGACGAAGAAGAAGAAAAAGAAGAAGAATAGTAGTAATTCAAATATTTGAACAGACGTAAGGAGTCAAAGCTGTGGAAAATTAACTCTTACCAAATTTAGGAAATGATGAACTACGTAATAATAGAATACTTGAGCTAAGAAAGTTGGAGTGGGAAGGGCACAAGTATTTCTCTAGGTGCAGTAGTTCTTAGAAATTAGTGGGCTCCAGGAAGAAGAGAGCTGACACCGGCGGACGCCTTTCTTTGGAGCTGTATGAAGGATTGTGGGGCCCTCTGGTCAAGTCCGCCACTTTGTCCTGAGCAGCTGCACGTTCTATTTTATCCACGATCAGAGTTAAAATGTTGCTCCAATACTGATCTAACAACGTGTTTGTAATAGAAAGTTCTCGTGATTTGTTGTGGCTAGTTTATAATGCTTTATTCTACCATTTCCATATTTTTGGTGTCTTGAAGAAAAAAAAGCAACATTTTCCGATCTCTCCTTTCTCTTCTCAGATGTCTTGTTGTCCTGAACTTTAGCATAAATTGACATTTACAAAAGTGGTGTGTTGCTTGTTGGTTTTGTCTCGGTACTTTCGGCCGACATTAGTTCCACAACTATCCTGACGTTTCGCCAGCAAATGCTGCGCTTTTTTGACCTGTGTCTCGCGAAGCCTTGGGCAGATTGCACTGGTGAGTGCTTTTCCAGTGCTGCCGTGGCATTCCCGTCACAACTCAATATGATACGTGACGTGACACTTGCCGGTAAACAGTGAATCGGACATCGACTTATTTTTCAGATATTATTTGTGTGGCCTGTTTAGTATATCACAGCGACCCTGCTGAGCTATCAGGATAAAATAAGACGGGCACTCTAGAAGATATGCTTACGATGTTTTTGACCATTATAACGAAGTATGTTGACGTAGAACTAAACTGCTACCGGTATTATCTTAAATCGACGGTTACAAAATTTCCTCTGGTCTATTTTTGTAAATGACACTCCTATTAACTTAATAGTATAGTTGAAGATTTAAAATGTATTTGCGTGCACATACTCAAGTTTTTAGTGGATGGACATTTTTCTATCGTGCGGCATTGTTACACAGCAGACAATTATTGTCCAATACTGCACATTATTCTGTAATAATGCCCGATGCCGCCATCAGTCAACAGAGTTTTGACGCATAGATATGCCATTATCGAAGCTACTCCGTTGCCGATTGGTCGGACGTCTGAAAATGCACTGGACGCTCGAAATAAGGACCCGCAGCGTCACCGATATTTTACCGGCTAATGTTCCCTTGAGAAAACGACGAGGCCCACGAGAAAGACAGGCCGCGGTGCGTAGGTCACGAAGATAGGCATGAATTCGTTCACTCGCTCGCTCGCTAGCTCAGCTCAGCAGACAAAATGCAAGCCTGTTAACTCGCAGCTAGGCGTGTACGTACTAACGAGAATTGCATTCTCTACTGGAATCTGCTATTATGAAGTCTTATTAATTAACAGTACTACAACAAAATTTAACATCAATACTCGATATAAATTGTATAACGGCTTGTTTAGAGCATTTAGCGTCTTTTGATTAACAGTTCTCATTTCACACAAGAAGTGGTGCCTTATGCAACTGATAATCATTTTGGCATGATTTTAATTTTACTGTACCCTAATAGAGTTGTAACAAAATATAAGTAAGCCCGTGGATTTACGATCATTGTTGGACTAATAACAGTAATTCTCCTTAATAGCGGATTCCGGTAGAAGATGCAGTTGTCGTTTGTACGTACACATCTAGTTACTATACTACTGGCCAATAAAATTTCTACACCACGAAGACGACGTGCTACAGACGCGAAAATTAACCGACAGGAAAAAGATGCTGTGATATGCAAATGATTAGCATCGCAGAGCATTCACACAAGGTTGGTGCCGGTGGCGACATTTACAACCTGGTGATATGAGGAAAGGTTCCAACCGATTTCTCATACACAAACAGCAGTTGACCGGCGTTGCCTGGTGAAACGTTGTTGTGATGCCTCGTGTAAGGAGGAGATGTGCGTACCATCACGTTTCCGACTTTGATAAAGGTCAGATTGTAGCCTATCGCGATTGCGGTTTATCGTATCGCGACGTTGCTGCTCGCGTTGGTCTAGATCCAATGACTGTTAGCAGAATATGGAATCGGCGAGTTCAGGAGGGTAATACGGAATGCCGTGCTCGATCCCAACGGCCTAGTATCACTAGCAGTCGAGATGACAGGCATCTTATCCGAATGGCTGTAACGGATCGTACAGCCACGTCTCGATGCCTGAGTCAACAGATGAGGGCGTTTGCAAAACAACAACCATCTGCACGAACAGTTCTACGACGTCTGCAGCAGCAGGGACTAACAGCTCGGAGACCATGGCTGCGGTTAGCCTTGACGCTGCATCACAGACAGGAGCGCCTGCGATGGTGTACTCCACGACGGACCTGTGTGCATGAAAGGCAAAACGTCTTTTTTTTTCGGATGAATCCAGGTTCTGTTCACAGCGTCATGATGGTCGCATCCGCGTTTGGCGACATCGCGGTGAACGCACATTGGAAGCGTGTATTCGTCATCGCCATACTGGCGTATCACCGGCGTGATGGTATGGGGTGCCATTGGTTACACGTCTCGGTCACCTCTTGTTCGCATTGACGGCACTTTGAACAGTGGACGTTACATTTCAGATGTGTTATGACCCGTGGCTCTACCCTTCATTCGATCACTGCGAAACCCTACATTTCGGTACTATAATGCACGACCGCATGTTGCACGTCCCGTACGGGTCTTCCTGGATAACAAAATGTTCGACTGCATCCCTGGCCAGCACATTCTCCAGATCTCTCACCAATTGAAAACGTCTGGTCAATGGTGGCTGAGTAACTGGCTCGCCACAATACGCCAGTCACTACTCTTGATGAACTGTAGTACCGTGTTGAAGCTGCATGGGCAGCTGTACCTGTACACGCCATCCTAGCTCTGTTTGACTCAATGCTCAGGCGTTTCAAGGCCGTTATTATGGCCAGATGTTGTTGTTCTGGGTACTGATTTCTCAGGATCTATGCACCCAAATTGCGTGAAAATGTAATCACATGTCAGTTGTAGTATAATATATTTGTCCAATGAATACTCGTTTATCATCTGCATTTCTTCTTGGTGTAGCAATTTTAATGGCCAGTAGTGTAGTTAACAAGTGTAGAAATGTAGTTGCTGACTTAAGCGAACGAGCGAGCGTAGCCCTACCTTCGTGACGTACGCGCCGCAGCCTGTCTTTCTCGTAGGCCCCGGAAAACGATACATGACGTTCTCAAATGGTTCAAATGGCTCTGAGCACTGTGGGACTTAACATCTGAGGTCATCAGTCCCCTAGAACTTAGAACTACTTAAACCTAACTGACGCAAGGACAACATCTGAGGTCATCAGTCCCCTAGAACTTAGAACTACTTAAACCTAACTGACGCAAGGACATCACACACATCCTTGCCCGAGGCAGGATTCGAACCTGAGACCGTAGCAGCAGCGCGCTTCCGTACTGAAGCGCCTAGAACCACTCGGCCACAGCGGCCGGCACATGACGTACTCCATTGGCTTCTGCCATCATCGAATCCACTCATATCGAGATTCCAGAAAATGACACTTGAAGAGGATAAACATACAGATGCCATCTGAGGTAAAAAGAGCTGCTTTTGGAACAGTCTCGCAGTGGACAATGCGATAGCAACCCTTCCAATAGCGATAACGACGCAAGCGACTAATGTGACAACCATGTCGATTGAAAAATGCGAAATACCGGAAAAAAGTTCCAATGTGGCAATATCCTTCTGTCGTTAACATCGACTTACAATAATTTATATCCTAAATTTTACTCGACTCTTCTAAATTTATAATTTTGGATCTGCTATTTTGAATTTTGTAATTGCAAAGTCAGATTCGTAATCAGGCATCCCAAAAATCTATTATGTCCAGATTTTGAAGCACTATGTGTCTGCCAGATAACGGTGATCAAAGTTTCTTCCACCACCTGAGTCCGAACAAGCTACGTTGGAGTCGAGCCCTTCGGTACAGGCGTGTGTGTTATCGATCTCGTCTGCGGAAAAGCTGAAGATGTTAGAGAACACGAAGAGAGACTGTCGGTTGTCGTTGTCTCTCTGCTGCGATGTAGTGTCCACTTTAACGATTCCTGTGTCAGGTGTCGACACTGAAACGCTAGCCGTTGACGAAGAGCGTATCGCGGCAGCCGTGGAGTGAATGTGTGCGCGCGGATGGCTGGGGCGTGGCATGATGAATGCCAAATGGGCGCACATTAAGGTCAGGCGTAAGAGTTGCGAAGCTACGCCGTCTCACTTCTGCCGGCAGCGTGTCAAGGATGGCTGCTCGCTTCCTCTGCCCGGCACCAGTCGCCAGTGAAGTGCTCTCAGGAAGCCTTCGTGTGAGCTCCAATTGCTGCGATTGTATCACCGTAGTCATATCGCGACTTGTATGATGGAGGACGTAGTACGTTGAAACGTACCGTCCCGGAAGCTTCTCTTGTTTTGCACAAACGCCCCTCTTGTAGCGTCTGCCATTGATGTGGATTTCGGTAATGCTCTAGCACCGACAAATGAAGCCGCTCTTCGTAGGATATTTGCTTTCTCTCCTATTAATTCTGCTTGGTAAGAGTCGCAGAGTGATAAATAATATTGAAGAATAGGGCGAACGAACGTTTCTTAAGCCACCTGTTTCGTCGATGAATTACATTTCCTTAAGATTCTCCATTTCGTATCAGCCTAACTTCCGCTTTCGTACAGCTAGTTTTATCTGCTCTTTCAACTTTAGGTCGCTCCGGACGGTTACTCCTAGGTATTTTGCGGTTGTTAATGTTTTCAATGATTTATCTACATTAGTATAGTCGAACAACAAAGGGTCTTTCTGTCTATGTGTTCGCAATGCATTAGAGTTACTTCAGTGTCGATTGCCCTCCCTGCACCAATCGCCGATCCCCCGAAGATCTCCCTGCATATTGCATTCTAACTTTTGTCGTCGCAGCCTACCTATAGACAAAAGCATCTTCTGCGCACAACCTCATGGAAAGAAGGAGCGCAAGCTTGGATTACGAAGGGCTGGGGAAGGAAATCGGCCATGTCGTTTAAAAGGAACCATCCCGGCATTTGACATAAGAGATTTAGGGAAATAATGGAAAACGAAATTAAGGATATCCGGCCGGGTATTTGTATCGTCCTCTTACGCAATGCGAGTCTAGTGTGACAGCCTTGTGGACGTTTCGCCTTCGTCTCTACTTCCGAAGCAGACTTTACCTCAGACAAAGTGTTGAGTACTGTCTGCTAGGAATACCCGAATCCCGTTACAAATCTGGTCTCATATTCCGTACGTTCGTATTTTGTTCACTAAACGACGGAGTGTAACTGGATCGAATGCATTCCGGAAGTCAAGGAACAGGACAGCGATACTAACACGTGTTTATTTATTTACTTCACCGCTTTCGTACAAAGAAGAAAGTGCCGACACTGGTTTCATGCTTGCAATTCCAACCCAGGCGTTAGCTGTTTACTTTCGCCTTTGTATCCTTTTTCTCTATTAGATAATTTAGGAGTCGACCAGAACCGCCATGTTGCAAAGAGATGTGGGAGAAGTTCACAGTTTTATTTGAAGGTTGGGTCCATTCTCGGAAGGTCCGTAGTCAGCTTCTTTTTCCTTAGCAAGCACCAACCTCGCAGCAGAGCCTTATATTATGCAAAATAGCTCTGCCGTGTGGCCATTTAGTAAAGTCAGGCGTAACACGCCAAACGGACGTATTTCGACTACGTTTGCCATACGTTGTTAAAGTGCAGCTGGGTGGAACAACACTCTTCCAACACTGGAACGACTGCCTCGCCGGGCGTTTTTTGCTTGGGTTTATTGAACATTTGTGCCAACAGCTTTGATACAAGTATACAATCATATATACAGAGAAATCATATTATAAATACACTGTCGGGAAAAAATGCAACACCCTCAAAGACTAGGTCATTTTATTGACAAGCGAGGCGACTGGTAGTTCATCATTATAGGAGTATAAACGAAAAACACATGCCACAGTAAAGTCGCAGGTTCGAATCCTGCCTCGGGCATGGATGTGTGTGATGTCCTTAGGTTAGTTAGGTTTAAGTAGTTCTAAGTTCTAGGGGACTGATAACCACAGATGTTAAGTCCCATAGTGCTCAGAGCCATTTTTGAATCACAGTAAAGAGTGCCCAGACAGTCGCATCAGTACACAGTCTACCCCCTCTCTGGCGGCGATGCAGGCGTATTCCCGCATGCACACGATCAAAAAGGTAGCGAACGGCATCCTGCGACACGCTAAGCACGTTGCGCCTTTTGCTCCAATTCGGCGATACTTCTTGCAGGCTCTGGGGATTAAACTCCCGCATCATCATGTCCCTTACATGTTCAGTTGGTGAAAGATGTGGTGATCTTGCTGGCCAGGGCAATTGTTGTAAACCACGAAGCGCACGTTGCGCTACAGCAGCCGTATGGTGGACGTGCGTTGTCCTGCGGAAGAAGTACATCACCTTCCTGTCGAAGAAATTGCAGTAGCACGGGGATAACAGCCTGCGCAACGTAGCGGACACTGGTTTCTTTACCCTGCACAAACACTAAATGTGACTCAAGAGTTCTAGCTGGCGGCCCCCACACGGTCAAGACTGAGACGGCACCTGTCTGTCGTGGGCGAATGCACTCTGCAATAGGCAACTCATCAGGTCTGCGCCGTACACGCATACGTTCATCACTCGCATACAGTCAGGGCCTGCTCTCAACGCTGAAGACAACAGAGAGCCGTTCTGCTCTCCACGGCCCCAGAGCAGCAATGTTTGGCGGTGTCGTAGTGTCAGTGGTAGCCTGGCTGGTGTGCGGACATTTGCCACGCCGGATATTTGCCACGGTTTTACCTGCTCCGAAGGGTTGGGTCCCTTGTCTCCCCCTCCTCCTCCTCCACCCCATCGCTGTCGCGCAGTAAAGGTGCCATTCCGCTGGTTTACTTAATATAGGACCAGAATCTCTTTGGATTTTCTGCCACATTTCTAGAGAGACTTTCGTTGCGGAAATTATTAAATGCATCTCGCATTGAAATCCGCACCAAATTTCGAGCCTCAGTAAAACTTCGCCAATCTTGGAGATTTTGCGTTCGTCTAAATTATACGTGCCTTTTTCGGTGCTCGTGCAGCAGCTTTCTGTAGTGTTTTGTGTACCATGGGGGATCGGTCCCGTCTCTTATTAATATATTTGGTATGAATCTCTCGAGTGCCGTTGATACTATTTCTTTGAACTGAAGCCACATATGGTCTTTATTTACATAGCTTGGAAGGATTGGAGACTGTCTCTTAGAAAGACGTCAACCGGATTTTTAGCTGCTTTTCTAAATAGATATATTTCGCGTTTAGTTTTGGTGAATTCCTTTGTCACGGAGTTGAGCCTCGCTACGACTGTGTCACTAATCCCTGCATCCGTCGAGATGCTCAGGATTATTTGTGGCTAAGAGGTCAAGTCAGTTTTTGTAACCATTTACAATCTGAATGGCCTCGTGAACTAATTGTTCAAAATAATTTTAAAAAAGCATCTAGAACAATTACGGAAGTTGTTTTCTATCCACAATAGGGTCTTAAAATGTATTTTTTTCAACATACAGAAGGTAGATTGAAGTCACTGCCAACTATAATTGTATGAATAGCGTATCTATTTGTGATGAGACTCGAGTCTTCTTTGAACTGTTCAGCAACTGTTTCATTGAGACCGAGGGTCGGTAAAAGGAGCCAGTTATTAATTTATTCCGGTTGTCGAATATAACCTCTGCGCATACTAAGTCACAGAAACTATCTGCTTCAATGTCGCTTGTGAGCTGAAACACACATTACATTATTTTTCCTTAAGTTGTGCTTCTTATTTCTGTTGTAGTGCAGGTCATCACAATTACGGCTTTTCCCTCCAAATCCTAGGATGCTTTCTCTCTGACCCTGTAAATATCAGAACTAAACAATGTAGAACAACAACGTACGTTACAAGCATACCATTCTGTATTACTTCATTTCCTTATTTCTAACATTTTAAAATTGTACGTCGACTGTAGATGACATGTCAATCGTAGATGTTCTTACCTCTATTTAGTGAACGTACACTCCTGGAAATTGAAATAAGAACACCGTGAATTCATTGTCCCTGGAAGGGGAAACTTGATTGATACATTCCTGGGGTCAGATACATGATCACACTGACAGAACCACAGGCACATAGACACAGGCAACAGAGCATGCACAATGTCGGCACTAGTACAGTGTATATCCACCTTTCGCAGCAATGCAGGCTGCTATTCTCCCATGGAGACGATCGTAGAGATGCTGGATGTAGTCCTGTGGAACGGCTTGCCATGCCATTTCCACCTGGCGCCTCAGTTGGACCAGCGTTCGTGCTGGACGTGCAGACCGCGTGAGACGACGCTTCATCTAGTCCCAAACATGCTCAATGGGGGACAGATCCGGAGATCTTGCTGGCCAGGGTAGTTGACTTACACCTTCTAGAGCACGTTGGGTGGCACGGGATACATGCGGACGTGCATTGTCCTGTTGGAACAGCAAGTTCCCTTGCCGGTCTAGGAATGGTAGAACGATGGGTTCGATGACGGTTTGGATGTACCGTGCACTATTCAGTGTCCCCTCGACGATCACCAGTGGTATACGGCCAGTGTAGGAGATCGCTCCCCACACCATGATGTCGGGTGTTGGCCCTGTGTGCCTCGATCGTATGCAGTCCTGATTGTGGCACTCACCTGCACGGCGCCAAACACGCATACGCCGAAGACGACACGTCTCCATTCGTCCCTCCATTCACGCCTGTCGCGACACCACTGGAGGCGGGCTGCACGATGTTGTGGCGTGAGCGGAAGACGGCCTAACAGTGTGCGGGACCGTAGCCCAGCTTCATGGAGACGGTTGCGAATGGTCCTCGCCGATACCCCAGGAGCAACAGTGTCCCTAATTTGCTGGGAAGTGGCGGTGCGGTCCCCTACGGCACTGCGTAGGATCCTACGGTCTTGGCGTGCATCCGTGCGCCGCTGCGGTCCGGTCCCAGGTCGACGGGCACGTGCACCTTCCGCCGACCACTGGCGACAACATCGATGTACTGTGGAGACCTCACGCCCCACGTGTTGAGCAATTCGGCGGTACGTCCACCCGGCCTCCCGCATGCCCACTATACGCCCTCGCTCAAAGTCCGTCAACTGCACATACGGTTCATGTCCACGCTGTCGCGGCATGCTACCAGTGTTAAAGACTGCGATGGAGCTCCGTATGCCACGGCAAACTGGCTGACATTGACGGCGGCGGTGCACAAATGCTGCGCGGCTAGCGCCATTCGACGGCCAACACCGCGGTTCCTGGTGTGTCCGCTGTGCCGTGCGTGTGATCATTGCTTGTACAGCCCTCTCGCAGTGTCCGGAGCAAGTATGGTGGGTCTGACACACCGGTGTCAATGTGTTCTTTTTTCCATTTCCAGGAGTGTATTTTCAGTCATGTTTTGAACATTGCCCCGCTACACTTTATTAACTAATGTTTCGCCGCAAGGGATATCAGATTTTAGAGAGTAAATTAATATCGAGTACGTCGTTCTTCTTTTCAAACATTCACATTTCCATTTCTTCTTGCCTTATTGTCTTTTGGGCATGCAGTTGTAGTAATTGAAGTAGGCACAAATGCAGTGATCAAAAGGAAATGATTAGCGTACATTCGCATTCTCTTTACATCGTTCCTTTCTTGTTGTTCCCCTGCCCATGGACTGTTCCTGTCGCAATCAGTAAGCATGAAAGGAAGCTACAGTACAGACAGAGGGATCTAGGGATCCGTGTTCATACTTGGCAGAACTAATTACATACTAACATAATCGTCGGTATTGCTTTCGTTTCCCAAAAGTTATAAATATTTCGATTACGGAAAGATGTCGAAGAAGAAGGTCCCTTACGTACAGGTTGTATCGAGTAAGATGTGGAGACGGCGGTTTGAAAGCGGACAGAAGTAGTACGAGGAAGGGCGTCCCTTACCTGAGGGATCGCTACCTGGCGAAGGGGCAAGTGTGGCAAATGTTCGGCGTGGCAAATGTCCGGCATTCAACCTGGCTAGCAGGGCACGTGTTCTTAGTCCTGCTGCAAGCAAAAGGATTCCAGTGGTCCTTGGTGACACAGCAGGTGCCCCGCTTTCGTTCCTGGATGGTGTTTGGTCGGCAGCACCTGCTCGCACAGTGCGTCGCTCTTGGCACGCGTCTGTTCCACGTGCAGAGCATGTTATACATGTGTGGGAATGTTCCAGAGACCAGTGTTGAAAGCAGCAGCACACCACCGATAAATTATGCCCAAAATGTGTAGCAATTCGTCGAGACGTCCATCCAGCATCCAACAGGCCTAAAATCGGGCCCGCTCAAACGAGTGAAGCTGTTAAGGACTACATAGTCGTCGGTGGGGCATGCTTCTAGCCTAGAATAAATGTTTGAAACATTCATCTTTAAACTAGGCACCGTTACTGCTCGCAGAGTCAAAACAGGCTGAGCACAAACAGGCCTTGTGAGTGGCATCTGATGGCCGATGACCGTAACAAATACAGTCACTAACACACAACCGTTCTGTATCCACATATCGTGGTGCCACTGAACACAGTCCTGGTGGGTGTTGCACTTTTTCCAACAGTGTAGTTTCAACAGTGATTTAAAATTGTTTTACAATTTTCACATAGGTTAATACTTGTAATTAAGGAATCTTGTCGTATCAAGACGAAGATGAAAACGAAATAAATATAAAAAAAGACAACTTGGCATAGAATGGGAAGCATAGCCTGCAGACTAGAGTGATCCCTGAACCACAGATAGAATACCAAATTTAATATACACGCGTTACGGTCCCGTATAAAGCAAAAAAGGCCTTTCAGTTTCACAAGATTTTACAGTTGACGGTTCTTTTGTGCCTCGAAAAAACCCAGGAAAAGAGCAAGTAGTTTACAACAGCTTCTTCTCTCTTCTGATAGTCGCAGAAATTGTTATGGTTGTTGCCTACCCGATGTAAGTGGGAAGGAGAGTGCGGTTTGTACGCATTCGTACCAAGGTACTTATTAGCCTCCTCCTATCCTGAAATTTTTAGTATCAGGGGGAGCTTATAGTTACTGATTGTGTCGCAGCGTATTGAGGTTTATAGTCGACTGAAAGGCGCCAAGTGTACAGCAAGTTGTGTATGGCGTTTAGTTTGTGCGAGACCATCAAAAAAGTTAAAGTCAACGAAATGAAGCAGACACTCACACATCGACAGCATCACACAAAAATGACATAATACACACAAAAAACGCACTTGAAAATAGAAACATTTCCCGAAACGCGTCTTGTGAAAAGTAAATAAAGAAAATCGTGACTGGTAGCAGAAGATTTATTTATAAACAAACCCATCCTCTTCCCATTCTTCGTCGGCCAGTGGGCCGCCCAACTATCTTTTAACAATGTTCTTCAGCAAAGTTTACAGACTAATAAAATACTCGTTCTCTACTGTCTCGTTGGCCTGATTGTTTGTTTTGTGTTTTTTAAAAAGTGAAATACCGTGTCGGTGGCAAAACTTTACTGAAATTTTAGGGAAGAACTATAAGAGCGCACCGACAAATCGTACATTGTGATTACGAACTTCCGAAGATTTTGAGAGCGATCATAATATCGTGTGAAGAGAAAGCAAAGATTAACACACGTTATTGTTAAAGCAAACAGAGACAAAAGAGCTTCAAAAAGCAAAGATAATTTCGCTGTTTCAGCGGAACGTAAACCTGTGTTCGTGGACACCGGAACAGATTTTTCTCCCCCTGAGATCCAGTATTTCTAACGCGGGGAACTCCCCATCGAACCCCCCGCCCTCCCCCTCATATTTAGTGGTAAGATGGCCCAGTGGATAGCCTTTCAAAAACTGAACATAAATAAAGCATGAGGACAGGAGGAACGGGTCAGAACTGTGAAAAAAGAAGCAAAATACAAACAGTGAACGGTCTAAGCTCAACATTTGCTACGTCGATCGAACGTAATCACGGTGTCGTGATTATGTGGCCACTGTGATGGTTTGAGTTGTTTGGGGAAAGAGACCAAACAGCGAGGTCATCGGTCTCATTGGATTAGGGAAGGAAGTCGGCCGTGCCCTTTCAAAGGAACCATAGCGGCATTTGCCTGAAGCGATTTAGGGAAATCACGGAGAACCAAAATCGGTATGGCCGGAGGCGGTTTTAAACCGTAAGTTCAGTTTTCCATTTTACATTGGTATGTCAATAGATTCATATCTGTCCTTGTGGGGCACTATTAAAGCTGAGGTCAGTGTCGCTTGTCGAGGTAAGTTTGACAAATGAGTGAAGTAAACCACGTGATTTTGCTTCATTAACCTTCCTTTTATTTTCAGTATGTCGGTCAATATTAAGGGTGAGTTACGGACGGATGAATTTTATGACATACCATGGATGACGAACATTTGATTACTGTTATTTTACTCTGAACTTAGAGATTGAAAGAAACGTCGTAGATGAACTTTACAACTGTTTACCTGCACAACATACGAGCGTCAAGACTTGCTCTGAGCTGCCCTTACTGCCACTACCCGAATTCCGCAACTAGCTGTAGACATATGATTTTCTCTTATTTACACATCAGAAAGTCATATTGTATGAGCGTAGCTGTGTTAAACTAAAAAAAATTGAATAAATTTACCATAAGGTAATTTGCTATCTCAAATACCCTAACTGAAAGGACGATTTCGAAAAATGTGTTAAAAAAATAAAAGTAAATAATGATGATCTTCAGTTGGAGGTACTTTCATTCAAAAGACTGTTTTAAGTTAACATTTAAACTTTTCACGAATCGCGCTTCAGTAAGTATGGTCTGTTCATTTTACAATTTTACAATTGCGCAATTTTGTTGGGATGAGTTTTTTCTTTGGTTTGCTTTTCAGTTTTTGATACGGAACCAGAGCCGACGCTATTTAGACGAATTTAAGAACCTGTTAGTAGTCTTCTCTAGTACAAAAATGTATGTATTAGAGTGAACCGATTCAAACTAAAACGAGAATAAAAACTCTAGCACACAGCTGTCTTTCTCCAAAGAATTCCTCTGCCCAAATATATGTACACGCTCATACAAATGAAGGGCGAGTTGAGAAATTCCGGTAGGGTATTAGTGGACCCTGGACCTTTCCTGAATTACCGAATTCGTGACTGCCCGAAGAGAAGCAAATAGGTCCTTCATCCGCAGTGTTTTAAAGTTCTCTGAGGGCGAAAACTTCTCAACAGTAATCTGCTCCGAGAGTCATTAAACCTCCCTGCTTTTTACGTCATAAATAGGGTGTAACATGGCAGCTCAAATGAAGCTGTTGGATGCAAATACCGGTTGTTAGTTGAAGTGAAGCTACTCGCGGAGGTTCAGTGTGACCTGTAATTACAGTATGGCAGCGAAACTTGGTTGATATGCTAGTGCGTTAATGCGCAACCAATTTACCCTGGAAAAAATTAGTTCCTATTTTGATCACCAGGTGCAAATCTGGCACTGTATAGTATCTCGTCGTCGTCTCAGGTGCTCATATTGAACACATTTGTGTAAGTGGCAGATAATAGTAGCCAACGTTATGCCTTTTTCATTTATTTTACTTTTTCTGCCCACATCCCGCCCCTAATCCATTACATATGGAAACTTTTCTATATTTCTTGCTTTGGCAGCGCTAGATTTCCACTTGGTGGCCAAAATTGGAATTATATTTTTTCCAGCGTACATCGGTTCCGCTTTAATGCATAAGAATATCTACCACGTTTCAGTACCGTACAATAATTACTGCCCACACTGGACCTCTGTGAGTAGCTGCACTTCAATTTTAACCACCCTGAGGAAAAGGAATGAGTTCAATACCTGATCGACGCTTGGATTTTTACTGAGGAAAAGGAATGTGTTCAATTCCTGATCGACGCTTGGATTTTTACTGGCAGTCATGTGTCTGTGACTTTAATAAGCACTAAAAATCGTCGGATGAATGTTAAAAAATAGTTCAGTAAGTATTTTAAGAAAGATCAATCCATATCAATATTAGATATTGGTATACTCCTGATTGAAGCCAGAATCCAGCAACAAAATTTCAGAGAGGATGTTCACTGATATTTTCTGCATATCCTGTGGTCTCCAGTGTCTCGTTAAAGAATAATTGCTTTTCTGTTTGTATGTATATTGCACTAAAAATATCTACACAAAAGTGCAAATGTCAACGATATGTCTTGTTTGGAAGCAAACTTAGGGATAAAGATAGAACAGTTTTTTTCAGTTGATGCTGTGAACCCACATTATTAAAGATACTGTACGTAAAACAGTAGTGGCATTCATAATCAGTTAACTATGGCTTGAAGTCGAAACTGCTTCATTTCAAGCCAGGTTATTACTTAGTCTTCAGTGCTGACATTAAGTTTATTCCAATCAGCAATCATTTACCATTTGTTGTTTTGTTGATTGCACTGCTTAATAATTAATGTTTCCCACGAGGACGTTCTGAATCCCGGCAGATCTAAATTGCTATCAATAATAAGCCAATAAACATCCAGGTTACTAGGCAAAGGTCCCGAGTTCCAGTCTGTCCGGCACCCAGTTTTAATCTGCCAGGAAGTTTCATATCAGCGCACACTCCGCTGCAGAATGAAAATCTCATTCTGGAAACATCCAGGTTACTAGTTTTGTGACAGACGTTTTCGTACAACAAAGTTGCACTGCCTACCCACATATCCATCTTCAATAGCAAACAGGAATCTAGAGTTTTCTGTACTTACAGCAGCCCTTTGCTACATAATGTTTGTAGATATTTTACCTGTTTTATGCATCTTATTTATATGTTTTTATTTTCTATGTTATTGAAGTGCGCTTGTGTCCAGTATTTGCGATCTCAGTCAATCTTTTTTAGAGGCAGATCTTCAGCGTTGTTCTGTACCATTAATTTCAAAAGATTTTCTTCTTATTTGAACTACATATCGGCGACATTCCATTTCCGTGTAAGGCTTTACTCCAGACTGAAGGTTATCTTAGACGTTAACAGATTCCTTTTTTTTTAAGATTGAATAACAAGTACTCTGGTTTTGTTCTACTGAGTTTTGTTTATTTCAAACTAGTTTTCACCTTACTGGGCCACCTTCAAGCATCTGAAAGGGACACACTAGTTCTCAAGTAACTAAACTTTATAAACAAAATACAATCCATTTTCTTAGTGTGTATCTAACTTGTTTCTTAATATTGAAATCACACTTTACACAATGGACACGTTAAGCACAATAAATAATTAAACTACACAATATTACAGGTTAAATGGTTATAATGCTAAACTTTGTGAGGTTGCCTGAGAAACTCTTAAACGAAGCACTCTTCATTTATGTTGTGCAACGATCGTATTTTACATTGTAAATTACATTTAATGCAATGGACAATATGACACAGTAAATAGTTAAAATACACACTATTACAGTATTAGAAGTTATATTGTTGAAGTTTGTGGGGTAAGTAAGGTAAGGAATAGGGAATTCTTTGTGCTTTAATTTTGTGTAGCAGTACGTGTCATTGTAGCGGTTTGTGGATATGTGGCTGGTTGATTGCATCATGTGAAGCTTCAAAGTGCGGTTGTGTTCAGCTGTAATTGATCATTTGGAACCAGCTAGGGAGATAGAGCTAAATGTTTGTTTACCTGGAGTGCTTCTAAGAGCCTCAGCTTTCTTTTTTGTGAGGTGTATATAATACTTCTGTGTGAACTTGGTATCTATGTCCTTCTTTCAGCACATGTTCGTCAAAGGTGGAGTCTAACTTACCTACTCTCCAGTTGCGTTGGTGTTCGATCATCCTAGTTGTTATGACCCTGTCTGTATGACCAGTATATAGATTGCTAATGAGCTGTAGTCTCTCTTACATAAATGAAATTTTGTAATTGCAGGATTTGAGGGTTTCGCTAACTTATGGAGTAGATTTCCTAAATATGGGATAGTACACCAGATATGATGTAATACGATTGTTGCTGCTTAGGGACATACACATAGAGCAACATTTTTTTGCTTTGTTTATTGTGTAGAATGTTGTCAATTAGTTCAGGGGTGTAGCCATTGTTTGGTGCAGTACATTTAATGGCGTCTAATTCTGTTTGAAAGTTCTGTATTGAGATATACTTCGTTTAATATTTTCACTGGATAAAATGTAATTTATGATCACAACACCGCAAATGACTGCTGAGAAGCCATCGGACATTGGCGTGTCAGGTACATATAGCCATCGGCTCGTGTCCACCACCAGCAATGGAGGGTAAAACTTCTACATCTACATTTATACTCCGCAAGTCACCAACGGTGTGTATGGAGGGCACTTTACATGCCACTGTTATTACCTCCCTTTTCTGTTCCAGTCGCGTATGGTTCGCGGGTAGAACGACTGTCTGAAAGCCTCCGTGCGCGCTCGAATCTCTCTAATTTTACATTCGTGATCTCCTCGGGAGGTATAAGTAGGGGGAAGCAATATATTCGATACCTCATCCAGAAACGCACCCTCTCGAAACCTGGCAAGCAAGCTACACCGCGATGCAGAGCCATTTGAGTTTGCTAAACATCTCCGTAACGCTATCACGGTTTACCAAATAACGATGTGACGAAACGCGCCGCTCTTCTTTGGATCTTCTCTATCTCCTCCGTCAACCCGATCTGGTACGGATCCCACACTGATGAGCAATACTCAAGTATAGGTCGAACGAGTGTTTTGTAAGCCACCTCCTTTGTTGATGGACTACATTTTCTAAGGACTCTCCCAATGACTTTGACAATGTCAGCCACTCGTGCTCGCGAAACGTCAGAAAAATCATCAGACAAACGTCGGCCGAAGAATCTGAGACAGAAGCCGACAGGCAGTTTGTAAAACATGTTTGTTGCACAACATAAGTTACTAATGCTCAGTCGGCAATTCTCAACCAATGTCACGACCTGACACTCTGTGGCATCATAACCATATAACTTGTAATACTGTAAGATTGTATATTTTAATTAGTGTGTGTAATACTGTCAGGTGCATAAAGTTTAATATACAATATTAAAAACATTTTGTTGCACAACATAAATGAAGTGTGCTCAGTTTAACAGTATATCAGCCAGTGTCAAGGCTTCACAGACCTCCACATTATAACCATTTAACCTGTAATATTGTATAGCTTAATTATTTATCGTGCTAAACATTGTCAGTTGTGTAAAGTGTAATTTCAACATTAAGAAACAAGTTAGATTCACAACACTCTGTGCAAGTGGATTGTATCTCTGCTTATAAATGTTTAGTTACCAAAGAACTAGTGTCCGTTTCATACGCTAGTCAGTTGTTCCCTGAAGATGGTTCAGTAAGCCGAAAATTGTTTGAAATAAACAAAAAACAAAAGTCGGTAGAATGAAAACAGTTTATTTGTTATTGAGCCTTAAAAATGGAATTGTTCTACGAAGAAGTAGCGGAAGAATTCATAAATAAAATTACTGTGTACGCAGTTCACTTGTAGGTCTCCGGTCCTGCGTTAGTACATTTAAGTTTTGAGTATGTAGTGCGAGAGCACTCACTGTATTCCCTTTGTCTCCACTCGCTACAATTAGACCGAAGACAAACCTTTTGATATATAATCACTTTATTCCGTATTACTTTACAGTTGCTATTCTGCAATATCTAACAAGTGCACAAGGTGTTCACGAGCTGCGGACCATGTCTGGACGAGGCATTCCTCTGCTCGCTGCCGAGTCTCTGGGCTACCTGCGTGCACAGAGGACCTTGGATGTCCACTTCGCACACACATTTATAATGTTTCTCGAAAGAGAGCAGATTAGTACCGGACAGTCTGACCTGCCCAGTTTTGAAACTGCCGCTAGATGACTGTTATAGTCGCAAGTGAACAATGGAACTCAACACACTCTTTAAAGGAAAAAAAAAAGACTCTGAGCAGTATGGGACTTAACTTCTAAGGTCATCAGCCCCCTAGAACTTACAACTACTTAAACCTAACTAACCTAAGGACATCACACACAGCCATGCCCGAGGAAGGATTCAAACCTGCGACCGTAGTGGTCGCGCGGTTCCAGACTGTAGCGTCTAGAACCGCTCGGCCACTCCGGCCGGCTACTCTTTTTTCATAAATGCTTTTCTTGCTGTAGGCGGTCTGCACTTCATACCCTCTCTGTTTCAGTCATCATTGCATTATTATTCTGCAACGAGCAACCGAGCACTTGCGGACCCTTATATGTTAATACTCAGGGAATATCCCTGAACAATCTCCGGAAATTTGGTCGGCGGTCTTCGCGTACCTTGGTAAGGCCCATCTGCTTCCCAGTATCTACCACTGAAGAGGAAAATACATATAGAGGGAGGGAAGGAGAGCAGGAGGGGCGAGAGGAGGGGCGAGAGGAGGAGAGAGAGAGAGCGACTGAGGAAGAATGTGACAAGCTTAGGAAAAAAAAAGCAGCTGAGAAAGACAGCGAGACTGCTACAGTTTCGTTGTTGCCTATTTATAAAGCTAGCTCATCCATTTTAATACAATTACTATCCACCTTTTTCGAAGGGTAGCACTTTAATGTGTGTCTCATTCTGTCCCTCCCTCTCCCTCCCCTCCTTCCCCGCGTCACTACCACAATCCCTCCTTCCTTTCCTATCACACACGCTCTCTCCCTCGCATCTACCCTCCCTCCCTCGCTCTTCCGTTCCCTCCCTTACGCTCCCTCTATGTATGTTTTCCTCTTCGCTGGTGGATACTGGGAAGCAAATGGGCCTACTACAACGCTGAAGCATCTGGCCTCTCGTATATACGTGGCCGGTGCGCTGGACTTAATTCCGGCGCGGCTGCTGCTGCCGCTGCCGAAGCCCGGCTGGCTGTTATATTAGCGGCGCGCTGGTCTGGTCCGGGCTTCCTAATTTCTGCGGCCGGCTTAGCGGACCGCGAGGGCACGGTTTTAAGACTTGGCACGCGGATTCCATTACGCTCCCCCGACAACCGTAAAATGGCTCCACTAAGCTCGCCTTCGCAGCAGGCTGGCGCGCAGAGGAGCGCCGATGTGGCCGTTCTAAAGCGTTTATTTAGGGCACGAGGCGCCGATAAAGGCCGCGCGCTGCGCTGCATTTACTGTCACGACTTCCGCGCTGCCAATTGCCAGGGCATAAACGAACAGCGCCCAGGGTCCTATATAACCGCAAAGGGGAGCTACACAGCTAAACAGTGACTAAATTCTGAAGACCTAACCCCGCGTCCTTCAAGGCGCAGTATGAGGACCACTGTTTTGTTAGCAGTATCTTTCTCTCTCTCTCTCTCTCTCTCTCTCTCTAATCATATCAGCTGTTCTAATTCATATGCCTGTTCAATGTTGCGTGCTCAGAAGCAAAACAAGCGTATTCGCGTCCTCTTAGGATGCCCATAAATTGTGTTTACAAGACTTTAATACCTTTAATACCTGTTCTAGATATTAACGAATGATTTTCAACATGTGGTAAGATAACTCATAAAGTTTTCAGAATGTGATTTTCACTCTGCAGCGGAGTGTGTGCTGACATGAAAGTTGCTGGCAGGTTAAAGCTATGTGCCGGACCGAGACCGGAAGTAGGTCCCGAGTTCGAGTCTCGGTCCGTCACACATTTTTAATCTGCCAGGAAGTTTCATAAAGGTTTGCTTCCTCATTCATACACGTCAATGTGTCCACCATTAGTGCCACGGACAATGAATGTCTAGTCGGAATTCGATTTCTCTCCATGTAGGTTTGAAGATCTCCATGCTGACATGTTCAGACGAGTTTGCGAATGCGTGCCTTTAAGTCCTATAGGTCTCTAACTTCGGTTAGGTACACCAGATCCTTTACAAAACCCCACAGGAAGAAGTCTAGTGGTGTGAGGTCAGGTGAGCATGGCGACCATAGAATTGGGCCATCTACTCCAATTTACCTATGGAAATTTTTCATCTAGAAATTGCCGGACATTTAGGGGCTAGTGGAGCGGTGCCCTATCCTGCGGGAATATGACACCAGGCTGCAGGTTTTCCAATTGTGGCACAGCAAACTCTTGTAACCTGTCCAGCCAAACATCACAAATGTCGGCAGACTTGATGAAAAAGAATGGACCAGCGATACAATTGTGTATCAGTCCGTAACAACATTGACCTTGGGACTGTCTCTTTGCATTTCACGTGTAGCGTGACGATGTGAACACCATATACCAACGTTTTGACGATTCAGTTTGCCAGATACCTGTAACGTTGCCCCATCGGAGAAACAAATCTTTCACAAAAAGTCATTGCCTGCGCCAATCTTGCCCAGCATATCCGTTGCAAACTGTGCGCGCTGAGGTTTGTCCGTAGGCTTAAATGGCTGAAGCAGCTGCACCTTGTAGGAATGTAGCCGTCACCTCTTATGCAAGACATTGCGCACTTTTGGCCGTTTCATTTTCAACTCTCTAGCCGCCGTACGCGTCGATTTTGTCTGACTCGTTGCAAAGGCCCGCCGTGTCTTGTCGACGTTTGTGTCTGAAACAAATGGGCGACCTACCCCTTTTTGTGAAGAACACATTTCTATAAATGACGTATGCCAAACCCGAACAGTTAGTCGGGACAGTGGTTGCCTTCCACACCGTGATCGAAAGTTTCGTTGCATTTGGGATCGGACGTCGTCCTTATGAACCAGTCCACCTGCTGAACTTGCTCCTGTGGCGTCGTGGCGTCAACAATTCATAAAGTTTTCAAGTTCTGTATTGCATGAAAAGTGTTACCGGGATTTAAAAAAGTCTTTGAGTTATCACGTCTTGAAAGCCATTTGTTAATATATAGTGTAGTTTTCATTTTATTAAAGTCCAAGTTGTGAAGATAATTTTTGGATATCCTGTAGTAATTAGCAAATCAGTTTACACAGATGTTAGCACGAAGCACTCAGTATTAAGGAAGGCAAATTTCCTTGCGACCATACAATTTTAGGGCCCATGGTTTCCCTAATTGACTTAAGGCAGATGCCAGCATGGCCCCTTGAAAAGGACACGTCCAATTTTCTACCTCCAAACGAGGTTGTGTTGCGCCGCCGTAGCCCTCATCCTCGACGGAAGTTGAACGTTTTCTCGTTGCTCTCTTGACCTATTAATGGTAAACACTTATCATCCACCAAGTGGTTCGTATTTTAGACGAAGTTAGATGGATACATAGTCTCAACTTAACAACTTTCAGAGAGTTCATTAGAAAGTTGCCTACTTCAGCGATGTTGGTGCATGTCAATGCAGAAGGTATCTTGAATCGTAACATCTGACTGGGGTGACCATTCCCAGTAACAAACAAGCTAAGTGTCATAGGTAACCTCGTTGCCACTGATGTAGCGACTCTTTCATATTTTCCTTGGATATCAGTGGCCCAGTGAACTGAAATAGGCCCTGTTATTTCGATATCTCTCAACGAGTGACGAGTAAAGTTTTTAAAGATCTCCCTGCGTGCCATAATTCTCTCTGAAGTTGCACTCACATGTGGATTATGACGCAAAAGTGCTCATTTATCTAGTACTTACCCTTCTTTCTGCGACTTCCTTGTCGTCACAAAATACTGTTGGCTAGTCAAGCGGACATCTTGAAAACTGGAAAAATGGGTGAGTACTTCTATCTATGTACGAAGTGAGGTGCGGTAGTTGTAAGATATTGCAGACGCATCCCGGAACGAGGTGGTTCCAATCCTGGTCCGACCATCGGTTATCTAGTGTTTCCCTAAATTGCTTCAGGCTATTACTTTGGGAAGGACACAGCAGATTTCGTTCCCTATCCTTCCTCAATCTGAGCTTGTGTTCCATCTATGATGACGGGATTTGTAACACTCGTCTTCCTACTTTCTTTCGGAAATCACTGTTTGTGACGACTCTGCGTTAAAACTCCTGTCACCATCAGTCTGACTGGCGCTACTAATTTCTTCCTTCTACAACATTTCCAAGTCCCTCCCTTTGGATTAACAGATTGCTGGCCACTAAAATTGCAGCACTGTGAAGATAGCATGCAGCAAACGTCAAATTGGCATTAAGGGTATTACTTGCTTGGATAAGGAAATGATACCGTTTTAGCGCAGCCGGACGAAGTAGATTGGAGTAGAAGCATCTTCTGCTTTTAGTGTACAGGGTGCTCTAAAATTCCCCCTACAGACATCTAGGACTTGTGGAGGGGACTGACTAGATAATATTTTGACTAGATAATATTTTGAATTGGAACCCATATCCGGAAACGCACCGTTTCCGTGCAACATCTGTTTGAAAACATGTTTGTGAGGTAGGCTTGCAACAGGATAGTCATGGTGCTTAGGTCAGATCAGCATGGTGCTTACGTCGGATCGGCTGATGATATTTGACGTCCGTCCTAGCTCTCTGGCTGGTTCGAGCCTCATTCATGTGCTTGTGATTTTTTTTCGAGCAACGTGTTAGAGTACACGTTTGCAGAATACACCGACATGATCCTTTTGTACGGCGAAGCTGACAGTAATGGAAGAGCTGCTCGTCGCCTTTATCTAGATCGTTACACACAATTTCCGGTTCCATCGCATACCATTTTCACCAAAATTATGCAACGGCTTCGAGAAAGGGTACTTTCTCTGTGAGTAGGTGTGACTTTATTGCTCCAAGGAGACGCTGCACTCCCGAATTGGAAGAACTGCGAAAACTTTCTGTCTGTGTCTTTGGTTGTTAATGAATGGAACTGTAAAACAAGTGAAGTACTGGGTCTCACCTAATAAATTACTTGTAACAGTGGTCGCTTTACCAACATGTTTTCAAATGGTTGTAGCATGGAAACGGTACTTTCCTATTTGAAATATTATCTACTCAGTCACAAGTCCTAGGAGATTGTAAGAAATTCAGAGCGCCATTGTAAGGGAAGACTATACAACGGGTTTCTCGTTCAGAAATCGCCTTTGAATGTAGTTTGTATTTGGAAAGATAGTGTTATGCGTCGAATGAGAAGGAGAATCTTCTACCAGCACCCTGTACGAGTCGGAATTCATAACCTCGGTTTACTGTTCTGCGATATTGCTGCTTGCATTGGTCTTGATCACACGACCATCATCCGAATATAGCATCGATGGCTTCCGGAGCGCAATACTCAACGCCATGCGGGATTTCGACGACCCCGAGCGACTTGCGCTCGAGAGGACAAATGAATAGTTTGCTCGGCCGTGGAAGACCGTATAGGCATGTTACGCACCGTGAGTCATGAAATGGGCTTTCTTGCAGCCAAGACAAGTATCGACACAGGCATTGCGACGATGTCTGAAGCACCACGGATGTCACTAGGGCAAGCATTGTTGCGGCTTCACTTGACACGGCAGCGGAGAGAGAAGCGTCGACAATAGCGCACCCAAAACCAATACAGGACTCAGGAACAGTACCACATCGTTTGTCAGAGGAGTCCCACTTCTACGTACAACGTCACTATGGACGTAACCATGAGCGGAGATTACGAGAATGAACTTCGCCTAAATGCGTTAATCACCATACGTTCCCAGCATCTAGCGTGATTACATGAGGCTGCATTGAGTACACAACACAATCACCTCCACTATACATAGCCGATACCCTTGGGCAAGGTAGCTGTTACTTTTTGAGGTGTTACATCTGGTGGCTGTGCGCTACCTTTGAGGACTATGTGACGTCATACTTCAATAAGATAACCCAAGACTGCATGTTTCCCTCCCACATAGGGACAGAATGTGTTCATCTACAACTACATCATTAATCTGCAACTCACAATTAAGTCCCTGGCAGAGGGTTCATCGAACCACATTTAAGCGACTTCTCTACCACGCGACTCTCGAACAGCGCGTAGGAGAAACGACCATTTAAAACTTTCCGTGCGAACTCCGATTTCTCTTATTTTAATATGACGATAATTTCTCCATATGTAACTGGGCGCCAACAAAATATTTTCACACGCCGAGGAGAAAGTTGGCGATAGAAATTTCATGAGAAAGTCCTGCCGCACTGAAAATCGCCATTGTGTTAATGACTGCCACCCCAATTCTTGTATCATATTTGTGGCACTCTCCCCTGTATTTCGCGATAATATTAAACGAGCTACCCTTCGTTGAATTTCTTCGACGTCATCCGTCGATCCTATCTAATGCCGATCCTACAACGCACACCAGTACTCCAGAAGAGAGCGGATAAACGTAGTATAAGCAGTCTCTTCAGTACACCTGTTACATTTTCTAAGTGTTCCGCCAATAAACCCGAAGTCTTTGGCTTTATTTCCCCACAACATTATCTGTGTGATAGTTCCAGTTTACGTTATTCGTAAAAGTAATCCCTAAGTACTTCGTTGAGTTTACAGCCTTTAGATTTGCGTGATTTATAGTGTAACTGAAATTTAGCGGATTCCTTTCAGTGCTCATGTGGATGACTTCCCACTTTTAACCATTTAGAGTTAATTGCCACTTTTTGCACCATACAGGCATCTTGTCTAAGTCGTCTTGCAGTTCGTTTTGATCATCTGATGACTCTGTATGACGGTAAATGATGGCATCATCTGCAAACACTATAAGAGGCCTGCTCATGTTATCTCCTAAATCGTTTATGTGGATCAGGAACAGAAGAGGGCCTACAGCACTTCCTTGAGGAACGCCAGATATAACTTCTGTTTACTCGACGACATCCCGTCAGTTACTACGAACTGTGATGTTTCTAACAGCAAAACACGACTGTTGCCCTGGCCAGCATGTCCTCCAGATTACTTGCCGACGAGAGAGGTCTGGTCATGGATTGCCGAAGCATTGACACTGCACCACTGACCAGTCACAATGATTGACGAACTCTGGCGTAGAGCTGAAGCAGCTTAGAATACCGTACCCGTATCTGTCATCCGAGATGCGTTTGACTTTATGCCCAGCAGAGTTACAACCGTTGTCGCTTCTACAGGCGACAATTTTCTGTCTAAAATTTCGCACGTTGTATACTCACAAGTCACGTGCATATTTAGTCATGAATTGTTCCTACTATACTGAGTATTGAACTGTAAGTCCGACCTTTCGGGCGCAAGTCGCGTGGAACTGCTGAAGTCCTGCATGGCGCTGCTGAAATCCTGCATGGCGTTGGGTACGGCGCTCCTGCACTCGTGGATACCATATTCGGATGAGAATCGTGGGATCGCAACAGATCCAAGCAGCAATATTGAGGAACGATACAGTCTCGATTCGCCACAACCCTGCCGCTATTAATTCCGACACTTGCTGGGTATTGGCGTTACGTTATTTGCTGTCGGTCTTGGTGTTGCATTTCTAATGGACAATTGTAGACAGCGTTGTAAATCACCGAACAACGTAGTAACCGTTGGTCATCATTTGCAGCGGACATCTCTGAAGTACTTGGAGGGAAAAAGAGAGATTTTCGTTGAACCGTAGTAGTTTGCGCCGTTAACACCACTACTCTCTTTTCCGTAAAGCTCCTCATTATTATTTTACCAGGACAGCTGCAGTCTGTAGCGACCGCACCGTCTGCCTTTTCCGAATCGGCCGTGCAGTTTTGAGCGAGCCAGCGCCGCGAAGCCACCGTTTGATAAATGTGCGTCAGGAGCGGGGCCAAGTTTTACGTCGTCATAAATGTCGGAGTTCACTCCGAGGCAGCCCATCGCGAATAAAAGCGACTACAAAACTGCTCGCAGTTATTGAGATTGCTTTCCACTCCGGATTACGCTGTGCTTAAATTAAGAACTTTGTAATTGCCACTTTGTATACCACAACGCGTTGGAGTAAATTTCCCAACGTCACGTAATATTTCGTGCGGTAGCCTTTAGCTAGCTTGTTCTTTTTGTAGCTGTAGTTCGTACGGTTGATTGTGTTCTCTGCCAAATAGCATATTTGAAGCGCAGATCTGCTCTCCAATGTCATAGTTGCGTCCTCTTTGTAGCTTGTAAGTTGGCTTATCGAAATAGTAGGTCCTCCCTTGAGCCCCCCCTTCCCCAGCCACCCTGCCGTTTCACGAAATGAAATGAGTGTTGCACTTCACCTGACCCGCCCTGTCACGTAAGTGTTATCATTTCGTGAATGTTTCAAGATATCGACACGAGCGATTCGGTTAATGTTAGCACTATTTTTTATGACACGGTACACTTTTTCTAACAACACTAGAAAGCTCAGAAATCACGGAGTGCCGTAACATAACGCGTTTGTTGGTGTTGCCTTGCAAAATAGTGTGAACAATGTGCTGAATTTAAGAGACAAGGCGGCCAGAATACATTGTAGTTGGAAAGACCCCTCCCGTCATCGAACGAACATTTTCAACGCCCACATTAACAAACGTTATACCATTATTCTTGTCTTTTCAAGATCATTCGAATGACTTCAAAAGTATAGTGTTCTCTTAAATGAAATAATGAAATGATAGTGTGACATTGATGGCGGGGGGGGGGGGGGGGGGGGCATCCGGAAGTGTTTGACCGCTGAGTGCAAGTCTTAATTAAGGTGACGCCACATTGGGCGACTTGCCTGTCAGTGATGATGAAGTTATGATGAGGACAACCCAACACCAAGGCCACAAGCTGAGAAAATCTCCAACCCGGCCGGGAATTGAACCCATGCCTGCTGCATGGGAGGCAAACACGTTGCCATTCAGCTAAGCAGGCGGATTTCCCTTAAATAGAACACATACTAGCTGGAATATATCGTTTGGTATAAGATCTATGCGTGTACTGTATATTACGCACGTATGCGTACTACCCTTTGTTTCGATATCATGAACAGTTCACGAAATTAAATGGCTCTGAAAACTTAAGCGTTTTACCTGCGTATGTCACGTCACAGATGAACTGGAAAGTCAGTAATTTGAAAACAACGTAGTTCTCAAAACATATGAGAGTTATTTACTAAAAAACGTTCTCCGTAGTAGTTACATTTTTCACCAGCAGGTGACCAACTGTATTAAGTAAAAGCACGCTCAGTCTGTCACCAGGGCGTTAACCAGACAGTGAGCATTGTTCTCCTCTTCCATCAACCAGTTTCGTGACTGCTGTACCTCCAAGTGTCACTAAAATATGTATATATTACAACAATAACTTTTATTCCTAGGAAGATACTTGTAACTGTAAAAAGCGAATAGTACTATTGGCGACATTATTCAAATTTTGCTTTTTGAGTTTTTCAGACAATGTTCTGTCATCCACTACAGACACTGATCGGCATAAATTGTGAAAAGATCACAAACCTAGGAAAACTTTACACTATACATGACAGCCGGTCGGAGTGGCCGTGCGGTTTTAGGCGCTACAGTCTGGAACCGAGCGACTGCCACGGTCGCAGGTTCGAATCCTGCCTCGGGCATGGATGTGTGTGATGTCCTGAGGTTAGTTAGGTTTAATTAGTTCTAAGTTCTAGGTGACTGATGACCTCAGAAGTTAAGTCGCATAGTGCTCAGAGCCATTTGAATCATTTTTATATATGACAAATGTTAAAATGTGTATGAAATCTTATGGGACTTAACTGCTAAGGACATAAGTCCCTAAGCTTACACACTACTTAACCTAAATTATCCTAAGGACAAAAACACACACACACACACACACACACACACACACACACACACACACACACACGCATGTCCCGAGGGAGGAGTCGAACCTCCGCCGGTACCAGCCGCACCGTCCATGACTGCAGCGCCTTAAACCGCTCGGCTAATCCCGCGAGGCACTATATATATGACAGTTTAGTATGTTTTAATATACACGCATCAACATACCTCGATGTGTCGTGAGGGTGTGTTGCTATTGTGACTGTTCCCCGTACCGATTGGAAGGTCACCCCTGACTTTGTCTGTAAACCTCTGCACAGTTACCATGAGTGCTACCTGCGGGTATAACACCGCTCTCGAAAGGACTGTAGCATTTCAGTTGAATGCAAAGCGCCAGTAGAGACGAATTAGAGACGTCTGTTGAACAGAAAAGTGAACGTCCATAATGCCACGAAGGACAGCTGTGATCGGTTCCGCATCATTACGTTATGCGCAGAGGGGTTGTCAGCGGGGGAAGTTGCTCGACGTCTGTTCAAAAATGTGTGAAATCTTATGGGACTTAACTGCTACGGTCATCAGTCCCTAAGCTTACACACTACTTAACCTTAAGGACAAACACCCATGCCCGAGGGAGGACTCGAACCTCCGCGGGGGCCAGCCGCACAGTCCATGACTGCAGCGCCTGAGACCGCTCGGCTAATCCCGCGCGGCTGTTCGACGTCTGTACCGGAGTCTAAGTGATGTTGTGCGGACAGTGAATTGGCTCCAGTTGAAAGGTACTGTTGAGAACGTAAGCCGCACAAGTCGTCCATGTTCTTCAGTCGCACAGAGGGATTGATATCTACGACTTACGAGTAAAACAAACCGTGGGCTGAGTGTTCCAAAACTGAATTCCGCGTTCGAAGAGGCTACAGGACGTCGTGTATCGCATCAAACAGTTACGAAACGACTTTATGATGCGACATTCCATCTCGACGACCATGCCGGGCACCACACCGTATATCTCATCGTCATGTACTCAGTCACAGCTGGACAAGAAATCGTGCAGAGTGGACGCCTTAGGATTGACGCCGCGTGTTGTTTACAGACGAAAGTCGATCCGTTTGCACCCTGACAGTCGCAGAGAATGTGTTTGGGGACAGCCTGATAACAGCGAACGCCTCCAACGCTGTGTTCCCCATGTGCCACAAGGTGGTGTTGGTGGTGGAGTGATGTTCTGTGGCGGCATTATATGGGGTTTTGTTGAGGGCAGTCGCACTGCTCTACGCTAAAGAGACGAGATTCTGCGACGAATAGTGAGACCTTACCGCCAACATTTGGTGATAGTTTCATTTCGGTGGATGATACCTCGCATGCTCATCGTGTTCTTCGCGTGACCACGTTCCTTCAGCATACTAGGATCACCCGAATGAAGTATCATGTTTATTCCCCGAACGTGACACCAGTCGAACATGGGTCTGATCAATAGACAGGAGCTGTTTTTGGATTTTGGCGACGATTATGTACTCTGCGTGACTTGAAGAGTGGGAAATTTTGGACTAGGGCTGGCTTGATAATCTCATCGACGGTATGCCATGACGAATGCAATGTATTGACGTTGCTGTGACGTCTTGTACTGTTTAGAAATTGTGAGCATTGCGTCAGACCCCACACAGAAACAAATACAAAGACTCCAAAACAATGCATTAATGCCAGTAGCTGATCCATTACCATCCACTCCAAACATAGACGTCCACTTTCAGCTAGCTCATCCTTCTATTATATCATCCAGAACACGTCCATCGATTTCTGTTAAAAGTTTACATACTCGCCAAATCAAATCATTAAACTCCCATGTTCGAAACGACGACGTGATATACAACACCCCAAAAAATACCCTTACCCGGCATTCTGGAACGTCATATCTTCTTCTTCTTCTTCTTCTTCTTCTTCTTCACCATCCCCCTTGTATCAATTAAAAACCTTCCATGGCATCCAAACACAGGGTGGGTGCCACCCAATAAAACTAGTAAAGACGTGTGAGGAAGCCGTACCAGAAGCCCTCTAAATCGACGTTGAGTTGGAGCTGCGGCTCGTTCAGGTCTGGCCGGCGTGCCTCGCTTCTAATTGCTGCGCCTGGCTGGTGCCTACAGGGGCCACAGTAGTAGTAGCAGCAGCAGCCTCGTAACTGTTACTTGCAGAGGAGGACACCTACAAATCGCAGGCCTCTGTAGTGCGTTGTTCTTCCAAGGTAATGCAGCGATTCGGTTATGTAAAATAACGTCACTGAACCACAGGACCTTACAACCCCCTCTTTTCTTATAATAATAAAACTTTCATCTCCAATAGTTATAAGAGTGTAGGGACCTTAGAGAGAAGAGGTGCGCTTCCTCTTTCAGATCTAACAAAGTCATCAGTTATCGGAATAGCGATCCTGTTCTTAATAAAGCTACAGTAACAGCGATTTTTTTTAAAATGAAACAGTACAGTAAAACCACTGCATTTATTAGTTCCTGGACGCAATAACACAAGGCGATTCCCATGTAGTTTCAACGGCCACTGCTCTAAGTAATAAGTTTCTACATGCTGCCTTATTCCTGATTCTCGAAGTCCTATGTTCCAAAAATAGAAAACAGTCTCTATTGCAAATGTTTCAGATTAACAGCAGAGACCGCATCAGACTAATTTAAAAGCCATTAATATAATGGCTTTAAAGCGAAGTCCGCAATGGTCAAATATAAACATAGGAAAGTCAAACCATGGCAATATGCGATGCGAAGATAGGTTAGCAATCACAGTGGTAAACAAATACTGCTTTAGACAATGTGGTGGAGTAGTGTGTTCAAAGCCCAAACTTCACCCAATTTTTTTTTAGAGTCCAGAGCTGCGTACAGAAATTCAAAGCTCATGAACTTGCAAAATTCTAAGTTTGACAACGGTCAGAAATAATACAAAGTCCGATGACAGTCGAAATATTTGGAAGCTCATCTTCAGTGTCGGCTCAACGACTGGAAATGTTATAAAGTACACCACCATCCGGAATTTTTCCAGGCCTCACCGTTGCCGGTTCACCGTTCGTCTCACAAGGCTGATTAGCAAGATCTTCCGCAAAAGACTGCGCAACTTATGGTCCAAGTGTCCATTTCTCACTACCATTAAATTTACAGGATGCTTTGCCATTTAAAATTCTTTCAGTTTACATACGTGCTACACATATCAACTTCACATATCTCCATTATATGTCTCGTGTTGTGTTTAAAAATTTTCTCTTAGTGATATTTTTTGTTTAATCACTACAGTATTGAAATCATGTTCCGCAGTATAAAAGTTTAGACGAAGGGTTTTAATGTTAGTACGAAGTAATTATTCTACCATTATGTTTTTTAACACTGCTTGGTGCCGATTTTATCGAATGAGAGCAAGTTCACCCTAGGTTGAGGCATCTCTGTGTAATCGTGTTTGTCTCTGATGTGTTATACTGCATCGGTTTTCTCATTTATGACTAAAATTATCAGTATTTTTACCAAATTTATGTGCAAAATATGGAAAAACACTAATATCACGAAAAGAAATACTACTTGCTAACTTTTCGTTCCGGACTGGAAGTCTACGTTTGATTAGGCTTCTCCTAAGCCGTCGATGAGCTCTGTACCGTTAATAGAGCAAAAGCTCTTAATTTTCTTAAATTACGATACTCTGCATAGCTTCCTGGATCTGTAAGGCTAAGGCTACATAGACTTTTTTTAATGCAGGTTAAGTGCGATAAATAACGCAAGAAATACTAACACAGTGCTATGGTATATGGTGTGACTACAGGGTACTGAAGTTAACGCACGTTATCGAAGGACTGTCGAGTCCTCGAGGTCGTAACGCAGACGTAGGGGCTTGGGCCCAGTTTCTTCCGTCAAAAGATGCGAAGTGTAGCTTCCACACGTGCTACAAAGGAAACTAGGTTAACTATACGTCGTGTAGCTGGCCTACTCCCAAGCCTGCGTTATGTAACGTTATACAGCCAGGTGTCTGCGTTAAGGAAACGTTCCGTTAACTGTCGTAAAAATGTTGCTTTAACAAAACGACCCTGTTAACATTTGCCAAACTCCCAAACTAATTCTGCTACGAGGTTGTAGTTAGGTTTATGTGTTTCATCACGTGGAGACCTTTATTCGTATGAGCGTGACTTTTTCGTAGCTATCGTGCGTCATGCATTTTTCATTCTGACTGTGGTTTCGATGTGTCCGTTAAGCCGTCGGCACATGGACCGTACATCCGATCGTTCAGTGTTTAGCGTTTCGAGTTACGAAGTTATAGCGTGGAATAGCACGGTGGGGAGTCCTTCGGAACTGCAGAGCAATATCTAGCATGTCAGATATTACGAAAGTGCGTCTGAACGTTGACCAACGAAATGACAGAACGGAACTAAGTCACACGCACGCCATCTCCCTTCAGTACACAGTTGTGAGGCGCCATATTGGCACTCATTGCAGCCTATGTATATATGCCGTTTCTGAGCACCAGCAAATCGAGAAGCTCTTGAAAACCCGTCCTTATTTGTGTGATCGTTGTAATAAAATGGCGAGAAATGTCATATTAGTCGTAAGAGAAATATTGCAACTTGCGTATTATGAGAGAGCATGCCATTTGAAGACAAAGGCACATTGAGGGTCTATCAGAAACGCTTGTTCTTGGAGCAATTTGTAATAATTAAATTTCAGTTATTAACACAGCTATTATTAAAGCTTTCAGCAAATTGTGACATGCTAGGATTGGATACGAATGATGCATGCTCAGTTAAGCGCAAGGACTAGCGTCGCAGATTTGTACCGATATGAATGATGTGGTGGTGGTTCGCGTCCCACTACGTCTATATATTTCTTTTTCGTAACGTTCGCGTTTGTAGTTCTTTCTGATACTTTATTGTTAGTTTAATGTAAGTATATACTAAAACATTCGATGATATGTAAATACAAATAGACTCCGAGACACGTCAGCTCGTACCTGTTTCTCTTCCGTCGACTCCCACTGCTTGAGTTCTCTTCTAGTCGTCCGGTTGCCTAGCCGCTGTGCAGCGTCTGAGTCTCGTTTGGGCAGCGGTGGGAGGAAATACGGGCTCCGACTGAAGCGATCGGGACGACGGTTGGCAGATTGTGCGGGAAGTGACGAAGGCTCTGTTCCGCGAGAGGCTGCTGGCTACTGGTTTTCCATGGGAAGTGTGTTGCCGCCGCCGCCGCCCATTGTGTTGCCATCCGTCGAAGTGACCTCTTGGTAACAAGCTGTCAGCTGGCAATTAACTTGAAAACTTTTCCCTTGCCTGTGATTTCATCGCGACGAACGTTGGTCGGGCGGTCGGTCGTCTCAGCGGACGACGTGTATTGGGTCTTTCGGCCACATCTGGGTTCTGTGTGCCCCTGATTACTTGCAGTCCGTCCCTGTTGCTGCACAGTGACTGGTTTTAGTTTGAGTTGTTTGTGGGATTGTTTCTTGCTGGATCTGTGAAGCCGTCCAACAAATAGGAGTCCTACTGGGATAGACTGGGCAGTTATTGCACAGAGTTGACACTGGCCATCCATTGGAGTGTCCTTTAACTTAGCTGCACAGGGAGGAGCCTGTCATGTAGCAGACACTGTAGACTGTTCATGAATGTCCTATATTAGGCAGGTGCAATATTCGTATCTAATGAAGTTTTTGAATGAGCAGTCAATGTTAACGCTGTCAGAGAACTGGATCTGTGCAGGCTACTTGTTGCAATTAGCTTGGATTAATCTCATATATATAGTTCTCGGGACGAATAACATATTGCAGTTATTTATTTATTGGGCTTAAGTGCTATAATCTTGTCTTTTTCTTTAGTGAACAAATTTGCAGAAGGTTCAAATGGTGAATTATTCTTGTGTGTGCCTCAGCAGCTGGCCGACTTGACGACGGGAGAGGAAGCGGAGGCCGGTACTAGGGCCTCATTGTTCCGTGCCGAGTTTCGGATGCGAGTCGTCAGTCATTTAAGTTCTTATGAGCTTATTGTAGCACACTGTCCCGTGGATATACTTAATATCCCGTTCCTAGTGAAATTTGCCCTCGCCTGCCTTTCCCTTCCGAAACGAAACCTCAAAATCGTGCAGATAGGAAGCTTTCAGGCCATCAGATAATTACTGAATTTCACCGAGTTACTCTCTTGCAAGTTAAGTTGGCGCGCGTGCGCGCATACATACATCAAATTTATGCCAATTTACCAAACGTTTTTACGTTTGTATTCCTGGTAGTGGCCTACCTGTTTTAAAGCAGGGCATTTACCCTCTTAAATTGTTTTGGAAGAATTGTGAAATGTGTTGATCATTCTGTTAGCGTTTTTTAATTTTTTAAAGCGAATATTTCTAAGCCTTTTGGGATTTGTATTGATATTGACCTTGTTGTAATATTAAAAAACTCAAGGCAATTTTTAACCCTTCTGGCGCTTGGTGATCATAGATTCTGATCTTCTTGTAATATTCTTTTTTAATTGGTTGTTGTGGTTCAAAAATGGCTCTGAGCACTATGAGACTTAACTTCTGAGGTCATCAGTCCCCTAGAACTTAGAACTACTTAAACCTAACTAACCTAAGGACATCACACACATCCATTCCTGAGGTAGGATTCGAACCTGCGACTGCAGCGGTCGCGCAGTTCCAGACTGTAGCGCTTAGAAGCGCTCGGCCACTCCGACCGGCTTAGTTGTTGTTAACGGGCTCTTCGGTTCATTCCATTGTAAAGAAAAATTTTAAAGCTTTTCACGAAATATAGATATTGTCAACCACAAGTGATGTTGAATCTTGGGCTTGGCTCTTCCATGAATTCCTACCGCCACCAATGCAAGAACATTTTTCTCTTTGAGGCGTGAGTTTGTTCGATTGGCTTAATCTACAGGACGGCTTGTACTACTTGCAAAATATTTTGCCCCTTGTTTTTTTGAGTTTCATATTTCACATGCTGTAAAGATTCTGCTATTAAAGAGGAACAGTGATCGAATAAGAATGACCTTAGGGTTTTACTAAAAAGTGAAAATGATGAAAGAATTTGTATCTTATTTGGAGAACTATTGCAAATTTGTAACGCGCTGTTTGTAATGGAACTTTTATAAGCCGATGTCCTTATTGTCTTTCCTTTTAGCCTTAAAACGCCAGTGGATAGTGAAATGTCTATGTATACTTCAGACAGCAACGTGACTAGCTTGTGGACAATGGAGGAAATGTGCGTTTTAATAGACCTAACGTATGAATTTCACGCGCGTCCATTTCGTAAACAGTGTGATTTACGAACTAGAAATATCCCACAACTGCCGCTGGAGCGCGTTGCGATCGCGTATACCACCTTGGGCACAGGTACCGTATGCCCAAGTCTTCAGAGCGTTCAGCAACACATTGAACTCGTCACACTCAACGTTGTCGTTCAAACGCACGGTCTGTGTTAGGAGGCCGCACGCTTACGCAGCAGATGCCAGGGGCAGCGCGCCGCAGGACGTGTTCGTTATTCAGGCAAGCGACGAATACTGTCGCCTGCAGGCCGAACAGCCAGCCACTACCTGTTCGCTCTCGTCTGCGCAGCGCGTCCCCCGACCACGCACCCTCAGCTGTCAGTACTGGTGAGTGCGTTCACGTGCGTAATTTTCTGTGCCCAAAAGAGCGGCCAGCAAAATTGTCAGATCTAATACTGGCGTCAGATGCTTGCTAATGGCTTTAAGGGCCTTGCACCCTTACATTATTTCTGTGTGATACTGTGTCTTTTTGTGTTTTATCATTCTTTGTTTCGCGTGGATTGTGGCAGGCTATCTCTGGTAGGTACGCGATAGCTGGCTAAATAACACCCAGCTGTTCAAAGAATGGGGAAAGCAAAGCTTTGATCGCCAACAGTGAGCCATATAGGAGCAGTGTTACAGCTGTCCGAGCTGGTAGTAGTTCGTTTGCAGTGGAGTGTAGTAGTCGTGAAAAAAAGGGTTTTCAAGCATACAGATCTGATTCGATTAATATTTGGACGAGAGAACCAGATTGCAAAATAAAATAGCTGTTGTGCATCGGAAAGACACATGTCTCGAATTTCATTGTGAAAAGGTTTTGTGCTGCCTCGTACAGTACAGTACAGTATATTGTATATTGGACTTTACTGTGATTCTTTGTGGGGGCGTTGGACGATAAACGAGCTGATGGTGACATACATGACACGAAATGTTAAGAGATCTTATGTTAGAACCTTTACTATGCAAGCCAAGATGGGCAGACATTGATTTGCCAAAGGACAGGAGGAGGATTCGCCTTTATTTGAAAGATGTGGGACGGACAGCTATTGCTTGGAGACTATAAGCTAGTATACAAAGGGCCCACGAAGATTGTACACACAACGTTATACCGATCTCTTTCCCAAATTGTTTCGCTGCATGTGTAACAGATTTTGAGATAAGTAAGCACACAGTAGAAAACCGACGTAACTCACTCCACAGGAAAAAACTCCACCATATCTGATGGAACACCATTTCATCTGCCTTATACGGCGTCCTTACTTCCTTTCCCCCAACAGTTTATCATAGATCGCTAGAACAACACAGTGTTCCAAGCCGTTGGAAAAAGCTGCAGCACATTCCCGGTTTTCTTTAGAGAGAGAGAGAGAGAGAGAGAGAGAGAGAGAGAGAGAGAGAACGGCCAACCATCAAATACTATTCAGTATAGAGCTGTATTTCCGACATTACTCTTTCCTATAGAGGCCGAAATTCCATTATGGGATTCTGCACGAAAGTTCCTATGCAATTCGGCTCGGGCTGTTCGTCCACGTGATCTTGAACGCAGCGTATAGTGACGCGCTTCTCAGCTTACGTAAAGCTTTCCATACAATTCCGGGAACAAAATACGAGCTTATGGAATATTTTACATGCTTTGCAGCAGACCAGTCGCAGATATAACTCAACAAGTCGCTCTTTACACGGAGAAGTAGTCAGATGTGAAAGTTGCTTATGGTGTGTTCCAAAAGAGTGCTTAGGACAGTTGCGGTTCGTGACATGGTTCGGCAACTTCGGAAGCTTGATGAGGCTGTCTGCGGCACGCAGAAAAAATTCAGCGAGATACTGGGACACCCAAGGGAGATAGACGATTGGTGGAGAGTCTGACCCTTGACCCTCAACGTAAACGAATCGAACATGTTGCGAATATCAAGGCGTAAAGACTCGTGATCTTTCCGTTACACAGTTGGAGATAAGTCACTTCAAAAATTTACAACAATAAAATATCTAGGGATATGCATCCAGAGTGATCTGAAGTGGAACGACCACATAACTAGTATGTAGAAAACATGCCAGGCTGAGGGTCATTAAAAGAATCCTATGAAAATGTAACTCTTCCACGAAAGAAGTGGCTTACAAAATAGTGGCAAGACCGATTCTTGAGCATTGCTTGTCCGTCTGGGACTCTTATCAGGTATAATTCGGAAACTAGATACAGGAGATCAAAAGAAAATAGGTGCGCTAGGAGTTCTTTTAGTAAACGTGAGAGTGCCACACTTTAGACAACCGGTGTGTAACATGCTCAGTATCGATTCATGAGACAGTTGTACGATAGTTTCACAGCAGATCACCTATTTGAGGCAAACTAGACTTCTTCTAATACACTACCAATGAATGGTAGCCTGCCATTTGATTTACTTAAAACTATTTTGTCTGTATACTTTTATGTGGAGATTCTCAACCACTGCAAGTATGAGGTATAAGCAGCTAAATGTTTCTTTAGCAGTCCTCATATACTGAAGCTGAGATTGTAAGATAGTAAAATGCGAATGCAGGGTGATTCTGTAATGACATTACAAACTATCAGGGTTGACGGAAAACCATAAATGTATAAATCTGAGCAAAGCTACACTGGCCCAGAAACGACCGAGTCGAAAGTTAAAGGCGCAAATCGCTCTGATGCCACGGACAGTGGAATACATTTGCCAGTGCTGTTGCAGCTAAGATTTTTGGGCAATCAGTTTTCAGAGGTGGTAGTATGACACAAACCAAGAGAAAAGGCTCGTAAGCATGGGCTCACAATGCGTACTGTAAGAGCTTATGAGCATCTCTTCATCTTCGATACTGTGAAACACGTCTGTTCTACTGCAATCTCTTTGGTTTCTATATTTTCGGAGAAGGTAGCATCGACCAAAACAAGAAAAACTGTCTAGTAAATATGGACTCTAAGATGCATTTCGTAAGTGCTGTGAGCATTACTTCACCCTTGCTTATTGGTTATGAACTGCAGATTGAAACTGAAGAAACTGCAAAAAGGTGGGAGTTTAAGGAGATGGGACCTGGATAAACTGAAAGAACCAGAGGTTGTACAGAGTTTCAGGGAGAGCATAAGGGAACAATTGACAGGAATGGGGGAAAGAAATACAGTAGAAGAAGAATGGGTAGCTCTGAGGGATGAAGTAGTGAAGGCAGCAGAGGATCAAGTAGGTAAAATGACGAGGGCTAATAGAAATCCTTGGGTAACAGAAGAAATATTGAATTTAATTGATGAAAGGAGAAAATATAAAAATGCAGTAAATGAAGCAGGCAAAAAGGAATACAAACGTCTCAAAAATGATATCGACAGGAAGTGCAAAATGGCTAAGCAGGGATGGCTAGAGGACAAATGTAAGAATGTAGAGGCCTGTCTCACTAGGGGTAAGATAGATACTGCCTACAGGAAAATTAAAGAGACCTTTGGAGAGAAGAGAACCACTTGTATGAACATCAAGAGCTCAGATGGCAACCCAGTTCTAAGCAAAGCAGGGAAGGCAGAAAGGTGGAAGGAGTATATAGAGGGTTTATACAAGGGCGATGTACTTGAGGACAATATTATGGAAATGGAAGAGGATGTAGATGAAGACAAAATGGGAGATAAGATACTGCGTGAAGAGTTTGACAGAGCACTGAAAGACCTGAGTCGAAACAAGGCCCCGGGAGTAGACAACATTCCATTTGAACTACTGATGGCCTCGGGAGAGCCCGTCATGACAAAACTCTACCATCTGGTGAGCACGATGTATGAGACAGGCGAAATACCCTCAGACTTCAAGAAGAATATAATAATTCCAATCCCAAAGAAAGCAGGTGTTGACAGATGTGAAAGTTACCGAACTATCAGTTTAATAAGTCACAGCTGCAAAATACTAACGCGAATTCTTTACAGACGAATGGAAAAACTGGTAGAAGCCGACCTCGGGGAAGATCAGTTTGGATTCCGTAGAAATGTTGGAACACGTGAGGCAATACTGACCTTACGACTTATCTTAGAAGAAAGATTAAGAAAAGGCAAACCTACGTTTCTAGCATTTGTAGACTTAGAGAAAGCTTTTGACAATGTTAACTGGAATACTCTCTTTCAAATTCTGAAGGTGGCAGGGGTAAAATACAGGGAGCGAAAGGCTATTTACAGTTTGTACAGAAACCAGATGGCAATTATAATAGTCGAGGGGCATGAAAGGGAAGCAGTGGTTGGGAAAGGAGTGAGACAGGGTTGTAGCCTCTCCCCGATGTTATTCAATCTGTATATTGAGCAAGCAGTAAAGGAAACAAAAGAAAAATTCGGAGTAGGTGTTAAAATTCATGGAGAAGAAGTAAAAACTTTTAGGTTCGCCGATGACATTGTAATTCTGTCAGAGACAGCAAAGGACTTGGAAGAGCAGTTGAACGGAATGGACAGTGTCTTGAAAGGAGGATATAAGATGAACATCAACAAAAGCAAAACGAGGATAATGGAATATAGTGAAATTAAGTCGGGTGATGCTGAGGGAATTAGATTAGGAAATGAGACGCTTAAAGTAGTAAAGGAGTTTTGCTATTTGGGGAGCAAAATAACTGATGATGGTCGAAGTAGAGAGGATATAAAATGTAGACTGGCAATGGCAAGGAAAGCGTTTCTCAAGAAGAGGAATTTGTTAACATCGAGTATAGATTTAAGTGTCAGGAAGTCGTTTCTGAAAGTATTTGTATGGAGTGTAGCCATGTATGGAAGTGAAACATGGACGATAACTAGTTTGGACAAGAAGAGAATAGAAGCTTTCGAAATGTGCTGCTACAGAAGAATGCTGAAGATAGGGTGGGTAGATCACGTAACTAATGAGGAGGTATTGAATAGGATTGGGGAGAAGAGAAGTTTGTGGCACAACTTGACTAGAAGAAGGGATCGGTTGGTAGGACATGTTTTGAGGCATCAAGGGATCACAAATTTAGCATTGGAGGGCAGTGTGGAGGGTAAAAATCGTAGAGGGTGACCAAGAGATGAATACACTAAGCAGATTCAGAAGGATGTAGGTTGCAGTAGATACTGGGAGATGAAGCAGCTTGCACAGGATAGAGTAGCATGGAGAGCTGCATCAAACCAGTCTCAGGACTGAAGACCACAACAACAACAACAACATTGTAAAACTCATCTTGTCTAATGAACAAGTGCCCGTAGCTCTTAAGGTAGGCATTTTAGAGCCCATATTTAGTGGACTTTTTTTTTTGTTTTTGTTATATCCGTACTACAACTTTGAAAGTTGCCTGTCCTACAATCTCTGCAACAATAATACCGCCACATGTAGTCCACTTTCAGAGGAATTAGAGCGATTTTCAGCCCATAAGTTTAGACTTGTTTACGGACGAGAGTCCCTTGGTACATATACCTTTCTCTATTATTCCTGAGACTTTGTATGTCCGTCAGCCACTCACTCTGCATGTGTGAACTAACGTAACTCTGTGCCAGACGGGGACTTGAACTCGAATTTTCTGATTTCTCGAGTACACACGCGCGCGCGCGCACACACACACACACACACACACACACACACACACACACACACACTTACACCTCTGAGTCTTCAGGCGTATGGTCTCTGGTGTTCGGCACATATTTGCAACTTCGTTTTTGCATTGTGTACCTGGAATCAGCCCAATCAATCACTGCTCATCACGTCTTTCATACGGCACCCAGCACCAACAGAAGGCGTCGATTTGTTTCCCATTACAACCAAAGTGATTTTTAAATCTGAATTTACGTGCCCATTCAATAGAGCGCTCCCAAATAACTGTAATCGGATACTCGTTTTATCGATATATATTAACAGGGAAAGCGTAACGCGAAGAATGAACAGCAATGCAGCAGCGACTGAATACTGAACTGCGGTACGTGCTTAGCGGCAGCAGGCAGCGCGGGTCAGGGCAGTGCTGTCGGTGCTGGAGTAGTAGTTATTCTTCGCGTTTTACTATCGCGTTTAATATATGTCGATAAAACAAGTATCGCACTAGACAGATCTGGGACCGTATTGTCAAATGGGCTCATAAAATTCCACTTTAAGAACCATTATGTTTGTAACAGGAAACAAACCCGGCGCTTTCTGTCGACACGATTTGGTGACCAAGATTTGTTTGTGCTGATTGCAGCTACATAAAGCGAAAACCAATTGCAAATATCTGCTTAAACACCAGGGAGGAGAGAGGTCCTGTACATACTTTTTCTATAATAAATATGACGCAGACTGACAACCCAGAAGATATCTTCAGTGACAACGTCGACGAAAGACTCCAGACTTTGTCATTCATGTTTCCACGTAAGATTTCCAGACACAAGGAATATCATTTGCAAACATTTGATGTCACTGCATATTCACTGATTTCACCGCCATCGTTTGAACGAATCTGAATCTTCTCCAGTCGTGCATCACACCTGCACGCGTCGCTACTCGCCGGTATTTTAGTGTGGTTATTTCGCCAGGAACAGCGATATTATTAATTATTGTGAGTAGCGTGCAAGATTTGCTCAGCTGTGGTGGTGCGGCCGCCGCTGTTCTTTCAGAGGCAGGGCGGCTGAATTATTCAGCGCAGGGGGCGCCTGGGGAGGCGGGCCGGGCCTCGCGGCTATCCCCCGGTGCTTCGCTTCGCCTGGTGGGTCGTAAACAGCGGCCGCCCAAAGCCGCGCGCCCACCGCCACCGCCACCGCCACCGCCACCGCCCCAGCCTCGCTAAGCCCGCGCTCCGCCGCGGCGCCACGAGCGCGTCTCCACGCCGCTGCCGTCCTCTGTGGCTGCCAGCAATATTACCTGCACATCCAATCTTTATCTGACCACATCTCTTAGGTCGCTCGTACTTACAACTTCTTAATTAACGCGTTTAGGTCGTAGCCTATCGTCAGAAGATCAGAGAAATGCTTAACACAAGAGTATGGTATCAGATGATACTTGTCCTAAAATTGGTTGTTCTTACATACGACTCAAGTGCTCAGAGCTAAGTCAGTCAGCTGAAGGAAAATCATTTGTACTTACGTACGTATCAGTTAAGCACCGTTTGACACAATTTTAAAAACTGTTGAATTTAGTCCCGGTCAATTACCAGTTCAGATACGAGTTTTGGCATTATTTTTTTTTAAATTAAATGGCGTGTAATGGCAACTCTTACAACCGGATGCATTTAATTTAACTGGTTAAAAACATAATGTTCTATTACATATTGTTAAAATACGCGTTTTTTGATTCGTCACTATTCTGACTGGCTTCATGCCACCCGCCACGCTTTCTGCTCCTGCGCTAACCCCTTCATGTCAGACTGACACTTGCACCCAACGTCAGTTTCCACCCTCTGCAGCTCCCTCCAACACCATCGAATTTCTTCCCTTATTTCGTAACATATGCCCTATCATCCTGTCCCTCCTCCTTGTCAGTGTCTTCGATACGTTCCTTATTTCGCCGATTCTGCTGAGAATCCCCTCACTCCTTATCAGGCCACCTAATCTTCAACATTCTTCTGGAAAATCGCATGTCAAACGCTTTGACTCTCTTCTGTTCCGGTTGTTCCACTGTCCATGATTCACTGCCATACAGTGCTGTGCTTCAAACGTACATCCTCAGAAATTTCTTCCTCAAATTAAGACCGATTTTTTATACTGGCAGACTTCTCATTACCAGAGAACCTCTTTTCCGTTGCTACTCCGTCTTTAAACTAGTCTTTGCTTCGTCGGTCACAGGTTATTTTGCCTCCAAGTGTAAGTAGGCTGTTTAGGTTTTCTTAATGGTAACACCACGTAGCGCTCTGTATGAAAATCACTGGCTGTGCTGTGTGCAGTCTGTGGCTGGTTTGCATTGTTGGAATATTTGCTATTGTAGTGCTGGGCAGTTGGGTGTGAACAGTGCATAGCGTTGTGCAGTGGCAGGTGAGCCGCCAGCAGTGGTGGATGTGGGGAGAGAGATGGCAGAGTTTTGAGAGCGGACGATCTGGACGTGTGTCCCTCAGAAAAACGAAATTTGTAAGACTGGATGTCATGAACTGATATACGAGGGCAGTTCAATAAGTAATGCAACACATTTTTTTTCTCGGCCAATTTTGGTTGAAAAAACCGGAAATTTCTTGTGGAATATTTTCAAACATTCCCGCTTCGTCTCGTATAGTTTCATTGACTTCCGACAGGTGGCAGCGATGTACGGAGCTATTAAAATGGCGTCTGTAACGGATGTGCGTTGCAAACAACGGGCAGTGATCGAGTTTCTTTTGGCGGAAAACCAGGGCATCTCAGATATTCATAGGCGCTTGCAGAATGTCTACGGTGATCTGGCAGTGGACAAAAGCACGGCGAGTCGTTGGGCAAATCGTGTGTCATCATCGCCGCAAGGTCAAGCAAGACTGTCTGATCTCCCGCGTGCGGGCCGGCCGTGCACAGCTGTGACTCCTGCAATGGCGGAGCGTGCGAACACACTCGTTCGAGATGATCGACGGATCACCATCAAACAACTCAGTGCTCAACTTGACATCTCTGTTGGTAGTGCTGTCACAATTGTTCACCAGTTGGGATATTCAAAGGTTTGTTCCCGCTGGGTCCCTCGTTGTCTAACCGAACACCATAAAGAGCAAAGGAGAACCATCTGTGCGGAATTGCTTGCTCGTCATGTGGCTGAGGGTGACAATTTCTTGTCAAAGATTGTTACAGGCGATGAAACATGGGTTCATCACTTCGAACCTGAAACAAAACGGCAATCAATGGAGTGGCGCCACACCCACTCCCCTACCAAGAAAAAGTTTAAAGCCATACCCTCAGCCGGTAAAGTCATGGTTACAGTCTTCTGGGACGCTGAAGGGGTTATTCTGTTCGATGTCCTTCCCCATGGTCAAACGATCAACTCTGAAGTGTATTGTGCTACTCTTCAGATATTGAAGAAACGACTTAAGCGTGTTCGTAGGCACAAAAATCTGAACGAACTTCTCCTTCTTCATGACAACGCAAGACCTCACACAAGTCTTCGCACCCGAGAGGAACTCACAAAACTTCAGTGGACTGTTCTTCCTCATGCACCCTACAGCCCCGATCTCGCACCGTCGGATTTCCATATGTTTGGCCCAATGAAGGACGCAATCCGTGGGAGGCACTACGAGGATGATGAAGAAGTTATTGATGCAGTACGACGTTGGCTCCGACATCGACCAGTGGAATGGTACCGTGCAGGCATACAGGCCCTCATTTCAAGGTGGCGTAAGGCCGTAGCATTGAATGGAGATTACGTTGAAAAATAGTGTTGTGTAGCTAAAAGATTGGGGAATAACCTGGTGTATTTCAATGCTGAATAAAACAACCCCTGTTTCAGAAAAAAAATGTGTTGCATTACTTACTGAACTGCCCTCGTATTATGACTTTTGAACACTATTAAGGTAAATACATTGTTTGTTCTCCATCAAAATCTTTCCTTTGCTAACTATGCCTATCAGTAGTTAGTGCCTTCAGTAGTTAGAATCTTTTATTTAGCTGACAGTATTGGCGCTCGCAGTATTACAGTACTTCGACTAACGAAGATTTTTGTGAGGAAAGGTGTAGGTTACTGTTAGTCAGGGCCATTCTTTTGTAGGGATATTGAAAGTCAGATTGCGTTGCGCTAAAAATATTGTGTGTCAGTTTATTGATGATCAGAATAAGTAAAGAGAGAAATGTCTGAGCACGTTCAGTTTTGCTCAGCTATTTGAAATTCAAATAACGTTAGAGGTTTACCAGCACAGTCATTTATATTTTTTCTAAAGGGATGTTACACAAGGTAACAAAATTCCTTAGCTGCTGCTGCTGCTTCGTAATCACCAATTTTGATAAGTTTCTCACTATTTTCATTTCTGCTACTTCTCATTACTTCTTTTTCCGGTTCACACTCAATCCATATTCTGTTCTCTTTCACTGTTCATTCCACTAAACAGGTCTTATAATTATTCCTTTTCGCAGAGGATCTCATTGCCACCAGGTAATCGTATGGTTCATATCCTTTCAGCTTCAATTTTAATTCCATTCGTGAACGTTTCGTTTATATCCGTTACTGCTTCTTAGATTTACAGATTGAACATTAGGGGTGAAAGACTGCGTCCTGCCTTACACCATTTTTAATTGAAGCATTTTGTTCTTAATCTTCCAGCCATATTATTCCCTCTTGGACTTCCACATATTGCACGTTACCCGTCTTGGCTTACCCGTAATTTCCTCAGAACTTCGAACATCTTGCACCATTTGATATTGCCGAACGCTTTTTCTACGTCGACAAACATTCAATGTGTCTTGATCTCTCTTCAGTCTTGCTGCGATTAGTAAGCGCAACATCATAACTGCCTTACTGGTGCCTTTACCTGCCCCAAGAACAAACTGATGGTTATTTAACATATCCTCACTTTTCTTTTCTATTCCTTTGTACATTATTCTTGTCAGCAACGTGGATGCTTGAGTTGTTAAGCAGGTTGTGCAGTAGTTCTCGAAGTTACCTGCTCTATCTTCGCAGAATGCATTCTGATCCGAGCTGCCGGAGTGGGTCTTGTGTGCGTCATGTCTGCTCCCTGTCGATACGTGCGTGACAAGTGTAGCACCCCGAGCTAGTGCACCACTTCCCTTCCCGGGCTGCAGACCTTCCCTCTCCACATCCCTTCCTGACCCCGATCCTCCCTCCACCCCTTCTTCCTCCCTCCCTCCTCCCCTTCACCTCTTTCCTCACCCCTTTGCCCCCCGAGAACCTTTACGCTGAGACCGCTGAACCTACACTGTCCAACCTGCGAGCTGCCCTCCCGAGCCGTTACGCTAGTCATGTGTCTCCCATGCCTGCTCATTCAACCCATGCCTTTTTCTTCTACTTTCCGACGCCTCCTTGGATTTCGGATATGCAGACCGTCCTTTCTCTGTACTACCACCGGGAGTCCGCTTCCGTCAACTGCTACGTTTCCTTCCCTTCCAATTTCCTAAAACTTTCTTGACCAATGGGCGTACGTCACCACCTTCGGTTCGCCCCGGCCCTGCCTATACTTTATTGTCGGGCATTTGCTTCTCTATGCACACAAATGGAGGGTGCCACATTTATTTACACTGACGGATCAAAGACAACATTTCTTGTTGGGAGTGCCTATATTCTTGGCCACATCCCTGTTTAAGATTCGTCTTCCCGACCAGTGTTTGGCTTTACCACAGTGCTTTACGCTGTTCTCCAGGCTATCCAATACACCCGTCGCCATAAGCGGATACAGTATATTATATGTTCGGATTCGCTCAGCTCTTCTCAACCTCCAAGCTCTTAATCCCGTCCATCAAATGGCTCTGAGCACTATGGGACTCAACTGCTGAGGTCATTAGTCCCCTAGAACTTAGAACTAGTTAAACCTAACTAACCTAAGGACATCACAAACATCCATGCCCGAGGCAGGATTCGAACCTGCGACCGTAGCGGTCTTGCGGTTCCAGACTGCAGCGCCTTTAACCGCACGGCCACTTCGGCCGGCTAATCCCGTCCATCCTCTGGTGCACCGGATTCAGGACTGCCTCCACATGGGGGAAGACGGGGGCGGGGTGGGGTGGGGGGGGACGTCTGTGGAATTCCTCTGGATCCCAGGGCATGTTGGTATCCGCGGAAACGAGCGTGTGTTTTTCTTTCTTTTTCTATTGAAATCCGTGGCCGAAAGCTTATGTGTAAGTGTCTTGAAATTGTGCCTGTCTGCAAGTTTACGTGTCATCTTTACGGTAAGTAGCAATCTCTTTTCCGTACATTAACTTCTTACCAAATTACTAACTTCTGCAGAATCTCTCTCTCTCTCTCTCTCTCTCTCTCTCTCTCTCTCTCTCTCTCTCTCTCTCTCTACCAGGTCTACACAACCTGCAGCGCTCCTAGACGACCGGTGTGCTTTCTTAATGAGGGGTGACTAATTGACTAATATTTTGTCCTGTGAGCTTACCTAGCATAAGAATAGCATTGTACTAGCGATTTCGAAAACGATTTTTGAGTGTACTTGTTCAAATATAGGTTGCAGTTTCACCAAGTTTCTTAGCAAAACAGTGATCAGACGAAACAATTTAGGTAGGTAAAAATGAGATAGTTGAAACCCTTTTCTTCTCCGCAAATACGCAGCGGAGTACAGCCACGCCAATGCGCGATGGTAACAAGGATTGTATGGCTACATACCCTCCTCCTCGTGTCTGACAAGGAACCCCTTGAGGGGGAGGTCGCAAGTTCAATCATTGGTAAGGCTCATTTGAAAGTGTTTGTTACCAGTTATGACAGGAAAAATATTTGCTGTTAATGACTCAGCATGTGCATCAGGACCACGACAGAAAATGAGTGTCCGGGAGGTGCAGGGATGTATATATTACGCGTCACAAAATGGACGTCGTCGACATTCAAGAAACGTTCAAAACAAACCATTAACTTGCACCACGAACTGCGAATGAAAAACGGTGCGCCAAAGTGATCACAAAGTTTCACACCATCGAGCTCGAAGGCGAACTCCTTGGCAGTTACAAACCGTGCAGGACGTTGTGCTAGGAGTGCACTCTTAAAGCACGTATGGAGAATCATATTGGTGTAATGGAGTGATGAGAACAGATGGAATGTAGTGGCATGCAACCGAATGCGACACTCCTTCGTGAGCTTATGACACTGACTCTTTCTTAATTCGTACCTGTAGCTGCAGGTAGGACATTATATGGTTCCAGCTGCTATGAACTGCAATGTCACACACTTTTCAGGAGGGATAGTTTGCTCTGAAAGTGTGTCACCAGAAATCAAGCGAAAGCTAGTTATTTTGACCAGCTATTGGCCAGAAGTAGTCCTCACACCACAGGTCTAGTTCTCTTACGCCCTCTTTCCCACTCTTGCTTGTTGTAAAGTAAATATTCTCTATAGCCCTTGCAAGATCACGAACACGAGAAAAAATCGTTGGGGGCAAAGCACCACCAACTTTTCGCAGTGCAACAAATAACTTTCCAGACAATTTACCATCCAGATTAACAACTGGCTTAATTGTATGCGAAAGCGTTAAAAGGCATTGACGTTAGTTCATCTTGATACAACTCTCTTGGTATCTCTAATTTCCATGTCTCCTTTCGTATGCACTTCTTCTTAAAATTCCGATTGGTCAGAGTTCAAAACAAATTCCTCACTGAACGACGGTATAAGTTCGTTTTGCAAGTAGGCTGTTTAGGTTTTTATATTGGTAACGCCACGTAGCGCTCTGTATGAAAATCACTGGCTGTGCTGTGTGCAGTCTGTGGCTGCTTTGCATTGTTGTTGGCTATTGTAGTGTTGGGCAGTTGGCTGTTAACAGCGCATAGCGTTGCGCAGTTGGAGGTGAGCCGCCAGCAGTGGTGGATGTGGGGAAGTGAGATGGCGGATTTTTGAGAGCGGATGATCTGAACGTGTGTCCATCAGATACAGTAAATTCGTAAGACTGGATGTCATGAACTATATATATATATATATATATATATATATATATATATATATATGACTCTTTTGAACACTATTAAGGTAAATACATTGTTTGTTCTCTATCAGAATCTTTCATTTGCTAACTATGCCTATCAGTAGTTAGTGCCTTCAGTAGTTTGAAACTTTTATTTAGCTGGCAGTAGTGGCGCTCGCTGTATTGCAGTAGTTCGAGTAACGAAGGTTTTTGTGAGGTAAGTGATTTGTGAAAGTTATAGGTTAATGTTAGTCAGGACCATTCTTTGGTAGGGATTATTGAAAGTCAGATTGCGTTGCGCTAAAAATATTGTGTGTCAGTTTAGTGTTGATCAGAATAGGTAAAGAGCGAAATGTCAGAGTACGTTCAGTTCTGCTCAGCTGTTTGAAAATCTAATAACGTAAGGAATTTACCAGCACACTAATTCAATAATTGTTCTAAGCGGACGTTTCAGTTTGTCATCTACAAATTTGCGGGCCTATTTCGCATCATACAGTGCATAGTCAAGTTGATGATTTGTTTGAGATATCGTTATCTTATGTGCTCCAATTCTGTAGTACTGATGGAACTTACGCAACCATCCACTGTTTCCCTTGGAATCACTGTAATCCACGTCGCGCGCAGTTTGACGTGCATAACTTAGTAGGTCACTATCGTGCACTTTCTGTAAATTGTATCGAGCTCCTTGAAACGCGCAAACACCAGTTTTTGTAACAAGTTGCGTCCTGTCCTCCCTTCAGTATCCGTAGTTTTCTTTTGCACTACACGTACATATTGCTGCGATCTCGTTCGAAATCTGTTCATAATCGTTTTTTTACTTCGTTGTAGATGATCTTCCATGTACGTAATTATGTTTAGTACATGCTTCTTGGACAACGATTGTCCCTTTTTAATTTTCGCTGGAGACGGGATTTGTGAATACTTGTCAGACAGTGTTGATGAATGACATGGCTCGACACCTGTTTCCGTATCGCTTTCAACTTCGGCAGCTGTTGTTGTAGTTATAAAGCTATATTAGCATTGTTTATCGTTGCCATTGCTCTGCTTTGTATTAATACCACTAGCACAGTACCACTGTTGAGTTACTCTCGGCTAAGGATTTCATCTACGCTCCGTAGCCTCATGCTTTGCGTACCGTTGGATACCTGTAGTCCAGCACCGTGGTGCCATTAGCAACCAATATTGTGGTTGCATGGTAGACAATATGTGTGGTGTCGAACACCTAAACATCACTGGCCTTTTGCGACCTCGCGCTCATGGGGTTCCTTATGAGCGTCTTCCCTGCTACCATCGCGTATTGGCCTGGCTATTATCCGCTGCGTACTTGTGGAGAAGGGTTTCAATCATCTCATTTTTGGCCGCCTAATTCGCTTCGTCGTGATCAATGTTTTGCTAAGAGACTTGATGGAACTTGTCACTTTTTGAGTCGTACGTCCATCACTTTGGATTGCAGAATTCCTAAGTAATCGATACCTGGGATGCTTCTGTGAACTTTCATTCCATCAGGAAATGCTTCATTCGCCAACGTATCTGCTACTTCATTGGCTGGGATTCCAGAATGCTGCTCTATCTGAACCGGCCCAGTTCCTTCTGTCCGTTGTGGAAATGGCTGAGTGGTTTCAGTACTGCGTAGCTGATTTTAAATTGATTGACTGTTCCATCTGTTCGTAATAGAGTATTCTGTTCATTATGGATGAAAACACACATGACACTGGTGTAGTATTGTACAAAATTTATTATTTACTTCACAAACCGGTATTCGGCGGTTGTGCCCTCATCAGGTACAAGAATAAATTTGTAGTGTAGTGAAATTGTTGTACGATCAAAGATTTTAAACTACTTCATCTGTTGGGTATCTTCGTTTCCAAAGATGAAAATTTCTAGTGTAATATTTGTATCAGTGAAAGTGTGATGTAAGATTATGTAACTAACAAGGGGAGGCCACAACTTTGGGATCACGGATTTACTTCAAACTTTGTACACCTTTAATATGCCATTAAAACAACATAAGGCTAATATCTCTGTTGGTTTATCATGATCAGGGGACATCGGCTGGTTAAGTAATTGTCAATGTCAATAAAATTCACCAATAGCCGTGTACTTAAAGATATTTTATTGTAAAGGCTACCAGTTTCGGCATTTCATTATGCCTTGTCGTATAGCGCCATAAATCATGTGATTGTTATCACGTTTCTGAATGAAGCAATTGTATAACGATTGAATTCACGATGTCTAGTGATTTATGACGCTACAGAAGTTCGTTTATTTGGTAAATGCGTATGGGGCCTGAAGATGGCATAATGAAATGCCGAAACTGGTAGCCTTTGCAATAAAATAAAATATCTTCAAGTACACGGCTGTTGACGAATTTTATTCACATTACAATTGCATAATGTGAAAGTGGTAAGGTGCAATACTCTGTCAATTCTGAGAAAATCTCAAGAGAAGTTTTATGCGTCTGTTTGCAAATCACGTATCTATGCGTAGATGCCGGATATTATTTCATGGTGGTCAAATGGATAGCGTTCGAGCTTCGTCACGCGAATGTGTACGAGGCGACCGTTCGACACTCGCTCAAAAGGTAATTTTTGTAGCACAAGTGTAAATCCTTTGATATTCGAGAAATTTGCACCTAAAGTATTCGTTCTTGCTAAAGTAGCACGTCTCGCCGCGAAAATACAAATTTTTCAAGAAAATAAAAATAAACCAGACATACATATAAAAATGGACGCATCTGCGCGGGTTAACTGACAAATAGGGCGTGGCTCTGTGTCTGCAGCTCGAAACGTCGAGGTGCAAAGTACTTCCGGGTACCTTATCAGATTGGATGTATAAGAGATTTCGCAAATTACGACAGACATTTTCGGGAAAACTATATGCGTTTCTTCATTTACTTGTCGATAGTTATAAATATGTTTGTTCTAATAACTAAATTTAATTAAAAATAGTAAGTGGTCAAATAACACGAATTTCACTACAGCTTCATGCAAATACGTTATTTTTTTATTATATTACCTGTCATATGTCATATAAATTAAATAATGTGCCCAGCAATGAAAAAATATACATGAAAAATTAAGCTTAAGCAGGAGTCGAACCGATGCTTCGTACACGTTCGTCTTACGTACCTCGAACGCTAGCCTTTTTTTAAAATCTCATTTTGTTCGTTGCATTGTTCGGGGTCGGACGTCCCATGAGAGCTGTTGAAGTTCATAGTTCATCCATTCGCTCATTTGTTTTCTTACATAGGGCAGCTAACCCTTGGATTGCCGGCCGGAGTGGCCGTGCGGTTCTAGGCGCTACAGTCTGGAACCGAGCGACCGCTACGGTCGCAGGTTCGAATCCTGCCTCGGGCATGGATGTGTGTGATGTCCTTAAGTTAGTTAGGTTTAATTAGTTCTAAGTTCTAGGCGACTGATGACCTCAGAAGTTAAGTCGCATAGTGCTCAGAGCCATTTGAACCATTTAGCTAACCCTTGGACCGAACACGCTTAGTTACCGTGCCGGATACCATTTCACTCACGACTGTGAACTGTAACGTTCGGCATCCACGCACAGATACATCAATTACATAACGGACGCGTAAAACTACTTCTTCCATTTTCCCGGAATTGCCAGCGTAGTGCACCTAACTACTTCCATTTTTGTTGTTTTAATGGCCTACTAAAGATTTACAAAGTTTGAAGTAAATCTATGATCCCAACGTTGTGGCCTCCCGTTGTAACTAATGGATTATATAACAAACTGAAACTCAGCCGCTCCCTTGGAACATGTCATCAAGGTTTGTTGTTTAATTCGTGTTCATGTAAGAAAAATTGTTGTAATTTGTTACATAGTTCGTTAGTTAATGTTTGACATACACTGTCCAGTCAGATTAATGCGACCGCATGTCAGAAGGGTGAATAATCACCTTTCGCAGCGCGGACCACTGCGAAACGTGCAGGAGGAGTGTTAGTGAGGTTCTGAAGGGTACCGACAGGGTGATGTGGCCAGCGGCGGTAGGTTTCTCGTTTGAGGATCCATAGCGCGGCCAGCCCAGTCGAAGCGATCCCGCAGATTCTCGATTAGGTTTACATCTGGGGAGTTCGGTAGCCGCGGGAGTACGGTTAAGTCATCCCGGTGCTCTTCGAACGACTGCGAGCTGTGTGACACGTTGCAGTGTTCTGCTTGTAGGTGCCATCGTGCTGAGGAAAAGAAAACTGCATGTAGTAGTGGACATGGTCTTCAAAGATAAATGCGTGCTTGTGTTAATCTGTTGTGAATAACGAGATCAGCCGGAGAATACCAAGAAAACATTACTCAGAACGTAATGCTCCCTCCTCCGTCCTGGACCCTGCAGACGATTGTTGCAGGGTCTTTCCTTTCAGACATTTCACGCCAAATGTCCGTCCAGTTGCGCGGTACTGGCTTGCAAATTCCAGCCCTTGTCGCCGATGAACAGCAGTCAGCGTGGATGCATAAACCAACCAACCAGCCTGCTGCGGAGGCCGTTACGCAGCAATATCTGCTGGACGGTACACTGTTGATAGCTCCTTGGCTCATATAGGCCGTCAGTTGCTCAACAAAAAATGGTTCAAACGGCTCTAAGCACTATGTGACTTAACATCTGAGGTCATCAGTCCCCTACACTTAGAACTACTTAAACCTAACTAACCTAAGGACATCACACACATCCATGCCCGAGCCAGAATTCGAACCTGCTACCGTAGTGGTCACGCGGTTCCAGACTGGAGCGCCTAGAACCGCTCGACCACACCGGCCGGCGTTGCTCAACATTTGCGCGTCTACTCACCCGCATGTATCTCCACAACCGTAGTTCACTCCTGTCGTCGGTGGACCACGGTGCACCACAATTGCGTCGGCGCCGGTTTTGGATAGCACAATTTTCCCGTCCACCGTACACTTCAACCACGACGGCACACGAACACTTAACAAACTTAACCTTTCCGGAAACGCTGCCACCCTTGGCCCGAAAGCCAATGCTCACGCTTTGGACGTCAGATAAATCTCTCCGTTTCCGCATTACGACAACGCCTGCACTATTTTCCGCCTCCCCTGGGCACGCTTTATATATACCTTCCAGTACTAGTGCTGCAACCTTTTGTCTGTGACTGGACAGTGTATATTCTCGCATTTTCAGTTAAACTGTTCCTTAGGTTACATTGATAAATGAAAGATTAACAATTTTCGTCTTTGTAAACGGAGACACTCTGTGTATGCACTGGTTTATCCTTGTACCGGATGATGGCGTAACAGCCGGAATCATTTTGTGAAATAAGTAGTGAAATGTAAATGTTGTGTGGCTAGGGCCTCCCGTCGGGTAGACCGTTCGACGGGTGCAAATCTTTCGATGGGCGAGAAATGATGATGATTAGGACAACACAACACCCAGACCCTGAGCGGAGAAAATCTCCGACCCAGCCCGGAATCGAACCCGGGCGCTTAGGAATGACATTCAGTCGCGCTGACCAGTCTTTTTTATCTCATTTTTGTTCTTTATATTGTTCGTTGAATTTGTTCGTGGCGGACCTCCGATGACACTCGTTCAGGTTGTTCGTTGATCCGTTTACTCAATTTTTTTTTATTATTACAAAAGGTAACTGAACCGTCTGACCGAACACGCTGAGCTACCGTGCCGGCTTTTTAAAAATGGAATGAGCGTTTGCCGTCATTGGCCAGGAGGCCCCTTAGGCAAGTCTCATTAACATTCGACGCACCCACTCAGCTACCGGCGGCGGACATAAGTAGTAAATATTGTAGAACATTACACCAGTGCTAAGTATGTTTTCATTCATAATGATTTGAAGATGGTTGCGTCACCTTTGCAATAGCTGCACACCGGTTAGCTTACTGGATCGCATTCGGGAGTACAACTTTTCAAATCCCCGTCCGGCCATCCATATTTGGGTTTTCCATGATTTTCCTAAATCGCTTCATACAAACGCCGGGATGGTTCCTTTGAAAAGGACACAGCCGATTTCCTTCCCCATCATTAAAATCAATCCGAGCCTGCGCTCCCTCTCCAATGACCTAGCTGTCGACGGTACGTTAAACCTAAGCTTCATTCCCTTTTTTTTCCGTAGGCAAACTACCCTCATGCTGACGTAGAGATTACTGAGCTCTTCTCAAAGTTCTGCATCATTTAGTTAGCGCAAAAATAGTGACGTTAAAAATGGTTCAAATGGCTCTGAGCACTATGGGGCTTAACTTCTGAGGTCATCAGCCCCCTAGAACTTAGAACTACTTAAACCAAACTAACCTAAGGACATCACACACACCCATGCCCGAGGCAGGATTCGAACCTGCTACTGTAGTGGTCACGCGGTTCCAGACTGAAGCGCCTAGAACCGCACGGTCACACCGGCCGGCTAGTGACAGCTAGCGACTATTTCCACCTCTGTTCAAAAAATAAACCGTTAGTGTTTCAATGAGGGCGCTTTGCTCTACGATTTCGAAAAGCGTCACCTGAAGCACGATACTACTACACTATTCCTAGCTAACACCATTCTTTCTGTTAGCTTTTGCTTGCTTAGATCTACTCGCCTTGCGCAAACACTGCGCCCGTCGGCGTTTTATTTTATACGGGATGTTTTGACTTCAGGTCGGGTGCCGCCAGCGTCCGTATCGGCTATGAATACATTGTCGTGAGGTAATTGCATTCTGTCACAGCGGCCGTCAGGGAGTCGGTTTGTAAACCGAGGGATGACATGAAATATTGGGGCAGAGGCTCGTTCCTCGCTGCGTAATTTGCATTGTCCTTGACAGACCGTAAATAACTCGGGCAAAACTTCAGTCGTCAATAATTCTGTTTGTCGTCAGGATGAAACAACTGGCACACATGGAGCATCGAGGGCGTGGGCAAATGGTAGACATATGAAAACCTAGAGCCACAAAGTAACGCTGGCAGCTGTGGTCGGTTATTTCAGCGCCTGCTAAAAAAATGTGTTGTGTTCCCGCACCCTTTACGAGACGCTCAGCGAGTTACCTTACGCGAATAGCCGAATCGATAGAAACAAACTGACGTAGACCGGTGTACGCCGCTTACTGGTCTCTACCAACTTTATCCATTGGACTACGAGGAGCAGTTATTAAAATTTTCACCTCTAAAATTTCAAGCTGCGACCATGATATTTGCCCGTGGTGGTCATCATTCACTCAGTAGTCACCGTACACTGCCAAGGGCACGGCGTCTATCCTTCATTGCCCATTTAGTCCAAATTTGTGATATACGCAGAGCTTGCCCAGAAATCGATATGACAGAAGTGAGAGTTTTATATGGTAGGCGTTTCGAAAAAATATATCTGGTGCGGGGCGGCAAGGCATGAGGAGTTTATAGATACCGGGCAGCGGAAAGAGTACAGAATGATAATCAGACGTCGTGGTGCTCGAGTTCCACTGCGGATATTTTTCTTCTCTATTTTTACGTTACACTACAAATACATCAATATAATGCTCAGATTATTGTATTTATTAATATACTGACGGAAAAAATCGCAACACCGAAAAAATAATTTACACTAGAGCAGGTAACATATTTAAGTGCTTTACAATGCAAGAGCACAGGGTGATGTAATCGCGAGATAAGCTATTGCAAATGTGAAATGCTGGTACATTAATAACCGGCGTAACCGCCAGTATGTTGAATACAAGCGTGCATGCGTTGTCTTGTACAGGGTGCCGTATGTCAGTTTGTGGGATGGAGTGCCATGCCTGTTGGACTTCGTCGGTGACTGGTGGTTTGTGGCTGACACTGCAGTTGCCGTCCGATGATCTCCCAATGTGTGTTAGATTGGAGACAGACCTGGTGATTGGGCAGGCCAAGGCAACAAGACGACAATTTGTAGAGTACGTTGGGTTACAACATCGGTACGAGTGCGAGCGTTGTCCTGTTGGAAAACGCCCCCTCGAGTGCTGTTCGTGAATGACAGGACAAAGGTTCCGTAACCAGATCGACGTACAATGTTACGACCAGGGTGCGTGGGATAACCACGAGAGCACTCCTGCTGTCATACGAAATCGCACCCCATACCGTAACTCCAGGTGCAGATCCGGTGCGTCTAGCGCGCAACACGTTTGCTGCAGACCCTCATCTGGCCGCCTCTCGACCAACACATGGCCATCACTGACACCGAGGCAGAATCAGTTTTCATCGGAAAACGCAACAGACCTCCACCTTGCCCTCCAATGAGATGTATTGACAGGCTATTGGGTCACTGTGGTGTCAGCTGCTGCTCAAATTGTTGCTGCAGATGCTTTACGATGCGCCACAGACATACGCCGAGCACTAGGGTCTTTCCTCCCGGTAGTGCCACTTGGCCATCCAGAGCGCGGTGGTCTTGCGACTGTACATTCTCGTGACCACTGCGGCCAGCAATCATGTACAGTCGCTACATATTGCAAAGTCTTTTTGCAGTATCGCAGAAGGAACATTCGGTTTCTCGTAGCATTGTTACACGACCTCGTTCACGCTCAGTGAGGTGTCGATAGTGGTGTCTTTGTCACCTTAAAGGCATTCTTGCCTACCATCAACACTCTACGCCCAATCTCAAAGGTAACTAACGCTCACGGCCGTTACAAAGTGTAACACGTATCAACTTTAGTTTGTGTCGCACAACTTCTTAAGATTTTTGTCTGGCAATTTATATTAACAGAAGGCTCAGGGAACGTTCCACCTCGAAAATCACCACATCATTATGCGGATACGTGTGGCACGTAGTGGTTTCTTCATGCGAGGAAAAAAGTAGTTGTCTCTGGATTCCATATTAGAACAGTACGGAAGATGTAGGGGGGGGGGGGCACTTCATATCCCGAAGAAGTGCGAATGTATCATGTGCAGAATGAAGGGCTCAGGAGAATACCCCAACCTCGCCAGGAGATTCCGATAGTACACTCCTTTCACGGTTTACCCCTTAAGAGCGTAATGTTTCAGCACGACGCCATGGCATTCCCAGATCCCAGATGACACTGAGCGTCTCCTTCGGTTTTTGGTCGGTCTGGTTCCACATGCTCCCACTGCTTGCTTTTGCTCCTGTGTCTCCGAGTAGTAGTGACACACTCAACACTCGTTCATAGCGATAAGGCAACTAAAAACGTTACCTAAACTGAAACTTCCTGGCAGATTAAAACTGTGTGACAAGCACTTGGTAGAGCACTTGCCCGCGAAAGGCAAAGGTCCCGAGTTCGAGTCTCGGTCCGGCACACAGCTTTAATCTGCCAGGAAGTTTCATATCAGCGCACACTCCGCTGCAGAGTGAAAATCTCATTCTGGTTACCTAAACTGTCCGGACACAGTGTCATTACCGCCGCTTTTTGAATGGATGTGCGCAGTCGCGGAGCCCAGTCGGCGGCCACCTTTGTCACTTTGGAAAGGTCGTGCAGTGAGTCGACAACAGACTGTTTTCCCCCCTGTTACCTCGAGCGTGATGTGCTTCAGGACCTGGTCGTCCACACCTCTTACGATTTCTTGTTCTTCACATGTCTGCCACTACCACATTGTTGGCGTGTGCACAACCTAAGTACTGTCTAATGTTGTAGTATTCAATATGAACACTGGTTCGATGCAGCTTTCTATGCTACTATTTCCTGTGCAAGCCTCGTGCCTCCAGCAGTAAACTGGTGATCCCATAATATTTTAGCACATGTCCCATCAGCCGATCCCTTCTTTTAGTCAAGTTGTGCCACAAATATTTCTCCCTAATTTTCTTCAGTGCCTCCTCATTAATTACTCGATCTACCTGTCTAATCTTCAGCGTTCTTCCACGGCACCACACTACAATACCTCTATTCCGTTCTTGTCTCTTATCGTCCATGTTTCACTACCGGACATGACTACACTCCATAGAAACATTTTCAGAAAGGATTTCCTGACAAATATATATTCGATGTTACCGAGCGAGATGGCGCAGTGGTTAGCACACTGGACTCGCATTCGGGAGGACGACGGTTCAATCCCGTCTCCGGGCATCCTGATTTAGGTTTTCCGTGATTTCCCTAAATCGTTTCAGGCAAATGCCGGGATGGTTCCTTTTAAAGGGCACGGCCGGTTTCCTTCCCAGTCCTTCCCTAACCCGAGTTTGCGCTCCGTCTCTAATGACCTTGTTGTCGACGGGACGTTAAACACTAACCACCACCACTATATTCGATGTTAACAAATTTCTCTTAAACGCCGTCCTTGCCACTGCGTCTTCATTTTATATCCTTTATAATTTAGCCATCAATTATTTTTGTGCCCAAATAGCAAAATTTACCTACTACTAAAAGTGTGTCATTTCCTAATCTAATTCCCCAGCAACCCCCTAATTTAATTCGACTACATTCCATTATCCTTGTTTGGCTTTTGCTGAAGTTCATCTTAGATCGTCCTTTCAAGACCCTGTCCATTCCATTCAACTGCTGTTCCAAGTCCTTTGCTATCTCTGACAGAATTACAATTTCGTCGGCAAACCTCAGCTTTTAGTGCTGCGTAAACCTTTAACTCCTACCTCACATTTTTCCTTGACTTCCTTTAGAGTTTCGTCACTGTACAGATTGAATAACATCGGGGAGAGGCTATAACCCTGCCTCATTGCTTTCTCAACCACTGCTTCCCTTTCATACTCATATACTTAAAACTGCCGTCTGGTTTCTGTACAAGTTGTAAATAGCCCTCCGCTCCCTGTATTTTACCCCTGGCTACTTCAGAATTTCAAAGAGTGAATTCCTCTTCAAACAAATTTCGAGGCAGCAGCCGGTCGTCGATTAATTCATTGCACGATAATTTGACTGGGCACCTGCCGGTCATCTTCAGGTGAGCCATCGAAGACTGACGAAGACCACCTCCATTTCGCGCGCTGCAAATATTCCGCGCATGCGTCAAAACTCATATTGACAGACGGACACACTTCACAGTCGCAACGCCCTCGCTGGTAGAACCGAGCAACTCAACTGACCTCTTTTGTTACCGCTCGCTGCGGCCGTTGACGCAATCTGTCGTCTTCGATTAGAATACATCGCTGGAGCAAATGTGCAGCTTAGTTGTCCTCTGTATTACCGATCGCCGCGGCCGTTGGCTCGCTCTGTTTTCTTCGAACAAATCGTGGAGATGATGGGGTTCCACGCAGTGTCCAACTGGTATCCGCTATCACGGTTCATCAGATTCTTTAATAATAGAGATACAGTTTTAAACAACAGCGAACTTGCTTGGTTGCAAAAGGCGAATGCAACGTTGATGTTCAGTGCAGTGTTCTTTCTCAATGCGCGTGGTTTGTCCCATGTAAGCCATACCGTGCTGACATGTTATTTTGTAAATTTCGGCCTTCCGCAATAACAGGACGTCCTTCACCGATCCCAAGAGGTCTTAGACGGTGGACAGAAAATCACTTTTACTTGAAATTTACTGAAGATTCTTAGTATTTTAAACGTAATGTTGCCCAGTATAGGAAGGAAAGCTAAAGATTTTGCCGGCGTGTTGTTCTATTTATCCACTTCCTGATTCTCGATTTTAACTGACAGTGACTTGGTAATCTGCTGGGTGGAATATCCATTGTTTCTAAACACTGTCTTCAGATGAGCTAGCTCTTTAGGTAAACTATCGGGATCTGATAGTGGGCTCTGTGAATGAGTGTTTTAAACACGCTAGTAGTCTGCGACGGGTGATAACTTGATGCTTGCAAATGCGAAACAGTATGAGTGGGCTTATGATAAACGAAATGCCACAGTCTAACCAAGACGTCCAAGGAAGGCAGACAACGATCTTTCTCTATTTCCGTGTTGAACCGAATGTCCTTACGAATGGAGTTTGGGTGCTGAAGAAACGCCGTCAATTTATCTTCTCCATGAGGTCACATTATGTGGAGGCACATACCTCCAAAATATAGTTGGTTTAATGGCAGCCGATTCAAGCGCTCTCTCCTCGAAATCTCCCATGAAAATGTTCGCTAACAAGGGAGACAGGGGGCTGCCCATGGCGACGCCGTCAGTCTGTTCAAAATATTCCCGGTTGAACATATAATGGGTTGAGGATAGAGCATGCCGAAACAAAGCAGAGATGTCCGCCTGAAACTTTTTGAGTTAGTACCAAAGAATCTGCGAGAGGGACTTTTGTAAAAAGTGATACTACATCAAAGCTAACCAGACGGTTAGAACTGCTTAGACGTAGAGCCCCAGGTCTATTGATAAAGTCAACTGAGTTACGGATGTGATGTGGACAATTTCCCACCAACGGTATCAGCAACCAAATAAGATATTTGGTTCAATCATACTTCGGCACTCCAATGTTGCTTACCATTGGACGTAATAGAATGAATTTTTGGAAGACCATACAGTCTTGTACAACCATGTGGACTTAACTTCTTGATGATCTCTTGAGATAGGGAGGCGTAACTTAATAATGCAGATGTTTTCCGTTACATACGGGTGTAGGGTCGTAATCAACCCACCTAGCAGACCATACAGGTTATCATATACATTACGAGGTAACAAAACGGTTGCGTTACCTTGCTCAGCCTGCAGTACCACTACATAAGTGTCCTCTCGTAGATTACGTAGTGCAGTCCTTCCTGCAGAGATTTATTACGTTGAGGAGGTGCTTTCAAAAGAGCACGGCATGTTTTCCTTCTTATTTTTTCTGCAGCGTCTGAAGGAATGCGTCTTATGGCTTCAGACCACAAACTAATTTAAGGCGGCACTCTAGGTGTAGGTGCAAAATTGAGTTCCTCGTTTAATCCAGACAGCGTCGCATCTTCCACTTTTTTTCTACGTGAAATTGACAAAGGAACTTCGTGCGTTTAACTCTTGTGGCTGTGTGACAACAGACGATCAAATTTTGACATCTGTCGAAATCGCAACGTTTTGGATCCAGTCCAACTTGGCCGACGTCACTCCATCAATCTAGTCCCATAATATAGGAGAAAAATGTGCTGCAACCTTTAGATGTAACTGGTACTGTTCTTCTGAAACGTCACACGGTCTTCGTCTGGGTACAGCAAATCCTCTGTTTGATGATAGCATGAATAGCCTCCTCAGTAATCTTCCGTGCAGCGGCAGTTTTAATAAAACGCGCCACTCTGGCAAATTCTGATTTTATGCCATGCTCTCAACGACTCAATAAAAAGATTAAAGAACTTAACAGTTCTGTTTCCTTACCGCATAGTTTGTCGAAACTTGGAACATGTGAGGCCGTGTGCTCCCCATACAGGCGTCTGATGGCTGGGAACGCAGCAGGTCTTCGTCAGCCTTCGATGGCTCACCTCAAGATCATTGGTAGTTGCAATGAATTAATCGACGACTGGTTGCAAGCCCGAAATTTGTTTGAATATTCAGTTCGCTGGGAAAATTTTAAGATTCACAACGAGACAATTCCTGTCAACATTGCTAAAAGCTTTCTCTACATCTACAGATGCTATAAACGTAGGTTTGCTTTGGCTTAACATATCTTCTAAGATAAGAAGTACGGTCAGTAACGGCTCTTGTGCTCCTGAGTTGTCTCTCGAATCCAAACTGAACATCCTCGAGGTCGACTTCTATCAGCTTTTCCATTCCCCGCGCGATTAGCCGAGCGTTCTAAGGCGCTGCAGTCATGGATTGTGCAGCTGGTCCCGGCGGAGATTCGAGTCCTCCCTCGGGCATGGGTGTGTGTGTTTGTCCTTAGGATAATTTAGGTTAAGTAGTGTGTAAGCTTAGGGACTGATGACCATAGCAGTTAAGTCCCATAAGATTTCACACACATTTGAAGATTGCCGGCCGGGGTGGCCGAGTGGTTCTAGGCGCTACAGTCTGGAAACGCGCGACCGCTACAGTCGCAGGTTCGAATCCTGCCTCGGGCATGGATGTGTGTGATGTCCTTAGGTTATTTGGGTTTACGTAGTTCTAAGTTCTAGGGGACTGATGACCTTAGAAGTTAAGTCCCATAGTGCTCAGAGCCATTTGAACCATTTTTTTCCATTCGTCTGAAAAAAAATCGTATTTTGCAACAATGACTTATTAAACTAATAGTTCCATAACGTCATATGTTGCTGCTGTTTACATCAGCTCAGCATGGATTCGTAAAGCGTGTTTTTCGCTACCTCACGATACTCTACTATGTCAATAGACGCCGTTCTATTTTTGTCCCTTTAGCGGCGTGTGGCGTGGAGATTCAAGTGTTTACCGGGTCTGCAGATACGTGCCAGCAAACAAACAAAGAGTTAATTACGTTACTTTCTTTTTCGATGTGGTAATTAAAAACTTACTTCCATCGCTGGTAGTGGCATTATACAGTGTTTTATGCAAGCTAAAGTTGAAATAACCAGAAATCAACCAACATCTTTCCTGATCCGTGGTTTTAGCTGCTTCCATCAGCCATTTCATCAAGAGTCGTATGAGTGCGCGTATAGTTTCTTGTGTCGTAGATGCACCCCTGTTTTCTGTTGTTAGTCCCGGGAAGCTTACATTTCATAGTTTTTGCCGTAGGACGTTTCATGGCGCCTTTTTGTATTGTGAAATACGACATAAATTGTCAAAATGGAGGATCCATCATTGCCATAAAAAGTTTTATATTGCTTATTAAATGGTAACAAGTAAGAGAAAGCCACCCGCTGTGACAAGTTTCATCTGCGCATTGGAGCCATCTTCAGCTAATGAGACCATGGGTTGTTCTTGTATATGACAGTGGTCCAAAAATAACAGAAATATTAATCATTCGAAAACTGCAGTATATAGCGTTATACGCTTACATATCACGACAGATTATTCCGTTCCATTTTGATAGGCTGTAATACGTACAGTCACCGAGCACAGCGTCACTACTCCTCGCATAAGAAGTCTTCCTAGACGGAGATTAGGGACGACCAGGCACGGAAAAAAGACGCGTCCTTGTGTCTTTATGAATTCGAAGAAAGTGTGAAATGGTTGAAAGAAATTCTGTAGCGTCAGACTTTAAGAAGAACGTTCCATCGTTGGTCCATGGAAATACCGGCGACGTTATCGAATTTAACCGCTCGTATGCTTTCAAAACGGGAGCTTTGTGGAGCATCTTCTGCCTGGGACAGCACAGACATCAAAGATGAATATGCGGTGAGCATTACGGCGTATAATCGACTCCCTGAGGCGGCCGGTCACAAGAAGGGTTTTCAGTGTTAAACAGTCTAAGGTGTCCAAATTTTTTAATTGATGCCGCAACCAAATAAAGACCGTATGTTTTTGATACTTCTGAATTCTGTGCCCACAGTCCGAATAACATTTTTGTTTGTGAACTTGTCACTGGCGTCTCACTTTCGAATTACACCTCCTACCCGCAGCGGCAACAGTATGACTTTAGACTTAACATACTCCCTGGCCATAAAAAATGTGAAGTCAACTTCGGCCTACCTTCGGAACTGACAGTCGGATATAACAAAAACAGTATAATCTTTCACAAAACAACCCTGTCTTTATGGTACGTAAAGTGGAGTAATAAGTAACTTAGCGACATTCACCTACTTTGAGTAAAAAGAGCATATCTCGCCAGAATACGTGTAGCAACCAAATGCCACTGATATGCTCTCTTTATCGTCAAAACAACGAGGGCGCCACCTGTGACTGAGAGTTGTGCAGCTATCTGCGATATCTTTCCACAGTCACTAAATGATCGCTTCCTTGTCTTTTCCTGCTGACAACAGGTTTAGAATTATTGATTTGTACATTTATGCTTATTACGTAGATAAAAATAGATGTGTTGCAAACGACGAATAACATTTAACTGAAAAACGTAAGTGTAGCAGCTGAGAAACATATTAACAATCTGATTTTGCGCATGTTACTTTAAATGTGTATCAGCTGATTAAGTAATTACCCGGTTACATAGTTACACAAAGTCCAAAGGATGAGAATAGCATATTGAAAATACTATTGATATGCGAAAATTTTCAAGTAAGTGGGGAATGCATCATGGCAGTGCGGTAGAGCGTTACATGTCGTTAAACAAAATTTTAGCTCTTTCAACGTTGCGTCGGATGGTACTGATCATCGTATTATTTCCATAAAGCACATTTCCGTATGTTGACCACATTAGAATTACTGCTTAAAGAATTCTAACAAGGGAACCTCCCCATCGCACCCCCCTCAGATCTAGTTATAAGTTGGCACAGTGGATAGGCCTTGAAAAACTGAACACAGATCAATCGAGAAAACAGGAAGAAGTCGTGTGGAACTATGAAAAAATAAGCAAAATATACAAACTGAGTAGTCCATGCGCAAGATAGGCAACAACAAGAAAGAGCAAGTTCTGGGATGCCGTGGTCCCGTGGTTAACGTGGGCAGCTGCGGAGCGAGAGGTCCTTGGTTCAAGCTTTCCCTCGGGTGAAAAGTTTAACTTTTTATTTTCAGTTTATGTGACAAACGCTTTTGTTTTCATCAGTTTTTTGGGAGTGATTATCACATCCACAAGAAAACCTAAATCGGGCAAGGTAGAAGAAGCTTTTTACCCATTCGCCAAGTGTACAAGTTAGGTGAGTCGACAACATATTCCTGTCATGTGACGCACATGACGTCACCAGTGTCGTATCGAATATATCAGACGTGTTTTCCTGTGGAGGAATCGGTTGACTTATGACCTTGCGATCAAATGTTTTCGGTTCCCACTGGAGAGGCACGTCCTAATAATCGCACGGTTTTGCGGTGCGGTCGCAAAACACAGACACTAAACTTATTACAGTGAACAGAGACGTCAAAGAACGAACGGACAGATCGTAATTTTGCGAAAAAAAAGAAAGTAAACTTTTCACCCGAGGGAAGACTTGAACCAAGGACCTCTCATTCCGCAGCTGCTCACGCTAACCACGAAACCACGGCGCTCCTGAGCTCAGATTATCCTTGATGTTGCTTATGTTGCACATGGACTACTCAGTTTGTATATTTTGCTTATTTTTTCATAGTTCCACACAACTTCTTCCTGTTTTCTCGATTGATCTGTGTTTAGTTTTTCAATGTCTATCGAATGTGCCAACTTATAACTAAATCTGAGGGGGGTGCGATGGGGAGGTTCCCTTGTAAGTGTTCCGTCGAAATGTTGTGAAGCTTCAGCTATAGTATCGGACTCAGTGCCCAAGTATCTAAACAACCTTTAAGGCGTCGGGAAATTCTTAGACGGTATAAAGTGCATTTCCAGTTTCGTACCATTGCCCTATCTAGCCCTGTGAAACTGTCGGAAACGTGTCGTCACATACTTGCATAATCAGGAATTGGCAAAAAATGGAAAGCGTCTTTGTAGAATATTTATATGGGTATAGTTGAACGTCGCAATACCTCAGGAAGCCGGCCGTGGTGGCCGAGCGGTTCTAGGCGCTACAGTCGCGGTCGTAGGTTCGAATCCTGCCTCGGGCATGGATGTGTGTCATGTCCTTAGGTTAATTAGGTTTAAGTAATTCTAAGTTTTAGGGGACTGTTGACCTCCGATGTTAAGTCCCGTATTGCTCAGAGCCATTTGAATCATATGAATACCTCAGGGAGGAAAAATTAGCTAGGTCACCATCAGATAAGCATGTCCCGTCTGAGAAATCTGTTTGTACTTCAGCTTTTTGTGTACGTGAGTTTTTGGAATGTTTATACTCTTTTGTTCTTGTTATTTGTATTTTTTTCACCATTTTCTTCCTTTCATTGATTTTTCTTTGGAATTATTTGTGTTTCGAGAAAATATATTGATTCGAATTTATATTTATTCGGTTTGTGAGCCAATGAAGCGCTGCCGTACACCCTAGAAAGAACGGTAACAAAGACCTGAAATAGGTTACTGAGTACTAAAGTAAAGAAAATTCTTCCTATCTGTTCATGCATCTAAAAGGAACATTGTTTTTGTTTTACTTACTTCTGTTTATTTCAAACTAGTTTTCGTCTTACTGAGCCATCTTCAGGAAAGAACATACTAGAATCTAGGAGGGACACACCAAACTTTATAAGAAAAGATGCAATCCCATTGCATAATGTTATGCATCGAACTTGTTTCTCAACTTTGAAATTACTTTACCCAATGGACAATATTAATGGCAATAAATAATTAAACTAAACAATGTTAATAGGTTAAACGATTATTCAACCTTAAATATGAAATTGTTTTAACAAGAAGTAACGGAACAATCCAGAAAAAGGATCTGGCTAGATACATTCCTTCAAAGTTTAACTAAAAATATGTCTTTAAACAAAACAATTTTCTTGCTTCTCAAAAAAGGCAGTCATTTGCAAAGGGATACGTTGAGGTGTCTGTTCTTCACGTATGGAAGAACACTGCTTGCAGCTCTACTCTATTATGGATGAATCAAGTAATCCCGTAAATTTCGTGTTTCCCCATTTCTCTTCAGTACCTCTTCACTAGTTATCCGACCTACCAGTATAGTCGTCAGGATCCCTCTGTAGCAATACATTTCAAAAACTTGTATTCTCTTCTGGTCTGAAATGTTTATCGTCCACGTTTCATTTCCGTAAAGGCTACGCTCCAGAGAAATAACTTCAGAAATGACATCCCAGGAGTTAAATTTACATTTGATGTTAACAAACGTCTCCTTTTAAAAAGTGCTTTTCTTGGTGTCGCGATTGTGCGCTTTATGTTCTCTCGATTTCAATCATAATGAGTTATTTTGATGCCGAAACAGTAAAACTCAATTACTTCTAGTATCTCGTTACCTAATCTAATTCCCTCAGCATTCTGTTGATATCCATTTATACCCTCTTTTCGAGACAATGTCCATACTGTCCAACCGCTCTTCGAGACGGGATGACAATGCCATTGATCAACCTCAGTGTTTGTGTCTTTTCCCTGAACATTATCTCCCTTTTCAAATTGTCCTCTGGCTTTCGTCATTTCTTGCTCAGTGTGTAGACTGAAAAACATGGGAGATAATCTACAACATTGCGTCACTCCCTTTTCAACCGTTGCTTCATTTCTTGTCCTTTGGCTCTTAAACTGCCGTCTGGTTTCTATATAACTCGTAGATTACTTTTCACTCCCCGTGTTTTATCCGTATATCTAAGGCATTAAGGAACAATTTTGTTTCCAGTATGCCGGCCGTTGTGGCCGAGCGGTTCTAGGCGCTTCAGTCCGGAAACGCGCTGCTGCTGCGGTCGCAGGTTCGAATCCTGCCTCGGGTATGGATGTCTGTGATGTTCTTAGGTTAGTTAGGTTTAAGTAGTTCTAAGTCTAGGGGACTGATGACCTCAGATGTTAAGTCCTATAGTGCTCAGAGCCATTTGAACCATTTTTTTTTTGTTTCCAGTAGGAAGTCGTAACGAGGCAGACAGAAATATTAACTTCGCCGTCTGTGCAAATTTCTAACAATTTTGCACCTGCTTTGTAATTCTGTCACGTATTTTGATTATCCGGCCTTTTTTTCCTGTTGTTATATCTTAATATAATTAACTCACTATTCCTGTTTTCTGTTGTAAGATTGCGATTTAATGTCACGTCGGCGACAAGATATTGGGGAGGGAGAACAGCCTCCAAGAGTATCGGCCATATCCTTCTCAAAGGAACCACGTCTGCATTCGCTTTAATCGATTTAGAAAAACCCCTAGAAAAACCCCAGGAAATGTAAATCTAGATAATCGGACAGTGACGTGAACCGCCGTCCTCCCGCATCGAGTCGAGTTTTTTCCCACTGCGCTACCTCGGTCGGTTGTTTTATTTTTAATGTGTGGTAGCTGGTCACAGTGCTTCCGTGAACCCCAATCACAGTAAAAACATAGGATCGAACCGGAGTCGTCATACAGGCGTACAACTGCGAGGGCATATGCCTACAAACCTTTTATGTGATTACAGGTAAACCTTCTTCAATAAAACATAATTTATTAACAGTATAGATCTTCATTCTTCATGTCTACAATTATTTATTTCTCAACGCAGTTACCCTAGCGACCAACAAATTTCTCCCATCGAAAGACCAGTTTGTTGATATCATCACTGTAACATTTTTGACATGTTGACGGATCTACCATACCTCTGCTCGCACCACATCACTATCAAAGCGAAGTCCTCGAAAGTGTTATATATGTTTTAGAAACAGAAGATAATCGGATGGAGCCAAGTCGGGACTGTATGGCGGAAGATCGATGACAGTGAACCCAAGGCGTGGGATTGTTCCAGACATCGCAGTGCTGGTGTGTCTGGTCTGCTGTTATGCTGAAGGAAATGGTGCTCCATGTGAGGACGAACTCTACGAATTCGTGCTTTCAGTTTCTTGAACGTCAGTCACGCACCGACGTGCTTACGTAACACCACGTTACACTTCGGAGCCCACTATCGATAGAAGAGCAGACCTGCGTCAGTGAAACGGATAAGTCAACCGAGTAGTGTGCATGACATGTAATACCTCGATCGATATTGATAAGAATAAAATATTCGGTAATATTACATTACAGTACGCTCTCGTAATACGAAAGTGCTACTTCCATATTCGAAACTTTTACTTAGACGTCCATTCATCATATCATTTATTTCTAAAACAAATGCCTGTCACTGTTACGAAGCTTTACAAACTGAATTTTTTTATGGATCACATTACGTACTTGCACTGCATTGCTCTGACCCATCCCCTTTCGAAGGACTTCTCAGGAAGGTTGTGATAGATTACTGAAAAGTTTGACGGGTGACAGGAGCTGGATGACAGTTCATCTTAGATGCGTAGTAATTAAAATTATAGTTTGTCCTGATCTGCGAGGGGTAGTTCTCGAGCGGACACTCAAAACTTGAGTCTGTTGTCTTTTTCTCTTCAGTGCTTATAAAAATTTCGAAGTTCTTAATCTTTCATCACTTGTCCTCGTATGTCGTGTTACAACGAAAGTCTCCTACTGGCCACAGAAGTCACATAACTCGTCACAAGGACAGGTCCCAAGCGTTGGCATCGACTGTTTGTTACAATTAATACGGTGATGCAGGTTAAGATCCAAGGAATCACACCCTGCAGCCATTCACTCTGAATAGGTAACGAAAAACGTGAAAATTTCATGGTACTTAAAAAAATTTACAGACTAGTGGCATAGCGTAATGGTTAAGGTACTGACTCATATGCTAAAGGATGTGGGTTTGAATGTTTTTGGGTGCTTTCAAATTTCTATTTTTAAATATTTATTGGAATAACTTTGATTATTTTTATTCAGTTAATTAGTTTAAATGTAATTTTTTTCTATTCCTTCTTTACGTCATATTAGTCATTGTATGAAATACATCATTTGCCTTCTTTTTTCCACGTGGAATTCTTGTTCATGTAATTTTGGTTATTGTTATTTATTAGTTTTTATTCAACAGCTTCCATTTAGTCATATGTTTTTGGTCCATGTTATTACAGTCAGCATTTGTATTTATCATTTTGCTTGAATTTCATTTTACTTATAATTGCTGCTTTAGTTTAAATCGTTATCCACGTTATTTTCTCCATAGTGCAATAACAGTTTAAGTGTTTGTATCGCGATTGCCATCCAAAAATATGTAAATCTTCCAACAAAAATATATTAACACCATTGCACAGTCAATGTAGATTATTTCATCCTCAGTTTTTTAACTGACAGAACGGCATTTGTAAATGTTTCACATTATGGAAAAATAATAATGGTTAACTTCAGGGGCACAATGAGTCAAAATGCAAAATGAATGATAGGAAGAAAACGATACGAGTAATTAAAGAAGTTAAAACGTTATTAAAATGACAAGAAATGCAAATAAAAGAAACTACATGTTAACCAATTAATTGACTAAAAGTAGCGATCAGAATCATTTTGATAAAGATTTTAAAATAAGATTATTTGAATACATCTGACGAGATTTGAACCGACAACTTTTTGCATATGAGATTAGTATCTTCACCATGACGGTATGAAACCAGTCTGTAAACCGCTACTATCTTTAAACCTATAACACAAAATTCCGAATTTTTTTTCGATTAGTCGCAAGAGAGGGCCATCAAGGAGAATGGCTGCAGTTTTTGATTCCTTGAATCTTAACGTATATCACAATATAGATTGTTTCAAAAAGTCGTTCCCACTACTGCCGATCTTTTCTCGTCAGTATGAACTCCCGAGACCAGTCTTAAAGCTGCGAGAGATAAGGAAACCTGCTGATTTGAAAGGTCAGTAAATAAAAAATATTAATCATTTTTCTGTTTTCATTTAATCTGAAAGTATACGTTCATGGACAGCGATATGCGGCAAATAAGGCCTCACGTTGGCAATACATTGGTTTACTCCAATTCTCAAGCTCGGATCTTATTTTTACGGTATATGAGCAATTGCTTGGCGGATATTCTTTTCGATGTATACTAGGAGCTGTGGACGATCGTTGTAAACAATGAATTGTAGCTATCCTCATAAGAAAAGTCGCGAAGTGCGTTGGCCAAGGAAGATCGCCCACCCCCCACCCCCCTCCCCCCACTTATTGCAGCTCGCGCTGTACAAGGGCAATAGGTTCAGCCTAATGAAACCACACATACTGACCACCGATCTGTTAAAGACTGAGCAAAAAATTGTTTACAGTTATGTTGCCAAATTGCCGCGAATTCAGTTACTGTACGTTCATTTTTTAACCAAAAAAATAAAACATCGTAAGGACCAATAATCCGTATAGTCTTAACAATCAACAGCTGTTTCTGAACGAATGCGCCTCCCATGATGTTCTCTGCGACTGGTATCACTCCAGTGGCGTATGCACGCAGTGCCTGTATCAATCCGAATTACGATGTAAAATTCCTTCGTAAATGCATGCACTGCTATGCCGTGTTTATATGCCGCCACCGGGCAAGCGGCTTTTAAAGTAAAATATCTTCCCTGTAAGGGAATATACATAATGGCTGTACGAGTAAGGTTGTAGACACATGATGATGGATGGAAGTTTGGGTCTGACCGTGAGTTCTGATCGGATAGCCAAATGGTAAGGCGACCGCTCGCGAGTAGCGGGAAACCAACTATGTGTACATTCCATGTGAAATCCATGAATGGTTGTAGATGTTCTCCAAGTAGCCAAACATAACCATTTCCAGTCAATTATCGGTTCAGCTGGACCAGAGGAACCAGTTCATTCCATGTAAAGACAGCACACACAATTATGGAGCTACCACCAGCTTACACTGTGCCTCGTTGACAATTTGGCCTTTGGCTTCTTGGGGTCTGCTCCACCTTACCATCAGCTCGACCTAGCTGAAACTGTGATTTGACCAACTCACTGTTTTCCAGTCGACTAGGGTCCGAGATGCACTGCAGGCGATGTCGTGCTGTTAGCAAAGGCACTCGCGTCAGTCGTCTGCTGCCATAGCCCGTTAACGCCAAATTTGGCCGTACCGTGGCAACGGAAACGTTCGTTGTATGCCCCACACTGATTTGTGGGGTTATTTGACGGAGTGTTGCCTGTCTGTTAGCAGTTACAAATCTACGCAAACGCCGCTGCTCTCGGTCGTTAACGTAAAGGTCATTGGCCACTGCGATGCCCGTGGTGAGAGGTTGGTTGGTTGGTTGGTTTGGGGAAGGAGGCCAGACAGCGTGGTCATCGGTCTCATCGGATTAGGGAAGGATTGGGAAGGAAGTCGGCCGTGCCCTTTCAGAGGAACCATCCCGGCATTTGCCTGGAGCGATTTAGGGAAATCACGGAAAACCTAAATCAGGATGGCCGGACGCGGGATTGAACCGTCGTCCTCCCGAATGCGAGTCCAGTGTCTAACCATGGTGAGAGGTAATATACAGGATTCCCTAAATGGAGTGTCCCATGTATCTAGTCTAGCTTCAACTACCATTCCGCATTAAAAGTTGAACCACCTGCGAACCATTGATAGCTCCACCAATACACAGACCTTTTATACCTTTCATATCCTGAGTACTTGATATTACCGCCATCTGTATATGTGCATGTCGCTATCCCACGGCTTTTGTCACATAAGTGAATGTTCGCGTGCCGAGCGCCAGGAGATCGTAAAAATGAGTGTCTTACCACTTCGAAGTCGGTGGCGATATCACGAGCGTGACAGCCTCGTTCTTCACCTTTGTACATTTGCAGCTCCCCTGAAGACGGTCACCTAAGGAACAATTGATTACCACCCAGAAACAGGATTTTCAGCCGGGCATATCTAACTGCACGAAATGGACATCCTGCAGCGACGACCAGCCAGCCGTGAGAAAAGTAGGACTCTGCGAAAATCGTGCGTCGTTCTTTCGATCAAAGCATTAGTGCATCTGCGGTGGACGGTAAACAAACTTCCGACCCTCAGCTTCAAAACCCTTTGCCTGCCACGCCTTTCTTGAGGTTCCACATCCAAATTTGCAAGTTTTCTTGTCGCATCCTGTAGTTCCATGCGAGAAGGAGCATAGTATCATCGATAATATTATGAATAACTAGCCATTTACTGTTACTGTGGGCAACAAGGTCTACTGAACGAAATGATTCCATAATGATGTCCCAGGAGGATAAGTTGTAGCTGTGTAACTCCTTATGTCTGGCATATACAAACGTGGAAATTTTTGTGTGTCTGAGAGGGGACTACCATGACAAAGTAGGGGTAAATTTAGCATCTACGCTCCCATAGGCAGAGGACGGAATGGATAGGCAGTTACAGCTTCTCTCCTTCTCTTCTGGAGGCCCGCAATTGGCCGTCTCAGTACTTCCAGAGATGGCTCTGGCCCTGTAACCCTAAAAGATCACGTCCAACAGAAACCCAAAACTTCATATGGAATGAGAAGCAGGAAATTTGTTGAAAGTTGATTCAGGACGACGCTGTCAACGGGCTGTATAGCATATTGCCACGATTCACAACAGGTTCATTACGGTATCTCACATGCAAGGATGATACGAATTGCAAAGTCTCTCTTAGGTCTTCAAAGAGCTTTATCATAGGACTGCAATAAACTTTTGAGACACATCATAGAAAGCCTCCCCGTTGCTGCGAAACATGTGTGTCAGTAAGTCATAACCATATCATCTATTGACTTTTTAGTTGGTGTTGAGTCTGGTTTTTTGCTCTTGTTATTTTTATTAAATGTGTCTTCGTATTCAAAACTTCTGTAATTCCAAATTTTGCGATTAAATTTCGGATTGTTCTAAAACTCTCCTTACATCTTTGTAGACAATACTTTCTCAATTTTTGATTGTGCTTAACTTTTGTACGCTGGGGTATACAGGGTGGTCCATTGATCGTGACTGGGCCAAATATCTCACGAAACACAGGGTGTGGTAGATAAGTAATGAGACTGGCCGCCGCGCGGCGCCCCAGTCGCTCGCAGGGCGGTCTCCACCTGTACGTCACGTGGTGGGGGATCTGAGCTAACAATAGAACCGGTTCGCAGTCGCGTCGGAGCTATGGTGCAGTGAGGGTCGAGCTTCGCGTATTGCGTTGTTTGTGTGCCCGTGACACTTGTGAAAACGCTGAAGATGGATCGCTCGATAGAACAGCGGTATGCAATCAAATTTTGCTTTCGCTTGGGCAAAACTGCTTCGGAAACTTTTGCTATGATTACGGAGGCCTACAAAGAAGACTCCCTATCAAGAGCTCAAGTGTTCCGGTGGTTTAATGAATTTAAAGACGGGAGGAAATCCGTTGAAGACATGGAACGATCTGGACGCCCTTCAACGAGTCGTGTGGATGAAACGGTGGCCAAAGTGAAAGAACTCCTGGACTCTGACCGTCGTTTAAGTCTCAAAATGATCGCCGATGAGGTCTCCGTGAATAAATTGACGGTTCACCAAATTGTTACGCAAGATTTGATGATGAGGAAAGTTTGCGCAAAATTGCTCCCCCAGTGCTCACCGCCGAACAAAAGCAACAACGAGTGGATGGACGTTTACCGTGAGATGTTGAATGATTTGGAAAATAATCCACACTTTTTAGACAACGTAGTAACAGGCGACGAATCGTGGACATTCCAGTACGACCCGGAGACGAAAGCCCAGGCACACACCGGCATCCCCGCGGCCGAAGAAAGCAAGAATGTCAAAGTCCCGCATCAAGACAATGCTGATTGTGTTTTTCGACAAGCGGGGGTTAATTCACAAAGAGTTTGTCCCTCAGGGGAAGACTGTCAATGCAGAATTCTACAAAGAAGTCCTTCAGCGATTGCACAGAGCCGTCAAACGGAAGCGACAGGACCTTGCTCAACGCTGGCGTCTCCACCACGACAATGCTCCGGCGCACACAGCGTTCCTCGTGACCTCCTACTTGACCCGAATTGGAGTTGAAGTTTTGCCACAGCCACCATACAGCCCTGACTTGAGTCCTCCTGATTTCCTCCTATTTCCGAAGGTCAAAAGATGCCTGAAGGGTCATCGTTTCGACGATATTCCGAACATCCAACGTGCTGTCACGAAGGCACTAACTGGGATAACTCAAACGGACTACAGTGGGGCCTATGAAGCTTGGAAAACGCGCTGGCAACGTTGTGTCGACGCCTAAGGCGAGTACTTTGAAGAATATTAACGTTTTGTACAAATTGGATCAATAAATTTGTTTTTCTAGACTGAGTCTCATTACTTATCTACCACACCCTGTAAGCGTCAAACGAAAAAACTACAAAGAACGAAACTCCTCTAGCCTGACGGGAGAAACCAGATGACGCTATATAGTTGGCCCGCTAGATGGCGCTGCCATAGGTAGAACAGATATCAAGTGCGTTTTTTAAAATAGGAATCCCCATTTTTATTACATATTCGTGTAGTACGTAAAGAAATAGGAATGTTTTAGTTGGATCACTATTTTCCCTTAGTGATAGATGGCGCTGTAATAATCACAAACGTATGGCTCACAATTTTAGACGAACAGTTGGTAACAGGTAGGTTTTTTAAAGTAAAATATAGAACGTAGGTACGTTTGAACGTTTTATTTCGGTTGTTCAAATGTGATACATGTACCTTCGTGAACTTATCATTTCTGAGAACGCATGCTGTTACAACCTGATTACCTGTAAATACCACATTAATGCAATAAGTGCTCAAAATGATGTCCGTCAACCTCAATGCAGTTGGCAATACGTGTAACGACATTCCTCTCAATAGCGAGTAGTTCGCCTTCCGTAATGTTCGCACATTACGTTACCCACAGAAAGAAATCCGGGAACGTCAGATCCGGTGAACGTGCGGGCCATGGTATGGTGCTTCGACGACCAATCCACCTGTCATGCAATATGCTATTCAATACCGCTTCAACCGCACTCGAGCTGTGTGCCGGACATCCATCATGTTGGAAGTACATCGCCATTCTGTCATACAGTGAAACATCTTGTAGTAACATCGATAGAACATTACGTACGAAATCAGCATACATTGCACCATTTAGATTGCCATCGATAAAATGGGGGCCAACTATCCTTCCTCCCATAATGGCGGACCATACACTATCCGCGCCAAGGTCGCTGATGTTCCACTTGTCGCAGCCATCGTGGATTTTCCGTGGCCCAATAGTGCATATTGTGCCGGTTTACATTACCGCTGTTGGTGAATGACGCTTAGTCGCTAAATAGAACGCGTGCAAAAAGTCTGTCATCGTTCTGTAATTTCTCTTGTGCCCAGTGGAGAACTGTACAAGACGTTCAAAGTCGTCGCCATGCAATTCCTGGTGCATAGAAATTTGGTACGGGTGCAATCGATGTTGATGTAGCATTCTCAACACCGACGTTTTTGAGATTCTCGATTCTCGCGCAATTTGTGTGCTACTGATGTACGGATTAGCCGCGACAGCAGCTAAAACATCTACTTGGGTATCCTCATTTGTTGCAGGTCGTGGTTGACGTTTCACATGTGGCTGAACACTTCCTGTTTCCTTAAATAACGTAACTATCCGGCGAACCATCCGGACACTTGGATGATGTCGTCCAGGATACCGAGCAGCATTCATAGCACACGCCAGTTGGGCATTTTGATCACAATAGGCATACATCAACACGATATCGACCTTTTCCGCAATTGGTAAACGGTCCATTTTAACAAGGGTAATGTATCACAAAGCAAATACCGTCCGCAATGGCGGAATGTTACGTGATACCACGTACTTATACGTGTGTGACTATTACAGCGCCATCTGTCCCAAAGCGAAAAAAGTGATCTAACTAAAACATTCATATTTTTTTACGTACTACACGAATATGTAATAAATATGGGGGTTCCTGTTTAAAAAAAACGCAGTTTATATCCGTTTGACCTATGGCAGCGCCATCTAGCGGGCCAACTATAGCGCCATCTGGTTTCCCCCGTCAATCTAGAGGAGTTTCGTTCTTTGCAGTTTTTTCGTTTGATGCTTATTTCGTGAGGTATTTGGCGCGGTCACTACCAATGGACCACCCTGGCAGATGCTGATTGATGTCAAACAGCTTTATACATGTTGGGAGTCAGATCGTGCAATTACTGATCACAGTTCAAAAATTCTAGTGGTAATAAAATTAAGGAGATTACCATATACGGGAATGTGCAGTATTAATATCATTGCGTCGTCCCCGATGAAAAAAGCATGATATGATAAATGCATGTGGCGTCTCGCTTCTGTTATAATACTACGTCGCTGCGAGCTTTGGTGTTGTATCGTAGACACCATTGCGGGAAGTATGTAACCATAGTAGGCATTGTTCTGTACGTCAGCAGTCTGTGATGAGTCGTTCGAGAGGTCAAATGGGTCGTCACGGTGGTGAAGTCTCATAGAGTGCGAAATGATCGTGTGGCACCGTTGGCCGGGAGCCCCCATCCGTGGAAGTTCGGCCGCCGGGTTGCAAGTCTTATTTCAGGTGACACCACAAGGGGCGACTTGCGCGTCGGTTGTGGCGGCGGCGGGGGCGGTGGTGGTGGTGGTGGTGGTGGTGGTGGTGGTGGTGGTGGTGAAAGTCTACATCGGCGAAGATCTCCAACCCGGCCGAGAACCGAAGCCAGGCTCGCTGCATGGGAGGCAAACACGTTACCACTCAGCTAAGCAGGCGGAACGATAGATACGGGAGAGAGAGAGAGAGAGAGAGGGAGGACTAGTTTCTATACACAAGGTGGTAAGAAACAGTCTGGAAAGCTAATAATGGTGTTAGAGGGTGGATTGTGCTGAGAAATAATTAGCAAGAAAAAAATTCGATACGTTGCGCCGTTCGCTAGTCAGTTAGCATTGAAGTTAGCTAATCACACCGCGCAAATTCAAGCGGCCCGCCAGAGTCGGCGTAGCCAAACGTGTTCTTCGTTTGGTTTCCTGTAATCGAACAAGAGCGATATAAAATTAGACAAGGGAAGTGAGTAAGCATCGAATCTGAGCCAAAGGCTGAGCAGTCTCGTGCGCTATCGTCTACGCAGTGAGAAAATTTAATTAATTTCTGCGCCGCAAAGGCCTGACTAGCTAACTTCAATGCTTCAGAAACGGTGCAACCTATCGAATTTTGTACTTAACTATTATTTCCCTTACTAGCTTTTCAGACTATTTCCGAGCACCTTTTATATGACGACTCGCTTAAGACGTAACACCCGATTTATTTTGTGAAATATTCACGATACTGAAACGAGGTTTTCAGCAAATAGTAGTACTGTACGCAGAGGGGCACCTAATTTGGTGGTATGTTTTACCTCTTATTCCTTTTATTAAGAGTTATTGAAGCAAGTATTGATTTTTTAAATAGAGCGATGCACTTTTTTTTAACAGCATTCTAAAGCTCTTGAAAAGACGATACAGCGCATGTTATTGTCGCCATTGAAACTTTTCGGAGCGGTATCAGGGACATGTGCTAAAATTGATAGGCAGGGTGATCGAATTTGGCCGTTGGTGTTAAAAGTACCGCCAAGTGGGGCTGTGTTGCGAGGCAGGAAGAAGATGGGCATTCGATACTGAAATAAAACGTTGTAACCTCCCCACAAAAATTTTAAAAGAATGACAATATTTAATAAAAATGGAGCCAAGAGAAACCTTGCCACAAAAAGTTGACCGGACGATAATTTGAATGTTAACAAGAATACAACCTAACGTAATCTCCCAGCAGATAAATTTACTGACAATGACAATTAAACAGAAATTCGCAATCTGACTCTGGTGTAAGCTCCCACAAAAATAATGAAAAACAATTCAGTGCTAATGAAATCTCAGTGATAATGAAAATTCAATTAAACCGAAATATCGGTCTTTGGCCCTGTACAAAAATCAGAATTAAATTCTTACCTCATTGTAACTGCTAGTCAAATTTCTGCTCTTATTCTTGCGCACAGCTTGGAGGAACTGCATTGCAAATAATAATATTCCCTTTTTTTTTTTTAATTTAACTGAAACTTGTCTTTAAGGGAAGTGGAATGAAATCGTTAGTTCAATTAAATAAATTTTTTTGTAAAATTGCTTTTGAAATCAAAATTATTATTGGGGCACCTGTTGGAAATTAATTACAATAAATAAACTTTACATTATCTGATGATTACCTTAATTAACAATATACCTCATTCAGCATCTTGACCAGTGTTGCCGACAGACTACATCACACAACCGCACTGGGCTGCTACTACTGACCGACCGCTCTGCATGATGACTACTAGCGTACTCCACGACGGCTACTACTGTACTGCTCTACATGACGAGTACTGCTCAACATGACGACTACAACTGTACTGCTTGCAACACTCGCGCGGTCAAGCGCAGACTAACCACGAAAATAGGCTCTCTGGTCAAAGATTTTAACGTGCCTCACCATCGCTGCTATGTTATATACGTGTTTCAACGTATTTCTGCTTGACCGTTCCCATGGATGCAGGGTCAGCTACGACTGTCGTAAACGAAACTAGCTTAATCCTTAGGATTAGGAATCCTATTGCAAATGCGTAAAGCGGTTGGTTTAAAGCCAGGTACGAGTGTGGTGTCGTACATGAAAGTTAGTTGCAGTATTGACCCGGAGCTTCTCCTCGTTCCCACTGTCGCCGTATTCCCGCTGTGGCTAGACTAAAGCCGAGCGGTGGTCGGATTGATTAGCCTGAGTGCACCTTTGAGCCAAAGCTCTTACTGTAACTGTGTGCTTCTGACACCCTCTAATACCAAAGCTGTTCACATCTCGCTTTACGCAACAGTTCTATAACTGTTTAGGTTTGCAATATAGAACATTTCGATGGCTGATCCAGAAAGACTAGCTGCGACGTTGTACTTCTGAGAACGCCCCGTCTTGAAGCGCTGTAACCGCAAACGGAGGGACCGTCTTGTTTGTAAGGTAGCGTCACCGCACCATCGTAATGCTCTGTTTGTTTGATACAGCGCATGACCTGCTTCCCATTTGAAAGTTATTAGTTGCATCCAAGAAGGCGGCATCCAAAATAGCCGGCATGTTGTTATCTCAGTGTCAGTTGTTTTGTCCATCCATTATCTCGTAACGCGTCAGTTTAAATTTCTGTTTATCGACCTGTTTTTGTTTCAGAAGCGTGGCTCCGCACCTATGGATTATTCTGCAGAATTTAGGAACACTCTCACATTATCGCTCCGTTCACATGCAAATAAAATTTACTATACTTTGAATAGGTTGACATGGAGATGGAAGGGCTAAAAACACACACAAACAAAATCACTTCAAAGAGGCAAAAATAAAATTGTGCAGAAACTGTTTGATATATGTCATTGCTTTTGATCAGTAGATTTCAAGTCTGGAATCGTATTTTGTCAAGGCAAAAATATTTGAAAGTTATCAATTTTAATAAATTAATAGTAATTTTAGAAAACGTATTTTACATTAAACATCTTACTCTTACCTGTATGTATCGAGGTATTTGACTTAGACTGAGATACCATATTTGCTGCAAAATGCGTCTAAAATAAAACGAAGAAGAGAGTCAGCAATGCCCTCGAGCGGGTTCGTCAGGGTTAGTTCGTAGATGCTACGAATAAAAAGTCGGTCTGATTTTCAGTAAATGTTGTAATCTTCTTCTCCGATCCGTTGGTCAGCTGTGATAAATATTTTCAACATTGAGGATAATTTCCAAAAAGGAAGCCCAAAACGAGAACTTGAATGAGAGCGGATGAGAAATATTTGTAATATCGAGAATAATTTCTAAGAAGTAATCTCAAAACGAATACTTGGGTAATAGGCTGAAAACTGGTAGAGTAAGTACACTACGTGACGAAAAAAGGGAAGAAAATAGAAGGAAAGGAAGAAACGAAATGAAACTTCACGAGTACAGATAACTAGTAACGGACCACTGATATTCTAGAGACGGAGTTGACTTCCGAGGTGTCCGCGGGAGTACCTCAGCATCGCGCAGACAGTTCATACGTGTAGAGAAGCCTTCCATGTGTGGACGAGCATTGGCCTCTTGACAAACGGCTCCACAATATTGTCACATGAGAGGCAACACACGCCGCCAGGAGAAACACCACTGCGCTTCTCCAAAACATTGGAAGAATGGAACTTCCCCCCACACATGACCGCCATACTCGCTGGGCAGAACGGCGACTCATTGCTGAACACTGTGTGACGCCTATTGGTCTGTTATCCCCTAGTCTAGTGGCTAGCGTTGCTGCCGCTGGACTTCGGGGTCCCGGGTTGGGATTTTCTCTGCCCAGGGACTGGAGTGAGCCCATTACTTTTCTCGGAGGGCAGGCGCAGATACGAAATGGTTACTACATGCTCGCTGCACTATACGACGGATCCTACATTGTGGTGATGAGACTTATTTGACGAAAACGTTAACGACGAATATGGCTGTCATCACGTTTCCATGCTGCCCAACATCGGACGTCTGTCAGAGCCCAATGCCCCACAAATCTGGATATTACACGATTTGACCACTATGTGGCCGGGTTCAAACTCTGTCAGGTACTGTTTACGCTATCTCATACGAGTGTATGACCACTCTGTGTACTAGGCACCTAACAAAAAAAGAATGACAGAAATTACATAATACTATTTTTTTTTCGATGTAACACCCGTGTTCACTAACACACTTCTGGGCACGCTAATACAACTTCTGAAAACCATTCAAATAAAATGTCTTCGATTCAGACTCCAAGCGTTCAATGCATTAGTGCATCATCATTGTCAAATCGTCGTCCTGTGAGGTCTTTAAGTTTGGGAAAAGGGAAAAGCCTGATGGAGCAAATCTGGAGAATATGGCGGAAGACGTAACAAATCGAACCGGCAGTCACGCAGTTTCCAGTGTTGCGAGGATTTTGTGCACCGGTGCGTTGTCCTGATGCAAATGAACGGCGCGCGCCAGTTTTCCGCGCCTGTTTTTCTTTCTCTTCTCTCAAAAGGTGCAGGAGGGTGCAGTAGTACGATGAATTGACAGTTACGCACTTTTACAAGTAATTGACCTTAATTACCATTTCTGCATCTCAGATGCCATCAGCTTACCGGATAATTTTTGCATCCGGAATTTTTTTCCGAGTGGGGGATGAAGGATGTTTCTATTGTTGTAACAGTTGTTTTGTCTCAAGAACAAAGTGGTAAACGCACGTTTCGTCCGTTGTCACAAACCTTGCAAGAAAGCCGTCTCCATCCACTTCAAATTGGCGGACCATTTCTTCACAACACTGCATACCTGATGCATGCCTCTGATCTACATTCAAATCTTTCGGGACCCACCGAGGTGAAACTGTATGCAGCCCCAAAATCTCTACAACGATGTCATGAGCCCGCCCATGGGAGATTCCAGATGTTATTTCAATGTACTGCAACGTTGTTCGACGATCATGCAAAATCGTATCGTGAATTGCAGTCACTGTTTAATCAGTGACAACGGTTGCAGGCCGCCCGCTCCTTGGCGCATCTTCCACTCTCGTCATTCCACTTTTGAAGTCGGACACCCAGTTTTTCACTGTTGCGTAATGCAGAGGACAGTCCTTAAGTGCGTTCCGCTTGTCCTCCGCAATTTCCTTCATATGGAGATATTCAATAACAGATTCTCTAGATATTCGCCATTTTGCTTACACTACGGTATGAAACGCATTCTAGCGGCAAAACTAACCAAGCTGGAGCTGCGAAATTTGGCTTGCATAGCCACAAAGGGTCGCTATGAAAGTACGAGGCTCGTTCAATAACTAATCCCTACACCTTTTTCTCGGAACATATTTATTGTTAAGAGTCAGAACTTGGTGACAATATAAATCAACATGTCTTGTCCATGTCCCACCTTTCTACGTAGTCTCCACCACGTTCTATGGCCGTACGCCAAGGTTGTGGAAAAACATGTATTCCCTGCTGGTAAAAGCTCTTGTCGTGTGGGCGTAGCCATGTTTTCACTGCGTGACTTACACTCTCATCTTTGAACTGTGTTCCCCGTATAGATGGAAGTTCGAGTGCGCCACCAGGTCTGGACTGTAAGGTGGATGAGTCATTGATGTCCAATTTGGCGATGTGTTCCCGGGCTCACCGACTTGGGTGTGGGCACGTATTATCGTCTTGGAGCAAGATTTTTGCTAGTTCTTGTCCGATGGAATACGTCGGTAACGGTTCTTGACTCTTTATGTGTGTCTCTGAATCGATGGTTGACCCTCTTGTCATCACATCCACGAGAATGACGCCATCGCAATCCCAGAAGGCTGTCACCATGACTTTCCAGGCAGAGGAGGTTGTCTTCTTTTGCGGTGAATGAAGTTGATGCCACGGACTGCCTTATGTTTCCGGCGCAAAGTGGTGCACCGAGCTTTCGTCCCCCGTAGCAATCGGTGACAGAGAGGCCTCTCGGTCGGTCTCAAATCGCTCCAACAATTTAGATGAAATGGACTTTCTCTAAATCTTGTGGTCCGCTGTGAGCATTCTTGGAACCCATCGTGAGCACCTCTTTGAATATCCGAGAGTCTCGAACACTGCAAACGCACTTCCTTTGCTGACCGACAACTGTAGCACCAATTGTCGAGTTGTGATGCGCCGTTCGACACGAATAATAGCATCCGCACGCCTGAGCAGTGGCTGTGACGGCAGGTCCCGAGCGTGGCTGATCGTGGAGCTCTGTTTCTGCATTTCCAGAGGCTGTAGCTTTCTTTACCGGTCGCCGAACTGTACTCCTATCAGCTGCACACAAACGTTTATGGATGTTCACTACGGTGTCTTTTTCTGCATACAAGGTTTCAATAACAGCACTCTGCTTGTAACGTGATTCGTATGCAGACGCCATTTTGACGCTTTACTACGGCTCTGCCACGTGCCAGAGCTGTTAGAAACTTCACCGGCGCACAGAACATCAAATGCGAAGCGCCAGTAAGTACGTTTGTCTTGCATATTAATGGCATTTAAAAAAAATGTAGGGCATTACTTATTGAACGACCCTCGTAGGTGGTGGTTTTGTGTGCTTGAAAGTTTTCTGCCGCCCCTCGTACTTCAGTAATCGCTCAGCATCTGACGCTGTTCACGCCTCTTATGTACCCTACCAGGAACACCAGCAACAGTAAACATTAACGAGACTGAAGAACTCTCGGGGCTTTTTATCTGGCACAGATAATAGAAGCTGTATTCATTTACGTACCCGCCAACGGTCTGTACATCTACGAGCTTACTATATCATAGAAGTAATTCATTTTCTTTTCAGGCATTGTATAAGCAGAAGGACTGATACGAAAAGAGACGAATAATTTCAAGTAGTTTTATATTATAGCTGAAAGTGACTGCTGCGTTAAAACAGAACAAAATTTTATTGCTCAGAAATGTGTATTCTGGAACAGTAAATTAGATATGTATAGATCGAGTGCTTGTAATTGGCTGACTAAAGAAGTGGAGAATGCAACAGAACTGCAGTCCCGCCACAGCTACGCCAGGCAGCTCTACTCTGCTAGCTCTGTGGGCGCCGCTGCGTTGCCTCTCTGGCTGCGCGACGCATTGTGTGCGCCTGCCAAGTGTCAGTGAGCCGTTCCAGCTGCAGATTTCTGGCCAGGTCTCACTGAACTCTTGCAATATCAGATTCGCCGAATGTTAAGTTTCGAGTGTCTTTGCAGCGCGATGAAAGCAGTCGAAAGAGTGGGGCAGAGGAAACACGATAAGCATAATTATACAGGGTGAAAAGTATTTAAACCGACAAACTCTGGGAGGTTGTAGGGGACATCAAAACAAATATTTTCCCTAATGTCATTTTCTCCTGTGAGGTGTATTTAAACCGGTAGAGGAAGGTTTCTCTGGTGGCAAATTAATTAAACCAACAAACACTTTCCCATTCTTTTTATGACCAAGAGACAACACATTAACACTACCCAATTTCAATTACAGTAGATTTTCAAAAATGCCTCCATTGACAAGTAAACAAAGGTTACACCGACGGATCATGTTCTGTCTGACACGGGCAAAAACCCCAGGAGTATCCTGAATTGTTGCTGCTGCTGCTACTATCCGGGCAACCAGATCCTCTTCTGATGCAACAGGAGTTGCGTAAACAAGGTTGCGCATGTCTCCCCACACAAAAAGGGTCCAGAGAGGACATATCTGGGGATCGAGCAGGCCATAGTACAGGACGACCTCTGCCAATCCACGTTTCTGGGAACCGTCGGTCCAGGAATCGACGCACACGACGACTGAAATGTGCCGGCGCCCCGTCATGTTGGAACCACATGCCTTGTCTTCTAGGGAGCGGGACGTCTTCCAGCAATCCTGGCAATGCCCTGGCGACAAAATTGTAATAGTGCCTGCCGTTTAATGGCCTAGGTAGCAGATACGGCCCAATTAAACAGTCCCCAACAATACCGACCCACACATTAACGAAGAACCGCACTCGATGACCGCTAGTAACTGTGGCATGTGGGTTATCCTCACTCCAAAGATGTGAATTGTGCATGTTGAAGACTCCATCACGCCCGAACGTTGCTTCATTGGTTAACAACACAGTGGATGGAAATGTGGGATGCATTTCACACTGTTCCAGGTATCACTGCGAAAACTGTGCTCTGGATGGATAATCAAGTGGTTCCAGGTTGTGGACACGCTGTAAGTGAAATTGACGTAACAATTGCTCTCGAAGGACTGTTCTTACATTCGTCTGATTCGTCCCCATGTTACGTGCAATTGCACGAGTGCTGATTGAAGGATCCCGCTCCACATGCTGCAAGACAGCTTCTTCAAATTGCAGCGTTCTTACCATGCGACGGCGTCCCTGTCCAGGTAATCTGCTAAATGACCCGGTCTCACGCAGACGTTGGTACACAGCGCCAAAGGTCATATGATGCGGGATACGGCGATTAGTATATTGTTGCTGATACACCCGCTGTGCAGCTCGTCCGTTGTGGTGAGCTACGTAGTACGCACCAACCATATCAGTGTACTCACTCCAGGTGTATCGTTTCATTAGTAAACAGAGACAATGCCTCTAACAACTGAAGATCGTAATACGGCCTCTAGCAACTGAAGAGCGTAATACGGCATCCACCGGTTTAAATAATCCTGACATTGGGGAAAAATATTTGTTTTCATGTCCCCTGCAACCTCCCAGAGTTTGTCGGCTTAAATACTTTTCACCCTGTATAGTATGCGTTGATTTCACCGGCGCAGTGTCTGCAGTGTTACTTACGTGGTTAGTTAAAGAGGTGGCCCGATTCACTTCCTGTCGCCACCCCGGTAACGTCCCAGGGCGGAACGCGTGTACCCCAATTGTGCTGTTATTCACGTGGAGTGAGCGAAGGTTTTGTAAATGTTTGAATCGTGTAACTGAGTGGAACTTGGGTAACAGCCCCTATTCCCAAAGTAGGATGCGGGAAACCCCCTAAAAAGTAAATAGAGGCTGGCAGACGCGTCTCCCTATCCTGGATGTGGGCCCTTTAACATGCGCAGCTGTGTGGGTATGTTGCCAGCTTAATATGTTACTAGTTAAATATTGACAAAATTACGAAAAATGTCCCTCTTTCGAACTTACACGGCCGGCTGGTGTGGCCGAGCGGTTCTAGGCGCTTCAGTCTGGAACCGCGCGACCGCTACGGTCGCAGGTTCGAATCCTGCCTCGGGCATGGATGTATGTGATGTCCTTAGGTTAGTTAGGTTTAAGTACTTCTAAGTTCTAGGGGACTGATGACCTCAGATGTTAAGTCCCATAGTGCTCAGAGCCATTTGAACCATTTTAGGAAATGAGTATAAAATGCTACTCGTATATCACTTAACATGACAGATGCCTAAGCCGGAGAAATACAGATCACCACGTGGTCTGAATCGAATAGAATGTGAGCAAAGACACGAGTTTCTTGATGTGAGTTTTTCGCATTAAAGTTCGTGAAAACAGTATGAAATAGTCCGCAGTTAAGTGACAAGAGAGCAAAGTTTTCTGTAAGCTGCGATGTTACCAATATTTTAAGGCTTGTTTGTCTAATGTACTGACATTCCCTAGCAACAAAATGTATGAGACACTGGTTGCTATACCATTTTGCTCTGGGCAACGACGAAAAGGAAACATCTCTGCCCCCAGTCGACGAACACGGAAAAAGTCGGAGAAGTAGGTTTTGTCTCGCGGAACGTGGCGGCAACAAAAACATTCTACCGCGTCGTATTCTCAATTGGCTGGAGCTTGTCAAAAGCTTTAGCCCGCTCTGACAAGGTCCTGCACTTTGTAGCTTATGGTAACGGTACGTTCTGTTAGCAGAAAGAGGCGACGCGTGACTGAAACAAGGGACTTGCTTTGAGCGCGGAGTAACCCTGCGATATATGAAAGGCGCTCGTTCTAAACGGCCAACTTTCAATTGTAAAGCAATTTTCCATCGCCCCGAGGAGAGCGGAGGGCTGTAGCGGTTGCCTGCGGACAGCATTCGCCGCAGACAACGGCGCGTCAGATGAACCAATACTGTGTACCCGCTGGCCAGGCACTACATCGTAAGAACAAATCGCGTAACCAGACACAAACGCAGTTGGGTGGTCAGCAGCCGTAGCACACGGACACAGGCGTTGTCACGCTCTGGGGAAATAAATCCTGTTTACGTATTAGATATTACTAAGTCAGTGTAAATGAAACATTGCGATATTATAATGTATTGACACCTATCTGTGTTTTCCTTATCATACTTTACCTCTTATAAGTAGGCTGTTTTGGTTTTTATGTTGGTAACGCCACGTAGCGCTCTATATGAAAATCACTGACTGTGCTGTGTGCAGTCTGTGACTGGTTAGCATTGTTGGAATATTCGCTATTGTAGTGTTGGGCAGTTGGATGAAAACAGTGCGTAGCGTTGCACAGTTGGAGGTGAGCCGCCAGCAGTGGTGGATGTGGGGAGAGAGATGGTAGAATTTTAAGAGCGGACGATCTGGACGTGTGTCCGCCAGAAAGAGTAAATTTGTAATACTGGATAACAAGACCTGAGTCGAAACAAGGCCCCCGGAGTAGACAACATTCCATTGGAACTACTGACGGCCTTGGGAGAACCAGTCCTGACAAAACTCTACCATCTGGTAAGCAAGATGTATGAAACAGGCGAAATACCCTCAGACTTCAAGAAGAATATAATCATTCCAATCCCAAAGAAAGCAGGTGTTGACAGATGTGAAAATTACCGAACAATCAGTTTAATAAGTCACAGCTGCAAAATACTAACACGAATTCTTTACAGACGAATGGAAAAACTAGTAGAAGCCAACCTCGGGGAAGATCAGTTTGGATTCCGTAGAAATACTGGAACACGTGAGGCAATACTGACCTTGCGACTTATCTTAGAAGAAAGATTAAGGAAAGGCAAACCTACGTTTCTAGCATTTGTAGACTTAGAGAAAGCTTTTGACAATGTTGACTGGAATACTCTATTTCAAATTCTAAAGGTGGCAGGGGTAAAATACAGGGAGCGAAAGGCTATTTACAATTTGTACAGAAACCAGATGGCAGTTATAAGAGTCGAGGGACATGAAAGGGAAGCAGTGGTTGGGAAGGGAGTGAGACAGGGTTGTAGCCTATCCCCGATGTTATTCAATCTGTATATTGAGCAAGCAGTAAAGGAAACAAAAGAAAAATTTGGAGTAGGTATTAAAATCCATGGAGAAGAAATAAAAACTTTGAGGTTCGCCGATGACATTGTAATTCTGTCAGAGACAGCAAAGGACTTGGAGGAGCAGTTGAACGGAATGGATGGTGTCTTGAAGGGAGGATATAAGATGAACATCAACAAAAGCAAAACGAGGATAATGGAATGTAGTCAAATTAAGTCGGGTGATGCTGAGGGAATTAGATTAGGAAATGAGAAACTGAAAGTAGTAAAGGAGTTTTACTATTTGGGGAGCAAAATAACTGATGATGGTCGAAGTAGAGAGGATATAAAATGTAGACTGGCAATGGGAAGGAAAGCGTTTCTGAAGAAGAGAAATTTGTTAACATCGAGTATAGATTTAAGTGTCAGGAAGTCATTTCTGAAAGTATTTGTATGGAGTGTAGCCATGTATGGAAGTGAAACATGGACGGTAAATAGTTTGGACAAGAAGAGAATAGAAGCTTTTGAAATGTGGTGCTACAGAAGAATGCTGAAGATTAGATGGGTAGATCACGTAACTAATGAGGAAGTATTGAATAGGATTGGGGAGAAGAGAAGTTTGTGGCACAACTTGACCAGAAGAAGGGATCGGTTGGTAGGACATGTTCTGAGGCATCAAGGGATCACCAATTTAGTATTGGAGGGCAGCGTGGAGGGTAAAAATCGTAGGGGGAGACCAAGAGATGAATACACTAAGCAGATTCAGAAGGATGTAGGTTGCAGTAGGTACTGGGAGATGAAGAAGCTTGCACAGGATAGAGTAGCATGGAGAGCTGCATCAAACCAATCTCAGGACTGAAGACCACAACAACAACAACAACATCATGAACTGATATATATATGATGACTTTTGAACATTATCAAGGTAAATACATTGTTTGTTTTCTATCAAGACCTTCCATTTGCTGACTATGCCTATCAGTAGTTAGGGCCTTCAGTAGAATCTTTTATTTAGCTGGCAGTATTGGCGCTCGCTGTATTGCAGTAGTTCGAGTAAAGAAGATTTTTGTGAGGTAAGTTATTCATAAAAGGTATAGGTTATTGTTAGTCATGGCCCTTCTTTTGTAGGGATTTTTGAAAGTTAGATTGCGTTGCGCTAAAAATATTGTGTGTCAGTTTAGTGTTGATCAGAAAAAGTAAAGGTAGTAATGTCTGAGTGCGTTCAGTATTGTTCAGCTGTTTGAAAATCAAATAACGTAAGGGGTTTATCAACACAGTAATTCATTAATTTTTCGAAGGGGATGTTTCACTCTGTACCCTTCATTTCAAAAATCGTGTACAGTCGCAGCCTCTGTAAACGATAGTTGTGTACTCATTGTCGCATTGTTAATGTGTGGTGTGGAAACGGCTGACGCTGCTTCCTGCTCCATAGTTAAACAGTTGCGTGGAACACCGTTAAAAATGGCGAGAAGCGGGTGGTTCTCAGTATTTTTCACAAGTTTCAAAGAAGAACCGCTTTAAAGTTTTCGTAGGGGCTTGAACAGCAAACATTAATGGGTTTTCGTGAAAGATATGCATGACTAAGTCGGTTGTCATGAAGAATGGTAGTTGGATATTCTGTGGATCGCTGCTTCGAATCTCAGTATGTTCTTTGCTTTTTTCTGCTTTTTCGTTCATTTCGAATATGTACATCATTTAAATACAAAATTAATCAAATATATACTAATTATGACATATAATTATATTTTTTAATGAAAAGTGCACGTCTTGTTGCTCCTAATTCCATATCGCACAAAAATTCTAGTTTTCATTACAATTATAAATTCTTAACTATCGATATTTTATAGAAGATTTGTTATTAAAGGTTGTATAAGTTAAGATACATTTACGAATTAATTTTTGGAACAAAAATGAAAAATTGAGATACTCTTTACTTGTAGTATGTCCATTATTTTATAGCTCGGATGTGATCTCACACGAGCTAGAATGATAAACATCGTAGAAACGCTGTATCTTTGCAGTTGCCACCGTACCACTGCAATCTGAACACAATAGAATTTATGTGGAGCCAAGTAAGGAGTTTCTCGCAAGAAATAAGACGACACTGAGCTGCCAGACGTACTGGAACAGAAGCTTCGTCTTTGTCACCGCGAACGATGGCGAGAGGCAGAACAACACATCATACAAGAAGAGCAGAAAATGTGGCGCATGGATGGCCTCGGGGGCTCTGTTGTTGATCGTCTCGTCATCAACGTAGCGTATGACACTTCCACTGCTGAAATGTATTCCTCGGATTCGAATACGGAAGGAGTTCAGAGATTACCAGATGACTAACTGTTAGTAATACCTTCAGTGGTTTCAGTATTGTACATGAAATCCCTGCAGCAGGCTTTTACGTCACACATTGCTGACACAGAAAAATTTACATTAGGCATTTTCATCACTCTTGTTTTTAATTACAGTACTGTGTTAGCTAAGAATGACAGCATTTTTACCGTATATTATTTCGTCCTGTTTAAAAAGTAATTGACATACCACGCTATATTTTTTTTCTCTGCTCGTCTCTTTTTACGTCATTGTTCACATCACTGTGGGTTAGTCGAACCAGCTAGCTGGGTAGTGCTCTCAAAGTTACATGTACCGATAAAGCTGTTTCCCCGTATGAGTCGATGTGCGCCGTGTAACGCACAGCATGAAGCGTAATCTTTTCACCATAATTGACTATACTCGAGACAGCTTGGCTTACGCTCGACGTGAAACGAAATCCAATGAGATTCCAGCAAACGCGCAAGAGTACACTGTCCAGTCACATTAATTTAAAGGTTTAAAAACGGCTGCGAGACATGGAGTAAGGAGGTCACTGACGTTCTGGAAGATGCCGAAAGGATTTGGAGCCATGCAAACTCCAGTGCCTTGGCCAGCTGAAGTAGGGTTCTCGGTTGAGGATCCATGGCACGAACAACCCGATCGGGATGGTCCCACAGATTCTTGGTTGGGTTCAAATCCGGCCAATTTGGTGGCCAGGGGAGTACGGCAAACTTATCCTATTGTTCTTGGAACCACGCACGAACGCTGCGAGCTGTTGGACACGTTGCATTGTCCTGCTGGTAGATGCCATCATGCTGGGAAAAAAAATCTCTGTGGCGGTGAACATGCTCTCCAAGTATAGTTGCATACTTGAGTTGCTCCAGTGTTCCTTCCAGAATGACGAAATCACTTAAGGAATACCACGAAAACATTCGCTGGACCATAACGCTCCTCCAGCCTGGACCCTTCCGACAATTGTTGCAGGACCGTACACGCTAACTATCATCTGTTCGATGGAGTATAAAACGTGATTCGTCTGGAAAAGTCGACTGTCGCCACTCATTAGTGGCCAGGTGCGGTATTGGTGTGCAAATTCCAGCATTCGTCGCAGATGAACTGCAGTTAACATAGATGCATGAATCAGTCGCCTGCTGTTGGAGGCCCTTACGTAGCAACGTTCGTTGGACATTCGTTTAGGAGACACTTCTGGTAGCCCCTTCGTTCATCTGGGCGCTCAGTTGCTAAGGCCAGTATTACACTATCAAATTTCTTTGTCCAATATCTTTGTCAAAGAAATTACGCTACGGTGGCAGGTTCGAATCCTGCCTTGGGCATGGATGTGTGTGATGTCCTTAAGTTAGTTAAGTAGTTCTAAGTTATAGGGGACTGATGACCTCAGATGTTAAGCCCCATGAGCCATTTGAACCAAAGAAATTTGATGGTGTTATAGGGAACTTTGTCAAATGTCGTCAAATATTTGATCAAATCTAAGGCCGCGCTGTAGATTTGATCAAAGAAGTCACTTGTCTTCTATTCACTGCAATGTGACATGTTACCACGTGGAGCGCTAGGATCGCTGCACCGTTCTGTCATCTGTAGTGTTTTTATAAACATTGCCGGTAAATACAATTGGTGCGTACCAACAACTACAAAATTAATAGAGATGTATGAAGCTGATGAGGCGGTTGACAACGTAAGGCACCATGAATACAAAAACAGATAAAGAAGATTGGAGACCTGACCTAACCCAACCCAACTCTCTCCTGTAGCAAGGAATCGGATTGTTAGTGAGCCTGTCTTCTGCAGATACAACAGTTCTTACGTGAGTATTGTGATTTGTGATATGAGGATACACTTCACTGAGCACATGCAGAAATGTATGCTCATCCATTCTTAAGTAATTGATGTACGACTTGACGTCCTCCACTATAAGCTCACGTAACAAGTTTTGTTGAATGCTTTTGTCACGTCGTCGTAAAACCCACGGCTTCACCAAGGTACGTTTCCTTTTTTTCCCCCACTTCTCTTCCGCATGTGCACACAGTGCAATTGTGGAACATGCAACTGCTGCGGTTAATAACAAGTTGTTGTTGTCAGCCATCTTGAACTTTGACGAATATTTGATCATATCTTTGATCAAATCTTTGACAAAGAAATTTGCTTGTGTAATACCGGCCTAAAGAGTTGCACCTCTATTCACCCGTACAAATCTCCGCAGGCATCGCTTAGGCCGGTATTACACTATCAGATTTCTTTGTCAAAGATATTTGATGGTGTAATAGGAACTTTGTCAAATGTCGTCGAATATTTGATCAAATCTAGGGCCTCGCTGTAGATTTGATAAAAGAAATCGCTTGTCTTCTGTTCACTGCAATGTGACATGTTAGCACATGGAGCGCTTGCATCGCTGCAGCGTTCTGTCGTCTGTAGTGTTTTTATAAACATTGCCGGTAAATACAATTGTGTGTGCCGATAACTACAAAATTATAGAGATGTATGAAGCTGATGAGGCGCTTTACAACGTGAAGCACCATGAATACAAAAATAGATTAAGAAGATTGGACACCTGACCTGACCTGACCTAACATACCCTAACATAACCCTCTCCTGTAGCAAGGAATCGGAGTGTTACAGTGAGCCTGTCTTCTGAAGATGTAGTAGTTCTTAAGTGAATATTGTGCTTTGTGATATGAGGATACACTTCACTGAGCACATACAGAAATGTATGCTCATCCATTCTTAAGTAATTGTTGTACGACTTGACGTCTTCCACTGTAAGCTCACGTAACAAGTTTTGTTGAATGCTTTTATCGTGTCTTCGTAAAACCCACGGCTTCACCCAGGTACGTTTCCTTTTTTTTTCCCCCTTCTCTTCCGCATGTGCACACAATGCAATTCCGGTACGTGCAACTGCTGCGGTTAATAACAAGTTGTTGTCAGCCATCTTGAACTTTGACGAAAAATTTGATGACAGTGTAATACCCCTTCTAGCGCTACATCAAAGATCTTTGTCAAATATATTTGACGGAATATTTGATCACATCTTTGATCAAACCTTTGACAAAGAAATTTGATAGTGTAATACCGGCTCTTGGTGCATCACAGTTGCCTCGACGCCGGTGTTGGATAGCGCCATTTTACCGTGCACGGTGTACTTTAATCACGACCGCGTGGGAACAGTTATCCAAATCGGAAAGCTTCCACCTGTGGCCCGAAAGCGAATGATCATGCCTTTTTGGACGTCAGGTAAATCGCTGCGTTTCCGCATTACGACAACGACTGCACTGGTCTTCGCGTCCTCCCGACATGCTTTATGAACCTTCCCAGGATAGTGCTGCCGCCTGCCGTCCGCGAGTGGTCGTTGCACGTCGATGTCGAACATAAGTGGTTGTCGCATTAATGTGACTGGGCCGTGTATTACCCGACCACGATATGACTGCACTTGACCTCCCGTGGCCTTTATCGGAAACACGCCCTGACATTACAGTAATAAGTACAGTGGTGACAATGGAAAACGCATTGCGTTGTGAGTGAGTTAAAGACAGTACTGTGTGTACCATCGAGCTGTTCAGCGTGTCCCCGTGAAATATCACCACAAAAACTCTTTGATAAGCCGACCCAAGTTCAATAATATTGTGGTCGACCAACATATACTGCAATGTTTACATCAGGTTTATTCATATGGTGAACGCAATGTAGTCGGCGCCACGAGCCCTGAGCCGGTAGCGTGCGCCCCCTCCGCAGGCTTCGGTGACTGCAGCCCCTGTTCCTCCTCCCCTCGCCCCCCCCCCCCCCCCCCCCCACCAGTCTTATGGATTTCCAGTCTGCCAACCGGCGCCGGCCCGCGCTCCCATTCCGGGGGCTGCCTCTCGGGCAGCATTTGTCCCGCAATGACGCCGTAGCAGACGTCTGCCGAGTTTGACGACCTGGCAGCACATCGGCAGGGGGTCGATCCGGCCAGCAGCAGAGGCGCATCGCACTCCGGATTTACGACTGGCCGCAGCCCTCCGTCTTGTTGCGTGCTTCCGGCAGGCCCATCCTTCCACCGCCTTCACGATCGCGGGCCACTGTCTGGCGTAGCGACTCCCGGAACGTACCGTATCATTCCCGGGGACTCTCCGGAGTCGGGGCTCGGGTATCGCGGGATGATATATGGCGACCGGATTCCATTAAATTATCCCCCGTGCGACGGCAGGGATTGATGGAGTGCCGTGCGCCGCCTCGCAGCCCCACCCCGCTTGGCCCGCGTCACGGGGATCGAAAATATAAGTGTACTCCCAATAGATTTGCGCTTCTACAAACGTTAGTACGTGTCGCGTTAACCTCCGTTCCTGAAATCACCTCAATATTTTCCCTGATTCTCACGGCTTCTTCTAGCTCACCCCACTTCCATGGCAATGCATTTAGTATTCCCATCTAGTGTAGATTAGTAGATGTGTAGTATTGTTCTTGTTGGTGTTATTGATTATTATTCTTATTTTGATGCATGATCATCATTATATTGGTGGATGATAGCTGACAGATGATGTTTCTTTTATTATGATTGCGCCGATGTTGATGGGTGAAACTGATGGTTATGATGCTGATGAATGATTATGTGATTATGATGATCATGAAGAAGAGAGAGAACAGAAACGTAGAAACACTGCTGTACATTGCAGCAAAGGGGCTGTCTAGCATAAAGTCCTCATCACATGCATGTCAACCCATGTGGCGGCCGGCTCACGTTAATTTCACAATGAATGACGAAACAGTTCTGAAATTTCACGACAGCAACTTTTGGGTGCACTTGCTACTGTTCAGTATCCATTACATGTTCTAACTTTCTTCAAAGTTGTGACCCTCGGAAATACGGGTCCCGCAACGAACTTGTGACGTCACACTAGTTGCCTTGCCCTACATACATCGCGAACGGACCGCTACGTCCGAGGCCCACAGGAAGTCATCAGTAAGGTATACATGAAGTCCTTAACTTTATCATATGTTATCGAGAACTCTAGCGTATTTAAATGTGCAGCTATGAAGTATTAAACAGGTCTGAAATAGTGACTCACTATCCACTGAATACGGTCGCTGCAACTCGTAAGACCTGTAGTGTCACATACTGTGACCTTCACCACAGGGCCCGCGTATCTCGTTGGCTCCGCTTCAAAGTGTCACAGAACCAACACTCCTGTGTATGGCGTTGTCGGATTCGCTTCAGTTTACAAAGATTTTATTTCTCCTATGGGGGGATGCAGGATAGCAGCAACTAGTGCCTCTGTAGTCTTCTCATGAGTGCTTAGAATGTCGCCATGTCTACTACGCAGAACTCGGCTAATATCCTTCATGGCGGAAAAAAGAAAGTCACTGCACCAACTGCAAACAGGGAAAGAAAATTCATGTTCACAAACCGACGAAAATGCAAGTAAGCGAGTGAAGGGCACCGTATATGCTTTACCACAATGTTGTAGGTAGGTTTGTGGTTCGTGAGATATAGAAAACGCTTGCAAATAATACTTTCCATTGTGTCACTCAAAGAGCATTTCCTACAGCACAGATTGAAAAGTCTGAGCAGAAACAGTAAGTAGTACGAGGTAAATGATATTACGTACTGTCTTCAAGAATACGCCTCCAGTTTAAGCAATAACTCGTTACTGATGTCGCCAAAAATGAATGAAAGTATTCTGCGAGCTGGACTTGCGGCCATTCGAAGACTTCGAGGAAAGTCGTCTGAAGTCAATATTGTTGCTCCGCCTGGACCTGCCATTGCAAGGGAATCGCTACTCCATTCCACAAAAGGGTCTAGCCAGGTAGTAGCTGTACAGGCCGACCGCCCAAGCGGGAAGGCCGCGTAGGCAGGCACCACACATGGGCCTGGTATACCTATACCGGCCCTTCGGCCGTTAACCTTGTGGATGGATTCGATCGGCGGCCGTCTGCTTCCAGCAGAAAATGCGCTGAGCACTGCGCTGTTTGGCCGTGCTGGAGATGAAAGTTCACCGACAGAAAAGGTGTCCGAGTGCAGTCCAGCGACATGCCTAGCTGGAGAAACATCGGTCGTGCGAAACTGCTACATCTTCTCACATGACATCCTGAAAAACATCGTCCAACACAGTCAGGTAGATGCGGTATTTATTTGCTTGCGAAAAGCATTGACTGAGTACCAGACCAAGGCTTAGTCGCAAAAGCACAACTATGCGTGGTGTCAAGCGAAATTGGTGACTGGATAATGGATGTTTGGTAGGGTGGACGCAGAAAGTCACCTTGGACAGAGTCATCCACAGATGTAGCCTCGGGCGTGCCCCCAGGGAACTGCGCTGGGGCCTTTGCTGTTGATGCCCTATATTAATATCCTCGCGGGCTATATTAATATCAGCCTGAGACTTCTCACAGATGATGCAGTTATAACGAAATACTGTCTGAAAAAAAAAGAACTGCACAAATATTTAGTCAATTCTCGATAAGACTTCGAAATGTTGTAAGAACTGGCAACTTTCTTTGAATGCACACCAGTGTGAAAGTGTGGACTTAGCAGGACGCTAAAACTTGGTAGGCCTTTTGAATGTCAGAGTCACAGTTGGAATCAGTCAACTGTCACAAATACTTGTGGACAACACTTTATGGGGAAGTGAAGTAGAATGATCACGTAGCCTCAGATGTAGGTAATGCACGGGAGACTTAGTTTTATTGGCAGGAGAACAGGAGTTACTTAAACTAGGGAATCATCGAATGGTCACATGTTACCTTGACCTTCAGGAGAGCGAGACGGAAATGCTGGTAAAAGTGAACAGGCATAATTCATTTATGTAATACACACACTTCATTATATGGCTACGAACTTCCCCCCTCCACCTCATTTTTAAAATCGTTACAATTGAATTATTACTTTAAATGTTTATATTTAAAATTTTAAGTATTATTACATAACGGTAATAAATGTAACTATTACGTCTGCCGAAGTAGCTACTTCTTTCACGCTGATAGACATGTAAGGAAAGTGAAATAGAGAAACGCACTGCACCTATAGAACCTCACGTCACCGTTTTCATTATGCAGCATGTGCATTACGTTTAATTTGTATTCTTGTTTATGAGTACACCGATAGTTGTTACGTGGCAGATTCCGTAGATTCCATAATAACTCTTGACGTTACGTATTTTTTGTTTGTAGCCAGTCTGATGAATGACCATTTGTGGTCGAAGTGGGTAAGTGTACAGTGAAATACTTTTGTGATTGCTAACGCAAGAAAATAAAGGAAGAAATATTTAGGAACAACTATTTGATATATCCAGTTCCACAATGATATGCACTAAAGATGCAGGTAGTCATATTAACATAAGTTTATTTCTATAACACAGCGTTAACAAAATCCAGAATGCATAATGGAGATAAAATTTCTTTAAGTTTGAGATTAAACAAAATTGTTCCGCGAGCGAAAAAACAAGTAATAGTTCTTAAATGAAAAACAAAACTTAAATTCCATAATTTAAAAAAGAAATAATTAAGTTCCTCAGCTCGTTGAATTACTCACAAACCCTTTAAAAGTGAGCCAAACCTTGAAATCTGAATAAAGTTCAGGATGAAGCAAGTTTCTCAGCTCTTGGGTTTGAAAACAAAGTCCGGTCTAGCTTAAGTTGCGGAAACAACGCACTCTCAAAGTATCTGACAATAACAGTTCACAGGAGAAGCACAGACGGTCAAACAATTTCGAAAAATCTCTAAATCCAGGAAGGATAGACCACAAAGTCAAGTCTTATTACTATGTTGTCAATGAGCAAACAAGTAGTAGAAATTATACAAAGTCACCGTCACAGTCCAGATAGAGGAAGCAGCGTGCCGTTCCACAAGTGGTGGCAGAGTTAAAAGCGTGATGTATCAGATCTGGTCGGTTGCCGCTGCGATGGAACTGCATTGCTCATCGTTCATTCGTTGAATGACGAGCCGTTACTTGGCTCGATTTGTTTACAGTTCACGCACGTTAGGAGTTCGTTCTTCCGTTTGTTGGTATTTGGTGACCTCTCGTTGATGAATTTCCATGACGTTACCTGAAACGAAAATAAAGTGACATTCTGGTCGAGCTAACTACGATGGTGATGATGGTTACTTTGTGGAGATGGACGAGGATGTGCACGGCAGACAAAACTATTATCTCAGTATATCAGATCATCGTGTGGTCAGCCTCCAATCTTGTTTGTAGCCCAGGGCTTGGTTGAGCCGATTTTGGGATTGTCCCGTCTTCTCGTAGAGAGCGTGAACCATTCGCCGGAATCTGTCCCGCAAAAGGGGGGTACCCTCTTCTTCGTGCAGCAGACGAGCTGGGTACAGCCTTGGGAAGCGCTGAACGAGTTTGAAAGCTCGGTTCTGTGCGAATCACCTGCCTATCCCCATACCACGGCCGCGTGCTACAGCACTGGCCCTACCAGCATTAGGTGCAGTGCTATGCCGTGTTTTAGGGCAGCGTCGGGTTCAGCAGGGCTATAGGGCGCGATTTTGCCCTATTGCCCTACCTTTGACGTCAGGAACGTGCAGGTTTCAAGTGAGCCGGTGGTCCAGGGTTACTTTTCCATGGGACGAGGCCTCCCAGGACATTGACTGGCGGCGGATGTCTTCGGTGAAGACTACTGCCTGGCTCTTGGCTGGATTGAATTTCAATCGCCAATTCGTCGACGATACTCCCAGTCCATCGCACACGAGCTGAAGACAGCATCTCATAGCATGCACATTCATCCTAATGGTGAACAGTGCTGTATCATTGGCTAGCTCTACGTTTCCCACCCGTGGTCCATCGGCCGTGTACGGTGAGTACAGCAGTGTGCCGAGTACTGATCCCTGTGGCACCTTCCGCATATCTGCAGATCTGTGGACGTTCCCTCGTGTGCTCCGACGTGGAAGGTCGTCCCTTCATGGTAAGACTGGAGAATGACTACGTGTGTCGTGGGTATGCTGCGCTCAAAGAGCCGGTGCGCGTGCCTGTCGTGCCACACACAGCCGAAGGCCTTAGACAAGCCTGAAAACACCGCCCTCAAGCGTTCTCTTTTTTCCAGTACTCTCGTGGCCGGTTCCACCAGCCTCAGCATTTGATGAATAGCGGAGTGGCCACTGTTCATCTGGTATGATGTTCTCCTGGATACATGTTGTTTCAGTCTTTTCGCGTATGGCGTCTCGAGAGTTTGGAGAGGGATGGGAGTAGTCTGATGGGCAAGCAGCCATCTGGCTGCTGAGATCCTTGTCGGTCTTCGAAATCACCACTACCTTTGAGTGTTCCCATGTGGAGGGCTAGACCCCCGAGAGCAGAATCTGGTTAAAGATATCCGCTAATGGCCGGTGGACTGAAGGTAGCAGGTTCAACAGCAATTGGTTATCGATGCTGTCACTGCCTCATCCCGTCCTGGTGTCAAGTCACCAGAGTTGGGCCGCGACTTCTTCCTTGGCGCCCAGTTGATTGACTGTCGTCGCCAGCTGTTGTTGCCAGGAAAATGAGCACGGAAACCATCCACGTGGGTTAATATTAGAGTTTGTTGGCCCTCTGCTATTATCCTTTGTCTATCCAAATGTGTCCCCTGTAAAATGTTACTTGTTCGCGGCTGCGTGGTTTAATGTTGCGAAAATTGGCCACGATACGTTGAAAATGTCTCCGCGAACCACGTTGCCACACGAGTTAACTGTGAGCCTAATTTTCCTGTGGCCCCCTGCCTCTGTCCTAGAGTTTACTTATTGCTCTGATTTTGGAATATTAAATATATCCTGTCCGGATTATTCAATTCTGTTTGTGGTTGGTGATTTCATGTTAAGCGTGTATGTGTGGCCCTCGTTGAGGCTGTTTCTCCAAACCGAGGTTCAACTTCAAATGCAACAGTGATATTTAGATTCACTCTTTTATTTAATCACTTCTCAACACAGCGGAAGAAACCTTCTAGCTTCGTTGCATGTTGGTGTTGGGGCCGGCCTCGCTATTCTTTGAGTGAATGGGGATCTGAATGCGAGTATTACACCTTCCACGTCGCCCGCTAATAACGACGGCGATTCTAAATTAAGAGATTCTGTTGCGAATCGTATAGCGTTTCACAAGCAATCGTACGTAGTTGCGAGGCAACAGCAGTTATATAGATGTCTTATATCAATGTCTTAAAAAATAAATAATGTTGTTTCAAGTCTTATCCAGTGTACCGATGTTACGTCTCTATTACCTACGCCATTTACCTTGTAGTTTCCTTGTTAGCCCATCCATAGCGTTTCCATGTGCACAGGTCCAGTAATTATTGTTCCACTCCTGTTTATAACAAATTCGTATGAATAGATCTTGTTTTCAGGAATGTTGCTGCAAGCTGCTGTTAATCACAGTTTTCACACACTTTATTTTTAATATTAGTTTTATGTGAACAATCCCTGGATCATATTAATAATTACATCCCATTTTTCATGAGTTACGTTACAAAGAATGTTCTTCTATGAGTTTTTTCTTTTGGCTACATTTACTAATTTTCCAAGTCAGTCGAACCCCTTCTTTGTCGTGTGGCTGGAGTTGGTTGCGACGCAGTCTTTTACTTCGATTTTAATGTCAAATAGCATTTCCATTTGCGTGTTCCTGTTTCAGCCGTCTGGATATAGCTCAGGGCTCCACTCTTTTCATAAACGCAACTTCAGTGCACGTCACTTACAACCTTTTCAGCACAAAACATTTTCCAGATTTGTATGTTGTCGACGAGGACAACAAGAAACAGTGGCTTATTTCAGTGTGTTCTAGGCGATTCCATCGGGCTTGTGGATTGTATCGGGAAACACGTGATCTCGCGTTCCCTCTTGAGGTGGTCAGGTTCCATATTAATTGGAAGTGTCTGAGGATCACCTTCAGCAGCTTGAGTAGTTTGACATTGTGGGTAAACCAATGCACTTCGCAGCTAACACCAGCTCCGTGACCTTCCAATAGTCATCAGAGATCGCCATCTGAACCTTGTACAGGTCATGGGTAGTGGGGCGGATGAACTTGGCAGTTGCAATGCTTCTTATCTTTCCCTTGAATGTTTCATATGGCTCCTTGCAATGGATGGTGATCAGGGGTGGATTTTCTCCGGCAGTGGGTTCTTTATTACACTACTTGCCATTAAAATTGCAACACCAAGAAGAAATGCAGATGATAAATGGGTATTCATCGGACAAATATATTATACTAGAACTGACATGTGATTATATTTTCACGCAATTTGGGTGCATAGATCCTGAGAAATCAGTACCCAAAAAAACCACCTCTGGCCGTAATAACGCCTTGATACGCGTGGGCATTGATTCAAACAGAGCTTGAATGGCGTGTACAGGTACAGCTGCCCATGCAGCTTCAACACGATACCACGCCACCATTGACCAGACGTTTTCAGTTGGTGAGAGATGTGGAGAATGTGCTGGCCAGGGCAGCAGTCGAACATTTTCTGTATCCAGAAAGGCCCATACAGGACCTGCAACATGCGGTCGTGCATTATCCTGCAGAAATGTAGGGTTTCGCAGGGATGGAATGAAGGGTAGAGCCACGGGTCGTAACACGTCTGAAATGTAACGTCCACTGTTCAAAGGGCCGTCAATGTGAACAAGAGGTGACCGAGAGATGTAACCAGTGGTACCCCACACCATCGCGCCGGGTGATACGCCAGTATGGCGATGACGAATACACGCTTCCAATGTGCGTTCACCGCGATGTCGCCAAACACGGATGCGACCATCATGATGTTGTAAACGGAACCTGGATTCATCCGAAAAAATGACGTTTTGCCATTCGTGCACCCAGGTTCGTCGATGAGTACACCATCGCAGGCGCCCCAGTCCGTGATGCAGCGTCAAGCTGCTGCAAACTTCGTCGAACTGTTCGTGCAGATGGTTGTAGTCCCCATCTGTTCACTCAGGGATCGAGTCGTGGCTGCACAACACGTTACAGCCATGCGGATAAGATGCCTTCATTTCGACTGCTAGTGATACGAGGCCGTTGGGATCCAGCACGGCGTTCCGTATTACCGTCCAGAACCCACCGATTCCATATTCTGCTAACAGTCATTGAATCTCGACCAACGCGAGCAGCAGTGTCGCGACACGATAAACCGCAATCGCGATAGGCTACAATCCGACCTTTATCAAAGTCGGAAACGTGATGTTACGCATTTCTCCTCCTTACACGAGGCGTCACAACAACGTTTCACCAAGCAACGCCGGTCAATTGCTGTTTGTGTATGAGAAATCGGTTGTAAACTTTCCTCATGTCAGCACGTTGTAGGTGTCGCCACAGACGCCAACCTTGTGTGAATGCTCTGAAAAGCTAATCATTTGCTTATCACAGCATCTTCTTCCTGTCGGTTAAATTTCGCGTCTGTAGGACGTCATCTTCGTGGTGTAGCAATTTTAATGGCCAGTAGTGTATTTTACCCCGTTCCTTTGTGTAGGGGCTAGGCTGGACCGCTATAGAGAATTCGACACGAGCTTCAAACGTCTCCGGAAAAGCTCTATGTTGAAAGATCGACATGTACCGTCGCCACACACGCCACCTGGTGGGCCAGTCGGAACGCTGTTGTCGCCACCTGATGGGCTGGCCGCGGAGTTCAGGGTTCCGTTAGGGGCGTAGCTTGCGGCAACGTAAACGAATTAGAGGCTGTTCGGGATGTCGTCGGAGCCTGATGTCTAGCGTGCCACTGCACAGTTAATTGAGGAATCTAGGGATATTCGACAGCCTGCAACGTAAATTTACATCTGCATGATTACTCTGAAATTCACACATAACTGTTCGACAGCGTTCATAGAATCACTTACCACTATTTTTTGGCCGTTTCGCTTTCGAATAGCACGTGGTAAAAATGAATATACTGGTGTTTATGTGCGCGCTCTGATTTCTTATTTTATCCCGTGACCATCTGTCCTTATGTAGGTGAGACCCAACAAAATATTTACCATGCGGAGGAGCAAGTAAATGATTGAAATTCTGTGAAAATTGCGTTTGTTTTCATGATTGCCTCTCCAATTCGTTTAGTATTTCCGAAACTTCCTCTCCCCTGTTTTGTGATATTACGAAATGGGCCGCCCTCCGCTGTACTGCTGCGACGTCTACCATCAGTCAAATGTGGTACGGATCCCACCCCGCGCAGCTATGCTCCAGAAGAGGACGGACAAGCATGGTACAGGCAGTCTCTAAGGCAGACTTGCTGCTTCTTTTAAGTGTTGTGCCAATAAAAAGGAGTCTATGATTCGTCTGCCCCACAGCTTTTTCTGTGTGAAGCTTACAATTTAAGTTGTATTTGTAATCCCTAGGTATTTAGTTGAATCGAGACCCTTTAAATTGATGCTATTTACCACGTTACTAAAATTTAAAGGAATATCCTTACCAGTCATTTCGAGGACCTCACACTTCTCTCTGTTCAGTGTCAATTGCAATTTTTTGTACTGTGCAGGTGTCTCTCCTAAATCATTTTGTAATTTTTATCTTTGGATGATTTTGAATTACAACACTGCAAACAATCTGAGAGGCTGCTCAGTTTGTTGCCTAAATGGCTTATGTAGAATAAGAACAACAAAGGGCCTACATCACTTTCTTGTGGACGCCCACCACATTTCTTTCCCTCAGCAAGCACACGGGCATTTTTCTTGCCGTGCTGCATACGCTAGTGAAAGGGAAGTAAACTTAATACTTGGTACAGCGGTAAGTGCTCCCTGCCGCCGTTGGATAAGCAGCTGCAGCAGCAAGTCGTATACTCCTAGCTCACTCATTTGTTACATAGTTTAATTCTTAATTTCTTTGCGTGTTTTTGGTACTTGCATTGTTTAATTCATAAATTTCGGGCGTATTATAGTATTTGAGAGTTGTAGCATCGCGTTTTAGTACCTGAATAGTGTAAATTCGCGTAGTCGTCTGTCAACTGTTTTTGTTTTGAACGGCCAGTGTCGGTTGGTCACAGTCAGTGTGCTCCCTGCCGCCGTTGGATAAGCAGCTGCAGCAGCAAGTCGTATACTCCTAGCTCACTCATTTGTTACATAGTTTAATTCTTAATTTCTTTGCGTGTTTTTGGTACTTGCATTGTTTAATTCATAAATTTCGGGCGTATTATAGTATTTGAGAGTTGTAGCATCACGTTTTAGTACTCGAATAGTGTTAAATCGCGTAGTCTCCTTCCGCCGCCGAGCAGTGTGTCAGCAGTGCACAAGTGGCAGCATTACTGCATTTACTAGGCAATCTTGTATTTTAATAACCACTTCAATTTTGTGTCGTTTTGTTTGCGCTCTCTGTAGATTAGTTCAGACGTTCTTTTCACAGTTTTTAGCATGGATAGGGACTGCAACTGCTGTGTTCGGATGCAGGCTGAGTTGGCATCCCTTCGCTCCCAGCTTCAGGCAGTGTTGGCTTCGGTCACACAGCTTGAGGCTGTTGCCAATGGGCATCACTGTGGGGGTCCGGATGGGGGTTTGTCGGGGACGGCCAGCTCGTCCCACGCATCCCCCGATCGGACTACGACTGTGGTTGCCCGGGATACTGCCCGCATTGAGGCTGATCCCTCACCTGTGGTAGAGTGGGAGGTCGTCTCAAGGTGTGGCAGGGGGCGAAAGACATTCCGGAGGGCTGAACGGAAGGCCTCTCCAGTTTGTCTGACGAACCGGTTTCAGGCTCTGTCTCAGGCTGATACTGATCTTCGGCCTGACATGGCTGCTTGTCCTGTTCCAGAGGTTGCCCCTCAGTCTGCAAGATCCGGGCAGTCGCAGAGGGTGGGCTTACTGGTAGTTGGGAGCTCCAACGTCAGGCGCGTAATGGGGCCCCTTAGGGATATGGCAGCAAGGGAGGGGAAGAAAACCAAAGTGCACTCCGTGTGCATACCGGGGGGAGTCATTCCAGATGTGGAAAGGGTCCTTCCGGATGCCATGAAGGGTACAGGGTGCACCCATCTGCAGGTGGTCGCTCATGTCGGCACCAATGATGTGTGTCGCTATGGATCGGAGGAAATCCTCTCTGGCTTCCGGCGGCTATCTGATTTGGTGAAGACTGCCAGTCTCGCTAGCGGGATGAAAGCAGAGCTCACCATCTGCAGCATCGTCGACAGGACTGACTGCGGACCTTTGGTACAGAGCCGAGTGGAGGGTCTGAATCAGAGGTTGAGACGGTTCTGCGACCATGTGGGCTGCAGATTCCTCGACTTGCGCCATAGGGTGGTGGGGTTTCGGGTTCCGCTGGATAGGTCAGGAGTCCACTACACGCAACAAGCGGCTACACGGGTAGCAGGGGTTGTGTGGCGTGGGCTGGGCGGTTTTTTAGGTTAGATGGCCTCGGGCAAGTGCAGAAAGGGCAACAGCCTCAACGGGTGCGGGGCAAAGTCAGGACATGCGGGGACCAAGCAGCAATCGGTATTGTAATTGTAAACTGTCGAAGCTGCGTTGGTAAAGTACCGGAACTTCAAGCGCTGATAGAAAGCACCGAAGCTGAAATCGTTATAGGTACAGAAAGCTGGCTGAAGCCAGAGATAAATTCTGCCGAAATTTTTACAAAGGCACAGACGGTGTTTAGAAAGGATAGATTGCATGCAACCGGTGGCGGAGTGTTCGTCGCTGTTAGTAGTAGTTTATCCTGTAGTGAAGTAGAAGTGGATAGTTCCTGTGAATTATTATGGGTGGAGGTTACACTCAACAACCGAGCAAGGTTAATAATTGGCTCCTTTTACCGACCCCCCGACTCAGCAGCATTAGTGGCAGAACAACTGAGAGAAAATTTGGAATACATTTCACATAAATTTTCTCAGCATGTTATGGTCTTAGGTGGAGATTTCAATTTACCAGATATAGACTGGGACACTCAGATGTTTAGGACGGGTGGTAGGGACAGAGCATCGAGTGACATTATACTGAGTGCACTATCCGAAAATTACCTCGAGCAATTAAACAGAGAACCGACTCGTGGAGATAACATCTTGGACCTACTGATAACAAACAGACCCGAACTTTTCGACTCTGTAAGTGCAGAACAGGGAATCAGTGATCATAAGGCCGTTGCAGCATCCCTGAATATGGAAGTTAATAGGAATATAAAAAAAGGGAGGAAGGTTTATCTGTTTAGCAAGAGTAATAGAAGGCAGATTTCAGACTACCTAACAGATCAAAACGAAAATTTCTGTTCCGACACTGACAATGTTGAGTGTTTATGGAAAAAGTTCAAGGCAACCGTTAAATGCGTTTTAGACAGGTACGTGCCGAGCAAAACTGTGAGGGACGGGAAAAACCCACCGTGGTACAACAACAAAGTTAGGAAACTACTGCGAAAGCAAAGAGAGCTTCACTCCAAGTTTAAACGCAGCCAAAACCTCTCAGACAAACAGAAGCTAAACGATGTCAAAGTTAGCGTAAGGAGGGCTATGCGTGAAGCGTTCAGTGAATTCGAAAGTAAAATACTAGGTACCGACTTGACAGAAAATCCTAGGAAGTTCTGGTCTTACGTTAAATCAGTAAGTGGCTCGAAACATCATGTCCAGACACTCTGGGATGATGATGGCATTGAAACAGAGGATGACAAGCGTAAAGCTGAAATACTAAACACCTTTTTCCAAAGCTGTTTCACAGAGGAAGACCGCACTGCAGTTCCTTCTCTAAATCCTCGCACCAACGAAAAAATGGCTGACATTGAAATAAGTGTCCAAGGAATAGAAAAGCAACTGGAATCACTCAACAGAGGAAAGTCCACTGGACCTGACGGGATACCAATTCGATTCTACACAGAGTACGCGAAAGAACTTGCCCCCCTTCTAACAGCCGTGTACCGCAAGTCTCTAGAGGAACAGAAGGTTCCAAATGATTGGAAAAGAGCACAGGTAGTCCCAGTCTTCAAGAAGGGTCGTCGAGCAGATGCGCAAAACTATAGACCTATCTCTCTGACGTCGATCTGTTGTAGAATTTTAGAACATGTCTTTTGCTCGAGTATCATGTCGTTTTTGGAAACTCAGAATCTACTATGTAGGAATCAACATGGATTCCGGAAACAGCGATCGTGTGAAACCCAACTCGCATTATTTGTTCATGAAACCCAGAAAATATTAGATACAGGCTCCCAGGTAGATGCCATTTTCCTTGACTTCCGGAAGGCGTTCGATACAGTTCCGCACTGTCGTCTGATAAACAAAGTAAGAGCCTACGGAATATCAGACCAGCTGTGTGGCTGGATTGAAGAGTTTTTAGCAAACAGAACACAGCATGTTGTTCTCAATGGAGAGACATCTACAGACGTTAAAGTAACCTCTGGCGTGCCACAGGGGAGTGTTATGGGACCATTGCTTTTCACAATATATATAAATGACCTAGTAGATAGTGTCGGAAGTTCCATGCGGCTTTTCGCGGATGATGCTGTAGTATACAGAGAAGTTGCAGCATTAGAAAATTGTAGCGAAATGCAGGAAGATCTGCAGCGGACAGGCACTTGGTGCAGGGAGTGGCAACTGACCCTTAACATAGACAAATGTAATGTATTGCGAATACATAGAAAGAAGGATCCTTTATTGTATGATTATATGATAGCGGAACAAACACTGGTAGCAGTTACTTCTGTAAAATATCTGGGAGTATGCGTGCGGAACGATTTGAAGTGGAATGATCATATAAAATTAATTGTTGGTAAGGCGGGTACCAGGTTGAGATTCATTGGGAGAGTCCTTAGAAAATGTAGTCCATCAACAAAGGAGGTGGCTTACAAAACACTCGTTCGACCTATACTTGAGTATTGCTCATCAGTGTGGGATCCGTACCAGATCGGGTTGACGGAGGAGATAGAGAAGATCCAAAGAAGAGCGGCGCGTTTCGTCACAGGGTTATTTGGTAACCGTGATAGCGTTACGGAGATGTTTAACAAACTCAAGTGGCAGACTCTGCAAGAGAGGCGCTCTGCATCGCGGTGTAGCTTGCTCGCCAGGTTTCGAGAGGGTGCGTTTCTGGATGAGGTATCGAATATATTGCTTCCCCCTACTTATACCTCCCGAGGAGATCACGAATGTAAAATTAGAGAGATTAGAGCGCGCACAGAGGCTTTCAGACAGTCGTTCTTCCCGCGAACCATACGCGACTGGAACAGGAAAGGGAGATAATGACAGTGGCACGTAAAGTGCCCTCCGCCACACACCGTTGGGTGGCTTGCGGAGTATAAATGTAGATGTAGATGTAGAAGTACCACGGAAATTTATTTTATTTATTCAATTTCATTATAGCCTGTTACCTATAATTTAAACACAGACTATATGGATTCTTACAGAAATTATGCAATGAGCATTGATACTTAATTTTATTCTACACAATACTAGCTCCCATCACCATTACTATTTCCACGCCCGCATCTCGTGGTCGTGCGGTAGCGTTCTCGCTTCCCACGCCCGGATTCGATTCCCGGCGGGGTCAGGGATTTTCTCTGTCTCGTGATGGCTGGGTGTTGTGTGATGTCCTTAGGTTAGTTAGGTTTAAGTAGTTCTAAGTTCTAGGGGACTGATGACCTAAGATGTTAAGTCCCATAGTGCTCAGAGCCATTTGAGCCATTTGAACTATTTCCACTATTATTATTATTTAACAAACTATTTCTACTATGAATTGGCTCCCTGGTTTCAGGGAAGGATTCCCCTGTCCAAGGAGAGCATCGTTGCTGCCGGTGACGAGTGCAGTCACACACAGGCCCACGTCTCCCCGGTTCTGTTTCTTTGGGTGGCGAGACACGGCCCGCGTTTCTTTCTGGCGCTGTTACGATCGCCGTGCATGCGGTGTTTGTAGTTCTTCTGCCGCAACTGTTGACCTCAGCTGCGTTGCTTCTCGATTTTCTGTCGCAGCCTCTCGTAGTGCAATATGAGTAAATTGGCGTTGGTTGATAAGATAAAGCACTATCAATCCTTTCTTGATATAGCTCCAGCAATGTTGTCAAAGATCGGCCATTCCGTTTCGCAACGCAGTATCTCTTTGGCATCGAGTCTTCTACATTGGCGTACAGCGGACATCCCCAGATGGTGTGTTCTGGCGTACTTTCTTCACCACAGGCGCACTTGGAGATCTGGCTTCTATCAATTCGAAGCCAGTTTTCGACGTAGAGCCTGACCAGTCAGTAAGTGAGGGATTCCGATGCTTTATTCCCAGTCTCTCTCATATTTGCCAAAAACTGTACGTGCGCGTCGCTTCATTTCTGCCATAGACGGAGGATCTCATTTTGGGTTTGTTGCTCGGTTGTGGCTCGTATTCCTGTTAAACTCAGCACTTGACAATATTGTTAGTTTTTCATCCAATACGTCGCCACTTCTTTCTGTAATTGGAGACCGAGTGGACACATTCCAAATACTACTTGTAACGCCTCAACTGATACAGTGCCGAAGCAGTTTTCCATTTTGTATTGTGTTAACTATCCTTGCTTGTGTTATGAACAAAATCTGTGGACCCAAGGGCTTGCATAGTGCCCTGCGACTGGTTACATTGGCAGCTTACACTCGTAACTGGCGAGACTAATAATTTTATTCATCGTCTTCTTGACTCTTGCCGATTTCCTCAATATGTGTGCCATAATTCTGTCATTCGTCCAAGAAGACGCCTGAGCACCTCTGAAATGCACTGGACAGAGACGGATGTAGATGCGGATCCACGTAGGTAGGTGCGTGCGTGCGGCGCCCGCGCTGCTAGCGGCTGCTGGGACAGCAGGTGTGTGGGGAGCCGCCGTGGTTCCGGCCCAGACCGCGAGGCTGGCGGGCGGCTTAACGGCGTGACGCGCCCCATTGGCCGCCGCGTCGTCTCGCTCATACCCGCGCACGTAATGGCTCGTGCTGCAGCGCCTCTCCCTGGCTGGCCCTGGCGTGGTGCAGCCCGTGAGGCGCCGCGGCTCCACGTCGCACCACTGGACACCGTTGCGAAGGTGCCTTTGTTATCTGTATTTGAATAAAGAAGAAAAACAGTTCAAAGTTCCGTACGAGGTAACACTCCGGCACACAACACAAATTCTACAGTAGTCGAAATCAGTATAAAGGCAGGGTTCCTACGAAAGTGATTTACAATGTCTCAAGCAGCATGCATCCAAAATATTATGGAAGTAGTAGATACACATTGGACATAAACAATCCTGACGGAATTACATAGTTTCTTTCATATCGAGTGTCGTAAAATAGGCGTTCGCATTTCCTAGGAAACTGGTATGAAGACACTGACTGTCGTGTTATATTATTGTATTGTTAGTACTTTTTCCAACCTCCGTTCGTCCTAATTACCCCAAAAATACTCTTTGACATTGATTTTGTTAGGGTTCGTAGTTCTTGCACCGAAATTGTCGCTGACTCTTCCCGTATTGCTCTTTTCAGCTCATATACGACCTCAAGTTGTCTTTCATTGCGATAAACACGCCTTGTAAGTACACCACTGGCCATTAAAATTGCTACACCAAGAAGAAATGCAGATGATAAACGGGTATTCATTGAACAAATATATTATACTAGAACTGAAATGTGATTACATTTTCACGCAATTTGGGTGCATAGATCCTGAGAAATCAGTACCCAGAACAACCGCCTCTGCCTATAATAACGGCTTTGATACGCCTGGGCATTGAGTCAAATAGAGCTTGAATGGCGTGTACAGGTACAGCTACCCACGCAGCTTCAACACGATACCACAGCTCATCAAGAGTAGTGACTGGCGTAGCCAGTTGCTCGGCCACCATTGACCAGAAGTTTTCAATTGGTGAGAGATCTGGAGAATCTGCTGGCCAAGGAAGCAGTCGAACATTTTCTGTATCCAGAAAGGCTCGTACAGGACCTGCAACATGCGGTCGTGCATTATCCTGCTGAAATGTAGGGTTTCGCACGGATCGAATGAAGGGTAGAGCAACGGGTCGTAACACATCTGAAATGTAACGTCCACTGTTGGAAGTGCCGTCAATGCGAACAAGAGGTGACCGAGACGTGTAACCAATGGCGCCCCATACCATCAAGCCGGGTGATACGCCAGCGTGGCGATGACGAATACACGCTTCCAATGTGCGTTCACCCCGATGTCGTCTAACACGGATGCGACCGTCATGGTGATGTAAACAGAACCTGGATTCATCCAAAAAAATGTTTTGCCATTCGTGCACCCAGGTTCGTCGTTAGGTACACCATCGCAGGCGCTCCTGTCTGTGATGCAGCGTCAAGGGTAACCGCAGCCACGGTCTCCGAGCTGATAGTCCATGCTGCTGCAGACGTCGTCGAACTGTTCGTGCAGATGGTTGTTGTCTTGCAAACGTCCCTATCTGTTGACTCAGAGACGTGGCGGCACGATCCGTTACAGCCATGCCGATAAGATTCCTGTCATCTCGACTGCTAGTGATACGAGGCCGTTGTGATCCAGCACGGCGTTCCGTATTACCCTCCTGAACCCACCGATTCCATATTCTGCTAACAGTCATTGGATCTCGACCAACGCGAGCAGCAAAGTCCCGATACGATAAACTGCAATCGTGATAGGCTACAATCCGACCTTTATCAAAGTCGGAAACGTAATGTTACGCATTTCTCCTCCTTACACGAGGCATCACAACAACGTTTCACCAGGCAACGCCGATCAACTGCTCTTTGTGTATGAGAAATCGGTTGGAAACTTTGCTGATGTCAGCACGTTGTAGGTGTCGCCATCGGCGCCAACCTTGTGTGAATACTCTGAAAAGCTAATCATTTGCTTATCACAGCATCTTCTTCCTGTCCGTTAAATTTCGCGACTGCAGCACGTGAGCTTCGTGGTGTAGCAGCTTTAATGGCCAATAGTGTATTCCCCGAAGGTTTTCACGGGGATCAAATCCGGGCTACATGCAGGCCAGAGCAATACATCGATATCTTTATCTTCAAACCACTTTTTGGTTGTAGCGGAAACGTGGACGAATGCATTAACTTGTTGAAACTTTAGGCTTTCGTCTCCTAGGTTCTCATTATTCTAATCATTTCTGTCTCTAGTATCTCACAGTTCTAGTGTTCAGCCAAGCTATGCGTGATTTATTTTTAGCACAGAAGGCTTCCAAAATCATAACTCCCACCATCAAAATTTCTGCTCATTTTTACCTTGTGGTGTATTCTCAGACCATACAAATAATACTGAAATCCATCCAGCCCACCTAAATTAAACTTCTTCTCTTCACAGAAGCACGCTTTAGCTAATTCTGAAGTTCATTAGATATGTTTTTCAGCAAACGCCAATCTAACTTGTTTATGTTTGTGTGTTAAAGCAGGTTTCCGTAGTCGTATCTTGAATTCTACATATTTTTCCTGTCAGAGAATTTGTGATACATGTCTGACAGTTACTGGCAGCTATAAATCAGCAACAAACTGAGAAGAATAACAGTTTGTGATCCTTGATTTGCCCAAAAAAATAACTGTATCCATGCGTCAGATAATTTTCTACTTTGCCTGTATTGTCCGTTCTGTCTATGTTGTGCACTCAACCTAACTACAGGATCTATACGTAGACAAGGAAAAAAAAATTCCAATATTATTCCCGGGTATCCCGTTACTTTTCCCAGGCGAAAATAGACTTTTTCCGTGTTAAGCGACAATAGGTTTTCCGTAGATTTTTCCCTCGGAACTGTAAAACTTATCAATCTTTTGAATGGTTAACGTTTTATATACTGGCGTAGAACTTCCCGAAAAAAACAAAAAAACACGGGGAGAGATTGTTGGAAAGACTTTTGATGAAAAAAAAGGAGAAACGTTTTGGAATGACCTTTGATGTGCAGCAACATACGCTGCATATTTTCGTATTACGGACGTATAAATTCGAATTGCAACAAACACGTCACGTTAGTTTCTGGAGCGTTGAAATCGAGATTGCGATGTCCTTTCGTAAACCAGTCTATCTCATGCCACGTGATCTCGCCAGCCGATGACAGCAGATACTCAGAACATAGGACATGTGCTATAGTCAGCTAATACCAAGGTCACTGTTACGTAGCGCGAACAAACAAAGACAAAAAGTTAATAGTTTACATTAATATACATAGTATAGCTACAAGAAAAGCTAAACTTTCACATATAATATTGGTTTCGAACATTAATAAGCTACAAGAGAAGCTAAGCTTTCACATGTAATATTGATCTTTTTTGCACACAAATGTGCCAGTTAATTTAAAATAACATAAATGTCTGGTCTTGTCGGCTCGAAATTCTTATAAGTGGTTGGTCCTCAACATGCTCAGTTTTAAACCCTCTGTGGTTTAAGAAATTCATCCCACTTTCTCACACGTAACATACTTCATCTTGCGTAAATAGGAAATTACTTTTAAAAGTAACGCTTTTCGAACCACCGTTCGCAATATTACCCCGAAACTGTTAGAAATAGGTTCGATTTAGCAGTTGCCAGAGAGCGCCAGAAAATAGGTGTTATTTCGCGTGCACAGCTGCAGTGGTGTAAAAAAATGTTCAAATGTGTGTGAAATCTTATGGGAGTTAACTGCTAAGGTCATCCGTCCCTAAGCTTACACACTACTTAACCTAAATTATCCTAATGACAAACACATACACCCATGCCCGAGGGAGGACTCGAACCTCCGCCTGGACCAACCGCACAGTCCATGACTACAGCGCCCTTGACCGCTCGGCTAATCCCGCTCGGCGCAGTGGTGTAGGAAGCCCGCATGTTCGTATGTACATATAAAGCACTAAGGGAGGTTACATTACGCCATGAAAGAAACAGGACATCAGAGGATACTCCAAGAGCATCGGAATTTCGTAAACCATTCTAAAATGCATAATTCAGCTTGAAGTGCACATTGTTTTTTTTTCCAGATTCACAATGAAGTAGATCCCATCTGATATTAAGCTTTTCAGTGTCGCTTTTGGGATGTAAATTTTCTTGGAGTACCGGTACTGAACTATCTCACATTTGGTTCTTTATCATGGCATAACACCATACATGGCAGAAGATGTGCACTTGAAATTCTGCGAACAGTTGGAACTAGCCAATACTGTGAAGTGAAACACATCATCATCATCATCATCATCATCATCATCATAATCATTTTCTTTTGGGCCTTTGTCCCACTTCAACGCGGGGTCGACTTTGTTACTATGGATTTGGCGATGTTTGTGTCAGAGGGTGGCCGGATGCCATTCCTGTCACCACCCCGTACCCCCCGGGACGGAATTAGTGTACTCCAGCTGTCTGCGTCCAGTGTAAGCCATGAAATAGTGAGAACGTTATCCAGATGTCTGCGAGTCGTGTAACTGAAGCGGTACGTGGGGACCGGCCCGGTATCCACGTAGTGGGATGTGGGAAACCGCCTAAAACCACATCCAGACTGGCAGGCACACCGGCCCCCGTCGTGAATCCGCAGGGCGGATTCGAACCGGGACCGGCGCGCCTACCAGAGTCCAGGAAGCAGCACATTAGTGCCCTCGGCTAACCTGGCGGGTTGTGGAATGAAACACTTCGCTTCAAATAAGCCTCAGCGGAAAGATTAATAAAGCAATGTTTCTTTCGCAGACTGACAAAAATAACTTCATTGTTCTGCAGGGCGATTAATGCTTGACTGCTAATAACTTGGAAATAAAATAAAATCAGAAAACTAAAACTAATAATATATTTCTGTCCTCCGTAATTATATTAATGTATTTTAAATCACTTAATAGCTCCCGGCCGCAGAAATCCGTTTCTTTTCCATTTGACGTGTTAGCTGTAAAGGAAGAGGAAACAGCGAAATCACTTGACGCAAACACGAGTCAGGTGGAGAGTAACCCCCTCCCCACTACAACTCGGACAACTCTGCGCATTCACGAATCTGGCAGCTAGAACACACGAGAAAAATTTTTCTCGTTAGCATCTGGCTGCTTGCTGCTACTGCTGATACAGCTAACAGCCACACTTCAAGTAGTGGAAAAAGGGAGAAGGTACTGATCATACGCGAGTCAACTGCGCATGCGCACGAGCCCGCTGGCAACTGGTCAGACGAACCTAATGCAAACAGTTGTGACGTCACGCTCGTAGAAAGCAATTAATTGTTACGAAGTATTACATAGTCACCGAGCGAGGTGGCGCAGTGGTTAGCACACTGGACTCGCATTCGGGAGGACGACGGTTCAATCCCGTCTCCAGCCATCCTGATTTAGGTTTTCCGTGATTTCCCTAAATCGTTTCAGGCAAATGCCGGGATGGTTCCTTTGAAAGGGCACGGCCGATTTCCTTCCCCATCCTTCCCTAACCCGAGCTTGTGCTCCGTCTCTAATGACCTCGTTGTCGACGGGACGTTAAACAACACTCACCACCACCAAGTATTACATAGTCTTCGTCCTAAGGCTTTTGACATATTTTTGCTGTTTTCAGACGCTTGTGCGTGCACGGTGTTTTGTTGTTGTTAATGGCGCATTTCCTTTGCCACTTAAGTTTTATTTTTTTCCTCTCGTTCATATTTTATTGCTGCAGTATCATTCTCCAGTAGTAGGATATAGTAACATCCTTTGGACTGATGACCTCAGAAGTTAAGTCGCATAGTGCTCAGAGCCAGTAACATCCTTTGCTAGAGAATGAGTGCTCAAAGTCAGGATACCGATACACTGGTGCACTCGTCGAATGAAAGAATTATTTACTGCTTCCATTGTTGCCTGCTGAAGAGATTTACAAGCAAGCGCGGTACGTTCCTGCATGTCCTCTGGAGTTGTTGGAATATCGCTATAGACAACGTTTTTAATGCATCCCCAAAGAAAAAAAGTCCAGAGGATTTAAATCAGGACACCTAGCATCCATCTGGCAGGATACCTTCGGTTCAGAACATGTGCACGCAAGGCATTATGTGCTGGACCTCCATCGTGTTCATACCACTTAAGCATTCTGGTACTTATCGGCACGTCATTCATAAGAGGAGGAAGATTTCGTCTGAGAAAGTTGCCATACACTGTGGCGTTTAGACTACCATTGATGAAATAAAGGCTAATAATTGTAGTACCAAGCATACCACGCCAGATGTTAACTCTCCATTGACGTTGATGTTCCACCTGTCTAAGCCATCGTGGGTTGTTGCTGGAACAATAATGCATGTTTCTTGTATTTACCTATTCTTTGTTTGTGAAGGAACATTCATCGGTGAATAGAATATTGGAGAAGTAGGTCGGGTTGGCGAGGATTTGGTGCTGTGCCCACTGACAAAACTGTACACGATTCTGGAAATCATTCCCACGCAATTCTTGATGTAGGTGTAGATGGTAAGGATGGAACCGGTGACGTGTAAGAATACGATGTACACTGGTCTTAGGAATGTCTATCTCGTGTCGTGTTCAAGCTGTCGTGCGCTCACATGTGGATTCATAGGAACGGAAGCGAGAACAGTAACTTCGGCAGCTTCGTCTGTGCGATTGCGGTTCTAAGCGCTTCAGTTTGGAACCGTGTGACTGCTACGATCGCAGGTTCGAATCCTGCCTCGGGCATGGATGTGTGTGATGTCCTTAGGTTAGTTAGGTTTGAGTACTTCTAAGTCCTAGGGGACTGATGGCCTCAGTAATTAAGTCCCATAGTGCTCAGAGCCATTTGAACCATTTTTTTGTGCGAGTGCTACGAATTTTAAGTTGTCGTGGGTTGGAACTTCCCGTTACCTGAAGCGTCGCAACAAGACGAGAAAACATCCGTTGGGAAGGTGGGTTCTTTTTGGGTTGTTGGTTGGGTTGTTTGGAGGAAGAGACCAAACATCGAGGTCATCGGTCTCATCGGATTAGGGAAGGAAGTCGGCCGTGCCCTTTCAGAGGAACCATCCCGGCATTTGCCTGGAGCGATTTAGGGAAATCACGGAAAACCTAAATCAGGATGGCCGGCCGCGGAATTGAACCGTCGTCCTCCCTAATGCGAGTCCACCTTGCTCGGTGGGTTCTTGTCAGGATATCGCTCCCTCTACAGTTCCGCTGCCTGTGTAGCATTTCGCATGCCTTCAACAACAACAATAATAAAATAAACGTTACGTCGATGCAGTTTGTAGGAGGGACAGCCTTTACTATATGCGTACTCTACACAAAAGTATTTAAAAGGACTAAACTACTGTACTAAATGTACCCGTACATAAGAAAACAGTATTGCAATTACTGTTCTGCTAACTTAGATTCTCCATAGATGAGTAGCATTTCTACCTCCTCTTCGTTGGTGTACATTCTACTCAAACAACTCTTCAATTGACGATGGTTGACGGAATAACTGGTGTGCATTCTACTTATGTTTACATTTGTCCTCTGTCAAGGTCAGCACGTGGATGTGTTCTATTACCCCGGGTACCTGCACTAAGCGCTGGGAGCGTCAACGTCAGTGTGGTATTATGTAATTAATAACGTTGTGTTTTAGTGAATAGTACACTGAGATACATTTCTAAATAGGTCTGTAGGAGAGGAAATGAATTACCGAATAAAAAATACAGGTTGCCATTTAAAAAAATCATACCTGTATTCATGTCCTTGTAAAAAAACAAAGCTACAACGAAGGCAATCATGCTGATTGATGCCCCCTGTAATGACACATTCCGACGCAGAGACATACAATACCTTAAAGGCTGCGCAAAGATTAAATTGAGAGGGATGTAGAATATAATCTCTGTAATGTTCATATTGTTTCATACTCCAAGAAGGAATTAAGAGACACTTTCGACTGTTACCTTGTAGAGGATGGACGTAATTTTTGGTGTGTGCGGAAAGGAGCCATCTTGTTAGTATTTATGGTTTGTGTGACGAGTAGAGCAAGTCTTATTGTGTTATGAATAAAATATAGTGAGAAGTATCTAAGTTTTACGAGAATTATTTAAAGCGACGTAGCATTGTATTCCTTGGTTTCCGCCGTCTTCGTGAAGTGAACCGATGCCGACTCAGGAAGATACACACGGTCAACAAAGAGAAGAACATTGATGGCGACTAATGGTTCAAATGGTTCTGAGCGCTATGGGACTTAACATCTTAGGTCATCAGTCCCCTAGAACTTAGAACTACTTAAACCTAACTAACCTAAGGACACCACACACATCCATGCCCGAGGCAGGATTCGAACCTGCGACCGTAGCAGTCCCGCGGTTCCGGACTGCAGCGCCTAGGCGACTAATGAATAAATATTGTGGCAGAAGGACGAATTCTACGTCCAAGGTGAGAACTCTGAATAAATCATCAATGACGTAGAATTCAAAAATGTAATTAATCGGAATTGTAAATTATATTACAGGCAAATTTCACGCAGCACTGAATTTCTCCGCATTCTAGCCGGTCAATACAGTCCGTAAAAAAGCCTTTCAAAAATTCTAAATTTACAGTTCCATGTCCATAATTTTTTAAATTTATTTCGCCACACCCCCTGACGGCTAAAGAACATTTGCTTGATGAAACATTTTGTAATTTGCATCTGGTCAAGATAAATGGGACGCTCTGTACACTACTGACATCAAATGCGATGCCACTTGACTGCATTTGTCGGCATACCGGATCTCGTACTATTCGTATACACTGTGCAGTAGTATTCCAACCGACAGTATTAATATTCCTACAAATACCCCTGCCTTTGTACTAATTTCCACTACTGTAAGCTGCCTGTAATCCCGCAAGGAATGAGTACTATGAAGTGCTGCAAGTGTGTTAATAAATTCCAGATAAATCGTACTGCTGTGATAGATCCGGCCAAATACCAAACAAGCCCACAATTTCTTTTTCAAATAAAGTAAATCGCAGGACTTATTGTTGGCAACAGTTCAACGGTTGTGAACCAGTATGGCTCCCCAGCGCTTTCGCTTCTTCGTAAAGTCGATGTCCCATTGCAATGATAAGTCATTATCTCATTCACGTAGTAACGGGCAAAAATTGACAGTATGATAAAATAAGATCGTGCCTCGTAGATCGTTGCAGAAAGATAGGACAGACTTAGTGATGTTACTACAAGGTTCTACTGGTTTCGTGCTTGGCTATTACAAATCTGCACAAGTCCTTTTTGCTTAGTTAATTTATTCTGATCAGCGATGTGATGCAGTGAAGTGTCATATAAATTACAGACATACGCGCAGTTTGGAGCTGAAAGTACTTGACATTCATTGATGCGCTGCTCTTTATGCCATGCGCCGTTCGGTTTTTTGCCGCCTGATGCATATCGTGATTAATTCAGTCCCTGGCGCGCATATTCCGCCCGTCTGCGGCCCGTGACGTGTTTGTCTGGGCAGCGACTCTCGACACAGGACGACGACAGCACCGGCCAGCGCTCCGAGCCGTGTGTGCGCTTACCGAACTACGGAGCTGCTCAGTAAGAACAGCCTGATTGCTCTTTGTTCGTCGTCAGTCCAACCGCTGTGTTAACAGACGCACCCTCAGTGATTGTTCGTATGCTGCTGTGTGCCTAACATCAGCTGCTGCAACGCCATTCGAAACAGTCCTTAATTATGTAATCTGTATTTTGATGTTAGTCGATCGCGAATGATGCACTGAAGTATGCTAAATCATTGTAAGTATTAGGTATTTTGGATAATCGGCGTGCTAAATGTTCAACTTATGTAGTTCTTGATTCAAACCTTCAGTATATCACGTCATATAAGTCAAAAGTCAAAGAGATCCCGTACGCTTGAAATGAGAGCAGGGTAGCAGATGCAGAACTCCTGCATCACCGCTCTTCTCAGAATCGAAGTAGGGGTGGTTTTCCGTCCTCCAGCCTGTTACCAAGTGTCAAGTGTGTGTCTTCATCCTGAGTATGAGTGCGGAAAGTACGTGTACATTGCAGTGTTGTGTATGAAGGGAAGGGAGCGAGTGAAACACGATGCCGGCATGAGGCCTAACCCCGAACAGCAGCAAGGGAGCCGCCGAACTCCTGCGGATGGATCGATGACCACACACAGTCATATCCTCTCACTCCATGGGACTCCAAGAAATTCAGTTTTCCCCATTCCCGGCCAAATACGAGGTGCATTCAAGTTCCAAGGCCTCCGATTTTTTTTTTCTAATTAACTACTCACCCGAAATCGATGAAACTGGCGTTACTTCTCGACGTAATCGCCCTGCAGACGTACACATTTTTCACAGCGCTGACGCCATGATTCCATGGCAGCGGCGAAGGCTTCTTTAGGAGGCTGTTTTGACCACTGGAAAATCGCTGAGGCAATAGCAGCACGGCTGGTGAATGTGCGGCCACGGAGAGTGTCTTTCATTGTTGGAAAAAGCCAAAAGTCACTAGGAGCCAGGTCAGGTGAGAAGGGAGCATGAGGAATCACTTCAAAGTTGTTATCACGAAGAAACTGTTGCGTAACGTTAGCTCGATGAGCGGGTGCGTTGTCTTGGTGAAACAGCACACGCGCAGCCCTTCCCGGACGTTTTTGTTGCAGTGCAGGAAGGAATTTGTTCTTCAAAACATTTTCGTAGGATGCACCTGTTACCGTTGTGCCCTTTGGAACGCAATGGGTAAGGATTACGCCCTCGCTGTCCCAGAACATGGACACCATCATTTTTTCAGCACTGGCGGTTACCCGAAAATTTTTTGGTGGCGGTGAATCTGTGTGCTTCCATTGAGCTGACTGGCGCTTTGTTTCTGGATTGAAAAATGGCATACACGTCTCATCCATTGTCACAACCGACGAAAAGAAAGTCCCATTCGTGCTGTCGTTGCGCGTCAACATTGCTCGGCAACATGCCACACGGGCAGCCGTGTGGTCGTCCGTCAGCATTCGTGGCACCCACCTGGATGACACATTTCGCATTTTCAGGTCGTCATGCAGGATTGTGTGCACATAACCCACAGAAATGCCAACTCTGGAGGCGATCTGTTCAACAGTCATTCGGCGATCCCTCAAAACAATTCTCTCCACTTTCTCGATCATGTCGTCAGACCGGCTTGTGCGAGCCCGAGGTTGTTTCGGTTTGTTGTCACACGATGTTCTGCCTTCATTAAACTGTCGCACCCACGAACGCACTTTCGACACATGCATAACTCCATCACCACGTGTCTCCTTCAACTGTCGATGAATTTCAATTGGTTTCACACCACGCAAATTCAGAAAACGAATGATTGCACGCTGTTCAAGTAAGGAAAACGTCGCAATTTTAAGTATTTAAAACAGTTCTCATTCTCGCCGCTGGCGGTAAAACTCCATCTGCCGTACGGTGCTGCCATCTCTATCTCTTTCCAGTCCGGAGAAAAAAAATCGGGGGCCTTAGAACTTGAATGCACCTCGTACTACTCAGGAAATTTTCCACCTCGAGGCGTTCCTCCGAGTCGAGCGCCACCGCAGAGGCCTGCGTTAGCGACCTCGGCTTCGGAGGCGGGTATCGTATGACTGCACTGACGAAAAAAAGATCGCAACACCAAAAAATAATTAATGTAGAGTATTGAAAAGTCGCACACACATTTGTCTAGGTAACATATTTAAGTGACTAATATTGAATGATAACATGTTAATGTCCGAGATAAGCAAATTCAAATGCGAAATGTTGGTACATTAATAGCCATTGTAAACGTCAGATTGTTAAATGAAAGCACGCAAACGACAAGCACTGTGTTGCACAGGTGCCGTATGTCAGTTTGTGAGATGGTGTTCCAAGCCTGCCGCACTTGGTCGGTCGTACAGGGATGGTTAATACTCTTTCTGGATGACGCTGGAGTTGTCAGATGATGTCCCATATACAGGGTGTCCGGGAACATTTTCAATTGTTTACTGCATAAGAACCAAACATTACACAGATGTCATACATATGTCATTTTGAAGAGAAATCCTGAAAGTTTTTTTTCCCATGTACACCGCCACAGCGTACTTCAGTAATTTCCCGATAACGCTAGTCGCAAACATGGTGAGTTCAGGTGCGGAGCATGCTTTTTGTGTGTTGGAGTTCGACAGAAACAAGTGTGCTACAGCTGTTCAGTGGAGGTTTAGAACCATGTACGGTAAGAAGCCACCAACAAGGAAGGCCATTTACCACTGGCACAACAAATTCGTTACGACGGGTTGCTTGTGCCCGGCAAAGAGAAGTGTGAGTGAAGTGAATGTGGAGCGCGTACGATAGACATTCATAAGGAGTCCAAAGAAATCGGTGCGTCGTGCGTCCCGTGAACTCGAAATGGCTCCGATGACTGTGTAGAATGTCCTGCGACCGAAGCTGTCTATGAAACCACTCAAATTGGAGCTAGTGCAGAAGCTCAATGACGGCGAGAAAGACAAGCGTTTTGAGTTTTGTTCGCAGTTGAAACAATTGAATTAGGATGGGGATGGCATTGTTGATTGCTTAATTTTTAGCGACGAAGCCACTTATCACACCAATGGGAAAGTGAACAGGCATAATCGTCGAATCTGGGGTACAAAGCATCTACACGAACCCATGGGATTTGAGCGTGATTCCCCAAAGGTAAATGTTGTTTGTGCCTTGGCACGTTGAAAACTGTACGGGCCATTCTCCTTCGCCGAGAGCACTGTCCCTGGATATTCCTACTTGGACATGTTTTAGCAATGGCTGATGCTTCAAATGCAGTCAGACTGTCCTTTCATCTTTCAGCACGATGGGGCTCCACCCCATTTTCATCGTGAGGTTCGTGGGTACCTGAACACGGAGCTGCCACATAGATGGATCGTCCGTGCTACAGAAGGAGACCTTGAAATGGCCTCGCCGGTCACCAGATCTCACTCCGTGTGACTTTTTTTCTGTGGGAACACATTAAAGATCTTGTGTATGTACCGCCTCTACCACGGGATGTAACAGAGCTCCGGGAGAGAATACGGGACCTGGGACAGGTATGGCAAGAATTTGATTACTGTATTGACGTCTGCCGGGCCACTCATGGTTCGCATATCGAATGTTTGTAAAAAAAGCTTTCAGAGTTTCTCTTCAAAAATGCAATATGTATGACATCTGTACAATGTTTAGTTCTTGTGCAATAAATAATTGAAAGTATTCCCGGACTTTATGTACACCCTGTATACTCGATTGGAGAGAAGTTTGATGATCGACCAGGCCAAAGCAATATTATCGACACTCTGAAGTGGTTCTCAACCTTTCTGAGACCATTACCCTTGAGTGCAATCAAACATCAGCTGGTACCCCCGCCCTGACCCCACCAGCGCCTGTCGACTGTTGCTCACCCCCCCCCCCCCTTTCCCCACACTATCACCAACTTTAACACCCAATTCAATTGTGGAATGAAAGGCTTTTCTTGGAACACTTTTGTTTTTTAAATGATGAAAGATGAATGATATTTAGCTGACTATCCACAGCTAGGATTGGCACTTGTTACAATAATACTTCCCCTGCATTACTCCTCTCCATTACGGCACTTGCTTGACCTGCAGACTGCAATCTCATTTAAAATCAAACAAGTTAAAATGTGTGCACTAACTTATTGATCGTAAATAACGTGACTGCTTGATGCCTTACTCCTGAACTGACAGAAATTGGAAGACTTTGGCTTTTAATGTTTTGTGTCTGACCGCAGCCACTAATAGTAATAATACTGTGCGCAGCACTATAGTAACCTTTATGTAGTTACAGCTGTGCTCTCAAGTAATTCATTTATCTGTTTCGAAGAGAGTAATGAGGAAAGACCTGTACCCAAAAGAGCAACAGAAAATCAGGCACAACAACAACATGGTTATGTAAATCAGTCTGTAAAACATGATCTAAACACGCAGCAAGGGTGGCACACACAACAAAAAATTACATACCCAGAGGTAAGGAGTACTGTAACGGGGAAACGATTTAAAAGAAATTTGCAAAACGGAAGTAATTTCAATGCACAAGCGAATTACAGTCCACCATCACAACGCCCTACAGCACTCCGTCTTCAGGCCACAAGTGGCCCATCGGGACCATCCGACCGCCGTGTCATCCTCAGTGGAGGATGTGGATAGGAGGGTTGTGTGGTCAGCACACCGTTCTCCCGGTCGTTATGATGGTTTTCTTTGATCGGAGCCGCTACTATTCGGTCGAGTAACTCCTCAATTGGCATCACGAGGCTGAGTGCACCCCGAAAAATGGCAACAGCGCATGGCGGCCCAGATGGTCACCCATCCAAGTGCCGGCCACGCCCGACAGCTGTTAAATTCGGTGATCTGACGGGAACCGGTGTATCCACTGCGGCAAGGCCGTTGCACAAGGCCCTATGCCGAACATGTAGAAAACAGCCAGCCACAACAGTGGCCGACGCGCGGCAACAATGCCATGCCTTACGCTGTACAGTAGCCGAGCTTTGGGCAGCAAAACAACGGCACAGCAGCTAACGGCACAAATTAGCGAAGTACCCACACAGTGCAACTAACTGAAATTACTCCAGGTAATGAATTACGTCGCACTACGTCGTCGGAAAACACCAACCGGTCGTAGTCAAGCCCCAGGCTATTGATCTCTCTGGGAGTGGGGAGCAAACGCGTTTTATAAGATTTGACAGGCATTCACATCAAGGATGATTTATATCAGCATGAGTTAGATACAATATATTAAGTCCGGGAAGAACAAATACAAGCAATCATTAAGATGAAAATATTTAATAGTGTACAGTGTATTTTAGATACAGGGTCAGCTACCAACCTAATGTCAAATGCATTTTTCTTTGAATTGAAGAAGATAGGCAAATTCCCAACATTTCCTGTCCAAAATGGCAAGGTGCAAACTGCTACAGACAGTAAGACTAAATTGGTTAAACATCAGGCATTTATTCCACTACAAATTGAACATTTTACATTGAAGTTCAATTGTCTTATAATTGACAAACTTACAGTTAATTGTTTGATTGGCATGGACATGTTTAGAACATACAAAACACAGATTGACATAGGTAATGGTAAATGCCATTTTTATTTAAAGGATCAAATTTTTTTTCTATAGGCAAAACACCTGATGAAAGTAACAAAAACCAACCAGAGTCAATCGTAGTAGTACAATATTCCTTTCCAACTGTATATTTCATAAACAAATTCTATACTGAACAAGAAGCAAACGCTGAGGTTAGTGACGAAATGGCAGAACAGAAACTAAGTGTATCGCAGATACTAAATGGTATGCAACTACAAGGACTTTCTAACTTCAGTAGCGAGCCAGGAGTAATCCAAGACTATGAATATAAACTTCAATTCTATCCACATAAAACATTTTTTGTAATATCACATCCTATTCCATGGGCAAAACGAGAGGCAGTTAGGGAAGAGATCAATTATATGACCAAATGGGGAATTATACACCCTTCATTTTCACCCTATTGTAGTCCTATATTACCAGTAAACAGACCGGACGGTTCTGTAAGATTAGTGGTTCAAATGGCTCTGAGCACCATGGGACTTAACATCTAAGGTCGTCAGTCCCCTAGAACTTAGAACTACTTAAACCTAACTAACCTAAGGACATCACACACATCCATGCCCGAGGCAGGATTCGAGCCTGCGACCGTTGCGGTCGCGCGGTTCCGGATTGAAGCGCCTAGAACCGCTCGGCCACTCCGGCCGGCTGTAAGATTAGTTCTCGATGCTAGAGGTATCAATAAGATTATAGTGCCAGTACGCATAAGACCAGTTTACTTGGACGAACACATTCTTATATTTTACAATACAAAATATTTCAGTATACTCGTTCTGAAGATATCCGACTGGCAATTTAAGCCCCATGAAGAAAATCGGGCCGCCTGCGCCTTCAACCATGTGGTTAATCAGTAACCCAGTAGAAATACAATTTTTGTGGATTTCCTGGAAAGAGGCACTACAATAAACTTTCAAAGGTATTGCCAAACTCTGCACAACCTCAGAAGAGCAATACAAAACAAGCGCAGGGGAAAGTTGGGCTCAAAGATCTTGCTGATTCACGACAACGCCCGGGCCCATACGGCAAATGCCACAAGTTCTCGAATCTTTTAAGTGGGAGTTGTTTCCTCATTCGCCGTACAGTCCCGACCTGGCACCGAGCGACTTCCACTTATTCCCATCAATGAAGAAGTGGTTGGCTATGCAGCGTTTTGATGACGACGCACAGCTTCAAGAAGAGGTAATCACGTGGTTGAAGGCGCAGGCGGCCGAATTTTTCCGACGAAGGAATTTCCAAGCTCATCCATCGCTACGATAAGTGCCTTAATTTAAATGGCAACTATGTAGAAAAGTAGTATTGAAGTGTGGCTTTCATCTGTATATAAAATGGTGCAAATGGCTCTGAGCACTATGGGACTTAACATCTATGGTCATCAGTCCCCTAGAACTTAGAACTACTTAAACCTAACTAACCTAAGGACAGCACACAACACCCAGCCATCACGAGGCAGAGAAAATCCCTGACCCCGCCGGGAATCGAACCCGGGAACCCGGGCGTGGGAAGCGAGAACGCTACCGCACGACCACGAGATGCGGGCTCATCTGTATAAAAAAAAATTTCCAATGCTTTATTTATTTTTAATTCCAAAACGTAATGTACTTTGTGGATAGCCCTCGTATCAGTGAATTCGAAATTATAAGAGTATAGGTGCTAAATGATGAAACTTAGTGAGTATACAGTGTTCAGCCATCGTTATATTTTTCTAGTACTGTGTGAATCATTTTTAAAGAGTCTTGCTGTACTATTAGGTTGACTGAGGCCTATAAATAAAAATAACCGTACGTGTCTGTATGCGACAAGACGTGGTAAAGGTTCAAGGTTCAAGATGGAAGAATTCATTGACGTAACAACAAACATTCAGACTTGGATTGCTCAATGTTGATTTGTCATGAAAAAGGTAGCGCTCCAGACAGCCACCATACACAGAGCTACAATGAGTTAGCAAACGCCTCCGTAGCGATACGTAAAACGATTAGGTACAGCGCAAGCCGAGTTACACGTCATTGTTACTTCTAGCTGTTTGCAGCTTCAACAGCGAGTTGCTCGTCTCGTGTTGTGATATGTGCTGACAAAATTTTCGTGGAAGGGGATTGAGCAAGCTGGCTGTGTACACCTTTCGCTCACCGTCGCAGAACCAACGAAGCGTTCCAACCCATTGCAAAAAGGCACAGGGCACACCCATTTTCAAGAAGATGCTTTGTGCACATGCAGATAACTGTATACTTATGTCGATGACTGCACTGTGTTGTATAATTATTGACATCGTTTAATGTCCGCGCAATACGATATTTATGGAAGGCGGAAACCACCTCTATGGGACTTGACATGGATCTCGTAAACAGCAATCTAGAGGCACAGGCCTCTCTACATATCCTACAGAAGTGTGTGTGTGTGTGTGTGTGTGTGTGTGTGTGTGTGTGTGTGTGTGTGTGTGTGCGGAGAGAGAGAGAGAGAGAGAGAGAGAGAGAGAGAAAATAAATGTATAATACTGCGCGTAAATAGGTGTTCAGTATCAATGTTATCCGATTACATGATTGGTAGTGAATCATAGAAAAGAGTCACAATTCTAAAATGGAATAATCACATAACATTTTGATGATACTTGGACTGGACATAAAATGAATTGCTGCAGTATAGTACTGTACAGAAGGTAATTGAAGGAAATACGCAATGAATCGAGCAGAAATGACACTTTTATTCAAAGACAATCATTGCACTGAAGTTAGCGCGAGTCATGGTGGTCTCCTGGACATTACAAAAGGCGAGATATGGTTTTCAATAGGGTGTGTGATCACACAGACGGCAATTCATGATCTGCAATGTGCTGCCCCATTAAGGTCGCAAAGTTAGTAAGGAATTGTTGTTGACAGTATTCCATTCCTCCAGCAGCGTGGTTGACAACTGTGCTACAGTACGACTCCGAATGCATCCCACACGTCGGGACAACGGACAGCCCAGGACATTTGCTGAAAAACCCTCTATTACACTTGCACTATCGGAGGGGGTCGCGCATTGTCATTGATAAAAATTAAGTCCAGGCAGAATGCACTCTTGAGATGAGGCACAGGGGGAAGAATTACAGCCGACCGATGTGGCCTAGCGGTTCTAGGCGGTACAGTCTGGAACCGCGCGACCGCTACGATCGCAGGTTCGAATCCTGTGTCGGGCATGGGTGTGTGTGTTGCCTTAGGTTAGTTAGGTTTAAGTAGTTCTAAGTTCTAGGGGACCATTGACCTTAGAAGTTAAGTCCCATAGTGCTCAGAGCCATATGAATTTGAAGAAGTACATCATCACAATAACGCTTACCGGTGAGCGGACCGTATTCAAAGATTTGGAGGTCAATACGCCCATGCAACATTATGCCTCCTACACCACCAAAACGATCACATTCGACAGCGTTCTTGGGTGCATCAAGCGTTCGCACTTCTCGCCACATCAGAGCATGTAACGCACCTCCCAGTACGATCATGCTGGGGAAGCGTTAACGGTGCTCGAAGAAACACAGTTCAGAATAGCTTTGCTTTACTCGCGGTTTGCTAAATCGTTCCAAGCAAACGTAACGCACTCATACGTGCAGTTATCAAAGTGAAAGTTGGATCGATAGCACAGTGCTTTGTGAGGTAGGATTCTATTGGAGGTAGGAGGCCCGTGCCTTCCTCTGATGTCACTGACAAACCCATTCAGTTATTGGAGAGATGCACAATTTAAATCGGCTCAGAACAGTGGTGCATCTCGGCATCTGTAACATTTACAAACACTGCCGGGAAGGAGGAAGTGATAAGTAACAGACAAAAATAATGTAACTGGCCGAATCGACCATTGTTACCCGCTGTCTAGTTAGCGAAATAACCTAATACACGACATACCAAGTCTCTGCAAATTTTTGTACTGTATTTTAGTTTTGTCCATTGTTCCGACCGTTGTCGTTGCGACTGCATCATTTTCAGAAAATGAAGGCAAACCACCTTCAGTCACTAATTGTGATCTTTATTGAAGCATACTGCCGGAAATAAATAGCACATCCTTTTAGAGGTTCCCAGTTGACGCAACAGTGTTTATGGAGTACATGAAATGATTACATTTACACACAAACGGCACAGGCAGTTCTGAGATGCCAGGTATCGACCCATGCTGAAACACCCACATTAGTATGTGCTGTAGCCTCAACGCGTTGGCAATGCGGGCGCTGAATCTAGCAGCCAGTCGATCGTACAGTGGCGGATACTGGCCTGGGATACGTTATGCCACGCCTGACCGACTTCTTCACGGTATGTCTGTAACAGTTGTTGGTTGACGAGTCGCACAAGTCGCTTTCCGTCCTATCATATCCCACACGTGCTTGACTGGAGACAAGTGCGGAGATCCTGCTGGCCAGAGAAGCTGCCGCACGCCTTAGAAAGCACGTTGACAATGAGATTTTCACTCTGCAGCGGAGTGTGCGCTGTTATGAAACTTCCTGGCAGGTTAAAATTGTGTGCCGGACCGAGACAACAACTCGGGACCTTTGGTTTTCGCGGCAAAGGTCCCGAGTTCAAGTCTCGGTCCGGCACACAGTTTAAATCTGTCAGGAAGTTTCAAAGCACGTTGAGTTTCACGGGCAGTGTGTGGCGGAGCATTATTCAGCTGGAACAACACATCACTTTCCTGTTGCAAGAACGGCAAAAGGACGGGTCTAACAATATTCTGCAAGTATGGAGTGCTGGTTAGCGTCACCTCCAGAAGCACAAAGGTGAAAGAGAGTAGTAGCTTATCGCACCGCAGACCGTGAGACTTGAGCTGGGGTCAGTGTTTTGGACGAATGCACTCTACGAGACAGCGCACACCAGATCTACGTCGTTCATGTAAATGAAGATCACTTGCGTGGGGGCAGAACCTGCTTTCATCGCTGAACAACACGGTGCGCCATTCCATGTTCCTTGTGTTCCTGTCACAGCGCCAGTCCAGCCCTGCATGACGACGCTGTGGCAGGAGTGGAGGACGGGCTAAAGGTGCGCGTGCCTGTAGTCCCACTGTTAATAGTCGGTTCACAACAGTTCGTAGCTCTACGATCTACCACTGCTGCCCTTAAGATACGATAATCACGGCGGCCGTCTGTGCTACGTGGACGTCCAGAATCCCGTCCGCGCGTGTGAGAATGTTCTCGTTGACCCCTTTCAAACTCGTACAGTTGGCTGTAGGGAGCGCGACTGCGTCTCAGTGGCAAGGTTGCCTGCTTGTTTCACATCTTTGTACCACATTGAGCCTTCAGGCTACGAGCATTCCCTATTAAAGGGTAGACACAGATGGCGCTCTGGTAGCTATGTCACTACGCTATCTGTTAGCGGATGACGTCGAAACCACTGTCAGTACATCTGCTACTCCCCAAGCCGCGTATGCCATTATCGGATCAAATTCGACGTTGTCTTTCCAGGTGTACTAATATTTTATCCGGCGGTCTACGGACACGAAGCATTTCGAGCCCTGCGCTCTTCAAGTGCTTTATCAATTTGCATCATTTCCTCAAATAAGGACCAGTAGTGTCCTTATTTCAAGAAATGATCCAAATTATTCAAGCAGTTGATGACAAGCCCCCAAGGCTCGAAATGCTTCGTGTAGGCGTTGAAATAAAGATAACGATTAGTGACTGAAAGCGGTTTGTCTTTTTTTTCAACTAAAATTGTTACATTACTCGTAAAAATTGAACAAATACATGGCTACCGGACGTCCTTCAATGGATTACTGGACCATCTGTCTCATCAACAGACCACATTGCGGTCACGTGGTCTCGGACGTTAAGGCAGCACCATAGAGCAGGTCCCTCGCAGCTGGTGTGATGGTTTGAGCTAACGTGTCGCCCTCGCACAAGAAGGGTGATTAATGACGCAGGCATTGCCCGCGAACAGAGGAGTGACCGCGCCCTGAGAACGACACTGTCTTCTCGCCTGGGCTGGCCTGCTGCCCCCAGGTACGAGCGATAGCACGCAGGCTGCCGGAAGAAAAGCGCCCATCCGTCAGCACACGTCGCTTCTTGCGGCGGCAGCCGTTCCAGTCGGACGCGTACGTCGCTTTACGCGGTCTGAAAGATACTTCCTCACTTTTGCCGATGCAACAGCGACTGATTAGGGACACACACGGCTTTCTCTCTCTCGGCCTCTGTAACAAATATAGAAGTCGGTACCCTATATTAGTCACGTCATAGTTGACAGGTCTTTTTTAAGTGTGGATAAATGCGTGTAACAGGGAGATAGGACCTGGTAATGACGAACATCTGCGACACATTTCATCGTACAAATATTCAGTGGTAGTAATAATTGTAAGAAGCGACATCAGCTGGGATAAACACGTAGAGCCCGCATCAGGATAGCCAAATGGAAGAACCGAATTTATTGGCAGGCTTCAGGGGAAGTGAAAGGAAATCGCATGCAGGACGCTCACGTGACCAGTTCTAGTGTGCGTCCGCACCATTTGGAGTATCTATGCCAAATGAATACACAAACACGTTGCTGGATCGTAACAGGTATGTTCTGTCTCTATGAAAGGACGGGAGAGATGTTCGGCGAACTTAAACAAGAATCACTGAAAGAAAGGCGACGTTATTATTGCGAAATCGCAGAGTATCGTCATTCGAAGAATACTGAACGACGGTTCTGTTGCTACAATCGCGTAGCCCCGGCCGCACGGCTGTTACTAAGAATTACGACCGGACGACTTGTCTGGTGTGACAGTAATAAATTCTGTACAGAAATCTTCATTCTAAATCTGTCTGTGTATTAATAAAAACATCCGTAAAATATTTCCTGAGATTAGTCTCCACACAGACAGAAAATAGCGTGGAGGATTTTAATTTCTAATGTAAGGGGCAAGCACATGCGAACAAAGACATATGGGAAAGAAGTAAATCAACCGTTTGTTGTCGTTCCGGTCTTCAGTTGGAAGACTGGCTTGATGGAGCTCTTCATGCTGCTCTATCCTGTCCAAGCGTCTTCATCTTCGAATATCCACTGTAACCTATGTCTTTCTGAATCTGCTTACTATATCCGTCTCTTGATCTACCCCTGTTATTTTTACTCCCCATATTGCCCTCCAATACTACATTCGTCATCCATTGGTGACTCAGTGTGTGTCCAGTAAACCGACCCCTTTTCTAGTCAGGCTGTGCCACAAATGCCTTTTCTCCAGATTTCTATTCAGTACCTCCTCATTAGTAACATCATCTACCCATCTAATCTTCAGCATTTTTCTGTAACAATCTATTTCAAAAGCTTCTTGTCTAAACTGTTTATTGTCCATATTTCACTTCCATAGCCGTTGTGGCCGAGCAGTTCTAGGCCCTTCAGTCCGGAACCACGCTGCTGCTACAGTCGCAGGTTCGAATACTGCCTCGGCCTTGGATGTGTGTCATGTCCTTAGGTTACTTAGGTTTAGGTAGTTCTAAGTCTAGGGGACTGATGACCTCAGATGTTAAGTCCCATAGTGCTTTTTCACATCCATGCCTTGCAACACTCCATACGAATACTTTATATTCGATGTTAACAAATTTCTTTTCTTCAGAAACGCTTTTCTTGTCACTGCCAGTCTACATTGTATATCCTCTCTACTTTGACTATCATCAGTTATTTTACTGCTCCAATAGCAAATCTCATCTACTACTTTGTGTCTCGCTTCCCAATTTAATCCCCTCAGCATCACCTGATTTTATTCGACTGCATTCCATTATCCTTGTGTTGCGTTTGTTGACTTTCATTTTATATCCTCTTTTCAAAACGCTGTCTATTCCTTTAAGCTGCTCTTTCAAGTCTTTTGCTGCTTCTGGAAGAATTATAATGCCATGGCTTTCTTTACAGTTTCCTCAATTTACAGATTGAATAACGTCTGGGATAGGCTAAACCCTGTCTCACCCCCTTCTCAAACATCGTTTCCCTCTCATCCCCTCTACTCTTGCAACTGCCACATAGTTTCTGTAAAAGTTGTAAATAGCCTTTTACTCCATGTATTTTACACCTTTTTCCTTCAGAATTTCAAAGAGAGTATTCCAGTCAACAGTGTCAAAAGCTTTCATTGAGTCTATAAACGTAGGTTTCTAGAAGTTGTAAGGTCAGTATTAGCTCGTGTGTTCCTACATTTCTCCGGAATCGAAACTGATATTCCCCGCGATGGACTTCTACCATTTTTCCCGTACTTCTGTAAAGAATTCTTGTTGTATTTTGTAACCGTCGAGACACCCATCTAAACCCGCAGGACAGGACAGGTAGTTTCAATTGTGGAAAGAGGACGAAATAAGGGGATGTCAGTTACACACGAACATACAACTTTATTATTTGATCAATCATTACAAGAGCCCAAAAAATTTTTTTAAACACACAGCTTTAATCTTTGGGACTTAATTACCAGTTAAAAAGCACTTTTATTTAAAAATGGCTGAAGGCAAATAACTTAAAACGCAAGCATAATCAGGCGGGCCTTATATTACAACAGTTCTTTATTTAGGCTGAAGGCCCAATGAATCTGGGATTTTCAGAACAAATAATTTGAATCCAAAAATCGGCTGAAAGCCCAACAGTTAAGGATAAGCAACATTAATTTAAAAAAAACCAAGGCCTTACGTAAAACAGTTCTTAATTAGGCAAAACTCAACCAAAACAGAAATTTAAAAGGCAAAGCCTTATCTTAAAACAGTTCTTTAGTTAGGTTAAAGGTTAGGTTAGTGGTGTTTAACGTCCTGTCGACAACGAGGTCATTAGAGACGGAGCGCAAGCTCGGGTTAGGGAAGGATGGGGAAGGAAATCGGCCGTTCCCTTTCAAAGGAACCATCCCGGCATTTGCCTGAAACGATTTAGGGAAATCACGGAAAACCTAAATCAGGATGGCCGGAGACGGGATTGAACCGTCGTCCTCCCGAATGCGAGTCCAGTGTGCTAACCACTGCGCCACCTCGCTCGGTAGTTAGGTTAAAGGCCCAAAGAATCAGACGTTTCAAGAGCAAACAAGTTAAATTCAAATTGGCTGAAGGACTAACACTTAAAACTCCATAACATTAAATTTTTTTTAAATACCAAAGGTCTTATGTGAAACCGTTCTTTAAATTATGCCGAAGGCCTAAAGAATCTTACACCTTAAGGGTAAAAAACCTTAAATAAAAAAAAAAGGCTAGAAGCCATACAAGTACCAACAACAAGAACAAAATAAAAAAGGCAGTACACCCAAGGGCGGTCAGATGTGCGATGGTCTGCCTGGAATTCAAACACTAATGCTCACTTGGGTGAGTAGTGGGGCCAACCATTCACGATCCGACGACAACCCAACCGACTGACAGTCAAAAGATCCACCGACAAGATAACTTCCACTTCACACGATCAGGGCACAACAGGGAGTTCAATGGAACAAAGTAGAAGATATTGGCGCTCATAACCATACATGGAGATGTGAAACTATACACCGTGCTGGACAGCAAAAACACGATGAAACTGCACTGCCTGAAATTTACAACTACCAGGGCAGGCAACTGGAACGTTAACGGCCACAAGGCAGAAGATTCCGCTGGTGCACTTCAATTCAAATAACCAAATTCAGTGAAACTCCACCGGAGGGTGGCTGGAATTTTGCAACTTGAAAACCTCATTGTTGCTCGCGGGAATATCCCAACAGCCGACAACGAACTCCAAACGATACAATGTGAACAGTCTTGACTTGCTGCAAAACTCAACTTTCGTGTCCAGGGTCTGTGAGCCACGGACTTCGTAGCAATGGGAACAGGCCCACACACTCAAGACACCGCGTAGAGACCGCCAGCGGCCCCGGCCAAACTACGCTGCTCCACGCCAACCGACCGACCGGTCGCACACCGCCCAGCCAGAAGCTATAAGCGCCAGGTCAAAGATAGGTACAAATATCGATACACACCGCTGCTACCACCCGCGGAAGGAGAGGATCATAATCGCGATAACCGCGGGAGACTAAACACAGAATCGCAACGAAGGTTAAATCCAGCGCATAGCAGGAGCAAGCCACGGCTCAACCGTGGTTTATTAAACTGTTAGTTCGCTAATATTCACCTGCTTTCTTTGGAGTTGGAATTATTACATTCTTCAACTCTGAGGGTATTTCTTATACATCATGCACACCAGCTAGGGTAGTTTCATTATGACTGGCTTTCCCAAGACTGTCAGTAGTTTTGGCGGGATGTCGTCTATTCCTAGGAGGCTGTTTCGACTCTGGTCTTTAGTGCTAAGTCGTATTCTTCTCCCAGTATTATGTCTCCCATCTCATCTTAGTCTATGTCCTCCTCCAGTTCTATAATATTGCCTTCATCTCTCTTGTATAGATACTCCTTCCACATTTCAGATTCCCGTCTTTGCTTAGGATTCGTTTCCCATCTGAGTTCTTGACATTCGTGCTTTTCTTTTCTCCAAAAGCCACTTTATTTTTCCTATAGGCGATTGCTTAGTGAAATATGCTTCTCAGTCCGTACATTTGTCCTCTAGCCATTCCTGCTTAGCCATTTTGCTCTTCCTGTCAGTCTCATTATTTTAGAAGTTTGTATTCCCTTTCGCCTGCATTATTTACAGAATTTGTCTATTTTTTCCTTCCATCAGTTAAATTCAATATCTCCTGTGATATCCAAGGATTTCTACTAGCCCTTGTTTTTTCACCTATTCGATCCTCTGTTGTCTTCACTATTTCCTCTCTCGAAGCTACCGACTCGTCTGCTGTATTCCTTTCCCATGTTCTAGTGAATCGTTGCCTAATGTTCCCTATGAAACTCTCAACAACCTCTTGTTCTTTCAATCTATGCAGATCCCATCTCGTTAGTTTACTACATTTTTTGCAATTTCTTCAGTTTAATCTACGGTTCATAAGAAATCAGTTGTGCTCAGAGTCCACATCTCTCCCTGGAAATGTCTTACAATTTAAAATCTGGTTCCGAAATCTCTGTTTTACCATTATGCAATCAGACTGAAATCTTACAGTGTCTCCAGGACTGTTATAAGGGTAACACTTCTTTCATGATTCTTAAAACAAGAGAAGGGCGATTAAATTATGCTCTGAGCAAAATTCTACCAGGCGGCTTCATCTTTCATAACAACAAGGTTTGACATGAAACCTCAGTCTTATAAAGTACTACGTCCACATCCTGTCTGGTTTTACCCAAAACACTAGTTAACAGAAATAACAAGCGTCCAATGTAATATTGAATGAAGTATCGCTAAGTATGAACAATTATCTGTCCTCCTGGCATTTCGGCATTCGAACTCGACTTATGTATCGCCAGAAAATGCGATCCATACAAGCTGGGCGTTAATCAAAATTTGAATTCCAGTATGAAACGGAATACCCAGGAGAGTTCATCTCAAACTGGGAGTCCACTGCTGCACATATGCGTTGGAGAAACTATCCCGCCACAGGCGACAGTAAGTGCCTCGTCGAGTCAGTCTCGTCCACAAGCTCACTCCGACTGCTGACCGCCAGGCTCGCTCCGGGGCCAGCAGCCCGCAACCAGGCCCAGGTGACGCTCGCGTCGCGCCAATGACACTGCTTAGCGGCACAGCAGGGAGTTAAGAAGAGTGGGGTGCAGTAGTGGGACGTGGACGACCAAAAACGAATGATTTGGAATGATGAATCACGCTAATTTGCGGCAAGGGGTGGAGGGGTTTAGGTTTGGCGAATGGCTGTAGAACGTTATCTGCCACCATTTGCAGTGCCTACACTGAGGTACGAAGGAGGTGGTTAGGGTGTGGTCTCGTTATTCCGCTTAAGAAAAGACAAAATGCTAAAGGATACGAACACATTTTTCAGCGCTATGTACAATGCACTGTAGAGGTACATTTCAGAGGCGATAATTTTTTGTAAGAGAATAAAAATGCACTCTGTCACCCGAGGCAATGCTTTGTGAACAACAAAATTCCCGAATAACTTATGTTTTTGGGTAGGATCCGCCTTTAGTAAAAGTTTCACTACAGCTACAGCATCATCAGTTGGTTTTTTATTATTAGGGCTGTTAAACATAAGGAAATGTTCTTTACTGTTTAAAAACATGTAAATATTAGTTTCGAAATCATAATTACATATTTTTCAATAACTCATGAGATCGTGTACTCATACCTTCTTACCACATAGTGTGGTTTTTCTACTGTATTACGTTTTTATAGTGTCTGCCGGCCGCGGTGGCCGAGCTGTTCTGTGCGCTTCAGTCCGGAACCGCGCGACTGCTACGGTCGCAGGTTGAAATCCTGCTTCGGGCATGGATGTGTGTGATGTCTTAGTTAGATTTAAGTAGTTCTAAGTTCTAGGGGACAGATGACCTCAAATGTTAAGTCCCATAGTGCTCAGAGCCATTTGAACCATTTTCTTTATAGTGTCTGTTTTTCTTTACAGTTTGTCACCTGCAACTATGTACAACTTCATGTAGGCAAAATAGTTACGCAAAAATTACGATTTCTAAACTGTTATGGCTATACCTGAGATTAATAATTTATGTGAAACGTACAAACACAGACCAAAGAACTTCAACCTCTAGAAGAAAATTCCTGAAATGGACTGAGCTGCCCAGAACCCCGACGTGGGCTGTTTACCGAAGAAAAATCGGCAAACAGCTCTTTGATTTCAGAGACTATATTATTTGGACGACAGTTTCGCCACGTGGAGGCCCCTGTGCACTCCGTGTACAGCTAATTACATATATCGATACTTTTATAAGTGAAGCCATCAGTATCCGGATTCCGTGAATTCGTTTTTGGAGTGTTTGATTCGAAAACTCTTTGGGCAGTCTTCGAAGTAAACACTCCAAAACGAATTCACAGAAAAGAGATCTTGATGCCTCCAGTTATGCAAGTATCGACGTATCTGATTGTCTATAAATGGAGTGCGTAGGGGCCTGAAGATATCATCGAGATGCCGAAACTGGTCGTCTAAATGAAATAACTTCTGAAAAGCACGATGGAACAACAGAGACCCTTTGGGTGAGTCAGACCGTCTAGAATCCTTAAAAATGTCTTAAAGTAACAGGCGAAACACATCCGCAACAAATAAAATACATAGCACAAGAAGAAGAAGAAGAAGAAGAAGAAGAAGGTGGTTTTTAATTGCGAAACGAATTATTGCTTCACCTGAGAATGACCGTGGACCGAAACGGAATTTAAGTGAAAGTTCAGCATACTCCAATAAAATAAATAGCCCTTTGGGAGCAGGCTAGTTATGCTCTTAAGAAAATTATCTTTCGTTGTTCTCACGAACACGGCAAATGTCTTTTGTGCTCGCGCCAGCAGCAGTCGTGAACGTGGGAGCAGATGCAACAGTAGTAGTAATATAGTCGGAACGGTGAGGATGATCAAAGAATCGGTCGCTCAGCCTGCTGCCCCTCGTAGTGCTGGGCCCCGTATCAAACGCAGCAGCAGCCGCACAGCAGGGCGCTGACCGTGCGCGTGGCCTTTCTGTTGCAGGCTACCTGTTATTCAAGGAGTTCTGCGAGACGGTAGCGGACGAGCCCATCCCGCAGCTCAAGTTCTACGAAGAAGTGAGTATCGCCACCTGCCGCCGCTGCATTATCGATGAGCCGCCGCGCCGCCTCCCGCATTAATATTTAAAGCCCAGCCTCCAGTGGAGCACTCGTCCCCCTCCTCTGTCGCCGGCGTTTCCCGTGGAGGCGACCGAGGCATCTCCACAGTCTTCACTGGTGTTCTACCTAGGTTAAATTTATTAATGACTCCCTTCCAGAAGTACACTACTGGCCATTAAAAACGCTATACCAAGAAGAAATGCTGATTGATAAACGGGTATTCATTGGACAAATATATTATACTAGAACTGACATGTGATTACATTTTCACGCAATTTTGGGTGCATAGATCCTGAGAAATCAGTACCCAGAACAACCACCTCTGATCGTAATTACGGCCTTGATACGCCTGGGCATTGAGTCAAACAGAGTTTGGATGGCGTGTACAGGTACAGCTGCCCATGCAGCTTCAACACGATACCACAGTTCATCACGAGTAGTGACTGGCGTATTGTGACGAGCCAGTTGCTCGGCCATCATTGGCCAGACGTTTTCAATTGGTGAGAGATCTGGAGAATGTGCTGGCCAGGGAAGCAGTCGAACATCTTCTGTATCCAGAAAGGCCCGTACAGGACCTGCAACATGCGGTCGTGCATTATCCTGCTGAAGTGTAGGGCTTCGCAGGAATCGAATGAAGGGTAGAGCCACGGGTCGTAACACATCTGAAATATAACGTCCACTGTTCAAAGTGCCGTCAATGCGAACAAGAGGTGACCGAGACGTGTAACCAATGGCACCCCATACAATCACGCCGGGTGATACGCCAGTATGGTGATGACGAATGCACGCTTCGAATGTGCGTTCACCGCGATGTCGCGAATACACGCTTGGAATGTGCGTTCACCGCGATGTCGCCAAACACGGATCCGACCATCAGGATGCTGTAAACAGAACCTGGATTCGTCCGAAAAAATGACATTTTGCCATACGTGCGCCCAGGTTCATTGTTGAGTACACCATCGCAGGCGCTCCTGTCTGTGATGCAGCGTCAAGGGTAACCGCAGCCATGGTCTCTGAGCTGATAGTCCATGCTGCTGGAAACGTCGTCGAACTGTTCGTGCAGATGGTTGTTGTCTTGCAAACGTCCCCATCTGTTGACTCAGGGATCGAGATGTGGCTGCATGATCCGTTACAGCCATGCGGATAAGATGCCTGTCATCTCGACTGCTAGTGATACGAGGCCGTTGAGATCCAGCACGGCGTTCCGTATTACCCTCCTGAACCCATCGATTCCACATTCTGCTAATAGTCATTGGATCTCGACCAACGCGAGCAGCAGTGTCCCGATACGGTAAATCGTAATCGCGATAGGCTACAATCCGACCTTTATCAAAGTCGGAAACGTGATGTTAACGCATTTCTCCTCCTTACATGAGGGATCACTACAACGTTTCACCTGGTAACGCCGGTCAACTGCTGTTTGTGTTTGAGAAATCGGTGCAAACTTTCCTCATGTCAGACCGTTGTCGGTATCGCCACCGGCGCCAACCTTGTGTGAATGCTCTGAAAAGCTAATCATTTGCATATCACAGCATCTTATTCCTGTCGGTTAAATTTCGCGTCTGTAGCTTGTCATCTTCGTGGTGTAGCAATTTTAATGACCAGTAGTGTAAGTTGAAGAAACACAAACCTCCGTTTATACCTCTCCTACACTTAGAGAAAGCTTTTGACAGTTTATTTATTTATGTATTTATTTAGGTATTTCCAGTACCTCTATGATGGTGACTTACGCCAAAGCTATATTCGACGATTTGCAGGTGACTGTAAAAGTGGCTCTGTTGAACGGAGGAAACTCTTTCTTGATCTTAATCTTGGATAATTGCGTAGGCTTCCGCGGCCAGAGTCAGTCGGGTATGATCAGTTCCGGGTATGGTACCGCGTCATAATGTAAAGAAATAGACAAACTGCAGCCAGCAGTGCGCTTACCTTACGTGAAAAATGTTACTGACCGAATAGGCAAACACCTTCGCCGCGTTGGCGTGCAGCCTGTCTTCTATAGTGGTCTTAGGTTCCAGGACGTGCTAGGCTCCACTAAGGACAAGGTGGATGCATTACACACTGCAGTCGTTTACAAGGTGGAATGCGAATGTGGAGAGGCATATATCGGCGAGACTGGTAGACCAATAGCAACGCGCATTCGGGAACACGAGCGCTATATTCGTCTAGGACAACACAAATCCGCAGTGGCAGAACATCAGCAAAACTGCGGAAAAGAAATAAAATTCAGCGAAACCTGTGTGTTGACCAAGCAGCCAATTATGACGAAACTCAAAATCAGAGAGGCCATCGAAATACTTAAACACCCTAATAACATGAACAGGCTTGTCCCATCTTGGCTGCCAGCAATCAGAGCCCAACAGACCGCACTGTCAACACGAGGCACGAGCACTACCGGCGAGTAACTGCCGCCGCGCGGCCGACGTCCAGCAGGTGGTAAACAGCAGCCAACTTCTCATTCGACGGTGACCACCAATCATGGTACACAACACAAGAGCCAATAGAGAACAGAGGTTACGTTCTCCCTCCACCGCAACAACCTATTACAATAAAGTTCCCCCTCCTTCTTCCTTAAGTGACCAATGAAACTAACTACCTTTTTAAAATTCTGACGTAATGGCATGCGCAGTGAACAGTAACAACAAAATATAAAGAACACTGCGTAGCTAGAACGCACCATTAGACCCAGAAGAAGGCCGCTGCAACCATGGCCGAAACGTCGGTTTTTCTCCAGCAGCAGTAATTTTTCTTACATTATGACGCGGTACCCTCCCCCCTTCTGTACTTGTTGTACACGGCGGACATGCCGCCGCCGTCACCCCCCGTCCACCTTCTCCAGTTTGCCGATGACACCGCCTTCCTTGCCCTTGCCCCCACCCTGCGACGCTCCCAACACCTTCTCCAATCCCATCTTGACCGGTTCACCGCTTGGTGCAACCAGTGGTTGCTCAAGGTCAATCCTTCCAAAACCCAGGCGATCATTGTAGGCAAAACCACTCCCTCCTTCCGCCTCCTTGATTTCTATCTCACCGTTTATGGCCGTCCCATCGCTCTCACCCCCACCCTTAAGTACCTTGGCGTCACCCTCGACCGTCGCCTCTCCTGGACTCCCCATCTCCAGACAATCCAAGCCAAGGCACGTTCCCGACTCCGTCTCCTCAAGCTCCTTTCCGGCCGAACGTGGGGTCTGGACCCCTCCACCATCCTCCACACCTATAAGTCCCTCATCCGCCCTATCCTCTGTTACGCCCATCCCGCCTGGATCTCCGCCCCCCCTTCCTTTTATAAATCCCTCCAAATCCTTGAACGCCATGCTCTCCGCCTTGCCTATCGCATCCGTCTCCCTTCCCCCACGCGGATCCTGTATGACCTTATCCCCTTCCCCCACCTCCTCCTCTTCCTCGAAAGGATACGAATCCTATACACCTCCCGTAAACTCGATCCTCCTCACCCGCTCGTCTCCCCGATCCTCTCCCACCCCCGCCCGCTGCCGCGCCTGTACTCCCATGTCCCACCTGGTCTCCATCTCTCCACCCTCCATACCCTCTCCCAAGGTGGCTTCCGCCAGCTCCCCCTCCCTGATGATGTCCTCCTCCCCTGCATCTACCCCTCCTATCAACTTTGATCCTTCCCCCCCCCTCCTGTGTCCTTTCCTTTCGGCACCCTCCCTCCCCCCCTTTCCCTTCCCTTCTCTTTCCTTTCCCCCTCCCTCCTACCCTCTCCTCCGGGCTTCCCCTCCCCCTTCCCCTCCACCTTCCTCCCTCCCCCTCTCTCCTTTGCCCGTGGCATCTCTGCTCTCCCCTCTCCCATCTCCCCTTCCTCCTCCTCCACCCCCCCTCTTGGCAGGTCCCCGGACTCGTACACGCTCAGTGAACATTCGCGCGCCGGAGACCATCGCCACCAGTGTTTAGTGTGTGTGCATCGTTCTGTGTTTCGTACAGTCCCGACTCAACTGTTCACATGTGCCGTCGCCGTTCTCCGTGTTTTGTGCGCCATGTTTCCAAGTGTTAGTGATTTTTCGTCCAACGTGAACGGCTTCTTGTCTCTTGTTTTTTTTTTTTTTTTTGTATCTCCATGTTTTTGCCCGCCGTCTTTTTTGTTTATCACCTCTCTATCATGTTTATTGTTCAACTAAAGGCTGAAGAGCAGCGAACCATGCTGCTGCCAGCCCACCTGTATAGGTGTTTAAATTACAATAAAGGAAAAAAAAAAAAAAAGACGCGGTACCATACCCAGAAAACGTTTATGTCGACTTAATCTTGGATGTTGGTACTCACATCCGAACAAGGGTCTCTTGGATCCGTCTCCCGTTTCCGCTTCTCTTTTTCTGCTGCTGTTCAGGTGCTATGCCCATGAGATGATATATTTTATTAGTAGGAGTTGCACGCAAGCAGCCAGTGACAATGCGTCCTGTTTCATTAAGGGCAATATCCACTTGTTTGGCATGGTTGGAGTTCTGCCACACGGGTGCTGCATATTCAACAGCGGAGAAGCATAAGGACAATGCAGATGTGCGAAGAACATCTGGTTGTGCGCCCCAATTGTTATTTGCCAGTTTCCGAATGATGATGTTCCTAGCAGATACTTTCAGTTTTGTGTTTGCAGTGGACTTTGAAGGTGAGGGAACGGTCTAGCTTTAATCCCAGGTATTTTGGGGTATTTTCAAAACCAGCTTTTGACAGTGTTCACGTCAAAACACTCTTTGAAATTCTAAGTGTAGTACGAGTAAAATATAGGGTGCTAGAGGATACCTACAACTTGTACAGAAAGCGAGCTGCAGTTATGAGTCGAAGATGGTAAAAGTGAGGTAGTGATTCAGAAGGGAGTTAGACAGGGTTTAGATTATCCCCAGTGTTGTTCATTACATTGAGCGAGCTGTAAAGCAAACCAAAGATTGGAAAGGGAATTAAAGAACACACAGAAGAAATAATAACTCTGAGGTTTCCCGATGAAACTGTAATCCTGTCTGGAAGAGCAGTTGAACAGAATGGATAGTTGATATTTGATCGCCAAAATAATTAATGACGTAAGAATTAGATTGAAAACAAAATATAGACTGGCAGTAGGAAGAAAACCTTTCCTGAAAAAATATATGAAAAATCGAATATCAATGTATGTGAAATTAAGTCTTGTCTGAAACTACTGGGTATTTATGAATTAGTTGTACAAAAGTAACTTTTAATTGTGAAAAAGATAAATAACTTACAGAAATATCTGATACAGCACTAAATGCAGTATATCTTCAAGTTTAAGTTACAAAGGTTCAGTGTGGCTACCTTGTGTAACATAGCAAATGTCCCATCTATAATTAGTTCCCTGTCAAATACTATGAAGCTAGTCTTTATGTATGGCGACTACTGCTGTGCTATCCATTGACACAGCTCGTCTACGTTTGTAATGTTGTTGCATTAATTTGTTCTGAAAGCGGTGCTGATAGACAATAAAAGCGGGTTAAAAGCTGTAAGCTATCTGGGGAAGTTAACCTTGCATTACTGAGCAACTGTTTCACCAGGTATCCAGTCTAGCTTACCAAATTCCCAACCAGACTAACATTAATTATAATCTTTTAATCGTCATATGACAACCGGTGATCATATATATATATATATATATATATATATATATATATATATATATATATATATATATAAAGAGAATTTAAATAAAAAGAAATAAATCAGTTTATATTTGGAAATTTAATTTAACATTGATCATTGAAATTTCAGCATATTAAACTTGATTCATAACTAAACTGGTGCCTTATTTAGCATTGTGAAAATTTGAGTTTGTACTCTTATGGAACACATCAAATATGGAGCCAAGATTGGGAGACTGCATACAACACTGCATTCATAAAATAACACACGAAGAACGTTGAAATATATGCAAGAGGAAATTAACCACAACCAACCGATTCAATTTTCTCCCAAAGAAGTTACATTCGTAGCGCAATCCTGTCTGTCATGTAATTACCACACACTGGTATACTAAATTCATACTACCTCTCTGTGAAATCTTCCCAAAAAGAATAGCTGAGGGCTACTTTGATGATTACACCACATGCTTCACGTGGTCAACTTGGTTTACACAAAGAGTGTAACTCCACAATAATTTTGATAATTAAAATAAATTAGATCGAAAAGCAATTTACAAAAGAAAAACCTCGAACTGGTTACTATCGTCTTACTATTAACCTGTTGGGTCAAACAATTGTATAAGCATGTGGTCTCACAAAGTACAGCCCACATGGGTTGAACATAAAGAAAAGTTGCTATATTGAAAAATATTGTCAAGACGAGACATTATAATCTCACGCACATTCGCATCTAAGATTGATGATCTTAGTTAGAGTTACTGATCAATACGTGGTTCCACATTACTCACAAAGTAGTGACAAAGCAACTAGCGGAAGATATTCTGAACTTCACACTCGAAATACACTGCGTTGCAATTTAAGATAACATTAGATATTTTAGAGCTAAACCTGAAATAAAGGTGATTAAATTTTCAGTTAGGCTGAACTTAAGAAATCCATTGTCCTACGCACTTAGCAGACACGCGCTTAGCCGGAGATCTTACCACTTCAGACGCTCGCCGTGGACAGACTGCCGTGGTCCCTTCCTGAGGGTGCCTCACAGATACAAACGGAAGTGACCAGAGGGGCAGCTTCCTATACCAACATGACGAGGGACAGACAGGACCATACTAAGAATAGAAACCTTTCTGCTTTTAGAAAGCGTAGCTACCTGTTCTACGTTGGCCCTACTGTTCTCTAGCAGACAGGCTTGTCTGCTACCATCAAGCATGCAACTAGAAATACATTTGCTCATTCATCCTCTCACACAGGAGGGAAGGGGGATGACAGTATCTTATCATATATAGTATATAAAAGAAAGCGGATGTAGGTTCCGTATGAGAATGTGTGACATGAATTACATATAAACTGTGTTTTAAAGTGTAGTAGTGTGGCAGATCGTTCTTGTTTATGTGTAAAAGTAACACGTTCCACTGCTCAGTCTCCTCCCAGATAGTCAGAAACACCACAGTAAATTTAGAAGAGGAATTTGTGCCGTAAATGACAACATATTTAAGAAATTAACATGAAAGGAATTCAACAGAGACCTTTCACGTTCCCCGGAAACTGCGGAACAAACACTCTGTCTTTAATATAGGCCTTTACATTGTCGTAAAATTAGGTGACCGTGGTGGCCAGAGTATTGTTCGATCATCTCCCATCATCGTCTCATTGCATGGTATCATTTAGCTCTGCAGGTGATCACAATTATTATTCAGTTCCATCTAGTAACATTTTAAAATTTTTACTGCACTGTGCCTTTAACATCTACTAACTACTAACTGCTCTGTACCAGCGACAGACTACAACTGCATTGTAGCAGCGAGCGACTGCAACTGCGGCAGATTTTCCTTTAAAGAATACACACGGCTGAAGGCCTTATTAAAAGGGGTTCATGTAAATCCTCGGCTGAAGGCCACACATAACACATCGAACAACTAACGGCTTAGGACCTGGATTACAAACAATTTCAGATAGAACCACTTTTAAGGAAAAAGTTTTTTTCTTTTTTAAAATAAAAATTTTAATTTAAGACTGCTGAAGACCTTTATGTAAAATTTAAAAAGAACTGAATTAATACACGGCTAAAGGCCCCGCACAATACTTCAAACTAAAATGACAATCTAAATCAAACAGAACAAGTGGTGCTCAGAAGCGTTCCGAGGGTCGGCCTGAGAAGGTAGCTCAAACGTAAGGTGAGGTGAGACAGGCAACCAAGAGTTGAAGTTAAATAATCGGACGGCAAACCAAACTAGGGACGGCCCAAGGGCCGACCAACAATTTAACCAATTACCATCCGTCCGACCAACGGCACAACGATGGAAAATATCGGCCGAGGACGAGGATACAAACAGCACTACGTCTTCAGAAATTGGCGTTTAAAAACAGCCAAGGGAACGATAACCACTCTAAGCAAATATGAACCAAAAAATTTAAAAGGCTGACGAACTACACGCCATGCCGAACAGCATCAACACGACGAGCAAAGGCACACTTGCCGGAAAAGTACGCTAACGACCAGGGCAGGTAACTGGGGCGTTAAAGGCCACAGGGCAGAAAATACCGCTGGTAAGTAAGAGTCAATTTAATAATTAATCACAATATAAGAAGACATCTGCAAGATTTCGCCGACCCCAACACATCATACGTTGCTGCTAGCCCGAACGGCCAAGGGAGCAACAACCCGCAAATGAACGAAGCGATGTCACAGTAGTTAAGGCTTCATAACAGGTTAACTGATCTGGGCAACGAAATTAGCCGCTCTCGCAGCTAGCGCCTCACGATCGTACAGCGCGTCCTCGCCGCGGAGAGTTCCTCGCTGCTTCGTCCCAATCGACTGACCACCACACAGACGCCAGTAAGTAAGGAAGAAACAAAACGCCACTCGAAGTGACAAAATGCCAAAGAACAAACGGCATCAACGCGAGCCGCACACGGCTCACAAATGGCTCAAGTTGTTGTTTATAAAAAGTCACCATCTGTTTTTTCCTCCCAGTACTGACAGCACTGAACGCCCAGACATCCTACACGACTTACAGAAATAATCAGCTGATTGTCAAGTTGCTCTAGGCGGTGCTCCGTGCAAGGAGCTTCATTCGGAAGTAAAGGAGCACGTATAATTAAGATCTCAAATACTTGCAGAAGTAATCGAAATGCCAGTGAAGTTACTCGCAGAGATAACGAAAAGTGAATCACACTTTATTAAAGCAACTATGTTTCAGTGAGGTAATTACTACTTTATTTCCAAATGTATTTTTTTCATCGCTATAAAACAGATGTGTGTGAATAGCATTTTCATTACTTCACCACTATAAGACACGCGCAACTGTGAATTTATCATATAAATGGCTTTCTGCAGGAAATTAGGTATTGAACGCATAGTCAAGTGCTTTTTATTGCGGTGAATAAGCGCCGTTGCTTTAATCTCTGTACTGCTGTTTCCATCTGGGCGTATTAATATTTAGTTTTGCAATTTTATATCAGTTCGAGAGCAAGGAGAAAAATTATCAGACGGGCCATAAAACGCCATACTTTTTCCTGCAAAAAAAGCTTATTTTGAACGTATTCCTCTTTTAGATCAGTGCTCATTGTTTACCGTTGTTTCCGGTACAAAGGTTTCATCCTTGTACTTAACAGGGCGAGGTGGCACGGTGGTTAGCACACTGGACTTGCATTCGGGAAGACGGCGGTTCAAATCCGCGTCCGGCCATCCTGATATAGGTTTCACGGGATTTCCCTACATCGCTTCAGGCAAATGCCGGGATGGATCCTTTGAAAGAGCATGGCCGACTTCCTTAGCTAATCCGATGGGACCGATGACCTCGCTGTTTGGTCGCTTCCCCCAAATAAATCAACCAACCAACCAATCCTTGTACTCAGTCTCTTCAGAAAGCAAGTAGCACATGTCATTGTAACTAAGAGTGGCGCGTTGTGGGAAGATTACGTTGAGGTTAAGTGCACGGCAACTGAAAACATACTTTAAATTTCAGGTAGACGGGACGGGACAGTACGCTTCTTGTAGGCAAAACGTCTAAATTGCAGAGAGACATGCCGTGAAATTCTGGCTGTGTACGTGCCATGTGCAGTGTCGCGGCCAGCCGCCGTTAGATGGCGCGAACTAGTTTACCGGGGCCGCACTGTCGTGTCTGATGGGACAGGGAAGAAGGCGACCGACAACGAGCGCAAACGACAGCGTGCAGACTGTCGAGCAAGAACATCTAGGGCCGAAAAAGATTTTCCAACGATGAGGACTCGAGCGGATTTCTATCGCCGAGGAACTGAACTACTGGCCGAGCGTTCCGACCGTTGTTTGCAGGGGCCCTGAGACTATGTTGAAAAAAGTGTCAGGTATCTGCGTCGCTTTGAAGTATAGTGCAGCATTCATACTTTTTGCAGTCCACTCATCGCTCTGTCCTACATCTGCGAAATCCCACGTACGTCTGCCGTGACCTTACCGTTCGTCTCGTTACTGACCAAGCTTTTAGATGTAGGGAGAAGAGGAAATCAGGTGGCGCAAAATGTGATGGATAAAGTGGTAGTTCCGATCACTATGTGCTTGGCTCTTCTCCAGATTGATAGCTATGCGCTGAAAACGAATATGGAAGTTGTGGCTAGTTTCGTCGGCAGCACACAATTACCAGTGTTGCATTCGCTAAATGAACTTGGAGCCCAACATAAATTTGATAGACAGAGAACACCCTGCTACAGAAAGTAGTTGCTGGTATGGTGTGTCTCGCTTTCACGCAGCAGCTACGTGGCCTCGTCGCACGGCCAAATGTGTATAGGCAGACTATGGCAATAAAAATTGTAGGGCGGCGAGTGTAGGAGTCCTGCTGCTGACTTGGGGGCACTAACTAACCGCTGTTCCGCTTTGTCTGAGTGAAGCCATGGGTCCACGTATATCAGTGATTGGCGTATGGTTGTTCACTTGGGAGCGCAATCCCTAACGTGATTCATAGTCCGTGTCGTGTGCGCCCACTGTGGAGTCTTTCGATAACAATGTTGCGCCTCGCTGGCGGGTCTTCTTGTCTTTTGGCGCCCCTCTATGTACAGTATTCGCAGGGCCTGTGTTATACTATGTACTATGCAGTGTCACTCCGACATGCGTGTCTGAAGGAACAGACCTTGCGGCAAACAGCAGCAATATCAAGTGAATTAAATGTGTTAGCAATTGAGAATACGATGATACTTTAGCTGCACAATGGATTAGAGACAATGAAAATTTGTGTCGGACCGTGACTGGAGACCGGATTTGCCGCATATCGCTAACAGTCTCCTTAACAACTTAGGCTACCAGAGGAGACCTCCAGGACCGACCCAAATTCCATATGTCACTATTTGTCTGCGTCCTGCACACGCGCAGTTGCTATGATTCCCGCATAGGGAGAGACTTTCATTAATATTGTCGCTGCCTTGTAAGCGGCTTGTAAGCAACAACCTCGGTTTTGAGCCCGTCACTTAAAGGTTCGTGCCATTTGTCAGTGTTTTTGCTCTAAGACATTGGGACCTATGTCACTCTCTGCTAATCGCACCCATGACTATGTAAATCTAGATCTGTTCCAATAAATGACGGAGTCTTCCACTCTTTAAAGTCCTTAAAATCTGAACCCTGACTGCGTTTCACCGCTCGGGTTGTACGTAATTTTGATTTAACTGTGTTAAATTTCGAACTGTTCCCCGTAAACGCTTTGTGAAGTTCATCCATTCTTGGTTGAATTAGTTTCACAAGCCAAGCAATAAAAATAATAATAAGCTCAAATCGAAGATGGTTCACATAAGCTGAACTTAATTACTATTTCGTCATCCCACTTCACTAACAGAGAAACATCTCCCAATTATGGTGAAATAGGGTTGGTGAAATGGAGTCCCCCCTGTGATAAGTGAGTGATAAATCTTGTTTCGGTTTCCAGCAACTAACCGGTGCGACTAATTTATCGCTCGGCGTATGAAGACCAAGGGAAGAGCATGGTCTCCCTTATTTACGTGGTGTCGCTCAACTGTCGATAAAACTAGTCTCCTCCACACATCACTACAAACAGTGAATAACGTTTGACACGAATACGCGTGATACGAGAAATCGGTAAACAACGCTACGGCCCCGAAAACATGCTACGTTATGTTAACCGGGGACCTAGAAACGACGGAGAAGCTCCGTCCCCGCCGCAGCCGCAGTGGTCTGCAAGCCCACGACGGCTATCCCAGTCCACTTTACCCCTCCGCCGCCCCACACCGAACCCGGGGTTATTGTCCGGTTCGGCTTCCGGTGGACCCCCCCCCCCCCCCCAGGCAACGCCTCACGCCAGACGAGTGTAAGCTGTATGTTTGCTTGGTAGAGTAATGGTGGTGTACGCGTACGTGGAGAACTTGTTTGCGGAGCAATTGCCGACATAGTGTAGCTGAGTCGGAATAAGAGGAACCAGCCCGCATTTGCCGAGGCAGAGGGAAAACCGACTAAAAACCATCCACAGACTGGCCGGCTCACCGGACCTCGACACAAATCCGCCGGGCGGATTCGTACCGGGGACCAGGCGCTCCTTCCCGCCCGGAAAGCCGTGCGTTAGACCGCACGGCCAACCGGTCGGGCACCCGAAAACTTACTGTGCATTAGGTTCGTGCAGAAGTTTGCAGTATTTCTGTTTTGCATGTTGGTATCCTGGTTGCTATAAGTTTATGTATGGATTGTCAATTTTCATTTATTGTTCACTGTTGCTGTTGAGTTTACATATTGTCATTTTGTCTTCTGGAGATAGTGTGCGGAGCTGTGGCAGTGTGCGATTTGCAGGGGGGGGGGATTGCCCCCCCCCCCCCCGGTCCCTCTGCATCAGACCATCCCCTCCTCTGGTTTTAGTTTATGCATCCCTACCTGGGATGTTTATTTCCCACGCACTGGAGTAAAACTTTACGTATAATTTAAATTTGTGGAGCCGAACACTGAAAGTTTTTAATAAGTCTTACTATTAATATGTTTCAGTTTTCTATCATCAGAATAAGTACAACTTTTCACAAATGTGCCTCTACTTTTTGAATTCCCCTCATATATCTGTACCCGTATGTGGATGATTTTGTAAATAAGCTTTACTTATAATGTACTTTTAAAGATATAACAAGGGATGGCTTTTCTGATAGTGCATACGCGTCAATAGGGAGTTTCGACATTAACATCTATTTATAAATAGCTGTTTAGCCATGCGTAACACCACGGTCCAAGCTAGTAACATATATAATTCTACTAACCCCCTAAGACATCCCCCCCCCCCCCCCCCCCCCCACTGGTAAAAGCACAAATCGCACCCTGAGCTGTGGAAGTTATAAAATGGAGTCCCAAGTGGAGAAATCGGAACATTTCCTGCGTATTCTACAGTTTGAGTTCAGTAGAGGGGTGACAGCAGCGGAAGCAGACAGAAACATTTGCGTCGTGTATATGGGGATAATACCATTGGACAGAGCGCGGCAAGAAAATGTTATTCTCATTTTAAGGACGGTCGTTTTACATTAGTGACTCTTCACGTTCAGGAAGACCTTCGGAGTTTGATGTGAATCGTTGTGGATTAATGCATTTCAAAGATCTCGGTCACTGTACTCGAGAACTGGCAGATGTGATGAACTGTGATTATCCCACCGTCGTGCGTCATTTGCACGCCCTGGGGAAGGTTCAGAAATGGGGTGTATGCTTACCGCATGCTCTGTGCCAAAATAACAAAAATCAGCGGGTGTATCTGTCCTTTCTCGTCGTCTTTGGGCTCGTGAACGACGCTGACCATTCCTATCCTGTATCGTTACTGGTGATGAGAAATGGCGCCTTAATGCTAACACAAGGGGGAAAAAACGGAATGGTTGAGACCAAACAAACCAGCAACTCCCCACCAGATAATCTGGTGGAACAGCGATGGCGTGGTGTACTATGAATTGCTTCCCCGAGTTGTAACCATCACTGCTGACATTTATTGTCAACAACTGTGACGCCTTGCAGACGCAATGCGAGAACGACGGCCGGGAGACTGCGTGAAGTGATAACGCCCGTCCGTATTCTGTTAGACTGGACGTAGGTTGCAAGTGCTACTATGAGATGAAGAGGTTGACAAACGCCAAGGAAGACGACACACACACACACACACACACACACACAGCCATGCCCTAGGGAGGACTCGAACCTCCGACGGGGGGAGCACGCGAGCCGTGACAAGCCGCCCCACACCTCGCGCGGCGGCTACCCGGCGCGGGACGCTCCGTTTCTAATTTGTTAGTGTGCTTGCTTCCTGAAACATTTTCTGATACAGAGGTTGAAATCTCAAGTTCTTCGAAACTTCATCATCCGTTTGCCACACTTCCTTTACGCACGATGAAGTAATACTTTCCGGCCGGCATGTGCCCAGAGACTTTCTGAGACAGCTAAACGCTCGCCAGGCAGCGGAGAAGAATGCCCGCGTGAGTCGAAGCGGGGGGTCGGTGACGCAGTCCTTTCATTCGTTCCCTTCCGCCCCAGGCCAGTTCCTGGACTGTATTACTCGCCATCCGAAAAATATTGCCTTACCAGTTGACTCGATTGCCAGCCTCGTTGTGTACCTCTTCTTCGGTTACGGTCTCGTAGTTTCTCTCTTTTCCATTCTCGGCTTATTTCAGCTATGAAATCTCGGATTATCAGCCGAATGGGGGCGTCGTCTTGTTGCAACGTTTCAATTGATTCCCAATCCACCATCTTCGTCTGAAGATTATTGCTACGGAATCCATCGAAACGTTGCAACAAGACGACGATGCCATTCGGCTGATAATCCGAGAATATTTTTTTGATTTACAGTTACAATGAAAAAGGGAAAAATTCAGTTGAAACATGAATGCAGACAAGGAAAGAAACAGACGAGAAATTCCTACCATTGGCGATGTTTTAACCGAATAAGACGAAAGGCGTATCGTAAGTAAAATCCATGTATCAGTAACCGAATACACAGTACTGGTGTTAATAATACTGATACTGCAGTTACTAATACCACGTACACAAACAGAGAATTTGGCTTATATTGTTTCGGAACTGTCAGTGCTGTGAAGACGCGAGGAAATTTGATTTATTTATTTCGTCGTGGCCTCCATGAAAAAGTTTTTAGAACGGTACACACTACCCTGCCTAGACCACGTCACTCCGCGCGCAGCCACATTCCTTTCGCGCGCTTTCGTCTCAGCTGCGGTTCTCGTCCCCTGCCGCGTCTGGCCTCCCCACTACACTACCTACATTACACTACACTGTTGGAACTCTGCCCGCCCCCATCTGTTTCCCGCGTTTCGCTCCTTCAGCAACCTGTTGCACCATAACATTATATCGTCACTCTCACTCCCTGTCTGTGTATCATTTTTTCTGGAGCCCATAACCGTCTCCACCAGTTATCGTTATTCTTTCGGAAAAAATCTTTTTGCAAAATTTACATCGTCGCTACGGTTTGAACTGTGTGCACAGTTCAGAAACAATGAATTTGCTACTGGTACGTGAAATCCCTTAACTTTTGTGCTGCGTCGGATGCAGTTTGTTTTACCGAGCGACGTGCAGCAGTAATTGAAATGGTAAGGAGCGTGGATCTGAGAGTGATAAGATGCTATGTACACAAGACAGACAGTCAATATTTTTTGTCATTTTTTTATTTTCAGTTTACTCAAATGTAGCAGACCTTTGAGAAACTGTCCCAGAGACGCGATGATGTTTAAAAAACATTTCTCTTGATAACACATTAAACACCAAAGTTTGAAAACTTCCGAAAAAATCTACATTTAAAAGGCAATCCATCAGAAACTAAAATCATGATCTTACGCTTACGGGTTTAAATAACAATTATACGAAACATACAGCTGTAGAATATCAACTACTTAAATAAAAAAACATTCAGTTTTTAGGAAAAGTATCTCAGATAATTGCTTCACCTGACTAAAAGAACAACATTTATCGAGTTGCAAAATGATTTAAATGGTAAAATCACCACGAAGGAAAAAAATTGCTTTAAGATTCACGGAACAGTTAGAAAGGAGCTCAAATTTAATTAACCAAGGCAAGGTTAGTGATCTGAATTCAGGCCATGTATCAAAGAATTGGTTGGTTCTGCTTAGACTGTAAACCTTACATATAATACACACTTTAAAGTCATATAATAGACACAAATCACAGATAGAAAGCGGAAACTTGCTTTGAGAACAAAGGAACACTGTCCATTTAGCGGAAAAACACTGACAGACAATTGAACAATATTTCAAAAGTATAGGAACACCTGCCGATTTAATTCAAAAGAATCGACGCACGAATGCTTTAAATACGATAGGAACTACAAGGCTTGAGCCCCCAAGTGTTTAAGAATAATGCGCAGATGCAGATTTTAAAGCAACATAGTCGGTATTTAATGACGTAATAATGAAACTAGTGCCGACCAAAATGTTTCCCCTTTCACAACGATCTTAAAAGATAACTCGATCACGTTCCGACTACCAAGGATATAGATCCGCTTTTAAAACCCAGGCTAAATAACGGCCACTAGCTAAAGAAAGCTGCACAGCGCGATAGGCGTGAACCCAAAACAAGTTTCAGTTGTCGTGGCTTAGCAAAACAGGGGTTTCCCGAAATACATCCAAGTTAACAACACGCAAATAAGGTTCTCACCATTTCTTTGTACGCCGGACCGCGAGGCGTAACGAAGTGTGGCAGTGCCACGTCCATCCATCTGGGCACCAGAAATGGGAACTGGCAGACTCAGAAGACAGAGGTAAGCAATGAACGTTGAAATGGCGTGGACACACCCTCCGCCAACCGCAACACGGCGACCACCACCTCCGTGCTCGGTGCCCGACCCCTAGCCAGCCCGGCGAGGCAAGACTCCACAGAGAGCCGCACCTTCTTTAGGCGACTGTGCAGGACTTCATCTGACACCCTCCAAAACCTAAAGAAAACCGCATCACTCTCTTCTAAATCTCACGGGCGAACAGAGTTGAAGTGATATTAAAGACAAGATCTAATGTATCATCATGATTTCTGCTCGATACAGTGACGTACTACCCGACGATATAAAGATATGAGTTAAGTTATCTCATGCCTTGCCAGTATTTCTTCCTCCGTTCTGGAATCAGATACGCCTGGCCAAATAGTGCACCCGAGCGCAGGCCTGTTTTCTCCAATACAAAATGCTTTATCTCAGGGGTGGCATTTAGCGCGATGTAGAGTGCTTTAACAAAGAACTTCGTCTTCGTGTTCTGGTTGTTAAAATGGCTATTGTCTGTTTACTCGATTGTCTGTGCCCAACAGTACGTGGCTATCTACATAAACCCGTCTACAGTGTGTTACTGATTGGTCTCCGTCTAGTCACGAGATAGTTGATGGCGTTTCGATTTTGCTGGCGGGCTACAAGACTTCCACTATCGCGTCGAATGTGTACGCATCCCCGTTGCTTTCCATAATGTTTTCGAGCAAAACTAAATAGTGATTCGACAAAAAGTTGGCCTTACGTGAGGCAGATGGAGGGAACAAAACGGACATTTTTCGGAGGTTCAGCCACCGAATTATTTTTACAGATGGCTTTTCAGGCTCATTTTTATGTAAATAACGTTTGGTACACTGCGATAGTGTCATGAGCAGATATGGGTATCTCCGTTCCTTGTTGTTTGGCGTTCTCATTGGAATGTAATGAGCACAATATAAAGTTTGTGTTACGACCGGCCTCTTTGCTCTTTGTGGTGCTGCTGGGAATGTCATGACGGCATAGAGTCGCCTGTTAGAAAATATAGGATTTCTCATCCTATTAAAGTGGCCTAGGATGCCATAGTGCTATTAATTCATAGGGCAAATGCGATCGAAAGCTTTGTCCATGTTTAGCAATACTACATCGGTGCCGCAACTTTCTTTGCTCCAAAAGGAAAGTGATGATCTATAAGATGGAAACAAAGCGTAGGTACCGCATAACGCTCTAGCCAATTCTGCGTAGTCTGTGGCGTGCGCTTAAGGTTGCACGTGTAACACTTGATTTTCATATTAATGTGGTTGTGATGAAGTTGTATAGCCTTATAGTGTTCATTGTGGGTGACATAACGCAGACACTGCTAACATTACGTTAACAATCAACAGCAGCCGGCCGCTGTGGCCTAGCGGTTCTAGGCGCTTCGTGCGGAACCGCGCTGCTACTACGGTCGCAGGTTCGAATCCTGCCTCGGGCATGGATGTGTGTGATGTCCTTAAGTTAGTTAGGTTTAAGTAGGGACTGATGAGCTCAGATGTTAAGTCCCATAGTGCTTAGAGCCATTTGAACCAATCAACAGCGACATTTTCCAAGCATTTAAATTGTTCTAAGGTGAGGCTTAAGCAGAAAGATTGGCCCAATGTGGCGTTTACCAGAGCGTTGGCAGTGACCAGGTCAAGCAACGGCGGGAATATGGAGCATGAGATAGGCGGAGACTTATCACGCCTTCTTGCTTCCAGACCTCTATAGCAGACGGTTATCGCAAATGTGACGACGGATGAAGCTACGGATGGTACACTCACACTTGTCCGCAGGCCATTTCCTGTAAGTTACGGGTTTTTACTTGTTCTGCTAAAGGCCCGTCCACACGGAACGATCTGTCTGCGCACATCACATCTGCGCAGACAGATCGTTGCGTGTGGACTGAAGATTTGCACCAACCTGAGGTGTGTGCAAACTTGGAAGTTGGAGTTGGCGGTTTGAGCGAATGTCTCAAATCTGTGGGTTCAAACCATATCTGCGCAGACAAGTTGGAGCGTGTGGACAGGAGATCACCGCAAATCTGGCGCGAAACAGCTGTTTGCTCAGTCTAGTGTGTGTATTTGTGCGCACAGGGCATTAAAATGACTGATACTCGAGAGTGTTCTCGAGAGTTTGTAAGTGAATTCACTGAAATATATAGAAACCACCCATGTTTGTGGAAGATTAAAAGTAAAGAATATAGTGACGGAGACAAAAAGACAGCAGCATACAATGCTCTAATTGAAAAATTGCGGGCAGTTGACGCCTCGGCAAACAGAGAAACAGTAATAAAAAAATAAATTCGTTGCGAACTGTTTACCGAAAAGTATTATCCAAAGTTCAGAAATCTAGAAGATCTGGTGTAGTAGAAGATCAAGTATACCAGCTAACGTTAAGGTATTTCGATCTGCTTGGCTTTCTTAGGTTCGCCCTGCAACTCTCGCAGTAAATTTACGCGAGAAAACTGCTTTCGCTTTAGCAGCCACTGTCTACACCATTTTGACCGCTTTCTCTGTTTCCTGCGGTTGGTCTGAATGTTTTTTGCAACACGAGTTGCGAACACAGACCACAACAGAACTTCCTCCATTTCTATATTTCAAAATAACTGAATTAAATTTTTGACGTTTACGGGGAGTGTAGTCGCTTGCCACTGATATTTCTTTTCTACACCGACAGATGGCGGACGAGTAGTAGATTGGGGTTTGTGTCGTGTGAACACACCACATTTGCAGCGATCTTTTGCATGTACAGACATCTGCGCCGATGTCTGCGCAGACAGATCGTTGCGTGTGGACCGGGCTTTAGGCTTGGGGCTGTTTTCCACTTGGGACTATTCGCGACGGATGCCCAGGTCCAGGAAGTGGCCAGTGAAGCTAGTTGTTCAGAGACTCGCCGGGTTGCCGACCGGACGGTCCCGCGAGTGCCATCGGCGCCTCCACCTCGACCTCGACCAGCACCTGGGCGCCAGCCCGGTGGTCGCCAAGTGTCCCCTGGAGTGGGGGGGGGGGGGGGGGGGACGTTTATTAACGCTGTAAAGCCGTGAAGTGCCGGCCCAGCGACGCGTTTCCCGGAGTCGTTAATCTCGCGCCCGGAATTGCGGTCATTTTTTGCCGCGGAGCGCGGGGTGGACCTCCCCTCCCCTCCCCTTCCCTTCCCTTCCCTTCCCTTCCCACGCGGCGTGCCGCTCGTAAATTAATTAGCGCGTCGCTGCCGCCGCCGCCGTCGCCGCGAGGGGCGCTGGCGTAGCGCGCGCCACGGCACATCGACCGCACCGCACCGTACCGCCACCAGCCGCAGTCCGGCGCAGTCTGTCAGCTGGGCAGCATCGATACGAGCATCAGGGGAGCAGCGTGTACTCTGCCGACTACGCTGTTGCCGCCAGGCCTTTCTGAACTCTGCCTGCCGAGTATTTGTTACCGCGCACACGCTGAAGGGCGCTACATCGAAATACAGCAATCGGCAAATACTAGGAATTAAATATAATAGTAAGGTTAATTCATAGCGAGCAACAGTGAAATATTCACTATTTTGTAGAAAACTGACGTGGCTAGATAGTGACTGTGAAAATGCCAATTAATTCTTGTAATGAAGTAAAAGCAGCAACCAGCGACTCTTAATAACGCTATTATGCCATTACCGGCTTCGAAGCGACAGATTCATCCTTAGACGGCTGTTAACATTTAAAATTACGTTTGATGTTCGCTGATTGTGGCGAAATATCCTTGGGTGCCCTATAGAAAAATATGATGGAAGGAAAAGAACTATTTTATTGTAAAGGGACCTAACAGTGAATTTAAATAACTACGTTCAACACACAGGTAATTTAGTTCTTATCTTAACATGTTGTTTACGTTATTATAATTTATTTTTAGGCCCATTTACCACAAAACGGTCTATCTTACCACACTGTATTTTTGTGTAGGGCGCCGTCGTCCCCAGGAACTTTCGCCACAATCAGCGAACATCATGTGTATGCCATAACGTAATTTCAAACGTGAACAGCGTCCGAGGATGGAATCCATGAAAACTGTGTCCAGTGAAATTTCCGTCCAGTACCTATTCCCTATTGTGTCACGGCTTACCTGCGCTTGGCGCGTCGTAATTACCCTAACTACCTGCCCCCATACACGGCAGAACTGCGCCCCCATATACTAACAGCCTTCGCACCGCTCTAGCTGTCGTAGAGCTGATATCCTGCGACTTGTGTACTTCTGTCACAATAGTTACAATATGGAGGTTTTAACGGCCTTCCGCGGTAAGCCATGTTGCCACTATCAAGGTTATTCTTACATAGTGGAGAGAAGATGGGACTATGGCGCTGTTCAACACAAAAAGCAAACCGCTGGCGAGGAATGCTTAAAACCAAGGATTAGACGTGTTCTTTTCACTCGAGCATCAATGTAGAGCTCCGGATGAAGCTCGGTTGGAAGTAAGGAAGACTTTAAACGAGGCGAAGAAAAGGGCGCGAGAGGCTCGGGCATTACAATGACAAAATCGTACCCTATTTCCAAAATATATTCAGAGGAGTTGGCTCGCCTGTGTTTTGTCTCTGAAATGCCCGAGCAGCATGCGACGAAGAGACCTTTATATCACAGGGGAATCGGAGAGACCCACAGACAAGAGAAGAAATTGGCCTTAAAGCTGAGTTACTAGCTATGAATGATGGCAGCAGTTTTCTGTTTAGAGATGACAACTTACGAGACAGAATAATAGTCCTGACGGAAGAGCAGGTAGGCTCTAAGAACTAAATAAGACGTTTTTAGGGATGGTACGTTCAAGTGTTGCAGCAAACAGTTTTCGCAACACTACGTCTTTGGCAGTACAAATAATGAGACAAACATCTATTCAGTTACCTTTGCATCATTGCCAAAGGAAGAAAGAGAGACATACATCCGTCTTCCGTGAAATTTGGTGGCAAGAGGCAAATATTCCAGATTGTAAATCTGCAAACTTGACGGTATATTTCGAATCAGTAGCGATTTATGCGATTGATGTTGCACTACCGACAGCCAAATTACATGGATGTTGTTTCCACATGGAAAAGTGTCTCTGGAGAAAAGTGCAAGCACTTGTACTTACTCATGAATATAAAGAAAGTGAAGAAGTGAGAAAACAAATTTACAAGTGTGCTGCGCTGGCGTTTCTACGGCCTGAAGACGTATGTGATGGGTGGCTTCAGATACATTCACAGGCACTGGATATCTGCAGGCTTTATGAGTTTTTTGACTACTTTTTAAATAGATGGTTGAAAAACGAAGAAAACTCTATGAGCCTTTGGAATTGCTACAAACGGCGCCATCGAACGACCAACGCTGTAGAGGGCTGGCACCACAATATTAATAACGTGCTTGCACGAAAGGACAGCGGAAGGCAAGGTGGAAAGGCGGCAGTGTATTTGGGGGAATCTTGAAAGTCTCTTCGGGTTTGCTGCCGGATCCTAAAATCAACTTGACTCGATATTTCGGCGATCCAACTGGTCGCCATCTTCAGGAAACTGTTGCTTCTGCTGATGAGTCCCGCCGAGAACTGACGCCAGGTTGCAAATCGACGTCCTATATAGGCCACCGTTCAGTACACGGCGCATGCGCCGCCCATCACGGTTTCTGCCTTCCAAGACAGGGAGGTCGCGCTGCCCTTAGTGAAACACTGCTGGCAACGATATATCGCAATCAAGGCCGCACCGAAGAACGTTCAGTTTTGATGCGAGATAATACAGGATTCCACGTCTTGCTAAGAGGAAACCCATTGTATCTGTTGATTAAATTATCAGCCAACCTTATTTCAATCGCCTCTTTATAGACACTGTTCCAAAAACCGAAAATGTTGGCAACTACCACAGTTTCATCAAATTTCATACTGTGTCCCTCATTTAGGCAGTGTTCTGCTACCGCCGATTTTTCCGGCTGTTGTAGCCTCGTATGACGGCGATGTTCCACACACCTGTCATACACTGTGCGAATCGAACGGCCAATGTAAGCTTTCCCACATTGACACGGAATTTTGTACACACCGGGTTTCCTAAGCCCCAAATCATTTTTCACAGAGCCCTGATCTTAGAAGGTGGACGGAACACACTCTTAATGTTAAATTTAGCACTCTAAGTGATAACTCGTCTCAGAGTAAAAGCGGCGCATAAAGTTAAACTTTTTTTACGCGTACAAAATTCAAAACACCTTTGTATTAAACAAATTATGGCATGTAATTACTAATTAAACATTTCCGATTCTGAATAACTTCAAGAACTAGTATTTCATAATCAATAAAATTTTATCTCCTGAGAGAAATTATTAGTTTGCTAAAACGGATTAAGATTACAGTCAACTCGTGTCTGGACGATGACGTCACGAATCGACACTTGCTTCGAATGAACGAAATACCTGTACTGAAAAATACTGTCGTTGAGACATATACTGACTTTTATAACAAATTTGGTGCACCTTGCATCGCTACAGTGCCTTTTGCAATTGATAATCATTTTGGCGTGATTTTAATTTTATTGTACCCCAGTACAGCCGTAAGAAATTATCAGTAGGCCTCTGGACTTACGATCATTGTAGCACTAATAACACCAAGACTCCGTAATAGCGGATTCCAGATTTATACGTACACACCTAGTTACGAGTTAACAGGTGTAGAAACGTAGTTTGTCTGCTGAGTTGAGCGAGCGAGCGCAGACCTACCTTCGTGACGTACGAGCCGCGGCGGCATGTATGTGACGTCAGACACCGGGATGGCGCCATGGGCGTAGATGGTTACGACACGTCTGAAGTGGTCACCGGGGAGAGAGATGTGATATTGCCAGTGACGTCCGGAAGTATGGACAAGTGTACTTCCCGTAATAGTACGACGTCGACGTCCGATGCCCGTATCATCTCTCGCAACAGTTGAATTTTCACTCAGGAGCTGATGTTGTTAGCGTTAATCGTTGTCATTCGTTGTATTTGGAGTCGAGCGCCGCCTTGGAGGGGAACTCCATCAGGGGGCGGTAGGAGGGGCAGCTGTGCCGTACGCCACCGGCGTACCGTCGGCGTAACTAGGTCTCCATCACCAGCGTGTGGTTCGGGCCATCGTCGATGTCGTTACTCCACGTCATCGAGGGCGCCGCTGTTGTCGCGTCCCTATATTCCACTTCGTCTATAGGAGCCGAGGACGTCTCTGCGGCAGTCGTAGCGGTGTGTCCATTGCTGCGGGTGCACCTGGCTTCTAATTTTTTTAAAATTCCTTTGTTTCGTATTTCGGTTACAAGGACCATACAGCCAATAACGATTATAAATTGCCAAAAAGACATAATCGCACAAAAGTGAAATAGCGCAAAGTTACGAAGGTATCATACAAACACACTCTTAAAAGTGAAATAAAATTGCAATTACACAAACAACGGGCAGCTGGCAGCAGTGATGACAGTGACAATGGAGCAAAATTACAAACAGCACTATATAGCAACATTATGACAAACATGCATATGCTCTTATAGTAAAAGACAAAACATGAAAGGGCAGACACAATACATACAATAGTACAACAATAACTGAAGAACAAAATTGCAAATAACATTATATAACAATACGAGAAATGCAGCCTACAGACAGACGTACTTAAAGTAAAAGAAAAACCCAAAATGACAAACACAATACAACCAACGGTATGTACAATAGTGACATAAAATGCGCAAGAGAGCAATTCTGAAATTTTGGTTTACCGATGGTCTGCACGCAAAACTAAAACGCGAAATTACGCACCCGATTATGAACGGGGCTGATGCCATAGGAAAATGAAGACCTAAGCAACTCTAAATTAAATTTGGATACCGGTGGCTTTCATATTGTGTGTGAGCAAGTTATATTTATTGAAACCGCGGAGTAAAACTGGAACACTGATGGGGAGGGGGGAACCTCTCGCAACCAATTACTTATGCAAGTGTGATTGTGCAGTCGTCAACTTAAAACATGCCAATATGATGTGGTTAATACCTGCTATTGCTGCTGTGTCCTTATCACAGTGTCCAGGCGTGATAATCTTCAACCGGTATAGGTGCGCGGGATGACACCAGTGTCCCAGCCTCATGCGAATGATAGAAATCACATGATGTCTACGGAGCTGCACCGAGGCGAAGCATGGTCGAGAAGACATGTTCGGTTGTATGGCCGCCAGGTGAGCGCCCTTAGAGTGCTGAGAGACATGTCATTCACAGGTCCAAGCGCGATAAGCTGCCTGTCGTATGGTCGATGTGAGATCCATATAAGGGATTGGCGTTGGGTGTAACTGGCCTTCTGTAATACTCGTCTTGGCGAGGCGGCCAAAAGTTTCATTATGAAGAATGCCATGATGTCCTTTAATCCAGAGTAATTGGACGGCAATGCCCAAGATCTGCGCGTCTGTAATCGCCTCCAAGGCGTCCAGAACATATCTGTTGGTCTGTTTATTAAACGGGGGATGTTGCAATTTCTGCAACACGCTTTGAAAGTCCATAAGTATCAGGACGAACCTGAATGTTCCATAACGAATAGAGTCCCTGATGGCAAGCAGCTCCGCCGTATAGACAGGAGATTCAGTTGGAAGCGCAGACATTTGGTAGGCGCCACTAGAAGGACTGAAGACGGCGTATTCTACATCCGCCTCAGACTTAGAGGGGTCCGCATAGATATGAGCCTACTGCGGCCATTGTATACTGAGAAAATGCTCCAGGTCGCGAGTGATATTGGTCTCCGTTCGGAAATAAGACGGCTGGCATGCCGCTGCGGCTGAAGTGAAGAATAGACTAAACGGAAAACGTGAACTGGGGAGTTTTATGTCCTGTAGAATTAGTGGACAGAGATGGCGCTATTTCTCGTACCTGGAACTAATAAAGGAGTTATGTTCATTCGTCGTCTGAGGTGCCATTGTGTGTCTCCAGTATCGAACCACCGCCTTAAAAAAGGCATAATCAGATATCGAAGATCGACTGAGGAGAAAAATAGACAACGGCATGGCGACTGCTTCCACTAGCAGGGCGTTGGTGGGCGTTGACTTCGTGGCTACCAGAGAAGACGAATTATCTACAATGGGTGACATCGAGCTTGCGCAGAGTTGATTGTGTTGCAGTGCCGTAGACAATACTGCCGTAATCTAAGAGTGGATCAATAACATACAGAGTCGAGAGCATAATCGGTTCCGCTCCCCACCATACTCGGGCAAGCATACGCCAGATATTCACAGTATCATCCATCTTGTCAATGATGTACGCAACATTCCCCGTCCACGTGAGTTTGTTGTCGAAGTAGGCACATGCGAACGTAGCATGTGACCGAACAGGAAGTGTGTACGGGCCAAGCTGAAGTTTGGATGAGAAGTTAACTACGCTGTTTCCTCGTGGCTATCAAAACAGATTTGTCTCATGAGAAAGCGAGCCCATTTTTGAACTCCCATGCGGCCAACATTTCATATGCGTCGGTAAGCCTTAGGCGTGTCACCCAAAAGTGCGACGAGTGAGCTTATACATAGACGTCGTCCGCATACTGAAGAACTTTTGATGTTGGGGCTGAACAAAGTGTCTAGGTCCGCAAAATACAGGGTCTTTCCCAGGTTTCAGTACGGGCGCCATCCCTTCAGATGTCGTTAAAGATGTTGACAAGAACACATTTAGCATTGTGAGAGAAATTTAGAACCATGGAGTTGTGGATCTGCTCATAGTCGGGCAATTTATCTGACGAAGACGTCAGAGCCCCGTGGAGTTCGGCGAGAGAGAGCGTAGCGTGGTTAAACCATCTGGTAGACGCTGCGAAATTTATGGGTTCCTTCACGGCAATTGGAGGTGCGACAATGGCGGCAAACTCGTCTATCCCGGTCTACAACCGCTAAGGGAGGTACTGGTTTCCGTTTGAGCGAGTTTACCATCGCCCAAATACGTGCAACATGAGTGTGCACAGATAGTTTTCGCACAACTTCCTCCAGTGTTCTTTCTTGCGGGCATTGAGAAAGCGCAGCCGGTCGGAGTGGCCGTGCGGTTCTAGGCGCTACAGTCTGGACCCGAACGACCGCTACGGTCGCAGGTTCGAATCCTGCCTCGGGCATGGATGTGTGTGATGTCCTTAGGTTAGTTATGTTTAATTAGTTCTAAGTTCTAGGCGACTGATTACCTCAGAAGTCACATAGTGCTCAGAGCCATTTTTTGAGAAAGCGCATAGGTACCATAGTTCTCCCACGTGGTATGCCGTTTGAGACGACTGAAAGCCATTCTCCGTTGCGCCATCCAACACGAACTTTCAGGGTCCCACCAGGGAACTGGGGATCGGCTGGTGCCAGTCATCTTCCTCTTCTGAGAACTAGAATACGCTGCCGCCACATTGATATGATTCTTAAACACAATGTACCTTGATTGGGGGCGACGCCGCGGTGGGGAATGACGATAGTTGGGCATCCATTAGTGCGCCATACCATGCCTGCGTTACGTTCCATTTACGAGATTGCCTCTAGGCCGTGATAGGCGTTGCGGTGCAAGCCGATGTAAGAAGAGCTTAGAGGTTAGACCCAATAGGTTAGGGAAGACTAGACCATGTAAAAAAGAAGAAAGTAACGCCGAACATAGAGTCAAATCGACGTCTGAAGGTCGATGTCCAAGTAATGGAAGTAAGGTGGATGATAGAATCTCAAGGGTCCCATCACCAAACGTAATATTATAGGCACAGCCCCGCAGTCTGTTGTGCGCGAAATCCCCAAAAAGTAAGAATGGAGGTTCCAACTGCCGGAACAGTGCGTACCACCCTTCAAGGGGAATATACGACCTCGGCCGACAGGAAAGAGCCACGACAGTTAGGTGACCAACTAGCGTAGAGAGCCTCGCCGCTGTTGCTTGAAAGCTGTCTATAGCCTCACGGGGATATTTTTACTGGGGTGTGATACAGTCCATTATTGATGAAGAGGGAGGAGCCTCCTCGGCGTTTTCTCTGTCTTGGCGATAAACTTGATATCCTCGAAAACAGACAACAGAACCCAGTTGACACCACGTCTCTGAGATGGAAGCCATTGCTGTCTTCCGCGTCCAAAATTGTGTTGAAGAACTCCTGTATTGGCAACTACTCTTGAGGACCTTGAAGCCCGCCACAGCCGCTAAGCGTAAGTAGGATCGTCAATTGTTGTCGTAGAGGCTGTATCTGTAAAGTTCCAGGTGGCTCTGTCTTTGGATCTCCAAAAAGATGGATGATAAACGAGATAATCTTGTCCATGACGTATTCGTTGTTATTACAAAGTGGCGGCGGTTGTTGACTTATTGAGGAGTATATGGGTTGGGTGGCAACGGGGTTTGGGGGACATGATGAGAGACAGAATATTCGTGTCGAACGTCTGAGAAGCCCTGTCGCCAGATTGGCCTAGGAACACACCATTTCGATGGACTTCTCGTGCCAGAGATGGCACCCGATCTGTCTGCCAAATGGAAGTCATGTTGCCGATATACAGCGCCCTGAGGGAGAGAGCGTAACCGAGGCGACACCGGCGGTGGCGCTGGCCACGTAGAAGAATCTTGCAAAGCGACTATCGGTTACAGGGAATGTCTTGGAGGTGGAGGAGGGAAATCAAGGGAATTTTGGGGACTAGGAGGTTGTCGAACAGCAGCGGAGTATGAGAGTTGTGGGTTACCAATTACTGTCCCCGATATGGCGTAGGCTATTGCACTTCGGCGCTCTTGTTGATGGAAAAAGCTCGTGCATGAACGGTCCGTCACACCACCAGACAGTCCGCAGCTCGTGGTCTAGTGGCTACCGTTTTTGCCTCTGCATCACGGGGTCCTGTGTTCGATTTTCGGTCGGATTGGGGATTTTCTCTGCCGGGGGACTGGGTGTTTGTGTTGTCCTCATTATCTCATCATCATCATCATCATCATCATCATCATCATCATCCATGATAGTGGCTAGATTGGACTGCGTAAAAAATTGGAGTGTGGAAAAATTGGGACTTGGTACGGGCACTGATGACCGCGCAGTTAAGCGCCCCACAAACCAAACATCATCATCATCATCATCACACCACCTGACAGACTGGAATCAGCACCTTTTGTTCAAGATGTACATGATGATTCTTAATGTATCGTTTGATACTTGCGGCAGGATATATGCTCTCCATTGGGTCAATAATCTCCTAGTCTGTCAGGCTTAAGTCAACATCACGAGTAATGCCGTATGTATGGAGCAGGAAGTTGGGAATATAGACATCAGACTTACGATCTTTGGAAACAGGAACTTCTATCAATGTGTTGGCAGCCGCAGCAGTTTTCAGTTTTATATTGACTCTGTTTCTACGTGACGGACTAATGTCAACAGTTTCATGCTTGATATGAGAGTTACAGTGAAATAATAATTTGCCTAGTGACATAAGGTGAAGTTTGCCATCGTTCGTTTCTAAGCTCTCCACAAAAACACTATAGGGGCCTGCATCTGATCGACTGTACCGGTTGTTGACACTTGGCGTCACGACCGCAGCAGTGGAAGTTAACGGTTGACTCTATGAGTGTTCCGAGTTTGTCTGCACTGTACCATTACTAGGAGGGGGATCCAAACCCAGTAACCCACACATATCAATGGCTGGGACAGGAAGTGAGTCGACACGCAGCCGTTTCCTAAGGGGACAACTTTTCTGCTGCTGACATTTGGTGCATTGGCCTCAAGCATGAAGCTGGAAGAGTCGTTGGAATGGCTAACTTGCTGACTAACCTGATACAACTGTTGTCGTTGGTGGTGAGATTGCTGGAGTTTCTGTTGTTGTAGCTGCAACAGTTAAAATTGCTGCTGTTGAGCCAGTTGTTGCTGCTGATACTGCAGTTGATGGTGATGCAGAAGCTGCTGTGCGGGATTGGTGGTGGTGGTGGTGGTGGTGGTGCTGTTGGCGTTGGAGACGCTGTGTGTCGGGGAGTCGTAATTCACCGTGCTGGATCTCACCATGGTTGTCGAACATCGGTAGCAACGTTCGTGCGTGTTGAAGGCAGGTTTCTAGTGCCAACTATATGACCTGAAGCTTGCCAGGAGGATCACCCATTTTACGGTAAACTATGTAGCACTACCGCCGCTGACGTATGACAAAGAAACACAATCCGGCGTACGCCACGCTGTATGTAAACCATTCTCCTCGGAAACCGACGATATCAGAAGGGAAATGTTAGGAAGAACGCGAAGAGTACGGAGCACCAACCTCGTTCGAGAAACGTAAACAAAGCACGGTCACGCGGAGCGCACTAGCTTGAACGTCCGAACGTGGCGACAGACGGAACCCGTGCACCTGGTTGAGACGGTGCGTCGCGTAGTCGTCATACATGTTCTGTAAGGCCTCTTCCGGTAGGACGGCCTCAGAAGCGTTGGGGGAATACGGTTTCTCGTTCAGAGACCGTGCGCTGCTTCTTCTTGCGCCGTTCACATGAACATTGCTTACATGTCCGTCCCTTTGTGTCGGAAGACGGAAGGGGATCGCGTCGGTTCGAGATGAAGGCCGTCTCGGGGACGGTGAGCAATGTGACTTGCATCTCATCGGCCGGAAGGGGATCGGCAGTCGGGCAGTGAGCGTTACGTGTCGAACCCGACGTTATCCGTTGCAGATCGAAGACAGACTGGTATGTGGTCCGGCTGACGATGGTCAGTGGACGGAGATGAGAGCACTGATGCGTAGCTGAGCGGTAAAACCGTCGGAGTCGGAGACGCCACAGCAGCGGCCGACAGTTAGATGATGTGTCGCAGAAGACACTCAGATCTGAGATGGCATTCTTTGCCACACCTGGAACAGATCTTGGCTTGGCCACCGTATAAGTTATAACGACTGCGGTATGCCCGCTGATGTGTACATAAGACGGCACGTGGTAACGGAGATAGGCAGCGGTCGTAAACTGTGAAGAATTGGACTGCGCCCGGCGTTCGGGAGCGTGACCATGTACAGTACCTCAGGGGCGGAAAGTCGCGATAACGTCTTCCTTTACCTAATGGTAGTTCGAAGACTAGTACGGTGGGCATGACCAAGCCTGCATGGTCGACAGTGACCGCGCCGGCATTGGCATCGGCGTGGCAAAAATGTAGCCCACGTCTGGTGTCGCAAAGTATTCGTTCGCACACCGCGTTATTGAGGACTTTGACGTACACCGTGCTACTGAAGATGGAGAGATCCGATGCCCAAAATGTCGGAAACTGGGATGTTAGCTTCGTCGCGTTCCACTACCAAAGACTTTGGACGGGTGTAATCACAAAAGGTATATCGTAGCGTGGATTTTGGAAAACGACTTCCCGTAAGTAAGTAAGTAAGCGATATGTATGTGAAGTAAACTACAGCAAACGCGAGGCAGAAATACATTGTAACCTCCCCACAAAAATTAATAAATAATAATAATTATGGATAATGATTCTGAGCCAAGTGTAACCTCAGAACAAAATTGGTTCCCATTTATAATCTCCGTGCAGAAATGCATTCACATTTAATGTACCCACAAAATTCTTTTCTCATTTAATGTAAGCTCGAAACAGAAAAATTCCTAAACCTCGTGATAAAAAATAAATTCAGTAACCTGGTAAATTTTGGACGACAGCAGTGCTGCGTTATGGCCCTGTAACATCATTCTGAATAAAAAAAAAGGAAAAATTCTTACCTCAATAAAAACGGCGACTATCTGCTCTTACAATAACTTTTTTTTCCGGCACAGCTCTGTGCAATGCTGGTCGATAGATTTGTCATTTATGAAAGGAAGCAAATGATTTTTCTTTTGCAACAATCGGAATGATCATGGATTGGAGAAATTAGTAAATTCTGTAAATTGAAATGAATGCTTGTAAAAAAAATTACTTTATATGACAAAGATTATTATTAGGACATTTTTAAAAGATTTACATGGGAGTTCACATAACATTACTAGATATGCGCGAGGCTGCTTTTTACCTTATACAATAATACTCAGGCTCCGGCATCGCTGCACCGCGACCGGGCCAGCCAACACGATACACCAGACCAGAGCAGACTCCATACCAGACAAGCGCAGACTAGCAACAACTTACTACTACAGCTACACAGTACCTACTCAGTCAACACTGCTCTCTGGCCAGCGATTCTCTTATACCTTGCATATCGCAGGCAGCGCATGAGCAATACATCGAAATTACATCTGCTCGGACCTCTTACATAAAATTACATCTGCTCGGACCTCTTACAACATAGCATGTCCGCTCCAGCACGGCTGCAAAAGTCTGACTGTGATCACACGGTCACGACACCGCTTCATCCAACGCCGCCGAAAAATCCCTCATACTTTACGCCTGAACAGTACGTTACTCGCTCTTAGCGTCCATAGCGCCGAAAGGGATGACGTCACTCAGAGTATTCATAGTCGCACAGCTGCGTCCCTTCTCTGAGTTGTTCGTAACGCAGGTAACCATCATTTGAAGCACTCGACATTTTCTAGTTATCGCAGAAGGAGCACTACAAAACATGCGTTCGTCCCTTTTTTGCATAACTGCACGCATTCGAAGAAAAGTGACATACATTAAGTGCAAAATGGTTCAACTGGCTCTCAGCACTATGGGACTTAACTGCTGAGGTCATGTCCCCTAGAACTTAGAACTACTTAAACCTAACTAACCTAAGGACATCACACTCATCCATGCCCGAGACAGGATTCGAACCTGCGACCATAGCGGTCGCGCGGTTCTAGACTGTAGCGCCTAAAATACTTACAGTGTGCTATAGGCCACTAGAACGTAACTGGCCGGCACTGGTGTAAGCAAGGGATTAGTGTGGCATTCGTATCTTCATCTTCACGACTTGCGTGCGGTAAATGTAGAAACATGAACTCTGGTGACATTATTAACAAATGCGTCCAAACAGAACCAATATCCTGGTTTCCGAAGGGCAAACACTGGTGGCTGTCTTTCAGAGAATGAAGAATGTGTACGAGACAGCACGTCTGTCGAAGACCAAGCCACCACAAGGGGTGCCTGTGATAATGCATGTCCCCACATTGCAAATGTCGTAACGCAGAAGTTACGCAAAGTCAAGTGGGAGATACTAGAGCATCCGCCCCATTGTCCTGATCGCTCCCCATGCGATTATCACGCCCTTCCGTCCCTGAAAAAAGGCCACGAAGGGTCGAAAATTTCTGTCGGACGAAGATGTGCCGCTGGCACTGGACTTGTTCACGCACCAAGACACGGTGTTTTAGCACACAGATATCATCAACCTGGTGCCTCGGTGGGATGCCCACAGCGATTTTGCGTGATTGGCAAACTGGTTGTGGACTGTACGGTGTTTCGAACGGAAACTTTTTGGTCGCCCATTATAGCACGGATAAAATAAAATGTAAAATGTAAGTCTTGCAGTTATGTCATACATTATCTTGTCCCATACTATACGAGCAGTAGTCATAAAATTTTTTAATTATAACTCGTATGGTATCACATATTGATACCACCCTGCACGGGGTATCACAGTTGGCAATAGAATTGCAAGTATCTGTCCAACGCAGATAGCGGTCGGGTGGCTCTGGGCTACGAGCTGCCGCCGTGATACAGGGTGGCTGGCCGCAGCGTTCTGAGTCACTTCGCTATGCTATGCGGACGCCGCCTAGTCGGACTCCATCGTCCGTGTCTTACAGCAGTGAGCCTCATCCTTGTTGACATTGTGATAACTGGACTCTGTTTCTTGCTGATTATCTGTAATGATTCGTGGAGAAATAAACGTTAAGTAAATCTTCTGTTTACTATGTCAGCTCATTCGTTATACCTTGTCACAGTCCGTGCGGCTCCTCCCGTCGGAGGTTCAAGTCCTCCCTCGCGCATGGGGATGTGTGTATTGTCCGTAGCGTAAGTTAGTTTAACTTAAGTAGTGTGTAGCCTTAGGGACCGAGGACCTAAGTAGTTTGGTCCCATAAGACCTTACCACAAATTTCCAAATTTTTCATTCGTTGTCATTTCTGCTCTTGTCTAGCTTTCCTACGACAACAGATGCCGCACCACTCTGTCGCTCATCTCTTCTTACCCTTGTGTACGAAGTCGTACGCAACAAGATCGAAAAAATAAAGTTAGGTAAATAATTTCTTTTGTTTGCACTCTTGGTACACAATGAAATACCCTCACTACAGTACCGTAGCACGCCGCTAAAGGCGCCAAAATATGCCGTCGCATCCCCATTAATTTTTGTTTATGGGACTTCACTGCTAAGGTCATCAGTCCCTAAGCTTACACACTACTTAACATAAATTATGGTTCAAATGGCTCTGAGCACTATGGGACTTAACATCTTAGGTCATCAGTCCCCTAGAACTTAGAACTACTTAAACCTAACTAACGTAAGGACACCACACACATCCATCCCCGAGGCAGGATTCGAACCTGCGACCGTAGCAGTCCCGCGGTTCCGGACTGTAGCGCCTAGACCCACACGGCCACCGCGGCCGGCCTAACATAAATTATCCTAAGGACAAACACACACACCCATGCCCAAGGAGGACTCGAACCTCCGCCGGGATCAGCCCCACAGTCCATAACTGCAGCGCCTGAGACCGCTCGGCTAATCCCGCGCGGCATCCGCATTAATAAAGTGGAGTATCGTGCGGTAATAAGTTTTCGGCAGAAGAGGGAAAGTTGGCCACACACAGCAGTATGGTTCAAATGGCCCTGAGCACTATGCGACTTAACTTCTGAGGTCATCAGTCGCCTAGAACTTAGAACTAATTAAACCTAACTAACCTAAGGAAATCACACACATCCATGCCCGAGGCAGGATTCGAACCTGCGACCGTAGCGGTCGCTCGGCTCCAGACTGTAGCGCCTAGAACCGCACGGCTACTCCGGCCGGCCACAGCAATATAAAGGCAAGTGGACTAACAAGGTAGAATTCTCACTCCTTCCACCAGTGGTTTCCAGTTCTGCTACCGAGTACACCATTCTTCTGTTCCGCCAGCCATTGTTCACAGAAGCTTAGCCAGGAGGATAATCCCTGCAAGGGCTCGTCCGACTGCCCATGCGGCCCACTAACTTGAGACCCTATAAATGCCCAGCAGCTCTTCCAGAACGCTCTAAAATACATTCTGTTACCTCTCCAGGTAAAACGGATTCTCGTGGTCAAGACCAGTTGCATTTAATGGAAGAACCTACTATAAGAATGAGATGTTAGAGAGATGTGTTACCTCCATTCCTGCTCGCTACCCCTAGCCACTCACGTAAACAAGGCGCAGTACAGATGGAAAGTCGAGAAATAAAACTGGATCGAAAACTAAATGAAGCAAGACAGTCTCATATGCAAAATCAGTATGCAACTAGGATAAAATGTGAGGCGAAAGACCTGAAACAGGCCACCACCTTACAGTGTTTCTATTCAAAACGTGAACTGTGTCTGGGATCGACTCGACGTTTGGTAGTCAAATTCGCGTCTATGTATGGTGCAGTCACGATGGTGTATTTGTGATAAGAAGATAATGAGGGGTGATGGTAACATGTTAAATATTCGGAATACATACGCTTCCTTTCAACAACATTACACGCCAAAGAACACTATAGTTCTATTAAAATTACATGATAGTTGACACTTCACACGTTGGAGCTGTTTTCCTCAATGAGAGCGCTCAACGTGACTCCCGAACCGTTCAGCGTTGACAAACTGCCACAGAATTGTCAGTTCTCTTCCAGTTCATTGTTCAACTTTTATTTCTTGATGTATTTGTACCCAGAACCTGGCTCGGCCCTTTTATTTCGTATTTCATCATACATGATAAAAACACACACACACACACACACACACACACACACACACACATACACATACTCTTCATACCCAGCACTAACGAAACACTACTGGATGCTTCCTTATAGACGCGATTCAGCGTCACATATACACGGTTCATTAGAGTCATATGTGAACAATGTAATGCAGTGTAATGGCGTAGCGCAGTGGTTAGCGTATTAACCAGATGTATAGAAAGTCGTTATGTTCGAATCCTGTCAAAGGCAGATACTTCTTTTTAATCTCTAAATCCGATCAAAAGACTTTGATTATTATTTTTATTCACTTGATTGGGTTAAATGTAATATTTTTATTTCTAATACATTGTTGCGTCATTTTCATCATTGTAGCTGAATTTATTTGCTCTTATTCTTGGTCCTTTCTTTCGTTTGAAATCGGCGTGTATCGTCTATAATGCGCAACTAAGTGCCATGCCCATCGGTTGGTAACGCGGCAGCTCATGTAGCCATTGTGAGTATAGTTTCAGGCAATCAGTGATAGCCAGAAATTACAGCTCGCTTTTAGCGATGAAACTGAAATTTTTCAGTCTTGAGTTTGCTCGTAGAGGTTTAGTTGTGCCACAGATTGTTAACCACCGGTTTTTTAGGTTACAGTACACATCACGAGGTTGTGGTTAGATTATGACACGAGTTTAAATTCAGGGCTACACAATGCAGCGACGCCGTTCAGTCACCGGTAACTTTAAATCAGCTGTCGATACAGTGTCTCGCATTTCCGTCGTACCTCACGGCGTCCGCTTCCAACAATGCTCCGCGTTACACATTAACAGCATTTGTAAACTGACCCGGCGCGCGTGTGTGTGTGTATGTCGCCTTTAAACGAGCGGTAGCCGGCAGTCGATGTGGCAACACTGTAGTGACAAGTGACAGGCGTCAACTGTCAAGCACCACAGGGCATCTGTCCCTGCACGAGCGAAGATTGGCAGCGGACAGCTCCAGTTCGTGAGCTCCACACAGCTCCACAAAATATTTAACCTTCAGGTATTCCAGCCAGTCAGAAGCAGAGTACAGTACTAATGGAGCTTCTGTAGGCTGTTGCTTCCTGGCCGGATTTTTAGAAGTTTCCGTGGAAGGGTTATCGGCAAATACTGGACACTGTGGGAAATCACAAGCCTGTGAAGCAGCCATGAAGCTAAAGCAATAACCCGTTTAGGAGGATTAGGGGAAGACGAGTCCATAGCCACGAGAATGGAGAACACCTCCATCCCCCGGATACTGGCTGTGCTATGGTGGACACAACAGCCACCCGACACACACTCAGGCGTGCCGAGGAAACGATATGTTGCACATCTAAAAATTCCCATCCAAGAGAATGGAGCACTTCACTAACTCTCCTGTACTGATCGAACAGTCTGGTAATAAATCCAGGAACACATCTTTGAGTCCTTCAGTGGTTTGCTTTAATCCGATGTAATGGGAATAGTGCTCAAGAGTTGGTCGCGCGAGCTTCCAGTTAGCGGTCATAATTATTCAGACAAACATGATACATTATATTTCCCTTCGTATTAGTGATTTTAGTAATATTATAGCACTGGTATAAAGTAAATACAAGTTCCTGAAACTAAATGTCCAACGTACTTCTAAAGAACACTACAGATACAAACGTAAGAATTAACAAACACAATAAAAAAACGTACAAAATTATTGGGACACATTTCTTTCTACTTATTGTGCAAACGTTCAGTATCTGGTAGGCATTCCTTTCGTCTTAATTACTTCTCTGAGCTGACTTGGAATGCTCTCCACTAATTTTCAGGTGTATTCGGGAGATATTTTCTACCACTCTCCTTGTAGTCTGTTTTTCAGCTGTTCTCTAGATGTTATTGGTGTTTTCCTTATTGCTTTGTCAAGTTCGGCCAAATCACATTCAGTTCTGGTGATTGAGGGGCAGATGAAGCACCTTTTGACAGTTAAACAATAACCACATTCTCACATCATAGGTCTTATGTTTCAAGTCGTTACCTTGATGAAACGTAAAATGTTCCCCAGTCCCCATGTTTTCGGCGCTCTTTTGCTAATTGTCTCTTAGTATTCCGAGGTACTGCAAGTCCTCTGTTTTATCCTCAATAGAGATCAATTCGCTGACTCCATTTGCCGTCATGCACCCACACACGATTACGTATCCACCGCCTTACTTCACAGCTGCTTTGAGATCGTCCTCTTGAAGCTCAGTATTAGGTTGCCGCCAAACAGTATTTATTTTACTTATGAAGGGCTTCCGTCTTGCAATACGACCGTGAAAGCTAGCTCTTCTGAGCACCGTCCGTATTGTTTCACGTTGCACTTTCTTTCCCATGTCTTTGGCAGTTTCAGTAGTGAGTTTTGGAGTACTTAACTTGGGCTCCTTAACTTGGGCTCCTTAACTTGGGCTCCTTAACTTGGGCTCCTTAACTTGGGCTCCTTAACTTGGGCTCCTTAACTTGGGGTCCTTAACTTGGGGTCAACGTTCGTGGACGTCCTGTATGCGGTAAATTATCAATCCTACTCTACTGGCCATTAAAATTGCTACACCACGAAGTTGACCTGCTACAGACGCGAAATTTAACCGACAGCAAGAAGATGCTGTGATATGCAAATGATTAGCTTTTCAGAGCATTCACACAAGGTTGGCGCCTGTGGCGACACCTACAACGTGCTGACATGAGGAAAGTTTCCAACCGAATTCTCGTACACAAACAGCAGTTGGCCGGCGTTGCCTGGTGAAACGTTGTTGTGATGCCTCGTGTAAGGAGTAGAAATGCGTACCATCACTTTTCCGACTTTGATAAAGGTCGGATTGTAGCCTATCGCGATTGCGGTTTATCGTATCGCGACATTGCTGCTCGCATTGGTCGAGATCCAATGACTGCTAGCAGAATCTGGAATCGGTGCGTTCAGGAGGGTAATACGGAACGCCGTGCTGGATCCCAACGGCCTCCTATCACTAGCAGTCGAGATGACATGCATCCGCATGGCTGTAACGAATCGTGCAACCAAGTCTCGATCCCTGAGTCAACAGATGGGGACGTTTGCAAGACAACTATTATCTGCACGAACAGTTCGACGACGTTTGCAGCAGCGTGGACTATCAGCTCGGAGACAATGGCTGCGGTTACCCTTGACGCTGCATCACAGACAGGAGCGCCTGCGATGGTGTACTCAACGACGAACCTGGGTGCACGAATGGCAAAACGTCAGTTTTTCGGATGAATCCAGTTTCTGTTTACAGCATCATGATGGTCGCATCCGCGTTTGGCGACATCGCGGAGAACGCACATTGGAGGCGTGTATTCGTTATCGCCATACTGGCGTATCACCCGGCGTGATGGTATGGGATGCCTTTGGTTACACGTCTCGGTCCCCTCTTGTTCGCATTGACGGCACTGTGAACAGTTGACGTTACATTTCAGATGTGTTACGACACGTGGCGCTACCCTTCATTCAATTCCTGCGAAACGCTAGATTTCAGCAGGATAATGCACGACCGCATGTTGCAGGTCCTGTACGGGCCTTTCTCGATACGGAAAATGTTCGACTGCTGCCCTGGCCAGCACATTCTCCAGATCTCTCACCAATTGAAAACGTCTGGTCAATGGTGGCCGAGCAACTGGCGCGTCACAAAACGCCAGTCACTACTCTTGATGAACTGTGGTATCGTGTTGAAGCTGCATGGGCAGCTGTACCTGTACACGCCATCCAAGCTTTGACTCAATGCCCAGGCGTATCAAGGCCGTTATTACGGCCAGAGGTGGTTGTTCTGGGTACTGATTTCTCAGGATCTATGCACCCAAATTGCGTGAAAATGTAATCACATGTCAGTTCTAGTATAATATATTTGTCCAATAAATACCGGTGTATCATCTGCATTTCTTCTTGGCTTAGCAGTTTTAATGGCCAGTAGCGTATTTTCCTCCCGAAATTTTCTGATTACGGGGGTAACTGTACTTTTCTTCATTTGTAGCATTTCAGCAATTTCACAACTTTTGCCTTTAGCATGGCGAAAAATTACTAGCTTCCGCTGTTCGAATGTGCTCTCTCTTCCTCTGCGGCTCATCGTTACATCAGCTGTACACAGCACACTGCCACGCTGAATGTTTACATCCACACTGTCCGTAACTTCTCTATACATGACCTCTGTAGGAAAAATGAGTGTGCCGGCCGAAGTGGCCGTGCGGTTAAAGGCGCTGCAGTCTGGAACCGCAAGACCGCTACGGTCGCAGGTTCGAATCCTGCCTCGGGCATGGATGTTTGTGATGTCCTTAGGTTAGTTAGGTTTAACTAGTTCTAAGTTCTAGGGGACTAATGACCTCAGCAGTTGAGTCCCATAGTGCTCGGAGCCATTTGAACCATTTTTTTTTGAAAAATGAGTGTGTTGACGCAAGGGACGGCGTTCGGATGTTCCAGGGTCACTTCACTTGTTTCCTAAACGTGAACATTTTACTGTGCTGCTGACCCGATCAGCGACATTAACAATAAGTTAGCGTGTACACTATTGTCTTAGAATAATAGAGCCAATGTGTCGCAAAGGCTTGTTATTAATGAGTGTCCGAATAATTATGTGAATCACTGTACGTGCGTTATTGCACTTTCACAGACTCTTCCGGTAATCCGCTGTCTACCATTCATCTTCGCTGCGAATGACGTTATGCGCCCGTTCCACCTGTGCATTACGTACAGCAGTACGTTAGTGGTTGGAACTACGACTGCCAGTGCAGACGCTTAGACGGATACGGGGGCGATTTGTTGGCGATTGAGGAGCATGAGGGAGCGTCGGCTGGACAAGTGTTGAGCTCCTCCCCTCCCCCTCCCCCTCGAGGGCGGCTGCGGCGGCGCTGCTGATGAAGACAGATGGCGCGCTCGCCTTCCGCTCCGCGCAGCTGCGCCCTCGCTTGTTCCCTTCTGCCGCTGCAGCTTCTTGCAGCTCGAACAAAATTATCCCTGCGCCCATTTATCGATCAAACGCTGAAAGTGTAGTGAGGTTATATTCATGTTACTACCTGTATTGTAGTCTTTAGTCCTAAGACGGGCTTGATGTTGTTACCTAACTAGCCCATCTCGTACAAGTCTCTGCATCTGTACATACGAGGGATGAACGCAAAGTTTTAACTATCGCAGTCGTCCTTCCCCCGCACCACTTTAGAATGGGACAGAGAATGGGCGGAATCAGACTGTTACGTCCAATTTGTTGGGTCACCTTTAACGCTGCTGGTTACTCCATATGTTTCCATTGCTTTCTTCGTTCCTTTCTCTCGGGATCACGGTGATACACGTATAGCTCGTCCTGGGACCCTCGATGAATATGGGCCTCACATCGATCTTGTGAAGTGACGCTAGTCGCCTTGTGCGACATATATTGCGAACACTCAGCTGACTTGGGCCAGGTGGGAATCCAGCATATGAATGAAATGGCATCCAATGAAGCCCTTAACTTTGTCATGTGTTATGGACAGCGTGGCTATATTTCAATAAGCAGATACGAATTATTAAAGTGGTCTGAAATAGTAACTACCTCCCTACCGGAGACACTACGACCCTTAAGACCTGCAGTGTCACGTACTGCGACGCACAACACTCGTTGGCCTCGTACGCATACTTGGCGATTAGGCAGCTAAACATGTCGGGTGGATCTGCCTCACAAAGCTGCAACATTTCCGCTCTTGCCTCAGTTCTGAGGGCTTTTTGAACGCGTCTTAGTAGTCGCGGAACCCAGTGGGTGGCAACCTTTGTCAAGTTCAAAATGTTATACTGGACGTACGAAATTGATCCATGAAAGATATTCCACTTTTTCCACAAACACGCTGGTCTTCGAGCTCCAGGTCGTTCACTTCTATTGCAAATACCGGTTCTCCGAAGACAGATGGTGTCGAATTTTGTTCTTCGTCGTTCAGGCTTCTTTGACTGCACCAGATGTCTCTGCGCCCCCTGACCACTCTGTCCTGTGGCTCTGAGTTATTACCATATGCTTCCACCAACTCAGTGTCGATTGGTGCAGCGTTTGTCTCCTTCGGAATTACAAAATGTGTTATCGCATGATACTTCGCTCTTCTAGCGGCGTGCTACGGTACTGGAGAGCGGCTATTTCGGTGCACCCCAGGCTGGAGAGATCTATCTGCAAACAAACAAAAAATTAAATACCGAAATTTATTTTTTCCGGTGATAATTAAAATTTTACGGTTACCCTTCGGCATTACTGCGACTTAAATACATGTGAAGCTGCTTATGTATTCAAGCTACGGCTTTCCTCCGTAACCAAATTAATGACATCTGTATTTCTCAGGGTGTGTCTCATGAACCTATTCCTTCTTTAAGTGAGGTTTCATAACGGTATTTTCTTCCCTATCCGATTCAACACAATATTAATTATCCGACTACCCATTTATCTTCAGCATTCTCTTGTTGCTCCACATTTCGAAAGCTTCTGTTCTGTTCTTGTCTATACTGATCGTCATCCACGTTTCACGTCCGTAGAAGACTCCAACTTAATGAAATACTTTCAGAAAAAAAACTTCCCGACAATCAAATTCATATTCGATGTTAAAATATTTGTCTTTCACAAAAAATATTTTCTTCCTATAGGCAGCCTGCCTTTTATACGAGTATCCTCTTATTTCGTTGACAAAATAGTAAAACTCGTTCCTTATTTTCAGTTATTCACTTAGAAAACTAAATGTCACAGACGCACTTATTTCGGTCTGACTACACTCTGTTACTCTTTTCCACTTTCATATTACATTCTATTTTCACGAAACTACTCGCCTTGTTCAACTGAACTTCCAAGCTATTTGCCGTCTTTTTTGACAGCATTAAAATTTCTTCGGCGAACCTCAAAGACTTTATTTTTTTCCCTGAACTTTAATCCACTCTTCCAACATTAATTTTCAGTTTTCTTTACTGACTGCTCTATGTACTGATCAAATAAACTTGGGGAGAGCGGAGGGACAAGCTGCAATCCTGTCTCAATCCTTATTCAGCTACTGCCTCCTTTTCAGCCCTCCAATTCTTATAATGTCTGGCTTCTGTGTAAGTTGTACATCGTGGTTTGCTCCATGTGGTATCCCTATTATCCCAAATAACTTCACAATTTTCGAAGACTGTATTGCAAACAACATTAGTAACCGTATTATGAAGAAAATGCATGTTTTTAAAAATATCATGGAACACTGAAATAAAATACATCAATTTTGTTACGCAGTTACATCTGCCATATAGCTGACTACAAGCGTTCTGCACATTTTGAATGTCAGTACATCGCTAGTACTGAGATACCTTACTCAAATACTGTGGATTTTTCTCATAGATGACTGAAAGCCTGTTAAAACATGTTCCTAGACACCTCAATATTTGCCTTTGCCACCTGAACTGAACTTGGCTTAAAAATCTGAACAAACAAATGCAAGTCAATTTCGCTTGGTTATGACACTTCTCCAGCAGAAACGTAGAGTTGAACAGACCCCCTTTGTTGCAGCCGGCACCTTGCTGAGCCCTATAATAAACCCTCCACTGAATGTCTCTTCACGAGACACGATTCTAGGCCCTGTTTCTATAAACAACCGGATGATCCAACACTTGGACATTTCCCAGGGTCTTCAACCACTTTTGGCTTATGGGTGCTATTCCATCATAATGGTGAGACAGTATAGTTATCCTCGTTCTTAAGCCGGGGAAGAACCCATCGTCTCTCGACAGGTACTGGCCGATTAGCCTGACAAATGTGCTTTGCAAACTGTTCGAGAGGATGTTTAGCTTCAGATTACGTTGTGTACCTGAATCTCGAGGCCTTTTGTCCACGTGTCAATGTAGCTTCCAAGCAAGACGATCTCCATATACTCAGATTGGAAACAACCATCCGACATGCTTTTACTAACTGCCGACATCTTTTCGCGGTCTTCTTTCACTTTCATAAGGCATGCGCCATGGCTTGGCGTGATCACATTTTAGTTACTCTCCATGACTAGGGCTTCCGTGGACCGCTTCCGATTTTCATCCGCGAGTTTTTATCTAACCGGCTCTTCTGGGTTCGAGTGGCCGCTTCACTCAGCGCTCCTCGGTCCAGGAGAATGGTATACTACAGGGTTCTGTGCTAAATGTCACACTCTTCCTCATAGCCATCAATAGGCTTGTAACCTGTTTGGCCTCTGGTTACCCCGGCATTGTATGTCGACAAATCTTGCATCTGGTGCAGCTTCCACTCTCTGGCATCTGCTGAGCGCCGGATCCAAGGCGCCATCCGACGGGACTCTGGGTGGGCCACTTCCCATGGCTTACAGTTTCCTTCCCCCAAAACGCGGATTATGCATTTTTGTTGTCAACCCACAGTACACCCCAATCGCGAACTTTATTTAGGCGACCAGCTCCTCGAGGTTGTGTCCCGTTTCTCGCTCCTTATTTTTGATAAAAAGCTGACATGGCTGTGGACTCATGAACTTAGCAGTTATGTCCCATAAGAATTCACACACATTTGAACGTTTTGACAAGGCTGTCTCATATTCGCCACATAAAGACAACATGCATGCGGATCCTTAATGCTCTCCAGCTCCTGGCCCACACATCATGGTCTGCAAACCATACCACTCTCCTCCATCTTTACCATGCTCTGGTCTTGTCCAGACTAGATTATGGTACTCTGGTTTATGGCTCTGTACCTCCTTCCACTTTGCAACTACTTGACCCTGTTCACCATTGTGGGGTGCATCTAGCTATCAGTGCTTTTCGCACTAGTCTCGTTGATAATCTTCTCACAAAAGTGGGGATTCCCCCCTCTACAAATAAGACGGAGCCAACTCCTTGTTACTTACGCAATCCCTATTCGCCAATTCCCTGACCATCCCGTATACCCTGTCCTGTTTGCAAACGATCAATGTGTCCTTCGTGACAAACGCCCACGGGTGGGATTGTCGGTTGGCAAGCGTCTCACTTCCCCTCGTCGGGATCTCCATTTCCACTCACTGGAGTGCGCCCCGTGTGTTTCCTCCTATACCTCCCCTTGGATGGTGCCTAGACCACGGATTAGGACCAACCTAAAATTATCAAATAAGCAGCAACCAGTCGCAAGATCATGTTTTCTTTATTTAATTTTGCATATCGATCTCAACTGATTAACAGCCATCATCTGTGCTCTCAACGTGTATGTTCCCTGAGTGTTATTACTCAGGGAACATACACGTTGAGGGCACCGATGATGACTGTTAATCAGTTGAAATCGATATGCAAAATTAAATAAAGAAAACGTGATCTTGCGACTGGTTGCTGCTTATTTGGTAATTTTATGGTTTACGGTCGCTGCTCAACTTGGGAACCATATGGAGCCCCCCATTCAGTAGGGCCAACCTGTTCCAAGGTCCTAAGGTCTCTGTCACGCCTGTGGTTTTCCAGTGTCTTGTATGTGCCATGTTTGCATAATTCCAGGGTGCCACCATTTTTTTCACTGATGGTTCTAAGACAGTCGATAAGGTAGGATACACTTTCAAGTCTCCTACTGGCGTAGAACACCATTTATTGCCGGAATCATGTTGTGTGTTCACAGCGGAGCTTCTAACCATTCACAGAGTCCTACTTTTTGTCACAATGTTTTAATTTGTTCAATGAGCAGCCTGCAGGCTATCGATCGATGCTAGTATCGTCACCCTTTGGTCTCTGCTATCCACGACCTTCTCTTTGCCCTGGCCGTGCCCGCGTGTTCCGTTGTCTTTCCCTGGGTCCCAAGTCATGTGGGCATCCCAGGGAATGAACAGTCTGACCGTTTGGCTAGAAAAGCAGATACTTAGCCCCCATTCCCTTTCATGATTCCAGCTGCGAATATGTGGAACTACGTCAAATCTCTCTTTGCCCAAAAGTGTAATGGCATCTGGTGCGTTACTGCTCATGGTAATAAACTCCGCTCAGTCAGGGAGTCTACTGCAGCTTGGCGCTCTTCCGTCCGCTCCTCTCGGAAGGAGTTCACTGTTTTATGCCGTTTACGCATTGGTCATACCCAGCTCACCCATTGTTTCCTCCTGCGTTACGACCCACCCCCATCATGTGGTTGTGGAGCCAGACTCACGGTATCCCGCATATCGGTGGAATGTCTCCTTCTTTTGGCCCTTCGTGCTAAGTATAGTCTCCCCGGTTCCTTGATTTTAAATTAGCAGACAATTCACCGACGGTTGAACTGGTCCTCAGTTTCCTCCGTCAAAGTTGTTTTTATTTCCAGTTATAAGGTTCTAATTTAGTCTTGGAGCAGGGACCCCATGACCACTCCCCCATGGACAGACCGCCTTTTTTTCCAGTTTTTAAGTTTGGTCACGTTTTATATGCCTTTTATTGTGTGCTTTAACTTCACTGTTTTATAATTTGATTCCCCTGACTGGATCCGTACACTTTTAGCTGACCCTCTTTCTCCTGTGAGTAACTTCGGCATCGCGGGACTGATGACGTAGCCCTCTGGCCCCATAAACCCTCTAAATTAAACAATCAATCAGTCAACCACACCAAGGCAAATATTCAAGTTGTGGATCAGACCTCGTTTCCTGCCGAAGGGGTGGACTAGCGGCCGGCGTTCGGTGCAACAACTTGGAGGCTGCGTGATGACGCGTTTGTGCATTCAGTTTGTTCCTGAATGCTCCGTCTACAACCCTTCGAAGTTGTCCGTATCTTTGTGCTACACCCCGTACACTGGGTGAACCTGAACACCGGCGACAAAAGTTTAGAGATTGTACAGAGAGATTTTCGCCTGTTTTAATATAAGGAATCCGTTGTCTCCGATGTCTTACCTACTATAGAAATTTACATGAGTTCCGACAACTACGATCGCGTGAAACCAAATTCGCCGAGTTCGTCCATGAGACCCAGGAACAGGACATAGCGGCGCCTGCTCGGATGCCGTGTTCTTTGACTTAAAGAAGGTGTTCGACGGAGTTCCGCATTACCGCCTATTGAGCAGAATAGGAGCGTACATAATATCAGGCCAGCTTGTGACTGCACTGTAGAATTTCTAGCAAACAGAACAAAGCAAGACATTCGCAACGGAGAGAGATCTTCAGACATAACAGACATAACTTCGTCCGTACCCCAAAGGAGTATTACTTCACTATTAAGTTTCACAATATAAATAAATGTTCTAGTAAATAACGTCGAAGTTCCATGAGGTGGCTTTTCGTGGATGGTACTGTTGTATACGGAGAAGCCGCAACGATAGAAAATCCAGCTGCAGAGGACTGATGCGTGGTGCATGGTGTGGCAGTTGACCCTCACCACAAACTGTAGAGTATTGCGTATAAATAGGCAGAAATAGCCAATGATACCACGAGTGCAGAACAATCAGTTGAAGCCTTCACATCCACAAAATATCTGGGAGCTTGCGTTACGATATGCTTTAAATTAGAATGAACACATAAAATTAATCACAGGTAAAGCAGATCACAGACGGAGTTTCATTGGAAGAATCCTCATGGTATAGTTCTCCACTCACAAAGGAGGTAACCCTCGTTCGATTATTATTGGCATTCTGACTGAGCGCCCGTTTCTTCAAATGGCTCTAAGCATTATGGGACTTAATATCTGAGGTCATCAGCGGCCAGCCCCGCTTCTTCGCTCGCGTATACTGTATGGTCTGCACAGATTGGTTTTCTTTTCTTTTTTTTCTTTGCTTTTACTGATTTTCTTCAATCGAATTTTTACATTGTTGAAAATTTGCAACATCTTCTAAACTTTGCACGCTAATTAAGGCCATAGAAGCACGGTAACTTCCGAACGTACTTCCACCAAAAAGCGATTCAGTTTGCTGGATTCGGAGGTCTTTGTTAATCTTGTCTTGTTAGTTCTTGTGGTGATATTTCCAGAGAAATTCGCATCCCTATTTCTTTACAAGTCAAATAAAAAATTACATAGATTTAGCTTTAAAAATGTTTTAATATAATGATATACAAACATCAAAAAAAAAATTTGCATCACCCCGGTTCCCAGAACTATTGAAGACATACGTTGCCTGTGGATATTGTATCACAGACACAGTCCTTTCACTGTTCACAGATGTCACTAAACCCCCCAAAATATGTAAACAACCTTGCATGAGCAGCGCCTATTAGACGGAGCGGGTCCGACAGCCGATCAATTCCAGTCATTCCACCAGGAAGGAGGTACACGGCTCGTGTTGTCTTTAGTTCAACCTTGCCTAGACGGTCAGTACCGCGGTTCGATCGCGTACGCCTCAACAAAGGAAGTGTCCAGGCGTCTTGGAGTGAACCAAAGCGATGTAGTTCAGACATGGAGGAGACACAGAGAGACAGGAACTGTTGATGACATGCCTCACTCAGGCCGCCCAAGGGCTACTACTGCAGTGGCTGACGGCTACCTGTGACTCGGAGGAACCCTGACAGCAACGCCGCCATGTTGATTAATGCTTTTCGTGCAGCCACAGGCCGTCGTGTTACGACTCAAACTGTACGCAATAGGCTGCACGACGCGCAACTTCACTCCCGACGTCCATGGCGAGGTCCATCTTTGCAACCACGACACCATGCAGCGCGGTACAGATGGTCCCAACAACATGCCGAATGCGATCGGGATCACGTTCTCTCCACCGATGAGTGTCGCATATGCCTTCAACCAGACGTCTGCACGTGTTTGGAGGCAACCCGGTCTGACGGAACGCCTTAAACACACTGTCCAGCGAGCGCAGCAAGGTGGAAGTTCTATGCTGTTTTGGAGTGGCATTATGTGTGGCCGTCATAGACCGCTGGTACTCATGGAAGGCGCCGTAATGGCTGTACGATACGTGAATGCCATTCTCCGACCGATAGTACTACCATGTCGGCAGCGTATTGTGAGGCATTGGTCTTCATGGACGCAATTCGCGCCCCCATCGTGGACATCTTGTGAATGACCTCCTTCAGGATAACGACATCGCTCGACTAGAGTGGCCAGCATAACCACGAACCCTGTCGACCATACTTGGGATAGAGTGAAAAGGGCTGTTTTTGGACCACGTGACCCATCAACCATTAAGAAATCTACGCCGAATCGCAGTTGAGGAGTGGGACAATCTGGACCAACAGTGCCTTGACGAACTTGTGGACAGTATGCCACGACGAAAACAGGTATGCATCAATGCAAGAGGATGTGCTACTGGATATTAGAGGTACCGGAGTGTACAGAAATCTGGACCATCACCTCTGAAGGTCTCGCTGTATGGTGGCACAACATGCAATGTGTGGTTTTCATGAGCAATAAAAATGCGGAAATGATGTTTATGTTGATCTCTCTTCCATTTTTCTGTACAGGATCCATAACTCTTGGAACCGAGGTGGTGCAAAACTTTTTTGATGTGTTTATTTCCGAAACAGTGTTCATCCCCTATTGAACTCACTTAGGAATTGAATTTCCAATACTCTAAAACACATATTTTTTATTTCTAATCGAGGAGTCAAATACGAATGTTCATAGATGTAGCTTTAAAATGTTTTTTAGTGTTTAATGCTGATAACTTCCATCCACTATTTTCCAAAAATATGGAAGCAAGTACACTATGGCCATTAAAATTGCTACACCAAGAATAAATGCAGATGATAAACGGGTATTCATTGGACAAATATATTATACTAGAACTGACATGCGATTACATTTTCACGCAATTTGGGTGCATAGATATTGAGAAATCAGTACCCAGAACAACCACCTCCGGCCGTAATAACGGCCTTGATACGCCTGGACATTAGATCAAACAGAGCTTGAATGGCGTGTACAAGTACAACTGCCCATGCAGCCTCAACACGATACCACAGTTCATCAAGAGTAGTGACTGGCGTTTGGTGACGAGCCAGTTGCTCGGCCACCATTGACCAGACTTTTTCAATTGGTGACAGATCTGGAGAATGTGCTGGCCAGGGCAGCAGTCTAACATTTTCTGTATCCAGAAAGGCCCGTACAGGACCTGCAACATGCGATCGTGCATCATCCTGCTGAAATGTAGAGTTTCGCAATGATCGAATGAAGGATAGAGCCACGGGTCGTATCACATCTGAAATGTAACGTCCACTGTTCAAAGTGCCGTCAATGCGAACAAGAGGTGACCGAGACGTGTAGCCAATGACATTCCATATCATCACGCCGGGTGATACGCCAGTATGGCGATGACGAATACACGCCTCCAATGTGCGTTCTCCGCGATGTCGCCAAACGCGGATGCGACCATCATGATGCTGTAAACAGAAACTGGATTCATCCGAAAAACTGACGTTTTGCCATTCGTGCACCCAGGTTCGTCGTTGAGTACACCATCGCAGGCGCTCCTGTCTGTGATGCAGCGTCAAGGGTAACCGCAGCCATAGTCTCCGAGCTGATAGTCCATGCAGCTGCAAACGTCGTCGAACTGTTCGTGCAGATGGTTGCTGTGTTGCAAAAGTCCCCATCTGTTGACTCAGGGATCGAGATGTGGCTGCACGATCCGTTACAGCCATGCGGATAAGATGCCTGTCATCTCGACTGCTAATGATACGTGCCGTTGAGATCCAGCACGGCATTCCGTATTACCCTCCTGAACCCACCGATTCCTTATTCTGCCAACAGTCATTGGATCTCGACCAACGCGAGCAGCAATGTCGCGATACGATAAACCGCAATCGCGATAGGCTATAATCCGACCTTTATCAAAGTCGGAAACGTGATGTTACGCATTTCTCCTCCTTACACGAGGCATCACAACAACGTTTCACCAGGCAACGCCGGTCAACTGCTGTTTGTGTATGAGAAATCGGTTGGAAACTTTCCTGATGTCAGCACGTTGTAGGTGTCGCCACCGGCGCCAACCTTGTGTGAATGCTCTGAAAAGCTTATCATTTGCATATCACAGCATCTTTATTCTGTCGGTTAAATTTCGTGTCTGCAGCACGTCATTTTCGTGGTGTAGCAATTTTAATGGCCAGTAGTGTGTTTTTTTTAAATTTTTGTCCGAGACAACAATTACTCGTACCAATTTTCGTAATTCTAGCTTCGAAACTGCATTAATTGCCACATACTTTTACTAATATTTCATCTCCTGTTTTCACCCTCTTAGGAGTGAAAGGTAAAAAATCCGTTTTTAATCGATGCTTACGGCATAAGGTCAACACCCTCTCCAAAACTCAAATTCGTATCCTTAGCGGTTTGGGTTGGACGATGATTAGTCAGTGCAAGAGTCTGACCCTATGTCACCCACTTAAGAGCTGAATTTATAAAAGGAGTGAAACACGTATTTTTCATTACTAACAGAGAAGGCAAATACCAATTTTCATAGGCGTAGCTTTAAAATGCTTTAGTAGCTCTTTAATAATGATTTATTTTCAAAAAATCTTTCACCCTCTTTACCCCCTATAGGGGTTAAATATCCTAAAAATGTGGAACACTTTTTTTCTGATCAAGAAACTAAATACAAATTTTCATAGGTCTAACTTAATAATTGCTTTAGTAGTGACATTTTTCAAAAACTTTTCATCCCCTGTTTCAGCGTCTAAGGGGTGGAATTTCAAAAATTCCCTTCTTAAGCGACGCCTGGAGTATAAATTCGCTCTCCATATTTCAAGTTTTTATCTGTAGCGGTTTGTGCTGGGCGATAAGTCAGTGAGTGAGGCAGTTACTCGGAACATCGCTTTATGTATAGAGATTACTCGCCAGTGTGGGATCTACGGTAGATGGAATTGATAGAGAAGATACACAAAAGAGGTGCGTGTTTCGTTACAGAATCATTCAGCAAGTGCGAATGGGTCACAGACATTGCTAGACAGATGTTCTGCGTCACAGTGTGGTTTGTTAAAGTTCTGAGAGTGTATGTTTCTAGTAACGTCAACCAATATATTGCTTTCTCCTACAAATATCTGACGAGAAGACGATGAAGATCTGAGAGATTCAGGCTCACGCGGAAGCTTAGCAGCAATCGTTCTTCTCGCAAGCCATTTGCAAATGGAATAACGAAAGGCAAAGTGACGGTGGTACAGAAAATGCCCTCCGCCACACACCGTAAGGTGTGTAGCGGAGTGTAGATGTAAATATAAAATACTGGCAGAACAATACAGGTGTCGACAGTATGTGCTGTCTCTCATGTTTAGTAACAAACTTCCCCCATTCACTCACAGTACTTGAGAACAGTGATGTTTACTTCACCCTTCGCTCTGAAACTCACATTCAGTACTGCTCAATTCTCCTGTGTCGAGCCCTTGCGCGTAGTCAGCCAGCCAGCAACCAACATGAGGGTTACACGGGCATGGACCTTGCAAGAGGCAGATCTTCAGACAACATACAAGGGATGGCCGCGTGCTTCTTGGCCACCAGGTGCAACCCAAGCATTCATAGAGCCTAGAGCCTGTTTCGCAGGTCACGTGGTCGATAGTAGTACCTGCAGTAACCTGGCGCCCGCCCATCGTTTAAGCTGGCGCCAGGGCTACTCGTGAACATTTCGGTCCGACATAGTTACCTGGGCTAGGCGCCAATTGCGGAAGCAATCCCACGCTCGGGATATCACTACGAAGACATCGCCGTCCAAGTCGACCTTCGGCTCCAGGAGCTGCCAACTAAGGTCTTCATGACCTCTACACTGAAGGTACATGGCGTGTGTCACCATGAGCAGCTACTGGACTTTGTGATATTTGTCGCTGTTTTTTGTTGGGAATATACTGGACTTAGAATTTTGCGCGTTCCTTCGGCATTTCAAGTACTGTGTGTCCTCTCGGGACTTTACCTTTTGCACGTCCCTTCCAGAATTTGATTTTGGTACACGTCGTGAGTGGACTTTGGAATTCACAATTTATTGTGACATTTTTAGGTCGTCAGACTTCAGATATTGTTTTGTTCTTTCAGTTTCCAGGAAGTGACTTCTTTTCTGTGATTGGGTTCTACACTAATTCACGTCAAGAAGATCGCTTATATGGGTTACAGTAAACTACACATTCATTTTATTGTGTTGTATTTTATGTTAACCGGGAGCCTAGGAACGACGGAGAGGCTGCGTCCCCGCCGGAGCCGCCAGTGGTCCACGACTACTACCGCAGTCCACTTCACCCCTCCGCCGCCCCACACCGAACCCAGGGTTATTGTGCGGTTCGGCCCCCGGTGGATTCCCCCCCACCCCCAAAGGGAACGTCTCACACCAGACGAGTGTAACCCCTATGTTTGCATGGTAGAGTAATGGTGGTGTACGCGTACTTGGAGAACTTGTTTGTGCGGCAATCGGCGACTTAGTGGAGCTGAGGCGGAGTAAGGGGAAGCAGCCCGCATTCGCCGAGGTAGATGGAAAACCGCCTAAAAAGCATCCCCAGACTGGCCGGCTCACCGGACCTCGACACAAGTAAGCCGGACGGATTCGTGCCAGGGACCAGGCGCTCCTTCTCAATCCGGAAAGCTGTGCGTTAGGCTGCACGGCTAAGCGGGCTGGCCACATTCATTTTATACTCGGGTATGTTTCCTGCACTGCCGCCGGACGCATCAGATTCTGCCTCGGATTTGGTTTCTCGGCGGCGTTAATCGTACGTTAAGAATGGTGCATATCCGTATGGGTAGGATTGCTGGTGCTGAATTGGCCGATATGCACCTCCGGTACGAGTTACGTGAACGCAATGGAAAATTAGCCTAACGACGCTATGCTGAACTGTTCCCTCATTGAAGTCATCCACATCACAGTACCTACGCAGGAAATTTCACTGAAATACTCTCGAAATATTTCGTTCCAGATCTGGTTTGCCGCGTAAGTTGAAAACCGTAACGGCCCTTTGTACCAGTACGGTGCTCATTCGAAAGTATCCAAAAGGGTGTTTATTTGAGACCCGTCACGACTCCTTAAGCAGTTGCGTCTTTGAAGCAAAATATTAGAAACGTGCGAAAGGCCGATGCTGCTGTCCGTGTAGATCGTGCGCAGAGCACTTTTTAGAACGTGGCGCTGGTGAGGCGTGCTGTTTGTCGTACGCGTTCCGATGCGTGGTGATGGAGGCGGCGATAAGTGGCGGGACTGCGGCGACGCTGGCGCGGCTGTGTGGCGCGCGGGCTGGCAGCCGTCACGGCGCTGGACGCGCTTTGTTTCCGCACGTCCGGGCCCGGCCTCGCCCCGCCTCGTGGGCCCAGGCCGGCGCCTCGCCTGCTGCAGCAGCCCGCAGCGTGCGCCGCTGTCGCCGCGGGCCGCCTCCTTTGTGGCGCCGCCCGCCGCCTGTCGCAGATTATTCCTATCTCGCCTCTCTCCACACTCCCCTTCTGTCGCCTTTCCCGGCCGGACAGTCGCTCTTTTAGTTTGCTGCAGTGGTATTCCACTGTACTTTGCTTTGCTGTCCACTAACATTGTCATAACCGCGCCCTAGATATTTTTCATTTGATTTGATTATCGCTGTATGTGAATACCAAGCAGGCAGCACCGTATTACGTAAGTGTGAAGTATGACAGGACGTAAAAATAAATTAGCATATACTCGTCTTCATTCCCCGGCGATCTCCGATGCTGCAGTAAGTTATCTGCTGCACCAAAACTTGCTGCGACTTACTGAGTTCTTGACGGTGTACCTCTGGATCTGGTGCTAAGAGAAGTTTCAAGAAATTCGGGTTGACACGATGTCCTCTTCCCAAATAGTCCGCAGCTCGTGGTCTTGTGGTTGACTGTACACGATGCCATGCTTGATTGTGATGTTGTTCCCCAATGGTACGCAGTCGTTAGTGGGAAGCTGGTGACGCAGGAACGTCTCTACAATATCCACATGGCAGAATCTCCCAATTGTGTGGGTTGTAATACAATAGATTCTGACGAGCATCGCCTCAACTGTGGAGAGGCGGAACCGGTTTGTCACGTAGTGCGGCAGATGCTGGCTTATCTCTTGCGAGTTACGCTGGAGCATATATCTGCACGCACGTTATTGTTTCCGGATGAGACATTTTACTCCAAGACTCGGCCCAACTCCATCACCTGGATACGTGGACATGCCGTCCATTACCTCTATCGTGACGGACACAAGAATTTACTTGACTTCTGCCTCTATGTCAAAGAAAGACATCTTGCTATTTCCGGGCGTACCAGATATCGACAATGCTTCGCAAACTACCTATGGAGTGCTTTCACAGCCCGCCGTGTAGCTGGAATGTTCCACGTAGAGGTAGATGAGGTCAGAACGAACTGCAAACGATCATACATTTCATAAAACAGATCTGATGCTGGTCATTAAAGACCGAAACCGGTAATCTGTTATCAAACAGTCTGTGACCATGTTGTTGTTGTTGTTGTGGTCTTCAGTCCTGAGACTGGTTTGATGCAGCTCTCCATGCTACTCTATCCTGTGTAAGCATCTCCATCTCCCAGTACCTACTGCAACCTACATCCTTCTGAATCTGCTTAGTGTATTCATCTCTTGGTCTCCCTCTACGATTTTTATCCTCCACCGTGCCCTCCAATGCTAAATTGGTGATCCCTTGATGCCTCAGAACATGTCCTACCAACCGGTCCCTCCTTCTTGTCAAGTTGTGCCACAAACTCCTCTTCTCCCCAATTCTGTTCGATACCTCCTCGTTAGTTATGTCATCTACCCATCTAATCTTCAGAATTCTTCTGTAGCACCACATTTAGAAAGCTTCTATTCTCTTCTTCTCTAAACTATTTATCGTTCATGTTTCACTTCCATTCGTGACTACACTCCGTACAAATACGTCCAGAAACTACTTCCTGACACTTATCTCTACACTCGACGTTAACAAATTTCTCTTCTTCAGAAACGCTTTCCTTGCCATTGCCAGCCTACATTTTATATCCTCTCTACTTCGACCATCATCAGTTATTTTCATCCCCAAATAGCAAAACTCCTTTACTACTTTAAGTGTCTCATTTCCTAATCTAACTCTCTCAGCATCACCCGACTTAATTCGACTACATTCCATTATCCTCGTTTTGCTTTTGTTGATGTTCATCTTGTATCCTCCATTCAAGACAATGTCCATTCCGTTCAACTGCTCTTCCAAGTCCTTTGCTGTCTCTGACAGAATTACAATGTCATCGGCGAACCTCAACGATTTTATATCTTCTCCATGCACTTTAATACCTACTCCGAATTTTTCTTTTGTTTTCTTCACTGCTTGCTCAATATTGAATAACATCGGGGACAGGCTACAACCCTGTCTCACTCCCTTCCCAACCGCTGCTTCCTTGTCATGCCCCTCGACTCTTATAACTGCCATCACGTTTCTGTACAAATTGTAAATAGCCTTTCGCTCCCTGTATTTTACCCCTGCCACCTTTAGAATTTGAAAGAGAGTATTCCAGTCAACATTGTCAAAAGCTTTCTCTAAGTCTAGAAATGCTAGAAACGTAGGTTTGCCTTTCTTTAATCTAGCTTCTAAGATAAGTCGTAAGGTCAGTATTGCCTCACGTGTTCCAACATTTCTGCGGAATCCAAACTGATCTTCGCCGAGGTCGGCTTCGACCAATTTTTCCAATCGTCTGTAAAGAATTCGCGTTAGTATTTTGCAGCTGTGACTTATTAAACTGATAGTTCGGTAACTTTCACATCTGTCAACACCTGCTTTCTTTGGGATTGGAATTATTATATTCTTCTTAAAGACTGAGGGTATTTCGTCTGTCTCATACATCTTGCTCACCAGATGGTAGAGTTTTGTCAGGACTGGCTCTCCCAAGGCCGTCAGTAGTTCCAATGGAATGTTGTCTGCCGGCCGCGGTGGCCGTGCGGTTCTGGCGCTGCAGTCCGGAACCGCGGGACTGCTACGGTCGCAGGTTCGAATCCTGCCTCGGGCATGGGTGTGTGTGATGTCCTTAGGTTAGTTAGGTTTAAGTAGTTCTAATTTCTAGGGGACTTATGGCCTAAGATGATGAGTCCCATAGTGCTCCGAGCCATTTTTGAATGTTATCTACTCCCGGGGCCCTGTTTCGACTTAGGTCTTTCAGTGCTCTGTCAAACTCTTCACGCAGTATCGTAACTCTCATTTCATCTTCATCTACATCCTCTTCCATTTCCATAATATTGTCCTCAAGTACATCGCCCTTGTATAGACCCTCTATATACTCCTTCCACCTTTCTGCTTTCCCTTCTTTGCTTAGAACTGGGTTTCCATCTGAGCTCTTGATATTCATACAAGTGGTTCTCTTTTCTCCAAAGGTCTCTTTAATTTTCCTGTAGGCAGTATCTATCTTACCCCTAGTGAGATAAGCCTCTACATCCTTACATTTGTCCTCTAGCCATGCCTGCTTAGCCATTTTGCACTTCCTGTCGATATCATTTTTGAGACGTTTGTATTCCCTTTTCCCTGCTTCATTTAGGTGCGTTTTTATATTTTCCCCATATCTTCAATTAAATTTGATATTTCTTCTGTTACCCAAGGATTTCTACTAGCCCTCGTCTTTTTACCTACTTGATCCTCTGCTGCCTTTACTACTTCATCCCTTAAAGGTACCCATTCTTCTTCTACTGTATTTCTTTCCCCCATTCCTGTCAATTGTTGCCTTATGCTCTCCCTGAAACTCTGTACAACCTCTGGTTTAGTCAGTTTATCCAGGTCCCATCTCCTTAAATTTCCACCTTTTTGCAGTTTCTTCAGTTTTAATCTACAGTTCATAACCAATAGATTGTGGTCAGAGTCCATATCTGCCCCTGGACATGTCTTACAATTTAAAACCTGGTTCCTAAATCTCTGCCTTACCATTATATAATCTATCTGATACCTTCTAGTATCTCCAGGATTCTTCCCTGTATACAACCTTCTTTTATGATTCTTGAACCAAGTGTTAGCTATGATTAAGTTATGCTCTGCGCAAAATTCTACCAGACGGCTTCCTCTTTCATTTCTCTCCCCCAATCCATATTCACCCACTATGTTTCCTTCTCTCCCGTTTCCTACTCTTGAATTCCAGTCACCCATGACTATTAAATTTTCGTCTCCCTTCACCACCTGAATAATTTCTTTTATCTCATCATACATTTCATCAATTTCTTCATCATCTACAGAGCTAGTTGGCATATTAACTTGTACTACTGTAGTGGGCATGGGCTTCGTGACTATCTTGACCACAATAATGCGTTCGCTATGCTGTTGGTAGTAGCTTACCCGCACTCCTATTTTTTATTCATTATTAAACCTACTCCTGCATTACCCCTATTTTATTTTGTATTTATAACCTTGTATTCGCTGACCAAAAGTATTGTTCCTCCTGCCACCGAACTTCACTAATTCCCACTATATCTAACTTCAACCTATCCATTTCCCTTTTTAAATTTTCTAATCTACCTGCCTGATTAAGGGATCTGACATTCCACCCTCCGATCCGTAGAACGCCAGTTTTCTTTCTCCTGATAACGACGTCCTCCTGAGTAGTCCCCGCCCGGAGATCCGAATGGGGGACTATTTTACCTCCGGAATATTTTACCCAAAAGGACGCCATCATCATTTAACCATACAGTAAAGCTGCATGCCCTCGGGAAAAATTACGGCTGTAGTTTCCCCTTGCTTTCAGCCGTTCGCAGTACCAGCACAGCAAGGCCGTTTTGGTTAGTGTTGCAAGGCCAGATCAGTCAATCATCCAGACTGTTGCCCCTGCAACTACTGAAAAGGCTGCTGCCCCTCTTCCGGAACCACACGTTTGTCTGGCCTCTCAACAGATACCCCTCCGTTGTGGTTGCACCTACGGTACGGCCATCTGTATCGCTGAGGCACGCAAGTCTCCCCACCAACGGCAAGGTCCATGGTTCATGGGGGTAGGCTGTGACCGTAGACGTAAATTAAAGGAAACTGATTACATATACGGGTCACTGTTTTTCGCGACGATGTCTCAGTTTGTGATCATACATTGAACTATTTTTATCAGTGGGCGCAGTCGCTGGGAAGCCTAACTACGAAGTGGTAGCTTTATTTTCATGTTATTTGTGTTTACTATCTTCGATGGTGTCTTCATTCTGTTTCAGTTTTCCATGCTTGATTAACTATGACTGTTCGCACATTGATATCTGTATAAATAAAAAAAAAACAATAAAAAATACCTTCCGCACACTACTAGATTTAATTTATAATTACTCATGAAAATTTTGCAAAGAGTTGATTAAAAAGAATTACAAGCCTCCATAAACCAAAATTACAAATTGAATGTCACATTTTGTTTCAATCTTTCGCGTTTTTTTATTTTAAGAGGAAATTAACCGTAATTAAAACGTTGGCATACTTAAAAAAAGTGGTTAGCGTTGCTGCCTCTGAATCACGGGGTCGCGGGCTCGACTCCCGGCGAGGTCGGGAATTTTCTCCGCCCGGGGACTGGGTGTTACTATTATCTTCCTCATTTCGATCATTCGGGACGATGGCGAGACTGGCCAGTGAAAACATTGGGAATTTGTACGGGCGCTGATAACCGCGTCGTTGAGCGCCCCGCAATCCAAAATCACCACCATCTTTCAAAATCGCATGTTTATTGCTTAACACTGTAACAAAACTGGCGCACACAAACTGCGGCAAAGCTGTCGCCCACATTGCTGATTCGCCACTACACCTTTTTATGTATTTGTAACACTTACTGCTTGCGTCATCAATTGTTAGAAACAGAAAATTTATGGATTACAATCAAAATCTTACTAGTGTACACAGACTGTCGTCATTCAGTTATGTATTAATTCGTTCCTCTCACATTGCAACTTAAAGTTTTACGCGGCTTTTAGCTTTTCGAATTGAGATTTGTAAAATACGTTCGCTAATAATGTTTTTTATAAAGCTGCTTATATAACAAAGACTATTACTTGGAAAATGTTCTTAACATTTCTGTGAGTTTATTAAACAAATAAAACAGAATGCTAATTTCAATTTCAATCTTTACAAAAACTCTACTGCATTTGCAAAACGTATGTTATTTGTTTTTTATGTTCAGGTATCGGTTAGCAACAGTCGAAATGAAATTAATGGCAGAATATGAATCAGTATAAAAAGTTGAATTCTAAATGACCAGATAACTGAAATAACGTTCTTACAAAATTTATATGAGCCTGTAAAGGTGGCAGCTGGACATCTGACGTCAACACTTCATCTCATACTTTCCTAACGATCATCAAGTGGTACATCTGATGCTAAAATCAGTAACTCTCAGTACGCACAGCCTGCATAGCAGCGGACAACATACCCAACACCACCCTCAGTAGAATGTGATTTAGATAGCCATTTGTTGTTGTTGTTGTTGTTGTTGTTGTTGCTGTTGTTGTCTTCAGTAGGAAGACTGATCTGATTGATGTTCATGGAGCCCTCCTCGCTACTCTATACTGTGCAGCCCGGGCATTTCCGAATAACTTCTGCACCCAATGTCCATTTGAATGTGCTTACTGCACTCTTGCCCACGTCTCCCTCTAAAATGTTTATCCCTGTGATTGATGATTCTGTTACGACACAGGATACGTTCTGTCAAATGATTCATTCATTTAGTCAAGTCGTGTCACAAATGTCTTTTTTCACCAGTTCGATTTACTACGTCTTCTGTTCCAACCATCCAACCTTCAACATTCCTCTCTAGCATCACGTTTCAAAATCTTCTGTTCTCTTTTTGTGTTTACTTGAATTTATGCTAACAAATTCCTTATTTCATAAATGCTGTTCTTGCTATTGGCATTCTATACTTTGTACCATCTCCACTTCCATCTTCACCAGTTATGGCAAAATTCATCTACATCTTTTACTAGCTCCACTAGCTGTTCAAAAGTATCCGGACGTCTATTAATGGACGTTAATATGGGCTATCTGCACCCTTTGCGTTTATGACAGCTTGAACTATGATGCGGACGCTTTCAATATAGTGTTAGAATGTTCCTAGAGGAATGGTTGCCAATTCTTCCTCAAGAGCCGAAATCAGGGAAGAACAGTAAATGAAAGGGCGTATATAAATAATTTTTCCTTTTATAAGTTTTGTTTATTATTGTTAGCAATAAACGTCAATAGTTTCTAATATTACTAGAAAGTAAATGTTTCAGTATACCCGTATTTATCTTTTCCTTAATAGAGCCTGTTTTTCGACTATCGAAACTGACAAAGCGAGTGGTAGGGGGTGATAAATAACATCCCTGATTGGTGTCTTGTGGTTTGGGTGGTACGGTCGTTTTTCGGGCGTATAGGCAGAGTAAAGCATTTGTTCCGTATCGTGTGAACTGCCGAATGACAAAGAGTGGCACTGAGTAAATTGTACACTGTACGCTCTGCTTTATGACTGTATGTACTGAGACGGTTTTCGCGTGTGCAATGGACACAAATGGGCGGGTCACTGATGAAACGATGTGTGTGCACAATATCAGGTTTGCCGCGTATTTCAAATTTTACAAATTCTGCAATTGCAACATCACGACACGAAGCTCACAGCGATAGCTGGAACTGTACCGGAGTCCTGTCATTACCTGCAACAGATGTATAACGGACCTGGAGACATTTCAATTCAGAATCGCAAATATTAGCATCGTACGTCATCGTCACAGCACCATCTCGGAATCCTGCAACGAGGTGAGTGCAGCCAGTGCTGGTTGTTTTGATAGACACCTGTAAATGCGGTCAGGCTCTCAGTTGCAAAATTAATGTAATAACTGTTTTCTCTTATCGGCCGGTGTGGCCGAGTGGTTCTAGGCGCTTCAGTCTGGAATCGCGCTACCGCTACTGTCGCACGTTCGAATCCTGCCTCCTCTCTTCAACAGCTTCGAAGTTCGCGTCTTCACAACTCGGTAGCTTCTTCAGTAAGCTCACCAGAATGATGTCATTTTCATCTGTTTCTGGCACTTCAGCTTCAGTTTCGGTGTTGCCTCCTTCTTCCCACCATTGATGGATTTCCTTATGATCTAGGAGTTTTTTTTCAAGACCTCACGAGGGAAACTGGAGAAATTAGATTCCAAGCTTCAGCAATCCAATGAATGACACTTAAAACATCGACTTTTTTAAGAGCTTGCACAAAATTTTCCTCAGCATCAATCGCACCGATTAAGTATTCCAGCAGCTTGCGTCTGTAATGTTTTTTCATCGCCTCAAGAAGACGTTGGTCCATCGGTTGACAGGGACCTGACGTTTGGTGGTAGAAACACAACTTTGATATCCCCATCTTGTAGATCTAGGTGAGAAGGAGCGTTATCCACAAGAAGTAGCGCTTTTCGAGGAAGTTCATTTTCCTCCATGTACTTTTGTACAGCTGGAACAAACACTGCCTGGAACCACTCTTTGAAGATAGCACCGTTCATCCATGCCTTAGACTGATTTGGGTACCACAATGGCAAACGTTTATCAGCTGGTTGCCGTCCAATTGCTCTTGGTTTTTTGGTTCAAAAATGGCTCTGAGCACTATGGGACTTAACATCTGTGTCATCAGTCCCCTAGAACTTAGAACTACTTAAACCTAACTAACCTAAGGACGTCACACAACACCCAGTCATCACGAGGCAATATGGTTTTTTGAATTTGCCAGTTAAAGTAAGGCACAGTTTATGATTGCAGGTGACGTTACTGCACGCCAGGACATTATCTCTTTCTTTGCTTTTGTTATACCCGGATGCTGTTTTTTATTGTTTAGAGGCAAGGGGTTTTGTTGGTATCATTTTGTAATTCAACCCGGTTTCATCACAGCTGTGAAGTTGATCGCCAGTTTAACCTCCTTTGTCGATGACTGTGAGCAGTTTCTTCTTAAAATCAGCGATAGCGGCTTTATCCCCGGATAATGATTCGCCGCTGATGGCAATTTCACGAATGTCATGCCGCTTCTTGAAACGACCCAGCCAGCCATCACTTCCGAGCTTTCCTTCAATCAGCTCATAAAAAGTCATCGCTTTTTGACGAAACTGGCACACCTTTGGCTCTTATTCGTTCGTGCCACAAAAATAAGGTTCAAATGGCTTAACATCTGAGGTCATCAGTCCCCTAGGCCTTAGAACTACTTAAACCTAACTAACCTAAGGTCATCACACACATCCATGCCCGAGGCAGGATTCGAACCTGCGACCGTAGCAGTCGCACGGTTCCGGACTGAAGCGCCTAGAACCGCTCGGCCACAGAGGCCGGCTTAAAAATACCGCCTCTTCTGATGAAGTGCACCTTTTCTTATTGTTTTTCGAGATTTCACTACGCTGTCTGACGCTTGGATGGAACAAAATTTTTCAATTTCTGATCGATTTGTCTTCCAATCAGTAATAGTACTCCTATCGACGTTCAGATGCGCAGCAACTTTAGCGGGTGGTTCACCAGCATCAATTCTCTGCAAAGCGCAAAGCTTTTGCTAAAACGAGATCACATTCTTTTTTTATTTCGCGCCCGTAGTCACGTTCAGCGTTTTTTTTACCGACACTCGACTAATTCTTTTTTTGTTTTTGGCCACTTTTATCTCTGGACATTTTAAAGCATGTAGCGCGAGCACGAATCGTTAAATCGACAACACACAGGCGTACGACTTGACAACATTAGAGACGCACTAACAAAGCTTTTGACATTTGAAAGCAGGCTGTGGCAGCCATCGAATGAAAACATGCGATACCTCTATCGTCTCTCCCCTGTACTACCCAAGCCCACGCGGCAACACAACATTGCGTTGTACTTTCACTGTTAGATTGTTTAACGCTCGGCTTCGTTTGATGTACCGACAACAGACTGAAAGTGTTTGGCGCCGCACTCTCATTGTCGTTTGCGACAGGACTACGTCGCGCTGCATACAGCAATACTGTACGTACTGTGCTTCCAAGGAGTTCCAATAGATGGCAGTGGCATGAAACCACACAATACGAACAAGAAACACGCTAAAGCTTCAGCCAACACACGCACGAATTGACGACACTCGGGCTTTTAAGTGTCATTCTAGCTAACCATACCTTAGCTGCGCGATGCGTCGGACAGCGCCAATGTGAGCCGCAAAATAGGAAAAATTTATTCGGATAAAGCGGATTTCGGATAAACGCGATTCGGATAAACGGGAGTTTGCTAAACATAACTTTCCAGCCTTTCTAAATAGGTTAGTGTGCCGATGTTGTTACTGCATTTGTTGTTGTTGGTTCAAATGGCTCTGAGCACCATGGGACTTAACATCTGAGGTCATCAGTCCCCTAGAACTTAGAACTACTTAAACCTAATTAACCTAAGGACATCACACACATCCATGCCCGAGGCAGGATTCGAACCTGCGACCGTAGCGGTCGCGCGGTTCCAGACTGAAGCGCCTAGAACCGCTCGGCCACAACGGCCGGCTGTTGTTGTATTCACTATTTGGAAGTTTGTTGCAGCCCTCCAATCTAGTTTATTTTTTACAAGTCTCTTCATATTCATAGTTAGCGCACGTTCTTTTTGTGTTCAGGCCTTGGTCTCTCTATACGATATGTAACCCCCACGCTTCTCTTTTATCAGCAAATTAACTATTTCTTGGTGCCCTAGAATGATTCCCATAGAAGTGTCGCTTATTAAGGAAAGTAATGCCATCCACGTCTTTCGTGGCCGATTCAATGCAGGACGTCTTCATTGGCTATGTGATACATCCACTCGTAAACTTTAGCAGACGAATTCTTTCAGAAATACTTCATGGCCAATTTATATTCGATTTTTTTCAGGAAAAAGTTTTGTTTGCTGTCGTTAGTCTGCATTTTGTATCATTTTTTTCTTTTGTCGTTACTTTGTTGTCCACATAACACGATTTACATGCTGCTTTTAACACTTCGTTTCCTAACTTAACGCCCTCAATGCAACGGGACTAAATCCGATATATGTATACACTGAAAAGCCAAAGAGCACCTGCCAAATTTCGTGTACGGCCTCCGCGACCACGCAGAAGGTTTCGGCTAATGTCTGAAGTAGTGCTGGAGGGAATTAGGGAATTGACACCATGAATCCTGCGGGCCTGTCCATAAATCCGTAAGAGTACGAGGGGGTGGAGATCTCTTCTGAACAGGACATTTCCGGCTGGCGTGGCCGAGCGGTTCTAGGCGCTACAGTCTGGAACCGCGCGACCGCTACGGTCGCAGGTTCGAATCCTGCATCGGGCATGGATGTGTGTGATGTCCTTAGGTTAGTTAGGTTTAAATAGTTCCCTTAGGTTAGTTAGGTTTAAATAGTTCTAAGTTCTAGGGGACTGATGACCTCAGCAGTTAAGTCTCATAGTGCTCAGAGCCATTTGAACCATTTGAACAGGACATTGTAAGACATGCTACTGTAGATATGCGCGAAAATGTTCATGTCTGGGGAGTTTGGTGGCCAGCGGCAGTGTTTGAACTCAGAAGAGTGTTTCTGGAGTCACTCTGTATCCATTCTGGACGTGTGGGGTTTCGCATTGTCTTGTTGGAATTGCCGAAGTCCGTCGAATTGCACAGTGGACATGAATGGACAGGCAGGATGCTTACGTACGTGTTACCTGTCAGAATCATATCTAGACGTATCAGGGGTCCCATATCACTCCAACTACACACGCCCCACACCATCATAGAGCCTCCACCAGCTTGAACAGCCCCCTGCTGACATGCAGGGTCCATGGATTTATGAGGTTGTCTCCATGCCCGTACACGTCCATCCGCTCGATACAATTTGAAACGAGACTCGTCCGACCAGGCAGCATGTTTCCAGTCATCAACAGTTCAAAGTCTTTGCTGAAGTGCCCAGCCGAGCTTTGTGCCGTGCAGTCATCAAGGGTACACGTTGGAGGTCTTTGGCTCCGAAAGCCCATGATAGCCGATAATGTTTCGTTGAATAGTTCGCACGCTGACACTTGTTGATGGCTCAGCATTGAGATACGCACCAATTTGCGGATGGGTTGCACTTCTGTCACGTTGAACGATTCTCTGCAGTCGTAGTTGGTCCCGTTCTTGCAGGATGTTTTTCCGGCCGCAGCGATGTCTCAGATTTGACGATCCTGATATTCACGGTACACTCGTGAAATGGTCGTACGGGAAAATCCCCACTTCGTCGCTACCTGGGAGATGCTGTGTCCCATCGCTCGTGCGCTGATTATAATACCACGTTCAGACTCACTTAAATCTTGATAATCTGCCATTGCAGCAGCAGTAATATACCGGGTGATCAAAAAGTCAGTATAAATTTGGAAACTGAATAAATCACGGAATAATGTAGATAGAGAGGTACAAATTGACACACATGCTTGGAATGACATGAGGTTTTATTAGAACCAAAAAAATAAAGTTCAAAAAATGTGCGACAGATGACGCTTCATCTGATCAGAATAGCAATAATTAGCATAACAAAGAAAGCAAAGATGATGTTCTATACAGGAAATGCTCAATATGTCCACCATCATTCTTCAACAACAGCCGTAGTCGAGGAATAATGTTGTAAACAGCACTGTAAAGCATGTCCGGAGTTATGGTGAGGCATTGGCGTCGGCTGTTGTCGTTCAGCATCCCTAGAGATATCGGTCGATCACGATACATTTGCGACTTCAGGTAACACCAAAGCCAGTAATCGCACGGACTGAGGTCTGGGGACCTGGGAGGCCAAGCATGGCGAAAGTGGCGGCTGAGCACACGATCATCACCAAATGACGCGCACAAGAGATCTTTCACGCGTCTTGCAATATGGGGTGGAGCGACATCCTGCATAAACATCGTACGTTCCAGCAGGTGTTTATCAGCCAGGCTAGGGATGATGCAATTCTGTAACATATCGGCGTACCTCTCACCCGTCACGGTAGCAGTTACAAAACCAGAATCACGCATTTCCTCGAAGAAAAAAGATCCGATAACGGTAGATGTGGTAAATCCAACCCATACCCTGACTTTCTCGTAGTGCAATGGAGTTTCCAAGACAGTTCTAGGATTTTCGGTAGCCGAAATTCTGCAGCTGTTGGCGCTGACAGACCCTCGGAGCGTGAAATGAGCTTCGTCGGCCCACAACACGTTATTCAACCAATCATCTCCTGCCATCTTTTGAAACGCCCACACCACAAATGCCCTCCGCTTCACTAAATCGCCAGGTAACAGTTCATTAAGCCGATGGATTTTGTACGGATAGCATCGGAGGGTACGCGTAAGTGCCAACCAAACAGTAGTGTATGGAATGTCGGTGCGACGTGCGACTGCACGAGCGCTGACTTCCCCGTGCGTAGACGAACCCGCTACGGTCTCCATTTCTTCCTGAACTGTCTCAGCAGCATTACGCCTTGTGCTCGGTCGGGTACTACGGGGTCTATCGTCTAAACAACCCGTGGCTTTCAACTTCGAAAGCATTCTCGCCACAATTGCATTTGTCAACGGACCTTTACCCGTTCGAGCCGGCCGGAGTGACCGAGCGGTTCTAGACGATACAGTCTGGAACCGCACGACCGCTACGGTCGCAGGTTCGAATCCTGCCTCGGGAATAAATGTGTGTGATGTCCTTATGTTAGTAAGGTTTAAGTAGTTCTAAGTTCTAGAGGACTGATGACCTCAGCATAAAGCCCATAGTGCTCAGAGCCATTTGAACCATTTTTTTTATCCGTTCGAATCCCCTTCCTATGGCAATAGGATCGTAACGCTGAACTAGCACATTCCCCATTGTGATAATACAGCTTCACTAAAAGCGCATTTTCAGGTAACGTCAACATGCTGCGACTGCTGGCGCATCTGATTCTCTCTCTCATTACAGCTGCTTTTATACACGAGCAGTCACTGACGTTTTGCTGTCCAGCGCCATCTGTCGGACATTTTGTGAACTTTGTTTTTTTTTTTTTGTTCTAATAAAACCCCATGTCATTCCAAGCATGTGTGTCAATTTTTACCTGTCTATCTACATTATTCCGTGGTTTATTAAGTTTTCAAATTTATACTGATTTTTTGATCACCCGGTATATAATACTGTTCAACTTAGAGAGGTTTGAGCTCACGCGGATGCTTAGCAACAATCGTTTTTCCCACGGAACATCCACAACTGGAACAACACGGGGGAAATTAATATACAAAGTACTCCACGTCACAGACCGCAAGGTTAGCTTTCAGTGTCAGGAATGTAAATGTAGACCGATAACATTATTGCACCACGTGGTGGTGCATGTAGTGACTAGGCGGTTAACGCCTGTGGGCTCGCATCCCAGCAGTTCTTGACGGTGTGGAGGGTAGCGGCGCTTCCAGGCGTGGCGACAGGTGGGTCGGAGCTTTGCGGCCGGCCGCAGGACGCGTTGCGGGTTATATCTGGCGACTGGTGAAAAGCGTGCGCCAGGCAGGCACTGCCGACTGACGCCACCTGTCCCCGCTGTTCTAGCGCATCGCCCCTATGCCACCATCTTAATTTTGACGTGAGAACCTCTATTCGCTCATCCCTTACGTGACAAAATACCATCAGACTTGAATCGCTAGTAACTACGAGATTAATAATATGTAAACAATGGTTGAGCACGCAACGGATAGATCATGTCTGTGTGCGTTTCGCACACTATTTTTTGTATGTGACGTCATCGTACCAATCTAGGCGCATGCGCGTGAGTGTCACGAATTAGCTTTTTATAAAGTTATAAAATGGTGTATTGTGGATAGACGTATAGCTAAGACATTGATTCGCGAGTCATTGTGAAAAACTTGTGGAGCGATACTGTGACCCAAAGTGAGACAAGAAAAATATTCCCTGGAAATAAGTATTAAATAGAAAATTACAAATTAATGAAAGATTTCGCCTTGTCGGAATTACAGAAAACGCAAGCCAGAGGAACGAACGCGCCGAAAAGAATCCAGAAAGCGTAAAAATTCACTGCCGAGCTTCGGCAACGACGAAAAGAAAATGAAGAAATGGCGGAAAGCGATTACGTTGCTAATCCATCAAGCATATCCCTACATATTATTGTATCGAGCCGAGCGAATTTCGTGCCATATACGCCACTGATCTTCTTATGATATACTGCACACTACATTAAACATCCCTCAGTGCACTTGTTCGCCACAGATCATTGCTACATTTGATAACTTGTGATTTATATATTCTGTAACCATTATACCACTCTGTGAACCCGTTGTATTAAAGAGGTTGGTAAATAAATTACATATTGAAGATGAATTGATGGTATGGAGTTGATGGCCGGGAGTCCCCACCTGGGGAAGTTCGGCCGCCGAGTTGCAAGTCTTTTCAGTTGACGCCACACTGGCCGACTTGCGTATCGATAATGATGAGTTGTCGATGAGGTCAGCACAATACCCTGTCCCCGAGCAGAGAAAATCTCCGACACGTCCGGGAATCGAACCAGGGCCGGCTGCATGGCTGCGAGACACACTGACCACTCAGCTAAGGGGGCGAACTGATCACACATTAATGCGAAACACTTATCATTCAACCCGAGGTTTTCACGAAAAATCTGCTGCGCCGACCCGAACTGCGCCCAAATAATTTATTCCTGTGGACTTTACCACATTCTTCAATTGCGTCCGTATTTCCCACAATTGTTGTTACGAACAATGTTTAATTCTTGTTTAACTGATATGGCTCTCTTCGTGCTGAGAAATGACGCTAATACACTCATGACGCTAATATTCTCTCATTGCTAGAGTATGGAATTCATGGAGCATTTAGTTAACTGGGTTCTTTGTGTGGTATTCCCGACACGTTAAGATATAAATTCATGAAATGTGTGTTCCATTGTTTAGTAAGTATCTGTCACCATCATTTTCTCGCTACTTTGATTTTATTTGAAATCTTTTGTGTTTTTCGGCAATGTAACCACATACCAAATGCTTGGTTAATTCTTAGTTGCGGTCCTGACATCATTTCCAGCAATCCACCCCAACTTTTCAGTCCGGACTTCTTCAAAGCCATCCGTCGTTATTACTCGAAACAATTTCATATGTTGACCATTTTGTTGTTAAATGTTTTGATGGTCTCACAGTGAAAGGTAACTTTATGTTAATATAAAGAATCATGTTTCAGATAGCAGACAAAATAGCATAATAAGCCAACTATGTTAGCCATCTGCGTGTCACTCCCCTCTAAGCAAAATATTCGAATTTTAATGTATTATTTTATGTATTTTGACACAAGAATCTCTACTCTGCATTTGGTTAAATGGTAATCAGAGAACTAATTTTGCAACATTTCATTTCATTTTTAGCCGAATTAATTACTCACCAATCTCTAAATTAGTTTAACTCAAAATTACTCCGAACAAACGATGGCAATTCTTATTACTTGTGGCCATACTGGCTACGTTTGGGAACCCTGACTGTGTGGTATAATTATTTACTTGTTTTCTGTTTAACGTACCGCAGCGCATTCGAGCATGTCCTGCACCTCTTCAGGCTTTTGTACATATAGAAAATTGTTACTTAAAAGTAAAATGTCTGAAATTAGATTAACATAGGACTTTTTGTTTATTGCTCGCTGTGGTGTGGTTGTTTGAAGCGATTCTCTTTCATCCTTGACCATGTAGGATGTTTTAAGTGAAAATTGAATAGGAATCATTTAGTACGACCAATTTTTTGTTGTTGTAACAAATATAAACCTCTTAGAATGTAACCTAGATAAATGCTCACAAAATCTGTTAAACAAATACAAATGATTAAGTTGAAAGTGGAATTTCATATTTTCCTCGATACACTTTCAAACCCTGTTGACAACTCCATGTGAAGCTTTGTTGAGGACGTCCTGGCTTTCTTTTATGAGGGCACCACTATTCATAATCCTAGCGATCTGTTCATCTCTTGTGAGCCTTTTTTTCGCAGAAAAAAATGGTTCAAATGGCTCTGAGCACTATGGGACTTAACATCTATGGTCATCAGTCCCCTAGAACTCAGAACTACTTAAACCTAACTAACCTAAGGACAGCACACAACACCCAGCCATCACGAGGCAGAGAAAATCCCTGACCCCGCCGGGAATCGAACCCGGGAACCCGGGCGTGGGAAGCCAGAACGCTACCGCACGACCACGAGATGCGGGCTTTCTTCGCAGAATTCGCCTTTCAACCACATCGCAACAGGCAAAATTCTTTAGCCTTAAACTTGGGGACCTCGGTGGCCAAGAAACGGGGCATTTCGCCGATCCATTTATACCGTTAATGTTAGGTTTATATGATGTAACCTGATGAGTAGAACCAAGGAAATGCTGGAAGCTCATGTTCAAGAAGGTCTAGATAACGGGGTCATTTAAGAGGATACGGTGACACAACAGGCCTAGTCAATTGATTGCTCGTCATAACATACCATAACACACCTCGCATTCACGGAGAAGCGTTCCTGAAAGTATGCGCATAAATACGAGTGGTTTTACGTCGCACCGCGGATGTCGCGAGTGGCAGTGGTTTCATCAGCAAACAGTATTAGGGGTGAACGTAGACTTTTCTGTCGTACTGCCAATGACAGTTTCTCTGATTTGCAGTCGGGTGGTAGCGTTAAGATACCGCGATATATCTATGCGTGTCATACTCATCATCTTCTGACGTAGTCAGATGACGACATCCGTCGAAACTGGCGGTATTTTAACTTTTCATCAGTATTAATACAACCAGCCTACAACTAAATTCAAATCGTGTACCTTCATCTCATTCTAATAGGTGTTGAATCCGCAGGAAAAGATAAAGATAGAGACCGTGGACACGCTACGTCAGCCATATTATTGCATGTGGTGCACGGATACGTGTAAAAATTCTGTAGTTTCTTGTTGAAAACGTTCTATTAAATGAATAATTTATACACCATTCCCACTCTGTTCGTTTGCGTGTTGGGATGAAGTGTGACAGCTGGGCACCGCACCAGTCTCACTACTGTAGTGAAAACACGAGTAAACATCCTCGAATCAGATACATTGGAATTAGAAGGCGGTCTACCTCATTCTCTACAAACTGCAGCATCGTTTCCATTACAAAACCCGTACATAAAACACCTTATCGGCAACTTAGCAATTGTAAATACATGATATGCTTAAACTATACAGTAGAATTGGCCAACAGATCACGATCACAGTTAAAAAAATCAGTTGCATCAACTCGAGCACAGCTTCACAACTGGAACATCAAAACAAAAATGACAGTCGGTAAATAAACCCATAGCAAGTGGACTACCAACATGTAAATGAAAACATCTCTCTGCAACCAGCCGAGACTCTTGTAACCAATAAAAATTGCACACATGTTGTATTGAATGTTTTATTGGAATCAATCTGTACTACCAACTTCTAAAATATTTACTATTCTTCCTGAAGCAACCTGTTTGTAACTTAGCGTTTGGTGTTGTAAGGCCTTAATAAACGTGTATGATCGAATTTAGTTTTCATTTACTACGTTGGTGTAAACGGTGCACCCACATAGCTGTCGCATTGTTCGGTAACTATTCTGCTAACTTGCTGGTAATTGACTGAATTGCATTCTAGATTTGTTTTGCGGAACAAAAACGTCTTCACACAGTTTGGCTACAGTTTACTATATAAAATGTTTATTTCCCATATGCCTAAATGCTGTGAGTGCAACAACAGGTTAATTCACTCGAGTTTCTTAAGTCTCGAACGACACGCTGCAGCCGGCTGGTGTGGCCGAGCGGCTCTAGGCGCTTCAGTCTGGAACCGCGCGACCGCTACGGTCGCAGGTTCGAATCCTGCCTCGGGCATGGATGTGTGTGACGTCCGTAGGTTAGTTAGGTTTAAGTAGTTCTAAGTTCTAGGGGACTGATGACCTCAGATGTTAAGTCCCATAGTGCTCAGAGCCATTTGAACTTTTATAAGTTCACGAACTTCCTAGATCAATGGAACGAAAAAATTTAAACATTTTTATTTCTTTATTCATCCAAGGATCATCGCAAAATGGTATAGAATTTATCATAATACAATGAAAGCCGGCCGCTGTGGCCGAGCGGTTCTAGGCGCTTCAGTCCGGAACCGTGCGATTGCTACGGTCGCAGGTTCGAATCCTGCCTCGGGCATGGATGTGTGTGGTGTCCTTAGGTTAGTTAGGTTTAAGTAGTTCTAAGTTCTAGAGGACTGATGACCTCAGATGTTGTCCCATAGTGCTCAGAGCCATTTTTGAATACAATGAAAATAAATAGCTGAAAATAGACTTACATGCAAAATATATGTAAGCATAATTTTATGAGACTGGAACAGGTGGTCGGACGTGGCTTAGATAAAGGAACCACCCCGGGATTTGCCTGAACTGGTTCAGGGAAACCGCGCAAAACCTAATTCAGGATAGCCGGACAGAGCAAACTCCATCTTCCCCAATACAAGTCCGGTCTCGTAATAACTGCACTGCGTCATTCGGTTGCTCCCTATTGTGTAGTATTATTTTACACTCGCTTTACTGTAGGTAACTTGTAGTATAAAACTTATTTGTGCAGTTCATCACTGCACACACTGATGACACCCGCTGTGACTCCTGGACTACGAAAGTGCTGCTAAGCAGCTTGCATTAGCTCCAGTTTGTAAAAGTGACTCCACGCCCATAGACATGCACGTCTTCAAGTTCCCAGCCACTACGCCTGAAAAACTGAGTCACTATCCCGCCATGATCAATGAGATGTTCAACTGAGAGGAAAAGGAAAGACATTACTATTGTGCACTACGAATCTTGGCACACGATTTTCTTGTAAAATCATTACATTGTGATCATGTTTTATACTGTGAGAGGGTGTTGTTGTTATTCCCTTTCATTATTGACCACTTTTTCCTTGGTAAATTTAAGTCCAAATTGGCTCTTGTTCCATGATTATGTATAGAACTATTATTGAAATACTTAGTACTGTATATATGCAGTCTGAAGCGACGAATGAAGGTTTGTACCAAAGTCAGAATTCGGACCTGGGTGTCCTGGTCAGTAAGCACACGCTCTAACCTCTATACAGTGGCTTTGCACGACTGCACAGACTACCCTAGCACGCCTCACTCTTCAATCCAAATCCCCATGCAGTTTTGCAAAGCCAGTGAGCCATGGTGACAGAGTGGTAGCGCGTCTGCCTAGTGAGCAGGAGATCCGGGTTCGAATCCTGGCCCTGGTACAAACTTTCATTCGTCGCCTTAGTCTGCATATGTACAATACAGATTTTTGAGACTTGAAAAAGTCTCTGGAACCATATAGTTTCATTTGACATAGTAACGTTTTCGCAGGTATGCAGAACACATTGGTAGAGGTACTTACTTCACTGAGAGAGGTAGCGCAGTGGTTAACGCCCTGGACTCGTATTCTAGAGGACGGCGATTCAGTCCCGCCTCCGATCATGCAAATTTAGGTTTCCCGTAATTTTCCTAAATCGCTCCCACACTGACAGACAGTACTCAAGAATTGGTCGAATGAGAGTTTTGTAAACTATTACTTTGACGAGCGAACTGTGCTATCTGATTTACGTAAAATTAGTTTCGTGTGTGCCGTTCCACTTCCCAGTGGAAGACGGCAGGTCTGTAAGAGTACCTGACGATGGCAACTAGTCAGCCTGCCGACGTACCGCCACTGTCCAGACGCCGGTCTCCGGATCTCTTCCACGTGTACATCACGTTAGCGATGATTAAATTGTGCTCTGTGCAAAATACCACCAGGTGGCTTCCCTCTCATTCCTTTTCCCAAGTCCGTGATCTACTCTTTTTTCCGTCATTCCATTTATCCAGTTCCCCATCGTAACTAAATATTAGTCGCCCTAAAAGACCTGAAGTATATTACTTTTTCTCATCGTACCTTTCTTCAGTCTCTTCAGCATCTGCAGAGCTAGTTCGCATATAAGCTTTTGTGTGTGTTGGCTTCGTGTCTTTGTTCACTACGGTGATGCGTTCACTAAGCTTTTCATAATAGTTCTTACGAATTCCTCGTTTCTTATACATTTAAGATATGCTCCTGCCTTACCCGTATTTTTACTTATTTTGATAACCATGTACTCACGCCACCAGTAGTCCTATTCTTCTTCCCGTCGCATTTCACTAATTCTCAATATATCTAACTTTAGTCTAACCATTTCTCGCTTTCATTTCTCTGATCTACCCAACCAATTAAAGTATCTAACATTCTACACTCCGACCTGCATAACGCCAGATTTGTTTTTTCTGATGCCTTATTCTACTTCTTCAGCACGTACAAAAATTTTCCCAAAAGTTTGGGTGTGGGAGCACATTCCCTTCCTCGAGATCCGAATGGTGGTGGTAGGAGGGAAGGGTAGCGGGGGGGGGGGGGGGGGGGGCGAAGTCGGGCAGCTACTTTACTTCCAGAATATTTCACCCCGAAATATGTACCAGGCGCAAACGCACTCTCGTTCGGTCATCGTGCTGTACTCAGGATTTTAAAAAATAAAAAAAATTGCTAAAATTTATATGATTATTTCCTCAGTAACTAAATGTTTGTTGGTATTGTGTTCGTATATCATTAACTGCTAACAAATTCTTCTAATTGGTCTATAATTGTAGTTCACATTTCGCTAGACGCTGTTGTAAATCAGTTGTTTCTAGTAATTCTAGAGGACAGACATTTGTAATGTGGATTTGTGTCCTCTTCCACGCCACATTCACACTAGTCATTCAGTCTATTGTCATCCACGAAGATGCTGCATAAACCTTCCGTGATTGAAGCGGAGGCTGAGCCTTGTCACGAGAACTCCCTATGGTAGACGCCAAAGTCATTTCGCGAATCTCGACTCTAGGTGTTGAGGTGTGGCAGATGACTTGTGTAAGTACCAGCGTGCGGCCAGTGGCGGGGCAGCTGCCCGGAGCCTTGACAGTGCTCCAGCATGCAGCAGCCAGCAGGTGCATCAGACGGAGAGGAGACTCTTCTGCTATTCTGGCAGGGCAGGGCGAGTGCTCCTGCCGGCCGCGGCGTGCTCCTGTGCGCTGCGGGCTTGTGCCTGCCTACCTGCTTGCTCCATGATATAGCGCCCTTCTCCCGCTCCACAGCGGAGCCGCCCTGGGAACCACAATGCACAGCGCCCGTAACACACCACCATCACTCGTTGCCCATCTCATCGTTCGTAGTGCAGGTCAGCCAGCTGCCACAGTCGCCGAATCTCTTGCAGTGTTCCCGAAATGCAAAACTTCACGAACGTTAATAAAGCTTTTGTATGTCCATCCTTTTAGCAGGAGGTCTCTGGGACGACGGCCGTTTACTATCGTGACAAGTAAATAAAAACACCTACAGCCGTACTTATGATTTTATTTTATTTTGTCGCTACCAGTTTAAACGCATCAGTGCGTCATCTTCAGGCTATTTTTGATGCGATACAGGTTGATATGATCCCCATGCATACCACATCTGTTGCCAGCATTACTGGATACGCAGATAATGTGTCAGCACTCCAACCATCAACTGCCAGTTGAAACTGGTAGCGACAAAATAAAATAAAACCATAAGGACGGCTGTAGGTGTTTTTATTTACTTGTCACGAATGTTAATAAACTTTTCCATAGCAGCAGTATCACGTAAGAAACTCCCTGGCAGGTTGAAAGCTTGTGTCGGACGGGGATTCGAACACGAACCTTATCTTCCGCAGGCATACTCTTTGCCAAGTGAGCCATCCAGGGACGAATCAGGACGCCGCCTCACAGCTTCGCTTCCGCCAGTGCCTTCCTCCGAGCACACAATTTTCACAAACGTTCTCATGCGCACCTTGTGGGACTAGGAGTCCTGGAACAAAGGAGACCAGCGGAAAAATGTTCTTATCGGAGCACAAAAAAGGCTAATATGCATCTGTTTCAAAAGATAATGACTGAAAACTGAAGTACCAGCTGTCTCATTCTGTCTTGCTCAGCACCTTATCACCAAAAATTTCGGCATATGGACGTGTTCGTGCTCACTCCCACAAATGCCCACTAGTCCATCTCATCCACTGCCGCGTGCCCATTCTCACTTACCCAGCGCAGTTCGTCGTCCTTATCTCTCTGTCACTGACTCTCAGCCACCGTCTCCTTTGTTCCGTCCTCTAATACTGTCTGCCCCCACTGTCACTCTCTGCCTCTTGCTCCCTCTTACCATCTCATTCATTCTTTCCCACTGCTGCTGTCTCTTCCCGTGTTACTATCTCTCTCTCTTTCTCGTTGCCATTGTGACAGACTGTGTCTCTCATTATCACTTCCTCCCACCCACTTCCACTTTCTCCTTCTCTTCCTTCCTTTCCCGCTGGCACTGTCTCCTTCAGTCTTTTCGTAGCACTGCTCTGTCACTGTCAACATGCCCCACTGCCACTGTATCCCACTCCTACTCTAACACTCCCACTGCCTCCTTGGCTCTTTCTGTTCAACAACCAGTTGTCTACTTTTCCGTCTCTTTCCCACTGCCATTGTCGGCTTCTCTCTCGTTATAAAAAACGCGAATGTGCTCCCATACCCAAACATTTGGGAAAATTTTTGTACGTGCTGAAGAAGTGGAATAAGGCAGCTGCTGCCCTACTTTTAGTTAAACAGGAGCATATTCACCGTTTTTGTTCTCCGATAGGAGCATTTTTCCGCTGGTTACCTTCTTTTCCTTTCTGCAGCAGGGCATGTCACATCATGGGTCAGTAAAATTTTGATAGTTTACTTATGTGAAATTGAAATAATGCAACATTAATTTTACACCTCAGACCGCATTTTATGTGCACAGAACTTTGCATGTGTTTCAGTACTACAACAAACGGTTCCCAGAAGTCTTCTGATGAATACTTTACAGTATATTTTCCGTGATACGTCACTTCATAAATTACATTTTGCCCCGCACCAGATATTACGTGCATATTTTAAGTGCACAAGTTGGGTCACTTTTAACCTCTGTATCTCGGGAAATGGGTAAAGGCATCCATAAAATTTTCAGTATTATTTGAGATCGGAATCTTAGGAACATATCACAAAAATTACACTCATTTGCTGTATATAGCCGTTTTGGAAACCGCGGACCGGCTTTAGCATCCAAAAACCAAGTTCATCGGTTTTTTCAGGAACCGCCCGTGAACTAAAGGGTGTCTCCATAGGCCTCTAAAGGCGCACCATACACCACATATAACGCAAAAAGAATCAAACGGTTTGCTCCATTTGTCTAAAGAAGGAGGAACAGTGTGGTAGTCAAACTTTCATCCTGAGCTATAGGATAATCACAGTAAGGTCATCCTTCTGTTGGATTTATAAAAGGTCCCTAGCCAAAAGGCTATTCAAAAGAAAACACTTGACCATACTATTTACTGCCATTCAAAAGCCAACATCGCACAAAGTATTTTTATTCAAGACGACTGGTTTCAACACTCTTAGCTGTCATCTTGAGGTCACAAACTTTTTTTGTGTAGTAAATTATTTTCATTTTACGCTGAGCTAATGCACAGAATGTGAAGGTGAGGTCAGCGTAAAATGAACATGTTTTATTATTAAAAATGTTTATCAGCTGAAGATGACACCTAAGACTGTTGAAACCGGTTGTCATGAATAAAAAATATTTTGTACGATATTGACTTTTGAATGGTTTTTAACAATCAAAACAGATCACCCTTCATACTGTCACCAATAGAATCCGAGGTATGAGGTTCGTAAAATCCTGTTTTTATGTGCTGCGTTTAGGAACATGTAGGTAGCGCATGCTGTCCCTTGCGTACAGTTGTGGACAAATATCGTAGCTGCAGCTTAGGGGACTGTTTGCATACTGCATCTTCAACAGTCCAGCGGAGTGTAGATACGCTGTTTTTAAACTTCGTGGCAGATAAGCAACAATCCCCTAGGTGCTGCCTAAGCTACGTCTCGACAATACCTTTCCTACAGGAGAACTTCTTTGAAGTGAAGCTGTGAGGGCGGGTCGGTAGTCGCGTCTGAACAGCTGTGTCGGTAAGTAAGAGCACTACCCGCCGAAGACAAAGGTTCCGCGTCCGGACCCCTATTCGGCATATAGTTTTAAATGCTAGGGAGTTTCCATTGCAGAGTGAAATATTAACTCTCGAACTATCATATTTAATGGTAGAAAGTAAAAAAAATCCGTTTTTACTAATTTTGATTGCTAATCAGTTTTTAGTTTATGAAACCATCTTCAGGTAATAACTGTGTAGCGTCTACAAAGACACTAATGTGCAAGAAAGCAAACCTCTAAAACTAGAGTTGTAGAGAACTGTAGCGAATCTGTGATTAAGACATTAGCAGAAAATAATAAATCGAGTGATCTTACTGGTGTTGAGTGTCCAGTGTGTAGCAGTTATTACTGGCTTTACAACCGTTGCAACTGTAAGGCCACGCAATTTCTTTTCCTACACCTCCTTTTATGTGGCCAATCCACTTTAGTTTGTGTCATGTGGAAATTCCTACGTACTTACTGTTCTTAATTTATATTATTATTTCTAGTGATATCTCGCCTACTGTGTATTAATTGTTATCTCCGCTGTTTATACGCAATACGTTACATGTGTCCGCCCCTCGTGGTCTCGCGGTAGCGTTCTCGCTTCCCGAGCACTGGGTCCCTGGTTCGATTCCCGGCGGGGTAAGGAATTTTTCCTGCCTCGAGATGACTGGGTGTTATTGTGTCGTCTTCATCATCATCATTCATCCCCATTACGGTCGGAGGAAGGCAATGGCAAACCACCTCCACTAGGACCTTGCCTAGTAAGGCGGCGCGGTTCTCCCGCGTCGCTCCCCTACGCTCTGTAAAGAAGTATGGGACTCATCATCATCATCATCATCATCATCATCATCATCACGTTACATGTATTTGTGTCCAGGGTCATCTGCCTATAGCTACAGAGCTTCCTGAATTTCGCTTCAGTTTTTCTGGAGTTCAACGTTTCCAATAGAGAACAGCGTAGCCCACAAACGTTGTAAACAGTATTGCCGCTATCTCGAAATTACTTTCGCTTTTTGCGTCATTCTATTTCGTCCCGTTAAGAATGAAGAGTTGCGGCTGTGTATTCTAGTAAGCCTTGTATCAACTCACAGATGCTGTCAGATACTCGGCAAGCTACTTTTTCTTTCACTAAACGAACACAAGGAACTGTGCTGAATGGTCCTTAGGAAGTGAAGAAGGACAGCATTAATACAGTCACCGCTATCCACGGTACTGTGGATGAATTCCGGTGGAGGAGACTTTCGGTTCTCCAAAAGACTCATAATTCACGTCCACAAATTATCCGAATCTGTCCGACGCCCCGTCTTGGAAACGGGAATGACTAGCTTTTTCCAATCGCTTGATGTCCTTCGGTAGTCCAGTGTGTGCAACATCTGCGGCATAAGCTGTACGGAATCTTACACGTAATTCTTCATCTCCAGATGCCTTTGCACTATGAGTAATTGATTTTCTACTCCGCAACATCCACGACTTACCTATCGTGCGATGATTGAAAGGACATAATGTATTACAATCTTCGACTGCGGGACAATTTCGGAATACCGAGTTCAGCTGCAACGGTGCACCGAGCCACCTTCAGTTCAGTGTTCATTGCTGTCGGCAATGAGTCTGTAAAAAACGCAGGTGCGGTGTTATTTGGCGCGGCCTGTCGGGAGTTAGCAGATGTAGAACAGGACTGGCCCGCGGTACAGCAGCGCCGATCAGATCGGCGGCCCTTTAACTCTGCGCTCATTTGCATGTGAATGGCGCGCCGCAACCCGTTTCGGCCCGCCCATCAGCTATTGCCTCGCCTCCTTAGCCTCTCCTCCTTTCTGTCTCCTTAAGGGGCCCTGCGCCTGCTGCACATTTCTCCCGCAGTTTTATTCCACTGATTTTGTCATGTATATCACTTCACTTGAAAATCAACGAGCTACTACATCTTGGCTTCCAGTACCAAACCTGTTGTAGTCCACCAACACTTCCCTCGCCTTTATATGGTAACGAGCAGCGAACGTCGAGTGGAGAACTTGTTGCCTTACTGCCGATATTATTTTATTTTTATTTCATTCGTGTATTTACGTTTTGTAACGTTTGTTCTACATATACAAGTCGCCAGACTCAAGCACACTAAATGCTGAACATTTCTTGGCTTAATAAACGTGCTTGTATGGCTCATCTCTTTGTAAATTGCTGAATAAGTTGGCTCGTTACAGCTGACGACGTTCAGTTTGACTACGGCAGTATATACTAAAGCAGAGATGCGTTAATCTGTGGGTTGACGATGGCTAACAGTTTCCTTTAGCTTGCTCGGTAGCGTCTGTGTATAGTGTGCTGCATGTGTGAACATTAATGAGCCGAACCGCTATGGGCAGTGAACACAGAGAGATTGGATACTGCCTGCTACCGCTGCGAGCACGTGACGCTGTAAAGAAAGTACACTGACTGACAAAAAAAAAGTGTAGCACCCAGGAGGGGAGGAGGGAATGCAATGAAATGAAATGAAATGAAGCTTCACAGGTTGTGAGGCCATGCGATGTTGTTTCAGTGATAAAAAATAGAGTCATATTTACGAAACACTAGCCAGTACGAACCCACTTATCTGTATGACGTTGCACGCCGTGTGGCCTGAATGCATGCGCTGATTTAGTTGGGAAGAGTGTCATAAAGACGTTGTATCCTCTCCTGAGGTGAACTGGTCCACAATTGTTGTAACTGCTCTGTGATATCCTACGTGCTGGCACTGGGATAGAGTTGATGTCGGAGCTGGTCTCGCACATGTTCTACCGGTAACACATCTGGCATTTTCTTCGCCACAAGAATACCTCGACATCACGCAGACAGTTCATAGAGACGAGCATTGTCCTGCTGAAAAATGGCACCACGATACTGTGGCATGAGACGTAACGCATGAGAACGCAGGATGTCTGTGACGTACCGTTGTGAGTCAGAGTTTGCTCATTCACAATCAGCCGTGACCTGAACTCATGCCCAATGAGTTACCACACAACGATGCCAGGAGTATCTCTCCTGTGACTCTCCAAAACATTGGAAGAATGGGCGCCTATCCATGTCGCCACCATACTCGCCAGTAATGGTCATCCAGGTAGTGGCGAACTGCGGTTCATCTCTGAACGCAGTGCGACGCCGTTCGACACCAGCCCATTCTATGGGATCACGGCACCAATCCAGATTTCCTGCTCCGGCTGCTGCTAATCTCAGACCAATGGTGCGGGGTGACACAGGATATTGCAGCGATGATGGGGAAAGATGTGAAGCAGTCACGATGTCCTTGGTCACAATACGACGATCTCTCCTTCAGGAGGTCTGACGTGGTAAACCAGATCCTTGGCGACGTGTAAGCGTGCTCTCACATTCCCATGCAGTCCATCATCAGGCCCCTGTCACATTCGAGCGTTCCACAAATTTGGGTACTGCACGATTCGATGAGCGGGCCAAATGGAGACCTACAATTAGGCCCCTATTAAATTTTGTCAGGTGCTGATAACGATGCCTCAAGGGAATACGCGGTATCTCCGTGTCCTTCGCAGTGGTATCTCAGCAACTGAGGCTGCTAGGTCAACACTAAACACTGAGAGCACTAATGCACTCAGCTGGCCATTGTACCGCTCACAGAGAATTTCAATTCTAATCATTTATATACCTGCCGATGCCGTGTACGTGTACGGAGCTACATTGACATCCACCGTATGTTCTGGATGCTTCACTATTTTCTTCAGACACTGTGTATAAGCAGAGCAGAGGAAAATGGGGAATCATTCTAGCGAAGAAAGGGGCCACAAGTAGGAAAAACGCACTAACATAAGCGACCTCGACAAAGGGCAGATAGATGTTGGTTCGGTGGCTGGGAACGAACATCTCGGAAGCGGCGAAACTGGTTGACTGTTCGCGTGCCACTGCCGGGAGCATCTGTGGGAATTGGTTGATGGACGAGCAGGCGACCAGATACTGGACGTTGATGCATCTCAGAACACATAATTCGGAGGCTTGCGCGCTCTGTAAAGCATGACAGGTATCGATGTGACGACGGACTACAATTCTGGTTCAAGCGCGAGCGTTTCGGAGCACAGACTTCAGCGCACATTGTTGAACATGGGGCTCCACAGCAGACGACCCGTAAGTGTTCGCATCTTGACTGAACGACGTCGACATTTACGATTGCAGTGAGCACAGGATCACTGAGACTGGTCGTTTGGTCGAAGTTGGTGCCCGAATACACCGTCACACAGACGAACGGCCCACGACAGCTGTGGTCTAAGTGAACACTACTGCAGACCATCTGGATCCCTTCACGCTTGATGCCGTCTCCGACAGGCGATAGCGTCTTCGAGCAGGTTAACTGTCCGCGTCACACTGCCAGAACCATCTATCGTAGTTTGAGGCGCATTTTATGGAATATGAATATTGCGTCGCCAGTGATTCATAGCATGTGCTGTGGATGGTCAGAACAACTTGGTGAAACGCTCTGTAGTTGCTTCTTGTGATGTAATGGGTTGGAGCGGGGGAATCACCTGCTCGACCTTCCGTTTGGCCGGCCGGAGTGGCCGAGCGGTTCTAGGCGCTACAGTCTGGAACCGCACGACCGCTACGGTCGCAGGTTCGAATCCTGCCTCGGGCATGGATGTGTGTGATGTCCTTAGGTTAGTTAGGTTTAAGTACTTCTAAGGGACTGAAGTTACACATTCTACGTGTAAATGTGGGAAAGTTTTCTAACTGTTTTCGTAGCGTGCATCTGAGGCAGAATGTGGGTACCAGACCACTACGGTCGCAGGTTCGAATCCTGCCTCGGGCATGGATGCGTGTGATGTCCTTAGGTTAGTTAGGTTTAAGTAGTTTTAAGTTCTATGGGACTGATGACCTCAGAAGTTAAATCCCATAGTGCTCAGAGCCATTTGAACCATTTGTGGGTACCAGCACGGTATTCACCTCGTGGAATGTGGGAAACCGCCTGAGAACGATATTCAGGGTGGCCGGCACAACGAGCGGATTGCAACTGAGACCGAAATACCTCTCCGTGTCCCAGAAGCGGGCGCAATCTGCGGGTTCCATGCAGGCGGACAACAAAGCTAACTGACGACATGTTAGCGGGAATGACATTTACGGTGACAACAGGAAAAGAAACTAAGCTGTGTAATCGCAGGAATCCGTTCTGATTCCTCTCTTGTTTAATTTATATACAGGGTGAACCGGAACTCCGTAAACAAATTTTCGGAGGTTGTCCAGGGTTATTTTCTGAGTATTTTAATATAAAGGACGTGTAGTCATCGGTGGTTCGTTACAGTATAAGTACGTTTTCTCTGATTTAGTCCGCCGCTCGTGGTCTCGCGGTAGCGTTCTCGCTTCCCGAGCACGGGGTCCCGGGTTCGATTCCCGGCGGGGTCAGGGATTTTCACCTGCCTCGAGATGACTGGGTGTTTGTGTTGTCCTCATCATTTCATCATCATCCAGGAAAGTGGCGAAATTGGACTGAGCAAAGATTGGGTAATTGTACGGGCGCTGATAACCACGCAGTTGAGCGCCCCACAAACCAAACATCATCATCATCATCTCTGATTTATTACACCTTGTATCTGTATTGCATTGAAAAAATGTCGACGGTGTGTGGTGTGTCTTGTTTGGACACGAACTTGCTCCATCCACTCGCGGTACTTGTTGTTGACAACACTAAGGCCTGCTGTACTCTTGGTCCTCAAGCTTGTATTCAGTGCTGCTTAGTCCTGTCTCGGGTTTCTTTTTCCGCCAGTGTTATTCGTACGTTAACAGTGAGATACAGCAATATGGGTTGGTCCGCTGACGAAGAATCGACCGATACTTATCTCGTCTGTGTGTTCTCCGAATGCAATGGGAAAGCGGCACCACGACGTTATGCTCAGCTGTTCCCGCAGCTACGACGGCCACGTCACAGTAGTTCTGCACCTGTAAGCAGGCGCCCACGAAAAACCCTATGCTTTGTGTTATTACGTTCTGAAGATTGCATGTTACAGGCTTTTTCACTGTTGTGAATTTATTTCCACGGAAACAAAGATAATTATGTAAGAAAGCCGAAAAAACATAGTTATTCATTACTGTGGAACTAGCCACAGGAGGCAACGGAACCCTTATACCAAAATACGCCGAAAGTATCCCTGGACAGGCACCGTCATTTTGTCGGTGGCGTTGTCGTTCACCCTGTATATCCGATATTCCTCCAACTCCAGAAAGTTTGACTTAAGAGGATGACTGGGCAATAGGTACCCTACACAGAGCGTTCGAAACAACCGAATAAATCCTAACTTCTGATCTAGACATCATAACTTAATATTTCCATAAATGAGGATTACACAAGAATAAGAAAAAAAGTTGCATGTTTTTATCCGTCCAATAAACTGACACTTGATGTCTATGGTGAGGGAGGCAAACTTCGTCGTGACAAACGTCCAAGTCACTTAGGGATCACCTAAACAGGACATTTCCTTTTAGCGCTTGCGCGAGTATCTGATGAGCTCAAAAGAAGAAATAACGTCCTTGATAACCTCTGTGGTGTTAGTTGGGAATCGTCACCAGGTATTCTCCTAGCATCGTATTGGTGTTGTCAGCAGTACTGTGCATCTGTCTGATTTAATTCCCTATATGAGAAAAAGATAGACGTACAACTTAACGAACCCATGCGCATCATTAGTGGGTGAATAAGGTCCACTCCCACCTACCTATTTGAGTCTCTTGAGTCACACTCGACCTGTCGATCTCAGGCTCAAAAGGAAGCTACAACGTGAATATCCGAAGAATAGTCATAACCCTGAGCTTCGTAGAGACCAAGACATACCGTTCTTATCACAACAGGATTCTTGCTGACGCTGGATGGAAACGCTGCTGGGAACCAAACTGCCCTGCCCAACGCCTGAAACTGCTGTGGATCCAGGAAAAAAATTCAGAGTTTCACCAGCGTTGGGCAATTTGGACCACTCTGGATAGCATCCGAATGGGCCATGGAAGACGTGCACACAGTTTCAAGTGGTGGAGATAAGCACCAACCTGTGTCTGTAGCGCTCAACGACAGACAGTTGCTGCCGTTGTATCTGTATGTAAACTGACTCGTTCCGCATCATTTCGATAAAAGAAACGTTCAGATGTATTATGGAACCCGTAACTAATTAACTAACTCACTATGTTCAGCCCGTACTTACAAGTGTCTTTTCGAAGATACCCTGACGATATAGATCGAAGTGATAAACCGTATAGAAGCCCGCGATACTGGTCTGTAACTATTGTTATTTGTATTGTATTATGCTTGGGAGCAGTGTTGAAGTGTTGATGTGTAGTAGTTTAGTAATCTTCGTATGTGCATAGTTATTCATATTATTTAAAACTCTTAACGTATGCCACACGATAAATAAATAATAGTAGAGGCAAAAACGACAAGCTTATCGCGAAATTTGTGCCATATACCGGAGGAATGCGACAGGCGATGCTGTTGTGCGTTAATGGTATCGTTTGTTTAATTCTGAAAGACGAATGTTAGAGATGGTGGCTTAAATGCCTACGAACAGATACAGAAAATTGACGAAAAAAAAGAAATAAAAGAGAAGCGTGACAAATTAAGTATTTGATAACGCATCACTCTGACGGGTTTCTTAGTGTTTTGGATGTAAACGTCGCTAAACAATTAGGGTGACGAACGGAGTGAATTGGTCACTCATTATGATACACGATGAAAACTGAATAATTAGCGTATGGATAAGGAATTTAAATAATATAGTTTTAAGATTTTTATCGTGCATTTACTTTTCCTGTTTGAGTATTGTATTTGTAGCCTAACGGAGGCTCGTACTGTATGGTTCGTGTATTGCAGATTATTCATACGCAAAGACGTTCGAAGGGAAAACTCGTTATGATACGACGTCCTCGTTGGCATCTCAGCACTGGCCTGGTCCTCCAGGGATGTGCAGCAAGCCAGGTTCAGGCGGCCGTCACTGCCTGTGTGGCGCTGCTCCCGGATGTTCTGCCACCGCCTGAATCAAACTGGCACTGTATGTCGATGGTCACACGTATGTCTGGTGATGAAGGCTGGAGCGCTTCGAAATCTACGGCGATTAATAAAAAGCATTAAACGCAACTATCTGATGTGGACAGCATAATAAAGACAGTCAACATTTCATTATCCTTCACAACAATTGTATATCAGCTGTCTTCAATTTCTTCTAGCGAAACGAAGATGTTAACTTGTTTAGGTTTCCTGCCTTCGACCTGTCATGAAGTGTCAAGCGTGCATCTGGGTATCGTGACTGACGGTGACGAGTGCTCATACAGTGCACAGTGTCAGAGAAGAAAAGGAAGAAACGCCGCTACATAGGCGGTTCGGTGCGAATAGCAGCTGGGGAACCACATAACCACCGTCAACAATGTATCACATTCCCTCGACCCCGCAGACACTGTGGAGGCTTTGGACTTCAACCCAGAACATAGCTATAAAACTCTACTGGTCAGCCACATCTCCGTCCCGCAAAACAGATTTTGAAACTTCCTGGCAGATTAAAACTGTGTGCCGGACCGTGACTCGAACTCGGGACCTTCATATCAGCGCACACTCCGCTGCAGAGTGAAAATCTCATTCTGGAAACATCCCCCAGGCTGTGGCTAAGCCATGTCTCCGCAATATCCTTTCTTTCAGGAGTGCTAGTTCCGCAAAGTTCACAGGAGAGCTTCTGTAAAGTTTGGAAGGTAGGAGACGAGATATTGGCAGAAGTAAAGCTGTGAGGATGGGGCGTGAGTCGTGCGTGGGTAGCTCAGTTGGTAGAGCACTTGCCCGCGAAAGGCAAACGTCCCGCGTTCGAGTCTCGGTCCGACACACAGTTTTAATCTACGAGGAAGTTTCATATCGGCGCACACTCCGCTGCAGAGTGAAAATCTCATTCTGAAAACAGATCTTGTTTACCGCCTAGATTGATTTATTTTTTCTATTAAAATGGCCGGTTTTGGTTTACCTGAACTATTTTTAGATCTGATTGTATCAGTTACAACACAAACCCGTCCAACTCACAAGCAATACATTACATGCTACGTCACAGGATGAAATCCATACTCTTCATATAGCCTCCGTTCACTGTGGATATTGCATCGCAGACACAGTTGCTTTGACTGTTCGGAGATGTCACTGGACCCGCCCAAAGATGAAAACAACCATGCATGAGCAGCGCCTATTAGACGGAGGGGGACCGACAGCCGATGAGTTCCACTCATTCCTCCAGGAAGGATGTACACGGCTCGTGTTGTCTGTAGTTCAACCATGCCTAGACGGTCAATACCGCGGTTCGATCTCTTCCGCATTATTACTTTGTGCCAGAAAGAGCTCTTAGCAAGGGAAGTGACCAGGCGTCTCGGAGTGAACCAAAGCGATGTTGTTCGGACATGGAGCAGATACAGAGAGACAGGAACTGTCGATGACATGCCTCGCCCAGGTCGCCCAAGGGCCACTACTGCAGTCGCTGACCGGTACCGACGGATTATGGCTCGGAGGAACTTTGACAGCAACTCCACCATGTTGAATAATATTTTTCGCGCAGCCACAGGACGTCGTGTTAAGACTCAAACTGTGCGCAATAGGTTGCATGATCAGCAACTTCAGTCCCTACGTCCATGGCGAGGTCCATCTTTGCCACCACAACAACATGCAGCGCGGTACGAATGGGCCCAACAACATGCCGAATGGACCGCTCAGGAGTGGCATCACGTTTTCTTCACCGATGAGCGTCGCATGCGCCTTCAACCAGACAATCGTCGGAGACGTGTTTGGAGGCAACCCGGTCAGGCTGAACGCCTGAGACACACTGTCCAGCGAGTGCAGCAGGGTAGAGGTACCCTGCTGTTTTGGGGTGGCATTATGTGGGGTCGACGTACGTCGCTGGTGGTTTTGGAAGGCGCCGTAGCGGCCGTACGATACGTGAATGCCATCCTCCGACCGATAGTGCAACCATATTGGCAGCATAATGGGAAGGCATTCGCCTTCATGGACGACAATTCGCGCCCCCATCGTGCACATCTTGTGAATGACTTCCTTCAGGATGATGACATCGCTCGACTAGAGCGGCCAGCATGATTTACAGAAATGAACCCTGTCGAACATGCCTCGGATGAATTGAAAAGGGCTGTTTATGGACGACGTGACCCACCAACCACTCTGAGGGATCTACGCCGAATTGCCGTTGAGGAGTGGGACAATCAGCACCAACGGTGCCTTGATGAGCTTGTGGATAGTATGCCAAAACGAATACAGGCATGCATCAATGCAAGAGGACGTCCTACTGGATATTAGACGTACCGGTGTGTGGTGGTACAACATGTAATGTGCGGTATTCATGAGCAATAAAAAGGGCGGAAATGATGTTTATGTTGATCTCTGTTCCAATTTCCTATACAGGTTCCGGAACTCTCAGAACCGAGGTGATGCAAAATTTTTTTTGGCATTAAGTAAAAACATTAAATAAAAGCACTATGAAAAGGCCAAAAAATGTTTTAATCGAGAATATTCGAGAACAATATTCTAAAAAAAATTAGTTTATAAATGTATTTTTCGTTTATATATGACAAGCGTACCAGACGCCACCTGCTGGGGGGCCGCTGTGAACAATATGGATTCTACAAAACCTGTGCTTTATCCTGTGACGTAGGTTGTAAACCTTCGCATATAAGCTGGACGGGTTACTCTTTTAACCGATACAATGACATATAAGGAGGCTTCAGGTGATCCCGAGACCGGTCATTTTAATAGAAAAAAAAGTAATCTACATGGTCCACAAAATCTGTTCTTCAAGAAGCGATTGGGAATTTTTCCGAAGACACAGTATGTTAAGCTAACTCCCTTCGCGGCCAAATACCAGCGATGAAAATGTATTGCATCACGAGGATTCTAACCGGCTGCATCCGACTTCAGCGTCACTACACTGCGTCTGCGTCCTTTTCCATGGAGGCGGGTACCTGCAACGTGCTAATAAGAAATGAAGTCCTTCATTACCTAATTGACTTCTTCTTCGAAGTTGGCCACCTATGGTTACTTTAACAGGTCACTCGCCAGCCTCCTCGGTCGAGATCACTGTTACTCGCGTCTCATCTACAACTACGTAAATATTCCGTAAGCCACCATATGATGCATGGTGGATGGTAACTTCCTTTCCTGTTCCACTCGCAAAGAGAACGAGGGAAAAGCGACTCTGTAAAAGCCTCCGTACGAGCCTTAATTACTCTTACCTTGTCTTCTTGATTACGACGCGAAGTGTACGTTGCCGGCAGTAGAATCGCTCTGCAGTCGGCCTCAGATTCCGTTTCTACATATTTCTGCAGTAGTGCCTCGCGAAAAGAGCGTCGCCTTCCCTCCAGGGATTCTCATTTGAGTAATACTTGCGTGCTGACCGAACCTATTCTGCTAACAAATCCAGCAGCACATCTCTGAAGTGCTTCGATGTCTTCCTTTTGCCCGACCTGATGGGGATCCAAAACCTCGAACAGTTCTCAAAAATAAGTCACACTAACATTCCGTACGCCGTCTCCTTTATGGATGAGCTACACTATCCCAAAATTCTTCCAATACAACAAAGTCAAGCATTCGCCTTCCCTACTACCAACCTGACGTGCTCATTCCATTTCGTAACGCTCTGCAACGTTAATACTCAAAATATTTGATCGATGTGACTTGTGTCAAGCGGCACCTTCTAATGCCGTGTCGAACGTTACAAGCTTGGTTTTCATACTCACCTGCGTTGACCTCATTTTTCTACATTTAGTACAAAATGGCATTCATCGCACCAACTAGAAATTCTGTGTAAATCATCTTGTAGGCTCCTACAGTCACTCAACGACGACAGCTTCTAGTACTCTAGAGCAACATCACCAAACGACAGTATTTTGCTGGTCACCCTCTCCATCAGATAATTTATGTATACAACCGTCTTATCGCAATTCTCTATCGCACACCTGACGGTACCCTTCATTCTGAACATTTGCCTTCGAGGACAACATGCTGGGTTCTGTTACTTCAAAAGTCTTCAAGCCACTCACATATCTGGGAATCTAAACAGTACGCTCGAACGTTCGTCCACGGCCTGCAGAGGGGCACCGTGTCAGACCATTTCCGTAAATGTAGGAAAACACAGGATATTCCTGTTGCCATCCATCCATGGTCCGTAGGACATCATGTAAGAAACGGCAAGCCGAGTTTCGCACAAGCAATGCTTTCTAGATCCATGCTGATTTGTGGACAGTAGCTTTTCTAAAATTGGTTGAAATGGCTCTGAGCACTGGCTCTGAGGTCATCAGTCCCCTAGAACTTAGAACTACTTAAACCTAACTAACCTAAGGACATCACATACATCCATGCCCGAGGCAGGATTCGAACCTGCGACCGTAGCGGTCGCGCGATTCCAAACTGAAGCGCCTAGAACCGCTCGGCCACACTGACCGGCTAGTAGCTTTTCTGTCTCACGGAAATTTGTTATATTAGAACTCCGAATGTGTTCAGGAATTCTGTAGCTAACTGATGTTAAGGAAACCCTTCTCCTATACAGGAGTCACGTGCGCTTTTTTCCAGTCTCTTGGGACTTTGCACTGGTTGAGAGACTCACGATAAATGCAAGCCAAGTAACGGAATAATGCCTCTCTGCAAAACCAAATTGGAATTCCGTCCGGACCTGGCGACTTATTTGCTTCCAGGTCTTTCAGTTGCTTCTCTACGCCACGGATGTCTATTTGTATGTCCTCCATGGGGGGGGCTCTGTATGACAGTCAAACGACGGTATGTTTGTACGATCCTCCCGTGTGAATGATATCTTAAACGTGACATTTGAAACTTCAGTTTTCCTTCTGGTGCCTTACGTTGCCACCCGGAACTAATCGACGAATGACGATAAAAGGGTGAAAGGTTATCGATGATACGATTCGCTGATGACATTGCTATCCTGAGTGAAAGTGAAGAAGAATGACATCATCTGGTGAATGTAATGGATAATTTAATTAGTAAAGAATATGGACTGAGAGTAAATCGAAGAAAGGCGAAAGTAATGAGAAGTAGCGGAAATGAAAACAGCGAGAACCTTAACATCAGAATTGACGGTCACGAAGTAGATGAAGTTAAGGAATTCTGCTTCCTAGGCAGCAAAATAGCGAATTGCGGACGGAGCAAGAAGGTCATAACCCACCCACAGTTTTTAACTGGCAACTTGGACGCTAATATTTTTCAAGAATTTAGCATATGGTGTCAAGCCACACAATTACAAGCACTTCGTAGCTCACATAAAGCGCCCTGTGGGCTCAAGATGTAACATACATAAATACAATTCCTTAAACTAATCTAAACCAGCTATAAGAAAAGACAAGTAAACATCGATGAATACCACGCGCCCAGACTGACCCCTTGTCTGAAGTTTAATCGGACAAGATAAGCAATCCCACAAATACAGTTAGCCTTGCGTTCATTCAGTTTCCTGTGCCACATGTAAATGCAGAAATCCGACAAACTCCGCAATTCGTATTCTACTCCTCGTTACAAAACACAGTCTCCGCTTTACAATTGTCCACTAGTACTGACCAAAAGCACAGTGAAGTGTCCACCACAGGAAAACTGCTGTGTACCACGGTGAACACATCCTCCACTCGGTGATCAAAACCCAAGACCAGAATAGCTCTTCTTGTTACCGCCGAGTTCCGCTGCTGGCCAACGCAACGCCCTCGTTCAAGCAGAGGTGCAATGCTGGGCAGTCGCTCACAAGCGGTGGCGTGCAAGGTGACGTCGGTCTTAACCTGTGTGGTGATCACTTGTGAACGGCACCTTTTCATCGTCCCGTTGTGGCGGCCATCGGTTTTCATTTGCCTGTCCCTTATAATAAATGAGTGGTTTTAGCTGGGTACGGCATACCACATTCGAAGAAATCTGTAGACTCTCTTCCCGCCTTACTGATGTTATCTGGGCTGCAAGTGATGTTATACGCTATCAGCGAGATGTCTCCCGGACGTGACTAATTAATTATCCGGTGTAGTTAATATTCCTAATGTCACCAAAGTCAGTTTCAAGTAATATTACAAACTGTTCATTCTTTGCTCTTAGAAACTGGCTAAGTAAATTAATGATGTGGTACAGACAGCGAAGTAAGACCTATAGAAAAATATTTTTTCACTTTCGGAAAATATAATACGTAGCGTTATTCGTAAGACAATGAGTAATACCGCGTTTTTCAGTGTCAGACTGCGGCTCTGCACGTTAAAATTAGTCTGTCTCGAGACGTTCCGTCGCGAACATGACGTCTCCGCCCGCTTGGCGGAGGCGCTCACGTCTGGAGGTGCCTATAATTAAAACCTATCGACGTGGCTGTCGGCGCCGCCCTTAGTGGTATTTCTGCCCAGCGCGTGACTACTTTCTGAACGTGCAGGTGGTCCAGCAGCAGTTTCCACCCTCGCTCTTCTTCAGATGCGCACCGAGCTACAACGGATTGAATTCCTGATCTGTATCTACATCTACAGCTACATCTACGTGACTAGTATGCAATTCACACTTAAGTGCCTCGAAGAGGGTTCATCGAATCACCATCAGTCTCTGCTTCTACCGTTCAACTCTCGAACAGCGCATAAGAAAAATGAACTCTTAAACCTTTCCGTACGAGGTCTTATATTATTACGATAATCATTTCTCCCCATGTAGGTACGTGTCAAAAAGTATTCTCGCATTCTGAAGAAAAAACTGTTGTTTGAAATTTCGTGAAAAGATCTCCCCACGACGAAAAACGCCTTTATGTTAATGTCTGCCATCCCAATGCTCTTATCGTCTCCGTAACGCGCTCTCCCCTATTTCGCGATAATACAAAACGAGGTTCTCTTCTTTAGACATTTTCGATATCCTCCGTCAATCTTATCTGCTAATGATCCCACGCAGCACAGCAGTACCCAGCAAAGAACGTACAAGCCTAGTGTAAGCGAACAGGCGTAGTGTAGGCAGTCTCTCTAGTAGACCTGATGCATCTTCCAAGTGTGCTACCAGTAAAATGCCAGTCCTTGGTTTGTCTTCCTCGCAAAATTATCTGTATGGTCGTTCCAGTCTAAGTTCTTCATAATTGTTATTGCCAGGTATTTAATTGAACTGACAGATTTATCGTGTAACAGAAATTTGACGGATTCCTTTTAGCACTCATGTGGACGACTTCACACACATGATCATATGTTGCTGTCCGTGCTGATCACATACTCTGTTACGAATAAGGTCCTGCCTTTTGTAATGCCCAGCCAAACATCAAAATCACGGTGACTTCAGTAAAACTCTTCCCTTGAATGAAAGTGTCATTTCTTTTCGTCTCATTGCGTATTTCTTTGAGTGACTTTCTGTGCAGTATTGCGTGCGTATGGAGTATCGTCTCAGTTGTGTGACTGGATTCGTGATTTCCTCTCAGAGAGGTCACAGTTCGTAGTGATAGACTGTAAATCATCGAGTAGAACAGAAGTGATATCCAGCGTTCTGCAAGGTAGTGTCATAGGCCCTCTGCTGTTTCTGATTTACATAAATGATCTAGGTGATAATGTGAGCAGCCCCCTTAGATTGTTTGCAGATGACGCTGTAATTTACCGTCTAGTAAAATCATCAGACGATCAATTCCAGTTACAAAATAATCTACCTTGGGATGGATACTGTAAAGGACACATTACTGTTGTTAATGACAGACCATATGGGGAAACTGATGGAAAAGCTTGAATGTACAAAAAGAATGGGAGCTCGGCTGAAAAAAATCATGTAAAGACTTCAGAGGAAAAAAACTGTGAGACAGAAAACACGTAGGTGATCCAGGTCGTCTGACAAAAAGTGAAATTGATTCTTTGACTCAATATTATGGACTAGCAATAAGGAGAAATGTAGGAGATTTGGAGAACATGAGACGAGCTGTTTAGGCAACATGGTTTCACAGAGTGTCAACAGATGAAACCGTACAGCATGGTTTGTGTCCAAAAGGGGAAGATTTGTGGTGCGAGTCCTGGTTGAGCAATGCTACAGGCATGCAGTATACCCACCCACAAGCATTCCTTACCACTTCCTGTAATGGAGACAATTAGGCATATATATACGGATCTGGCAAATAAAAATCTACTTGGGAAATGTATGCATGGTCTCTCTCACAATGCAAATGGAAGCTTCAACAAAATGTATTACTTTTTTGTTAATTTACCGTTTAATTTCAAAAATGGCTCTGAGCACTATGGGACTTAACATCTGTGGTCATCAGTCCCCTAGAACTTAGAACTACTTAAACCTAACTAACCTAAGGACATCACACACATCCATGCCCGAGGCAGGATTCGAACCTGCGACCGTAGCAGTCGCACGGTTCCGGACTGAGCGCCTAGAAGCTTCAACAGCTGTATGTGGGAGAGAATACCCAAAACTGTATTTGTTGGGCTGACAGTGCTGAAGATTGGTGTAATGAATGCAATAATATCATTCAGTGATAGTGCAATTTTAAGGATCAATGTTATGAAGAAATTGAACATCCAGACGGGAAGGAATATGGCTTCAGCTCTAACTGCTGTTGATAAGCGGCAGGTAACTGAAGCAGAGACAGCTGCAGAAGCTGCTACCAAGAAGTCAAGGATAAAGAGATGAGTATGGAGGATAAGGAAACAGGACAACTGGAGTATGCAGCTGGAATGTTCTAAACGAGCATGGTGGTGAATTAATAAATCTGTAAATCTACTTTTGCGGTTTACCGAAAACTTGAGTTTTCATCATTCAGGTACAACTTTTATCCTAAATGACTGAAGTTAAACTCACAAAAATTGGTATAGATATTTAGAATGACCTGCTCTACCTCCCTTGCCTACTATTTCCTGAAAAATTTATAACATCATGATGTTGATGTCGGTGATATTTGAGCTACATTTTTAAATATTTTTGTTGTAGTAAAATAAATTACTTGTATTTTTCACAGATCAGCATCAGGGAAGAAAATTGGAGGCATGAAACACTTATGTGAATGTTGTCTGTAGTCTGACTTTTTTTCCAACTGTGCAGTCAGTCGTTTCAAAGAAAATGGTACCGCAGTGAAATAGTGTTCTGTTTTTTTTAGTACTATTTATGTTTCGTAATTCACATGTTGCAAAGATTCTGCTGCTGAGTAGTAACAGTGATCAACTGAGAATGACCTTGGGTTTTTACTAAAATGAGGTAATGATGAAATAATGCTTAAATAATGCTTATCTTATGTGGAGAAGTATTGCAAATTTGTATCGCACTGTTTGTAATAGAACCTTTATAAGCCTGTATCCTTACTTATTGGACATGGTACTTTCCTTCTCGTCTCAAAACATGTACATGGATATTGAAGTTTTTATTTGTGTGTATTACATGTAGAACAACGTGACTAGCGTATGGACAATGGAGGAAATGTGCGTTTTAATAGACGTAACGTGGGAATTTTACGCGCACCAGTTTAGTAAACAGCGTGATTTACGAGCTAGAAACATCCCACAACTGCCGCTACAGTGCGTTGCGATCGCGTGTGGCACGTTGGGGCCCACGTACCGTATGCACAAGTCGCATAGTTGCTGAGCGTTCAGCAGCACGTTGAACTCAGCACGCTCAACGTTAACGTTCGACGGCACGGTCCGTGTGCCGACGGATTTACGTTCGCGATCCGTTGTAAGGTACGAACGAGTTTTGACAGTGCGAAAATTAATGTAACACAGAAACTGGATAGTTGGTATCGATTTTGGTTCCGAGATTTGAGAAGTTGCATAGTGAACAACAGAATCATCCATACCAGAAATATACTAGTCATAAGTCCGTTCAATAAACTGTTTGTGAGTTTAAAAATGTGTTTCATTTATTATAATACTTTTAAGCTAAACTGACCTATTACATACCTGGACAGCGTTAGACTGAACAATCTTTTTGAGTTAGCGCCGGCCGGAGTGGCCGTGCGGTTCTAGGCGCTGCAGTCTGGAACCGAGCAGCCGCTACGGTCGCAGGTTCGAATCCTGCCTCTGGCATGGATGTGTGTGATGTCCTTAGGTTAGTTAGGTTTAATTAGTTCTAAGTTCTAGGCGACTGATGACCTCAGAAGTTAAGTCGCATAGTGCTCAGAGCCATTTGAACCATTTTTGAGTTACCCTGTTGTTGTTGATGCTGTTGTTGTGGTCTTCAGTCCTGAGACTGGTTTGATGCAACTCTCCATGCTACTCTATCCTGTGCAAGCTTCTTCATCTCCCAGTACCTACTGCAACCTACATCCTTCTGAATCTGCTTAGTGTATTCATCTCTTGGTCTCCCTCTACGATTTTTACCCTCCATGCTGCCCTCAAATACTAAATTGGTGATTCCTTGATGCCTCAGAATATGACCTACCAACCGATCCCTTCTTCTAGTCAAGTTGTGCCACAGATTTCTCTTCTCTCTAATTCTAATCAATACCTCCTCATTAGTTATGTGATCTACCCATCTAATCTTCAGCATTCTTCTGTAGCACCACATTTCGAAAGCTTCTATTCTCTTCTTGTCTAAACTATTTATCGTCCATGTTTCACTTCCATACATGGCTACACTCCATACAAATCCTTTCAGAAACGACTTCCTGACACTTAAATCTATACTCGATGTTAACAAATTTCTCTTCTTCAGAAACGCTTTCATTGCCATTGCCAGTCTACATTTCATATCCTCTCTACTTCGACCATCATCAGTTATTTTGCTCCCCAAATAGCAAGACTCCTTTACTACTTTAAGTGTGTCATTTCCTAATCTAATTCCCTCAGCATCACCCGACTTAATTCGACTACATTCCATTTCCTCGTTTTGCTTTTGTTGATGTTCATCTTATATCCTCCTTTCAAGACACTGTCCATTCCGTTCAACTGCTCTTCCAAGTCCTTTGCTGTCTCTGACAGAATTACAATGTCATCGGCGAACCTCAAAGTTTTTATTTCTTCTCCGTAGATTTTAATACCTACTAGGAACTTTTCTTTTGTTTCCTTTATTGCTTGCTCAATATACAGATTGAATAACATCGGGGAGAGGCTACAACCCTGTCTCACTCCCTTCCCAACCACTGCTTCCCTTTCATGCCCCTCAACTCTTATAACTGCAATTTGGTTTCTATACAAATTGTAAATAGCCTTTCGCTCCCTGTATTTTACCCCTGCCATCTTCAGAATTTGAAAGAGAGTATTCCAGTCAACATTGTCGAAAGCTTTCTCTAAGTCTACAAATGCTAGAAACGTAGGTTTGCCTTTCTTTAATCTAGCTTCTAAGATAAGTCAAGGTCAGTATTGCCTCACGTGTTCCAATATTTCTACGGAATCCAAACTGATCTTCCCCTAGGTCGGCTTCTACTAGTTTTTCCATTCGTCTGTAAAGAATTCGCGTTAGTATTTTGCAGCCGTGACTTATTAAGCTGATAGTTCAGTAATTTTCACATCTGTCAACACTTGCTTTCTTTGTGATTGGAGTTGTTATATTTTTCTTGAAGTCTGAGGGTATTTCGCCTGTCTCATACATCTTGCTCACCGGATGGTAGAGTTTTGTCAGGACTGGCTCTCCCAAGGCCGTCAGTAGTTCTACTCCCGGGGCTTTGTTTCGACTCAGGTCTTTCAGTGCTCTGCCAAACTCTTCACGCAGTATCATATCTCCCATTTCATCTTCATCTACATCCTCTTCCATTTCCATAATATTGTCCTCAACTGCATCGCCCTTGTATAGACCCTCTATATACTCCTTCCACCTTTCTGCTTTCCCTTCTTTTCTTAGAACTGGGTTTCCATCTGAGCTCTTAATATTCATACAAGTGGTTCTCTTTTCTCCAAAGGTCTCTTTAATTTTCCTGTAGGCAGTATCTATCTTATCCCTAGTGAGATAAGCCTCTACATCCTTACATTTATCCTCTAGCCATCCCTGCTTAGCCATTTTGCACTTCCTGTCGATCTCATTTTTGAGACGTTTGTATCGCAGAAAAAAATCTGATTTACTAATGGCTTGGAAACCGAAAATGTTGGGCAAGCAATGGCCTAACCTGTCTTCTTCCTTCGGCCTGCCATTGATTGGGCGCAGTGGTCCACTGGACTCCTGTTAGTATTGCGTGTGACCAGGCTTTCTTCATTAGCGCCGTCGGCTTCATTTGTTTAGTAAGTTAGTTACATGTCCCATAAATTATTTGTACATCATTGAAATAATGTGGACTGACTCAGTTTACAGTCCACGTATACACATATACAGCCTATTGAGTACCTCATTGGCTTAAATTCAACAAGAATGAACGTATTAGTCATTATTGCAAGTCATTTAACTATTAATATTCTTACGACGGTGACCGAGCGAGGTGGCGCAGTGGTTAGCACACTGGACTCGTATTCGGGAGGACGACGGTTCAATCCCGTCTCCGGTCATCCTGATTTAGGTTTTCCGTGATTTCCCTAAATCGCTTCAGGCAAATGCCGGGATGGTTCCTTTGAAAGGGCACGGCCGATTTCCTTCCCCATCCTTCCCTCACCCGATCTTGCGCTCCGTCTCTAATGACCTCGTTGTCGACGGGACGTTAAACACTAAGATTCTCCTCCTCGTCTTACGACGGTGTACTGAAAAGTAATGCTTTCGAATTTTGTGTGCTTTAAAAAAAACAATTAACAGTCTACATCTTCACTCTTCATGTCCACATATTTATTTCCCTACATAGTCACCGTGGTGACGTACACATTTCTCCCAAGAAGAGCCCAGTACCACCACTGTAGGGTGTTTGTTGACGGAGCCACAACCCCACTTCCCCACCTCTGCTTGCACCGCTTCATCACTATGGAAGCGAAGTCCTGGAAGGTGTGCTTTACGTTTTGTAAACAGATGAAGTCTGATGGGGCCAAGTCGGGACTGTATCAAGGATGATCGACGACAGTGAACCTAAGGCGTCGGATTATTGCAGACGTCACAGCGCTTTTGTGTGTGGTCAGCATTGGTATGCTGATGGAGAGAGTGGCTGTTTCAATTAAAAAGCTTTAAGAGTTTTCACATAAACAATTCGGAGACATTACTTTCCAGCACGCCCTCTTAGATTTAGGTTTTTAGCTACACATGCTACCAGCTTCTAACTCTCTCCTTCCCTTCCCTTCACTTCCCTCCTCCTCCCCCCCCCCCTCTCTCTCTCTCTCTCTCACACACACACACACACACACACACACACACACACACACACACACACACCTTTTTGTTTCGTACCGTTTATCTCGTCAAATAGGAGTTGTCCGGATTTGCTTTGATATCTGTTAGACGTTTTGCATTACTGGGTAAATGGTCAAAAATTTTTGTAGATGCATATTGAACTTCTTTCTCCATCATTTACCTGTGATTTTTTTAAACTGTGTTCCCTATATTATCGTTTTTTAGTTACTGGTGTCTCGTATTTTATGAGCAAGAGTTTGGAGGACAAAAGCAGCATTTGACTGAGCGGACGTGGAGAATCGCCCAAAAGCCACTCTCAGACTGGCCATTGTAGCAGTCGCGACGTTCGTTCGTTCGCCGCGCTGTTTGGTACACGTCTAGCTCATTTCTGTGTCTTGCAAGCTATCCCACTGAGCTGTACGAACACGTTAGTCCCATAAAAATTATTGTAATGTGTAATAGAAGCCACTTTTTTTCTAGTGTTGTAGCTGCGGGAATCGCTAGTTAGTCTGGTTGAAGTCGATGTTATTCACAGATAGAGGCAACGTGTTAATTTGCACCTGGTCTAGTATAGAGGTAAGAATTGGGTAACCGCGTAGAGAGTTTTGGTGGTGTGTGTCGTAAATAAAGCACATGTGTGAAAACAGCGAGCCTGTGAGCGCCGCAGCGAGTGAAAAGTACGGGCAGAAGGACGCGTACCCGCAGTAGAATAATAACGGAGTGTGGAGACAGGAAGCGAGTCCCCTCCGCGCTGCACCGCGACTATACCCGGCTACGTCCGCCACACACACGCGCGCGCGCGCACGTATCGGCGACTATTTCGGGCGGCTGCGAGCGCAGTTCACATGGTCGCTAGCAAACACAGCCACTCGCACTCACCTCAAGGGCGGAGCTCTCACATCCCCAAACGCTGCCTTCTCAACTTCTCAAGCTACTCTCATGCATGTACACCGTCAGCAAGGTTGTTTCTTAAAGTTTAATTCGCGTCAGATGAACTGGTTACCTAAGGCTTGTTAACAGCGGCGTAACTAGGGTAACTGGCGCCCAGGGCACACTTCGACTTCGCGCTGCCTCCCACCTCCCCACCCCCACCATCGACACCGTGGTGACAACTGCACACTTTTTGTGTAATCCAAAGCGCTTAGCCCGTTTGTTCGCTTATTGAGACAAGATCTTACAATGGATCAAAAGGCACACACTTAAATAATTATTTTTTTTGTAAGAAACAATAGAAAATATGGCACAACACGCAGCCCAAAATTGCACTGCGTGCAAGAAAAACGCGGTTCGTTCTTCGTTTCGCCTCAGTTTAATACCAAGCCGTAACCTACCAAAACAAGAAACATAAAATATAGTCTTCACACTTTCGATGCGTTGGATCATTTGGTGTAACGAGGATCACTCCATCTACTAACCGAAAACACGAAACAGGGGTCTCTCTACCAACGAAAGCTGGAGCTTATGGAATTCTTGTTCAACACAGTCCAATTCGAACCTCCTCGTGGTTTCCTTTCATACATCTCCACCCACTTCCAATTTTAGCGACTTTAAATGCATCCCCTTCTTCTTCGTCTTCGTACTTCGTCCCTCCTCTTTCGTTCTCCTCTTTCGTTATACTTTTCGCCCGTCACAAGACTGCACCCTCACGGAGACAGTACGCGCCCTGGCTGCTAATTACGCCACTGGATCTTAATTTCCCAAATGAAATAAAATAATACAAGGTGAGTCTGAAAGGACTTCACAACTTTGGAATGATATAGAAATTTATTGAGATAACTTACAGAATCGGTAGATGTGCCATTTTGTAGCAAACAACCTCAAGCTTGATTTACGTTGTGTATCAGTACCCAATTCCACCACCAGGAGCGCCAGCGCAGTGCGCAGTAAGGATGGGCTAAACGGAGATTTTCCGATAGCAATGATTTCTGTGAATGGTACTTTTCGGCAACTGCGATTTGTCGCAGTTAACGAATTCTCAACTTGTATCCCTCCGCTATTTCTGCGATTTCTGCTACTCCTGCGATTTACGCGATTTCTGCACCTCACGCGATTTATCACCGTAGGTGGTTACACTGTCATCAGTCGCAAGTAAGAAGTGAACTGTGTCAGTGCAACCGAGAAATATCTTCTCGCCTGCATAGCCGATTATTTGTGAGGGCCTAATGTGACGTTACAGCAACCCAATTGACAAAAGTTACCTGAAATGTTGTCATTAATTTTTTCAACGATTCTTCCTCAGTTGTTACGTGATATACGGAAGATATGATTGCCCACAGACAAAATTTCATCTCAACAAAACAGTCACTATTAAGTTTTATATTAATGGAACAAGTGTGAAAATATTGATAGTGTGATGTTGAGAATCATAACACAAATTACCATACAGTACCATAGGAGTTCATTTTTAGAACACGGATTCTAACCACGTTGTTACGTTTACTAGTATCTGAGCCACATTGTCGGTCACCCAATATAACAGTAATTCAAAATATCAGTGACAGTAGAACTGGAAAGTTTCCACAGCTGTTTGCACCGTTGTCTCAATAAATTTCGGTATCATTCCACAGTTATAAAGTTCTTTTTGACTCATCCTGTATACTGTAAGAGACAAAAATAAATATACATTTCGGGACAACGAAAGTGACACTTGTGTCCGTTTATTATGGCCTTCTGTTTACGATGCTTGGGAAGACTATGTCCGAAGCGCTTTCAGTCCTAAGACCAAAGAGTGATGTCGACACTTCGTAGAGGTTGTAGAGTGCAGCGAGCTGTACGTACAGCTGTATTACGGAGCAGAATACAGTACTGGCCCTTAAAATTTGGATATGCAAATGAAGGAGAAATGTCTACCGCCACGTGTCGGAATTCGAAAGCGATGGTTGCCTGTCGAGGCAGGGGATTCACCGTTCTGCGATATTGCTGCTCACGTTGTGCGAATCAGTGTATTCAGCAGAGCCATACTGGAGGTAATGCGGGATCTCAACGGTACCTTGTGAAACAGATAGACAGACATACTGCTCACTCTGCCGTGCAGGATCGTGCAGACAGGTCAGGTATCTTGTGAGCCAGGAAATGTGCTAGTTTGCAGCGAGACAAGTGCCCACGTGAACTTTGAGACGACATCTGAAGCATCACGGACAGTCAGAATGGCGACCACAGTTGCAGCATCAGTGACGGGCAGACGGTGGTGCGCCCAGCTACTACATCCGACACAGAAGTGCCGCTACGTCGTCTTTTCCGACAAGACGCGGATCTGCTTGCACCACCACGACGGACTTCCACGTGTGTGGAGGCTCCAAGGAGAACGACTGCTGCCACATTCTTCATGTGAGCATATCACCTGGCGGGAAGTTGTGGGCTGCCACTGGATTCAGATCGCTATCACAGCCCATTGGCATAGTCCAATGGTAGTCATGGTAGTCAGGCTGGCCCCAACCGTCCACTAGCATGCACTGCAGGTTTTACGGTGGGCGATAGACGGTTGCGGGTTAAAGATATTTTCATTAGGTTTAAAAAAAAAAAAAAAAAAAAAAAAAAAAAAAAGAAAAAGAAAAAAAGACAAAGTGTTTGTAAGTAATTAGGCTAATATTACATGCTTTAACTGAGGCAGTTCTCCTTTATAAATTCTATAAAGTCTTTTCCCCACTTTATAAATCGCCATTACTTGTGGGTGGTAAGCTGATTTTAAATACTAACAGATATACAAAGGTGGACGGTGGGTAAAAGAGGTTGACTATCCCTGGCAAAGCCAGTAATTTGGGTAGTACCCGCTACAATCCTGACGTATCTTCCCCGATCTCGGACGTTTCCGTGATGTATCTTTCAGCAAGGTGACGGAAGGCCGTATGTTGCCTGTACTATCCTGTCCTGCCTCGATACGGTGGGTGTTCCACTGCTGCCCTGGCCAGCACGGTCTCCAGATCTCTCACCCATCGAAAACATGTAGTCGTATGTTGCCGTGAGACTAGCACGCCGGGTGTACAATCGAAGCAGCATGGAATCACAATTTCCTGTCTGTCAACAATATTCAGTTCGACTCGTTGCCCAGTCAGTGTAGAGCCATTGTGCTGACAGAGTTGACAGCTATGTGTATTAAATTTAGCACATCTTATACCCCCAAAATCACCCACAAATTGAATAACGTTTTCTTGGTACTATACCATATACACACAATAAATAAAATTTGTCATTTATTTTAATACCTGGTGTTGCAATTTCATTACCCCACTGTATGGCCGGCAGAGGTGGCCGAGCGGTTCTAGGCGCTACAATCTGGCACCGCGCGACCGCTACGGTCGCAGGTTCGAATCCTGTCTCGGGCATGGATCTGTGTGATGTCCTTGGGTTAGTTAGGTTTAAGTAGTTCTAAGTTCTAGTGGACTGATGATCCCAGAAGTTAAGTCCCATAGCTCTTAGAGTCATTTTATAAAAAAAGAGCCACTGTATGGTCGCGCTACCCACCCCACACGGAAACGAAAATAAGCACGGCTGCTGAACATCCGTGTTGCCTCTGCGCTTGTAATTAATGCGAGAGGTGTCCGGAAGTCTTAACAGATGGTTCTCAATATCATAATGTCCGGTATCCTCCACTATTTGACGATCGTGTATTATTGCTGGGTTCTTGGGTTGTCCGCTATGGTCCGCCATTTTGCATCATTATGTGCTTAGACACGTCAACATTCCCACTTTCCGTTGTGTACATCATTGGACAGTTATTCAGCGTCAGAGAGCAAGAATAAGCAAAGCAGAGCACAGGAGACAAAATTCCGTTTACGGCGACGGAAGGCGCTTGCTGCGTCCATTCCTGTGCATGGGACGCCCCCTAAATGCGACAGAGCCAGGTGCAACCTCTTTTACGGGGCTCAAAAACGCTACTCTTCAGGGCCGGCTCTACCTCATAGGTTAACTTGGCGAGAGAAGATCCCTGGCATTGACAGCGCTGTTGCCAACAGTACCGACGACAATGCGCTTTTGTTGACAAAATATTCACTTGCTGGTATGGTGTGCAACCTCTTCTTCGCTCGATCTTTTGATGTTACTCCACTGGGTCGTGATTGATGATTATGTTTCATTTTTCTGGCATTATTTGAGTGATAGTCTCTCCGCGTAAATATTTGCAACATCTGCTTTAGTTTGATTCCAGACAATTTCCAGTTGCACTGAGGTGGCAGAGATCGGTGCAAGAGGTGTGTTGTAGCGGCCTTAGTTTTGTGCTGACGAACGAATTACATACTGCGTTTTTGTGGTTTGAATCTTTTCATTCGTTCAGAAAGTTACACATTTCACTTATTTTGTTCATAGTTGATATAATTTTCCTGCAGCCAGACCAAACAGGCAAACTTCTTTGTGGAGGAAGTTGCTGCCTTACTTAGCTGAACAAAGTGTCATGGTGCATCGCATTATCCATTACGGAATTACTACTCGAACCGAAGTTTGGTAGCAGACGAGTATAAGCAGCACAAAGGACGCCAAGCAGCCGAGTAATCTACAGAGATTTCAATTGAAACGTCAACGTAGCATATCGCACAAAACCGTTCAGAGACCCTGCATGAACAAGTCGCCATTTGTCCGCTCTTGTTACACCAATTGTGCTACGTTATCGTCCGTCCACTCACATAACTGACGGTTTTACCATCCATGTTATATTCTGCGGATTCAGGCGAACGGTCTACCCGACGGGAGGCCCTAGCCACACGACATTACCATTACCATTTTTACTGCCAGCTCACGAAGGATGCGGTATCTCCACTCCACACTGTTTCCCTTTGAGAACATTTTCAATCTTAAGCCAATTTTCCTTAAAATAATGTAAATGTCTTTCGTACTGCAAGCGAATAAACCGCTTTCCGCCAGAGAAACAATCAACTTTCTAAATGTCGAGTACCATTTCTTGCTGTGATAAGCATTTGTGTGTCGCGTAAGTGCATTTTCATTAAACCTGTCTACATCTGTCAGCAGTAAGTAAGGTATTTTTATTGTCATCCGGGCGTCGCAAGAAGGGAGCTTCCAACTGAATTTACAATATTATACAGATATTCAACACGTCTGTCACTCTATTATTTTACTAACTGGTATCGAAGTACTAAGCAAACCAGACTGGGCAATGAAGAAAAGGTTCAAAGGTAAAAGAAATATAAAGAACTGTTATACTGAGGAAAGAAACGCGATGGCAGTGTTATCGAAAGAGGAAGTGAAGGAGGATAAGATGGCTGACACGACACTGGAAGAAGAATTCGACAAAGCACTGAAAGACTCGAGTCGAAATAAGGCACCTGGAGTTGATTATATTGCTTCGGAATGATGAGATCCTTGTGACAGTCATTGATGACAAAACTGTTCAGTCCGGTGTGCAAAATGCATGGAGCAGGCGAAATATTCTGTAACGTCAAGAAGAATGTAACAATCTCAATTCCAAAGGAGGCAGGTACTAAAAGGTGTACGTTTTATCCAGCTGTGAGTTTAACAAATCATGCTTGCAAAATACTAAAACGAATTATGTGCAGAAGCCTGGAACGACTGGTAGAAGCCGATCTTGGGCAACATCAGTTTGTGTTCCGGAGAAATGTGGGAAGTCCCGACTGACCGTACGCCGCTAACCTTAGAAGATAGGTTAAAGAAACGCATACTTACACGTATGAAAATATGAAGGCAGCAGTGTTTACAAAAAATACACGGAACAAAACGCTATTCACAATTTGTACAGAAATCAGACTACAGTTAAAAGAGATGAAGGACATGAGAGGGAGAGAGTCAAACAGGATTGTAGTCTATCCCCGATGTTATTCAATCTGTATATTGAGCCAGCAGTTAAAGAAACGAATGAGAATTTTAAACAGGAATTAAAGTTCAGGGAGACGAAATACAAACAGTGAGATTTGCTTATGACCTAATTCTGCTGGAAACATTAAAGTACTTGGAAGGTCAGTTGAGCGGAATGTATAGTCTTGAAAGTAGACTGTAAGATGAATGTCAATGAAAGAGAAACAAGAGGAATGGAATGTTCAAAAAATGGCTCTGAGCACTATGGGACTTAACATCTGTGGTCATCTGTCCCCCTGCCGGCCGGAGTGGCCGAGCGGTTAAAGGCGCTACAGTCTGGAACCGCACGACCGCTACGGTCGCAGGTTCGAATCCTGCCTCGGGCATGGATGTGTGTGATGTCCTTAGGTTAGTTAGGTTTAAGTAGTTCTAAGTTCTAGGGGACTTATGACCACAGCAGTTGAGTCCCATAGTGCTCAGAGCCATTTTTTTTTCATCTGTCCCCTAGAACTTAGAACTACTTAAACCTAACTAACCTAAGGACATCACACACATCCATGCCCGAGGCAGGATTCGAACCTGCGACCGTAGCGGCCGCTCGGCTCCAGACTGCAGCGCCTAGAAACGCACGGCCACTCTGGCCGGTGAATAGAATTTTCTCGGATTATATCAGTTGATAGTTGATACTGAAGAAAGTAGGTTAGGAAAAGAAACAGAGGAAGTTGTAGAATGGTTTTGCTATTTGGAGAGAAAAATAACTGACGATGGCAGAAGCACAGAAGATAAACAAAATGCAGACATATAGTAGCGAGAAACGATTTTCGGAAGGACACCGACTGCTGGCCCGACCGCATGTTATGTATTACCAAATACTGTAATTTCATACAAGTAATTGTAAAATCTCAAAACCGATCGTCATTTAAATAAATATTAGCACAACTGAAACGGATCTCTCTATCTTAATTATCATGCCTCTCAGTAGTGGATGTCCTACGTACCAAATTCTGGGTATTAAATATATACTTGAGAAAGTATTTCTTTGTGGCGTAACACCATACGTTGTGAAACCAAATGGATGATCACTACTGACAGGAAGAGAATAGGAGCTTTTTATATGTGGTGCTGAAGGTTAGTGGGTGGACCGGATTACTAATGAGAAGGTACTGAAATGAATTGGGGAGGAAAGAAATTTATGACACAACTTGACTAAAAAAGGGATCGTTTTCTGGGGCATCCTACGGCATCGAGGAATAGTTCTGATAAAGGTGGTATTTGTGGGGACGTACCGAGTGGTTATAATTAAACTTTCCCTATTTAACACGTTAGCACAGAAACTAATTACCGTACTAGTACCAAACTTGGTAGCATAATGTCCATGCGTCACAGCGCCACCGTCTAGTTCCAACTATGGCGACCAGGGCAGTGAGTCATGGTCTCACACACCTGACCAGTCGCAGTGCACTTGTCGGCGTGTCAACATGAGGTTGGACAAAAGGAGAAGGGCAGTATTAGTGAAGCTCTGTCATCAAAACAGCATTAATGCTGCAGCTGCATTTCGAGAAATATCGGCAACTTAAAGGATTACGGAAGGGTCCTCTTTCTGCACCTCCTGTACGGAGCATGATGTAGTAGTTCGAATCAATTGGAGAAGTGGGCGTCGCTCCGGGAAGAGACCGACGGCAATTTGCAACACAGGTGACTGATGAGATCGCTGTTGCTATGGCAGACGACGCTGGGCGAAATTCCTGACCGTCAGGAAGTGCGCATGCTGTGTCACGACAGTTAAACATCCCGTGGTCCACTGTGGGGAAGGTGCTTCGAACCATTCTCAAAATGGTATCCGTACAAGATCCATATCGTACAGCAGCTTGCACCAAAGGATGCACGTCGACGTGTTGACTTCACTCTCCGCTTTCTCACAAGAATTGAGGGTCACGATGTCAGACGAGGCTCATTTTTCTCCGTCGGGTGCGGTGAACACACACAACTGCCGAGTGTTTGGATCTTCACCTGCAGTTACTATGTACGAAGTTCCTCTGTATGGTAATCGTGTCACCATATGGTGTGGCTTCACAGCTACTTTCATTCTTTTTTGAACAGGTTGGAGCTGAAGGACCACAGATGTGCAGTGCGACTGGCCAGCGTTACTGCGATACGCTTCGTCAGCATGGCACACCCACCCTATAGGAGAGAGAAGCATTGAATTCAACAGTTTTCATGGAAGAGGGGGCGCACCGCGCATCGCTCTTGAAATTCACCTGCTTCTCCGAAACACATTTGGAAACGATCGAATTATCAGCCGGTTGTTTCCAAATGCTTGGCAGGCACAATTACCTGATCTCACTCCCTGTGATTTCTGGTTGTCGGGCTACCTGAAGGACAGGGTTTACCTGGGGAGCATTCACACGTGTGCTGAAGCGCAACATATCAAGAGAGGTAGCCAGCATACCTACGGATATGCTTCGTTCTGCTGTGCAGAACGCAATCCTGGGCTTTCGGGATCTTCTGCACACATATTTAGCCGCTTTTATTGGAACTATGGTACAGATATGTAATGGTATGGTGTACCGCAGCAGCACATGAAAAGTGTTTCAGTTGAATTGATTCTGCATTATTTCTCTTCCCCTTGTCGATGACATTAACGCTACTAAGTTTGCTTCTCGTCCGGTTATTAGTATCCGTATTACAACGTGTTAAATGTCCTCCCCGATAGCTGAATGGTCAGCTTGACGAATTGCCGTCATAAGGGGCCCGGGTTCGATTCCCGGCTGTGTCGGGGATTTTCTCCGCTTAGGGACTGGGTGTTGTGTTGTCTTCATCATCATTTCATCCCCATCCGGAGCGCAGGTCGCCCAATGTGGCGTCGCGTCAAATGTAATAAGACCTGCACCAAGGCGGCCGGATCTGCCCCGTAAGGGGCCTCCCGGCCAATGACGCCAAACGCTTATGTCATTCACAACGTGTTAAATTATAACCAGCTGGTAAACATTATAGAGAGAGACAAAAGCTTGTCTGTAGTAATCAGGATCAAGGGTATGTAGGCTACAGCAATTATGAACAGATGAAGAGTCTTACGGAGTATAGACTAAGGTGGAGAGGGAGAGACCAGTTTTAAGACTGAAAACAACAACAACAACGACGACGACGACGACGAAGATGGTGTTGACGTAAGCTCATTGTAGAAGGCAAGTGCTGCATGAGACAAGCACTTTCGCCCGGAATGTCTTTGTGGTTGTACTAAAAAATGATCAAAACTAACTTCGTACGAAAATCAGAGTTACTTAGAATGTAAGTTATAAAAAGTGTGGTGATGTAATCATTCAGTATGGAATAATTCGAAATAGATTTGAAGTACTTATCGGGTCTATTAACCGAAGTGATTGCTTTAGATTACGTTTTTCGTTTGCTAGGGCGAACAGGCTTAGATGGTGGGGTCATGTTACACGCATGGGAGAAGAAAGGTTACCCAAGAGACTCATGGGTTCAGCAGTACAGGGTAGGAGGAGTCGGGGTAGACCAAGGAGAAGGTACCTGGATTCGGTTAAGAACGATTTTGAAGTAATAGGCTTAACATCAGAAGAGGCACCAATGTTAGCACTGAATAGGGAATCATGGAGGAATTTTATAAGGGGGACCATGCTCCAGACTGGACGCTGAAAGGCATAATCAGTCTTAAATGATGATGATGATGATGATGATGATGATGACTCAGTAACAAAATTTTTTAGCCGGATCCTAGCAGCAGGATATGTGAATGTCCAAACATTGACTCCTACTGGTTCGCCATTTCCCAACAGATGAACTTGACCAAAACCTGTGGGACCCACTATGAGATCGTCAGATGTTTTCCGACTGCCGCTCGGATAAACACGTTTTGAGAGTGAGACGTGGCCCGGTGTCGGCAGCAGAGGAGTGCAGGCGCTCTGTGGGCCGGCGGCCAGGACGCACCTCCACCTGGCTAGCAGGACAGCGCATTGCTATCGATTCGCCTGCGCAGCCCGCTGTGGTGCGATGCGGTGCGGATCCTTCCCAACCACCTGCCGCATTCCACACACACACACACACACACACACACACACACACACACACACGAGTACACGCGCCCGGCGCGAGCGGAACAAGCAGTATCGCTTCACAACCAGGATCTTGTGGAGCGTCGCTTTAGTCTTTCGATAACCTTTTCACTAGAGGAAAGTGAAGATTAACACCCCGAAGCAGTCACCAAAAATTTTATACGGGTAAATGACCAACATACTAGGAGACAAATCGTGTATAATCAATTGTTTAATGTAGTTTCGATAAAAAGCGCGCAAATGATCTACGTAGCCACTAACTAAATTAAGGTAGGTAGGTAGGTGGTTAGTGTTTAACGTCCCGTCGACAACGGGGTCATTAGAGACGGAGCGCAAGCTCGGGTTAGGGAAGGATCGGGAAGGAAATCGGCCGTGCCCTTTCAAAGGAACCATCCCGACATTTGCCTGAAACGATTTAGAGAAATCACGGAAAACCTAAATCAGGATGGTTGGAGACGGGATTGAACCGTCGTCCTCCCGAATGTGAGTCCAGTGTGCTAACCACTGCGCCACCTCGCTCGGTCTAAATTAAGGTTTCTAGACCAGGAAGGATAGCAAATACAGTAGTTGGTTCAAATGGTTCAAATGGCTCTGAGCACTATGGGACTTAACATCTATGGTCATCAGTCCCCTAGAACTTAGAACTACTTAAACCTAACTAACCTAAGGACATCACAGAACACCCAGTCATCACGACAGTAGTTGGGCTATTGTGCGTATACAGCATAGCAGTAAGAAGGCATACTTCGGGGGTGTACAGGGCGCGGAGCTCAGGACTCAGCGCTGCCGCGTCTGGCAACAGCAACAGGGTAGCATTCATCTCACGCTAGGTGAGGAGCACCCTACGTCATAGTGACGTAACACTACGTCATCGTGACGTAAATAACCTAAATCGACTACATGAGTACGTATATCGATCTTTGTAGTTGTTCCGATAATGTCAAAGCTAAATGTAAATACATGTGTACAAACGAAGTGACAGGAATTATCTGTCATGCTCATCCCAGTTGAATTAATTATTAAGCTGTAATCCCAACAATTTGGGATGTGATTGTGTGTTTCAGGAACATAATGAATGTCTGAACGAAGGAACCATAACGAAAGTAAAAAAAAAATATAAAAAAATAAAAATCTTTGTCATTTTTTTTAATAATGCGATGAATCGTCCATAAATCGTGTGGATAGAAACGTGAAATAATTATTAAGCTGCATTCCAAAGAATGTGAGATGTTATTGTGTTTTTCATGAACGTAACGAATATCTGAATGAAGGAATCATAACCATAACGAAAGTGTCTAGGCATTCGTAGTCCGATTAATCGTGCATAAATCATGTGTATAAAAACGTGAAATAGGGAGAAATTAAAGTGTTTCGTATTATTATAAAAGCCAATGAATTGTACATAATTCATGTGGGCAGAAACGTTAAACAGAGAAACTGAAGTTCGAAGTAATTCCGAATGTTGCTGGAAATATTAAACCATCTAGTTACATTTAATTTTGCCTTCATGTTGTAAATCAACTGAGAACAATGAACAGTGCAGATTCAAGACGCACACAACAGTCAATGTATAAAGAATGCACACAACAGTCGATAGAACAACTCGTGAAACTCATGATGACGCGTGCCTACGTCACTATGACGTAGGGCTGTCCTCACCTAGCGTGAAGTGAATGCTGCCCACAGCAACAATGCCAACCCGGCAGAACTGACAGGGGGACCGCGCCTACTCACCATCACCGATTTCGTACAGATTTATGGCGCAAGCAGGGCTTCGCCACAAATGAAACTGACAGAAGTGAGAGCTCCAGACGGCCAAACGCTTAGGAAAAACAATATTAATCTAGCATGTCGGGGGACACATGAGCTCTTTAAGTTAACGTAGGTTCCACGCGGCGGTTGACGTAGCTCAAAGAGTACATGCGAGTAATGTGAAGGCCTTGGGTTCGAGTACCTATGCGAAAACTTTTTATTTTTATTTTCAGTTTGTACGTTACTTACACTGAAAATAAGCCTAAATAATGCTCAATGTATTGTAGTTTCAAGGTAGAGGAGAATTGCTGTCGCGCACTATTGAAGGAAATTCCCCCACAAATGCACTCCAGCAGTGAAGTGTTTCCCAAACACTTTGAGAATCCTGGTACTCTGATGGAACACCGTGTTTATTTTGAAGGTTAATAAAATTGTAAAAAGAGAGAAAACTTGTTTTATTCATTGATTACTTCGATATTAAATCATAACAAATAACATAGGTATCATAACAAAATTTTAAAAAAGTAATCAGTATCGCCAAAGTGACGGAAAAATCGCCTAGTACTTACTCATTTACCGTGGAACACCAGTGTTTTGGAAAACCCTGCACTTGTGCAACCCTGCGAAGTCTTATTTTTGTTGTCAGGTGAAGAATGTGACCCAAAAACTTCAAAACTACTCTTATCGAGAGAGGAAAAGAAATCGCATCCCGAGAAGATGCACCGCCGTCTTTAAGAGAGCTAAAGCGCGGTAATCGCATGGCGTGAGGTCGGGACTGCAAGGCGGGTGCTCCAGTGTCTCTCACTTGTATTGGCGTAACTTTCGCGTTACGACGTTTGTGATGTGGGGACGTGCGTTATCATGAAGCAGCAGCAGTCCTTGTCGCAATTTTCCTGTACGTTTCGCCTTAACTGCATACGCATTCTTCATCTACCGATGGGTGCCTACCGGTGTTTGTCCTTCAGCAGCCAAGAAAAGAATCACATCACGTTGGTCCTGTTTGGACGCACTTGGTAATAACGTCGCCACAGTTCACGTTTCTGCGTTTGCCGTACCCTCGTCGAAAAGACACGAATACCACACTGATACCTTGCGTGCGTGTCGGTGCTTACATACCCGCGTCGGAGTTGCGCTACATTGCATAAACGCTGCAGCAGTGCTCTCAAACGGAAACTTTTTGATCGTCCCGTATACATTACCAGCTATCCTCGCCAATGTTTGGCGAAATGATGTGTTACGCGTGGTTTTCTGCTAAAGTGAACGATCAGACACAACTTTTTACGAAAGTAAACCGAGTTTGTTTTTCTATAGAGACTCAAAAACAACCATGTAATTGTAAAAACGTGGCATTTAGAACATTTGCAAGATCCCGAGAAAGTTACTGCTTCCCGTGGTTTCACGTTGAATATCATCCCAGCAGCTGTAAATCAACAACTGTAAAATAATACACACATCTAATTTTGAATACGAAGTTCTCGTGTAGTCTTTACAACGCCTTCCTGGAAATTTAGTTGCAGTTCCAAATTTTTCTGTGCCCTTTCTTTTCATCTTTTCATGTCATTTATGAAAATATTATATTCCTAGCCACGCGTTGCTGTGACTGTCTGGTGAGATGGAAAAGAAAGAAATATATATGGGAATTTGCTATACGTCTTAATCTCCTTATTCCCCGTACTCTCTTTCCTCCTCCTCCTCCTCCTCCTACTACTACTACTACTACTACTACTACTTCTCCTCTTCCTCCTTTCCCCCTAATGTGTCCACATCTCCTGCCGCCTTCCGTTAATCTTCTCCTCCCCCTCTGTTGATCTTCTCCTCCTCCCTCTCTCCATCTCCTCCTTCCTCTTCTCTCTGAGCATCTCTTTCTTTCCAGGAATAAATGATGACTAACTGAAACCCTCAGCTGCGGACAGGTGTTGTTGTTATACCTCGATGTGGACAGCTGAAAATGTGTGCCCCGACCGCGACACGAACCCGGGATCTCCTGCTTACATGGCAGACGCTCTATCCATCTGAGCCACCGAGGACACAGATGAATAGCGCGACTGCAGGGACTTATCGCTTGCACGTTTACCGTGAGACTCACATTCCCGGTCGGGGCACACATTTTCAGCTGTCCACATCGAGGTATATCAACAACACCTGTCCGCAGCTGAGGGTTTCAGTTAGTCATCATTTATTTCAGGGAAAAGCTGCACGGTCAACAACAGTAATCTTTTCTTTCGAGAACAGTTGCGGTCTTCATATATCTTCCTTTCCACTTTCTACGTCCGTTTCCTCCCACCCCTCAGTCCATCTACTCTTTCCCCCTCTCTCTAACCTTGAAATTTGTTTATTATTGTTGCAAATTCAGATTCTGTAGTAGTATTCCAATCATAAGATGATAAGCAATAAACACAACTTCCTATTTTGTGACAATGTTTCACCATTATATATTTTATATGTATATTGTATATTAAAATATAGATCCTGTGTGTAAAAATTCAAAGTAAATCGGTCGAGTACTTTTTGAGATTTTTAGTAACTGTTTCCACATATATACACTCGTGTTAAGATACACTAAAGTGCCAAGGGAACTGTTATAGGCATGCGTATTCAAGTGTAGAGGTTTGTGAACAGGCAGAATACGGCGCTGCGGTCGGCAACGCCTATATAAGAAAGCAAGTGTCTGGCGCAGTTGTTAGATCTGTTACTGCTGCTTCAATGGCAAGTTATCGAGATTTATGTGACTCTGAACGTGGTATTATAGCCGGCGCACAAGCGATGGGACACAGCATCTCCGAGGTAACGACGAAGTGGGGATTTTCCCGTGCGACCATTTCACGAGTGTGCCGTGAATATCAGGAATCCGGTAAAACGTCAAATCTCCGACATCGCTGTGGCCGGAGAAAGATCCTGCAAGAACGGGACCAACGACAACTGAAGAGAATCGTTCATCGCGTCAGAAGTGCGACCCTTCCGCAGATTGGTGCAGATCTCAATGCTGAGCCACCAGCACGTGTCAGTGTGCCAACCATTCAACGAAAGATTATCGATATAGGCTTTCGGAGCCGAAGACTAACTCGTGTACCCTTGATGACTGTATGACACAAAACTTTACGCCTCGCCTGGGCCCGTCAAGACCGACATTGGACAGTTGATGACTGTAAACATGTTTCCTGGTCGGACAAGTCTAGTTCCATATTGTATCGAGAGGATGGACGTGTACGGGTATGGAGACAATCTCATGAATCCACGGACCCTGCATCTCAGCAAAGGACTGTTGAAGCTGGTGGAGGCTCTGTAATGGTGTGGGGCGTGTGCAGTTGGAGTTGTATGGGACCTCTCTGATTCGTCTAGATACGACTCTGACAGGTGCCATCCCATAAAAAATGGTTCAAATGGCTCTGAGCACTATGGGACTTAACATCGGAGGTCATCAGTCTCCTAGAACTTAGAACTACTTAAACCTAGCTAACCTAAGGACATCACATACGTCCTTGCCCGAGGCAGGATTCGAACCTGCGACCGTAGCGGTCGTGCGGTTCCAGACTGAAGCGCTTAGAACCGCTCGACCACATCGTCCGGCGCCATCCCATAGTCATTCCACTGCGCCAACCGTTGTGCGGAAGCGGCGTAAAAATAAGTGGCTCATGCCTCGCCCGACTCGCGCTAAAATTGATATTTTTTTTTTCCCTACGTGTTTGACCATGTGGAGCTCTCACTTCCGTCACTTTCATTTCTGGCCAAGGACTGCAAATACCTCGAATTTGGACAAAATAGGTGATGAGGTGTAGCGTCGCAGAATCATTGACGCCAAGGCAGAGCCTGCTTTCATCTCTGAACACCACTTGGCGTCATCCCTCCAGTTCCGTCTTTCGCTGCGCATTTGGAATCGTGCTGTGTTGTTAGGAAGTATGAAAGGGAGCCCAACTCGCGGGCTGGGGTTGCGATATTCCGTATAACGTCGATAACAAACTGATGCAGGAGTATTGTATGCGTCATTTTCACTTTGCCACAAACAGAGTGGGATAGTTAAGAAATTTATATAATGCAGACTTGCTAGACACGCCTCGGATATTGTCACGCCAAAAGCAAACGAAAGTCAAGTGCAATAAGTGTATACCATTTTCAGCTGTTTTCTCCAACAATTTTTTGTGGTCGACTGCTCCAGTTGTAGTATAGCTGACTCAAGACAATGTATCCAGTGAAGTGCCTTTCATATGCACTATCTACAGTGGAATGTGTTGGGCCATGATCACCTTCACCGAACGCTACCACAATGATACTCCATTATTTCAAAGGCCGGTGGGATTTGGTGATCCTCATGTGAGCCCATTTTCGTTTTTTTTTTTAGTACTGATCACAGCTTTTCCTGCAGATGAATAATGATCAGATTGCAGATGGCTATTTGCTGTATCTTACATTACTGGAACCACTCAGATAGAGAACGCTACGCAGCATCCCAGACGACTTGCACGTGCATCTTACTGTCATCTTTCGGGCTTTGGGGATGGTCGAATCATTGGCCTGAACGACGAAAGAACACCATAGGGACAGATTCCACATACAGTTGACTGCAGGGCAGTACCTGCGGAACGAGTGCTGACGAGTTGGACTCAGGGCAACAGTGTGGCAAGAAGAGCAGGCGCGGGTCCTCCCAGGACTACACCACGAAAATACGGTGGGCTTGCCCGACTGTCGTTGACGAATAGATGGATGACGACAGCTTAAATCTGGACAGGGGTTACAGGCCTTGTGTCACCAAGAACCTTCATGAACGTATTACTGGAAGCTGGTTTGAGATCTCTAGTTGACATGCATCTTTTAGCGCTCGTAAGATGTTACGGAAAACATGACTTGCAATAGTATGGAGCCACAGTCAACTGGGGCATTGAGTAACATTGTGGGGCGTCCAGTGTTGAGTGTCTTCGATCAGGTCTACGGCAACGTGTTCGTATATGACCCAGTGAAAGGTCAAGCAAGTAGCGATTCTCGAGCTCCACACTTCTCCATATCCTCAAATTGTGGTGTGGGGAACTGTTGGATATGACAACTGGACTAGTTTGGCTAAATGGTTCAAATGGCTCTGAGCACTATGGGACTTAACTTCTGCGGTCATCAGTCCCCTAGAACTTAGAACTACTTAAACCTAACTAACCTAAGGACATCACACACAGCCATGCCCGAGGCAGGATTCGAACCTGCGACCGTAACAGTCGCGCGGTTCCAGACTGTAGCGCCTAGAACCACTCAGCCACTCCGGTCGGCACTGGAGTAGTTTGATAATTGTTGAAGGGAGTCTGAATGACCAACAGTATTTTGCGAGTCATACCCTTCATGACCTGGGTACCAAACGGTATATTCCAGCAGGATAATGCAGGATCCCACAACGAATTTCACATCACAAACGCTTGGAGGAATGAAGGGATCCCTGGTTGGTGAGACCAGTCTGATGACTCCCATGATCTCCCTGGCTGGAGGTTGGTAGGGACTTTTTTCCTCGTTATGATTAGAGCCTGGCTTTTGGTGGAGTTGTATTTCAGTCTCCATTTGGTTGCTCAGGCTCCCAGCGCGTCACATGCCAACTGTAGACGTCGGTGCATCACGGTAGCATTGGGACACCTCGTGTACAGTGCTAACGCGACCCTATTCACTGTTGGCGTGTCGGAGGTGTAGAGAGAGAACAGTAGGAGGCCAAGGACGGACCCCTGCGGCATTCCCGCTACTATTTGTCTGGCCGTTGGTACCGTCGCCGACGCGGACATGGAAGGAATTCCTATTCCTGAGGTACGACGCAATGAGCCTGACATGCGGTACCCCCAATACGAATAATTTGTAGAGGAGGCTCTCACGCCTCACACAGTCAAATGCATTGGAGACATCGAGAAGCGCCTCCCTGAGCACTCACGACGCTCCAAGGCACACATCGCGTTCTCAGCAAGGCGTAGGAGCTGATGTTGTGTGCTGTGTCCGCGCTGGAAACCAAATTACTGAGGCGAGATTAAATCTTCTGCCTCTACATGCTGCAGTAATCTCTTTATGTACAGCCTCGTGAAGACCTTGGAGATGTCTGGGAGGAGACTGATTTGCCTATAATTTTGGGGGAACCTGTGTCCTTTTCCCTGTTTCGGTATGCAATCACCTCTGCATGCTTTCATGGAGCAAGGAAGTTGCCTGTCTGTTCGTGTTAAAAAATTTTATGTGGAGCCGGAGGGCATTAGGAGATAGGTGTTTTAGGATTATGTTGTCGAGTTTGTCGTTTCCACCGGCGTTCTTTGGGGTTGGGAGACTGATCTGCGCTTCGACCACCTCTTATGTTATCGTTTCTATTTCGTCTTCGTACTGGAATTCAAGGAAGGCCATGAACCTTTGCTGCATTAGATGTACGAGTTCCTCGTCCATGGGATAGTGGACAGAGGAACGGAGTTGTCCGCGAAGGCGTCTGCCAAGGCACTGGCTTAGGCGTCAGGTTCGCAGACACCTCATCGGTGACATGTAAAGGGGGAATGCGCTGGCCTTTCTTCAGGAAGTACTTTGTCGTACTCCAGGCAGTACCATCGTCTATTCGGAGGGAGGCTATCTCCCCCGCCCATTGTGGATTTCTCGTCAGTTGTCGTTCCCGGAATACCCGGGTTTTGTGCGCAATCTCTCCAGTTATTTATGGGGCAGCTGTCGCGAGATGTCCTTTATGATGACCTCTGGGGGACGCAGTGTCCACAGCCTGTAGAGCTATCTCGGTGAAACTCTTGATCGCCTCGTCTATGCCGCGATTTTGACGTCAGGGACAATATCAAGTGACCCTTCCATGTTTTACTTCAACTATTCCCAATCTACTTCACCCAGTGGCCGTCTGCGGCTTGCCGTTCATTCGCCTATCACTTTTAGATAGAAAAGCACCTGGAGTTTGTCAGACGACAGCGCAACTTGCGTGGTTGCTGTGACGCGGTTTCCCACTGTTCATAGGAGTGCCGTGTCAAGGACATCCGCTCGTCCGCCATTCGTAGGGTATATTGTGGGGTCGTAAAGTCCCAGTACAATACCATTGTGCCTCCTAACTGCAGTCGGCGTCCACTGTTCGTCATACTGGAGTTCCAGTTGGTATGCCTGATAAATAACTAAGCTATGTATGAGTTATGGCTGCAGTGGATCGTACTCGAGGAACGAAAACTCTTACTTTGCAGACGCGTGAGTAACATCCTGACTGCAAGAAACTATGAGTGTCATCCAGAAATATAGTTTCCCTATATTTCTAAAAAAAGAAAACGGATTTACGTGAAAAGTTGTATTGGCTACAGATATAGCAATTTTGAGTTATTTTTTGACATAATCACTGCTGGAAAGAGGCAATTGTCATATCTTGGGAGCAACATTTATATTTCCGCGTCGTAGATGTCTGCCATTTGGTAATGAAACCTGCATAAGGCAGTCGTCTTCAGCTTTCATTTTAAAATGCTGATCGGAGGATACGAATTTCCTGGACACTGTTTGATCAAACAGCTCCCCGCCTAACTTCTCCAGAACAGTTTCGTTGCGAGCCGTATGTTGACGGTCGTTACCACGGGTCAGCGCAACACATGCAATGAGTAGTGCGATTCTCGTGTTGTAAATGGACCATCGCAATTTCCGCAGTGTTGCGCAATAACGGTCAGTGATCATTGTTTCAACTCTTGGCAGGTTGTCGGTGAGCAGAATGCCCTGCTGTCCTAGGACACTGTCCACATTACTTTCTGCGCCAACACAGTTGTTCTGAACTGTCTTGGCCAGAGGTCCATTGCAACGCCAATACTTCGGCTAGGGTCCGCTCAGGATAAGGCGCTCAATGCACAGTGACCGATTTTCGTCCAGAGCGCTGGCCGAGTTAATTCGTTTGTTCAAAAGGGAGGCCGACAGTGTTTGTCACCTTTTGGCCTGTCGGTAGTGACAGAATCGAGTGCACGCCCTGCAATCTTTCTCAAACGATTTTACAGAAACCATCATTTTTGCGATACTTGTAGTTTTGTATGTCAGGTTCATGATGATGTGCCCATCATTTCGTTAATGGTCATAATTATTGTGGTATTTACATGGAAATAACACACTGCGCGAGATTCCAAAAAGATTTGCACTGAAAAATCGGAGTCGCTATGATCTGTTGCATATTACCTAATATGTTCCTGCGTATGAAAGTTAGCTAACATATCGAATTTTTCTTTAGACTTAAGTGGAGATCTCTATCCATCACCAATCTCGAAAAATTAATCTGATGTCGCACACTCTTCTGGAACCGCGCTGCGCCAGTGATAAAACCAGAGTGAAATATCCACAGCGTTCCTTAGATTTCATAAGCTATTGAAATGAGGTTTTGGCAAATCATAGCATGCAAAGAGGAGAGTATTTTGCAATATTGTTATTATAAAAAACTTCATTATCTGCCATGTTATTTGACTAACTGCAGACTTTTTCGATGAAGGAATGTAATTTGTAGAGGCTATTGACAGCTAGTGAAACGAGAAATGCTATAGGTTTTGGGACAACGTAAGTGAATGCACTACACGATTATTTTGTACCGACGATGCGCTTTTTCATGAGCTGCTGACCTTACTTTTCCTCAGTTCTTCGCTTAATAAAACACTGTTCCAGAATTCTCTCACAATTACTTCTGCTCAACATGTTAATGAGGTGACAGTGTGTAAACTCCGCTGTGTTTTGGTAAAAGAAGAAGATTTTAACGTGGCAACAGAGAAATGTGTAGGTTTTACTCAAGACGCTGCTATGAAGTAATGAATGGTTAACAAGCCAAGCGAATATAAATCCCAGCATTTTCAGCGGAATTCTTTTTAGACACCTAAACATAGCAGAGGTGACAAATATTTTTGAATAGTCACCATGCACGTGTGGGTGTGGAAGAGCTCCACGTATTACTTACAAAAATGTGAGCGTAGGCTTCAGTTTAGAAATGCACTTCCCGCCCAGCCTTTCCCTTCACCGCATGCCCGCCACTCCCACCAATACTGCTCTCCCCATGCATGTCCTGCCGATTGCGCATCTGCCGGCCACGGTATTGTGCGCGGACTCTACTGTTTGGTTTTCGGTGTAAAGTGAGCAACCGACAATGAATTTCTGTCGGAGAAATATTTCATGTGTTTAGAAATTTTATCACAACTGGAACCTCGTAGTCGGCAGAAGGAAAAATAAGAGCAGCCATTTTCAGACACTGCTGCAGCGTTACTGATAACAGTCTGAGAGATTTGTTCGGTCGTGATGTGATTGTTACAAATTCCGTATCGTCCGAGCGCTATATTTCCGGATAAAAAGGTTATTTAAATAAAGGGCAACTTTATTTCTGGATGGCCCTCGCACAAGTCCCGAATCGTATTGATTGTTTAGAATTACTGAAATGTTATCAGCGAGAAAAAAGCATTGTAATTAAAAAAATTGGATAATACTGTATTTTCATTGCTATCCAAAAAATACGTGAATAATGAAACCTTGTTTTTCTTTTGATTAGTCCTAAGCTATTCATTGGGCCCAGCGTGGAACGTATTATTTGCTGAATGAGTATGTTTCGGTAACAGTGTCATTTCAGTACACTGCCCCAATAAAATAAATGACGCACCAGAAGGGTTGGAGGAAACAAAATAAAACTTCACAGATTGGGAGGTTATGTGATGTTATTTCAATGATCACAAATCGAGTCAAATTTATAAAGAACTTCTTGGCAGTATAAGCTCATTTGTCAGTATGAAGTTGAACTCATCCTGGAATGGATGCGTGCACTGATTCGGTGGCAAAGGGTTTCGTAAAGCCATTGTATCCACTCCTGAGGCAAGCTGGTCCACAACTGTTGTAACAGGTGCATGATATCGTGGACGTACAGGCCCTGAGACGGTCCCAGCGCATGTTCTATCGGGGAGCGGTCTGGGGGGTCTAGCTGCCCCCAAGTGTTCAACATCACGGAGAGGCGTGCCATGTGTGGACGGGCATTGTCATGTTGAAAAATGATGTCACGATACTGTCTCATGAGAGGTAACACATGAAGGCATAGGATGTCCGTGACACACCTTCCTTCGAACACTACAAGTGTCGACGTGAAGTCATACCCAACGGCTCCCCACACGATGACACCAGCAGTAACACCACTGTGACTCCAAAACTTTGGAAGCATGGGACCTCTCCATAGGTCACAGCCGTACTCGCCGACCATGGCCATCTAGGATAATGCAGAACCACGGATTGTCGCTGAACACGTTGAGATGTCATTCATCACCAGTCCTTGCTTCCCGGTCTCGTCTTCACTCCAGACGCAGCCGTGTGTGTTTTGGGGTTAACAGCAGCCTACACGTGGAACGGTAATTCCTTAGACCGACTGTTGCTAGTCTTTGGCCAATGGCGCAGGTGACATAACATGTTGTAGGATTATGTGTTCTCCGATGGCAGGCACGGGTTTGAAGGTGTTACGATGTGCGTGGTACACAATATGGCAATCGTGTCTTGTGGTGATCAGATGTTATCTAGCAGAACCTTTACGAGTATGCCTGCCCTCAGGTCGCCTGGTGTCCCGACATCGGGCCGCTGTCACATCCGACTGTCCCACAAATCAGAATATTGCACAATTCCAACAGTCAGCCAAATGGAAACCCAGAATGAGGCTCCTTATAAAGTCTGTGAGATGCTGATAACTCTGTCTTGCACGTGTACAGGGCATCTCTGTGTTATCCCCAGTAATCACTCGACATCTGTCGCTGTCCGCGACCCTTTTACTCCCTACCAAGCCTTGTAACAACGCTAAACACGAATAACACTAAAGAATTGGCGTGGCTGCTCGGGCCTATCGGTGTGGCCGAGCGCTTCTAGGCGCTTCAATCTGGAACCGCGCGACCGCTACGGTCGCAGGTTCGAATCGTGCGTCGGGCATGGATGTGTGTGGTGTCCTTAGGTTAGTTAGGTTTAAATAGTTCGAAGTCTAGGGGACCGATGACCTCAGATGTTAAGTCCCACAGTGCTCAGAGCCGTGGCTGCTCTACCTGTCACAGAGGATTACATTTCCTTTAACCATTTACTTACCAGCTGATGGTGTGTACATGTACAAGTTCGAGGATACATTGGCATCCGAGCATGTCTTTTGGCAGGCAGTGAAGTAGTTACGTTAAGTGCAGACCATCTCTAGTTAGTGTTATATTCGGACAGCGATTAAAGATTTGGACTGCCTGTTGTGTTGGGTGCAACTGTGTACCCTAGGATTGGTTGGCTGTGAAAGTAGTGGGCGAGACCGATAACCTTGTCCGAGACGGTTCTACAGTCGCTGTGTTCGTTGATGCCACCGTTTAGAAGCTTCCAGTGGCACTGTTTCTTAAGTAACTAGATAATTTGGATGTTTCTGAGTGTGTCTTGCAATTACTTTGACACCTGTTTATTGCTCACAATGCTATATCGTGTTTATTTTTTTCTAAGGCTTTGCATAGGAGCTCCCGGACAGAATATTTGCTGGTTTATAGAGATGGTGTTATACGCATGCAGGGAAAATGGCGCCGCGGAGAGAAATTAAGCTTCTTTGCTTATTTCAACACCATACACGTAATCAAAACTCCAGAACATCGACTGTAGATTGGATTTTGTTCCTATTTTTACTTACGAAGATGAATTTTCAAATCCACCTATAAATCGAGCCTAACTATTCCTTCTTTTAGTACTAATTAACTTTTACCCGCGGCTGCGCTTGCATATCAGAAGTTTTGGTATGACGATTGGTAGTGAGTAAGAAAGCTACACCGTGCAATAACATCAGCTGCCCTCACGTGTCTGTCCGGGTAAGCGTAGCTCTCCCCCGTCCCAAGCTGTCGCATCGCACGCTGCGTCGGCACGCGCAGCGTCGCTGCCGATCAGTGTTCACAGAGGGTCGTGGGCAGGAGCGCGTGTCTTTGCATCGTACAATTAAAGTAGATGTACGTTACACAACGTATACGTAATGCAACAAATATTGTGGAAGTATGGATTAAACATACTGAGGAGTATAGTTTAAGCATTGTATCGCTTACCGTCAATCATACCGCGTAGCAAATATCAACCAATAAAAGCATTTTCAAAAATATGATAAAAAATCGAGTCAGAGAGTAAATTTGCGGATTATTCTTGAAATCAATTAAGTCTCTTGTATCACACACTTTTTAGAATAGCCTATTTGTTCTCCCTCGTGGTTCAAGCTATCACCATAACAAATATCAGCGAGATCGGTTCAGCAACATTGACGCCAAAACTCAAGACAGTGTTACTTTCGCATTTATAATATTAGCGTTGATAAAACTTTCAATAACGATATATTTTTCTCCGTGTTCTGATTTTGTTGAATTAAAGGCTTCTCAGAGCCCCAAACTATGCTCGAGTTACCTGCGAAAACCGTACGAAAATTCGTCTATCAGTTTTGGAGAAGCATATTCAGGAAGACAGACACAACAGTTTTATAGATTTATTATTAGTATAGATTTTTCCCTTGTAATTTGCTTATAGGCTCTTGATATAAATGGGTACGCTTATGGACTTTGTTCCTTTTTGTTGCAGATAAAGCAGTTCGAAAAACTGGAATGCGTGGAGGAGAGAAGAAAGCTCGCCCGTGAAATTTACGACAATTTCATTATGAAGGAGTTGCTCGCCCACTCGCATGTGAGTAGCGCACTTTCTGCCTGCGCTATATATACCCTCCTTTTGTTTTTTTTTTACGTGTTGTAATGCACCTATCTGTGCGCACTCCACCCTCCAGTGACACATACTGTAGTTTGCTCTGAAGCAATGTTTGCCCCTAAAACAAAAGCCAGCCGCCGTCGAGCAGTGGTCGTGATGCTTGTTGTAGGAGATGCCCTCCCCATCACCATAGCTTCATCCGTGTTCATACTTCCCATACATTCTGATTGTATGTGTTAATGACAATTAAACACAACACTGTAGTCATACTTCTTGTGGTGCCCACTTTAAGAACCTGTTTAATGCAGTAACGGATTTTTTTCCAGTATCCGTTACGGGTTGGTAATTTACATTACTTATATTTGTTACATACAGATAGTGCGCTTAAGTGAGGCATATTACAATACAGTAAAAGGAAGGGTGCGGCAGCTGCAAAAATCTAATTCAAGTACATCATAATCGGATATATTTCCACAAAATTAATCTCTTTGGAAGCAGAAATAAAATGATGGTAGTTTTCTTGTTGTTGTTGTTGTTGTTGTTGTTGTTCCTCTTCAGCTTTAGTCATTATCCAGCTACTGCTGATTGAACGTCTCTTCCACATCCTTCCAACCCACTCTAGTTCCAGCAGTTCTTGTAATGCTATTAAGCCTTCTGTTATGTGGTCTCCCAATACTTGTTTTGTGCTTGATTTAAAAACAGAAATAACAACTTCCTCTTTTGAGTTTAAACGAAAACAACCAACATTTTCTCATCACACATTGAAATTTATAATAATATAGCCATTATGTTAATGAAATTTTCAGGGTCATTTCCCCGGTTTTGTATATTTATTGATTGGAGACAAACTCCAACTCGAGTAAGTTATTTTTTTCATTAGTAGGCAGCCATGTCCACACACACACACACACACACACACACACACACACACATATATATATATATATATATATATATATATATATATACACAGGGTGTTACAAAAAGATACGGCCAAACTTTCAGGAAACATTCCTCACACACGAAGAAAGAAAATGTTATGTGGACATGTGTCCGGAAACGCTTACTTCCCATGTTAGAGCTCATTTTATTACTTCTCTTCAAATCACATTAATCATGGAATGGAAACACACAGCAACAGAACGTACCAGCGTGACTTCAAACACTTTGTTACAGGAAATGTTCAAAATGTCCTCCGTTAGCGAGGATACATGCATCCACCCTCCGTCGCATGGAATCCCTGATGCGCTGATGCAGCCCTGGAGAATGGCGTATTGTATCACAGCCGTCTACAATACGAGCACGAAGAGTCTCTACATTTGGTACCGGGGTTGCGTAGACAAGAGCTTTCAAATGCCCCCATAAATGAAAGTCAAGAGGGTTGAGGTCAGGAGAGCGTGGAGGCCATGGAATTGGTCCGCCTCTACCAATCCATCGGTCACCGAATCTGTTGTTGAGAAGCGTACGAACACTTCGACTGAAATGTGCAGGAGCTCCATCGTGCATGAACCACATGTTGTGTCGTACTTGTAAAGGCACATGTTCTAGCAGCACAGGTAGAGTATCCCGTATGAAATCATGATAACGTGCTCCATTGAGCGTAGTTGGAAGAACATGGGGCCCAATCAAGACATCACCAACAATGCCTGCCCAAACGTTCACAGAAAATCTGTGTTGATGACGTGATTGCACAATTGCGTGCGGATTCTCGTCAGCCCACACATGTTGATTGTGAAAATTTACAATTTGATCACGTTGGAATGAAGCCTCACCCGTAAAGAGGACATTTGCACTGAAATGAGGATCGACACATTGTTGGATGAACCATTCGCTGAAGTGTACCCGTGGAAGCCAATCAGCTGCTGATAGTGCCTGCACACGCTGTACATGGTACGGAAACAGCTGGTTCTCCCGTAGCACTTCCATACAGTGACGTGGTCAACGTTACCTTGTACAGCAGAAACTTCTCTGACCCTGACATTAGGGTTATCGTCAACTGCACGAAGAATTGCCTCGTCCATTGCAGGTGTCCTCGTCGTTCTAGGTCTTCCCCAGTCGCGAGTCATAGGCTGGAATGTTCCGTGCTCCCTAAGACGCCGATCAATTGCTTCGAACGTCTTCCTGTCGGGACACCTTCGTTCTGGAAATCTATCTCGATACAAACGTACCGCGCCACGGCTATTGGCCCGTGTAAAAATCCATACATCAAATGGGCATCTGCCAACTCCGCATTTGTAAACATTGCACTGACTGCAAAACCACGTTCGTGATGAACACTAACCTGTTGATGCTACGTACTGATGTGCTTGATGCTAGTACTGTAGAGCAATGAGTCGCATGTCAACACAAGCACCGAAGTCAACATTACCTTCCTTCAACTGGGCCAACTGGCGGTGAATCGAGGAAGTACAGTACATACTGACGAAACTAAAATGAGCTCTAACATGGAAATTAAGCGTTTCCGGACACGTGTCCACATAACATCTTTTCTTTATTTGTGTGTGAGGAATGTTTCCTGTAAGTTTGGCCGTACCTTTTTGTAACACCCTATATATATATATATATATATATATATATATATATATATATATATATATATATATATATATATATATATATATATAGGGTGAGTCACCTAACGTTACCGCTGGATATATTTCCTAAACCACATCAAATACTGACGAATCGATTCCACAGACAGAACGTGAGGAGAGGGGCTAGTGTAATTGGTTAATATAAACAATAAAAAATGCACAGAAGTATGTTTTTAACACAAATCTACGTTTTTTAAATAGAACCCCGTTAGTTTTGTTAGCACATCTGAACATATAAACAAATACGTGATCAGTGCCGTTTGTTGCATTGTAAAATGTTAATTACATCCGGAGATATTGTAACCTAAAGTTGACGCTTGAGTACCACTCCTCCGCTGTTCGATCGTGTGTATCGGAGAGCACCGAATTACGTAGGGATCCAAAGGGAACGGTGATGGACCTTAGGTACAGAAGAGACTGGAACAGCACATTACGTCCACATGCTAACACCTTTTTATTGGTCTTTTTCACTGACGCACATGTACATTACCATGAGGGGTGAGGTACACGTACACACGTGGTTTCCGTTTTCAATTACGGATTGGAATGGAGTGTGTCCCGACATGTCAGGCCAATAGATGTTCAATGTGGTGGCCATCATTTGCTGAACACAATTGCAATCTCTGGCGTAATGAATGTCGTACATGCCGCAGGCTGCCACAATACGTTGTTTCATATCCTCTGGGGTTGTAGGCACATCACGGTACACATTCTCCTTTAACGTAGCCCACAGAAAGAAGTCCAGAGGTTTAAGATCAGGAGAACGGGCTGGCCAATTTATGCGTCCTCCACGGCCTATGAAACGCCCGTCAACATCCTTTCAAGAGTCAGCCTAGTGTTAATTGCGGAATGTGCAGGTGCACCATCATGCTGACACCACATACGTCGACGCGTTCCCAGTGGGACATTTTCGAGCAACGTTGGCAGATCATTCTGTAGAAACGCGATGTATGTTGCAGCTGTTTGGGCGCCTGCAATGAAGTGAGGACCAATGAGGTGGTCGCCAATGATTCCGCACCATACATTTACAGTCCACGGTCGCTGTCGCTCTACCTGTCTGAGCCAGCGAGGATTGTCCACGGACCAGTAATGCATGTTCCGTAGATTCACTGCCCCGTGGTTTGTGAAACCCGCTTCATCAGTAAACAGGTAGAACTGGAACGCATTCTCTGTTAATGCCCATTGACAGAATTGCACTCGATGATTAAAGTCATCCCCATGTAATTGCTGATGTAGCGACACATGAAACGGGTGAAAGCGGTGACGATGCAGTATGCGCATGACACTGCTTTGACTCAGTCCACCGGCTCTCGCAATGTCCCGTGTACTCATGTGTGGGTTCATGGCAACAGCAGCTAACACACCAAATGCACCCGCTTCTCCTGTGACGGGCCTGTTACGGACCCGTTTGCGTGCTACGACCATACCTGTTGCATACAGTTGGCGGTAGATGTTTTGCAATGTGCGGCACGTTGGATGCTCTCTGTCCGGGTACCGTTCTGCATACACCCTGCAGACTTCAGCTGCATTTCGTCGACACTCGCGATAGATGAGTATCATCTCCGCCTTTTCAGAGTTCGAATACACCATTGTCACAGTTCCTACAGCACTACACTATCACAGACGTCTGGTAACACGGTGTACTACAGTTGGTCTGCGTGCGGAGACGAATGCAGAATAACAATAGCAGCAATCGCTACATGCGGACACTGCGACAGCTAGACCAAACCACAACAGTGCACTACAGCCACACTCGTAAACACGGTCGTCATCGTAAACATGTCCCTGCAGATGCTGCTCGCCGACCGTGGCCCGTGTGTGTTACAACACGCAACTGAACGTCGTAGGTTTCAAGCGTCAACTTTAGGTTACAATATCTCCGGATGTAATTAACATTTTACAATGCAACAAACGGCACTGATTACGTATTTATTTATATGTTCAGATGTGCTAACAAAACTAATGTGGTTCCATTTAAAAAAAAACGTAGGTTTGTGTTAAAAAACATACTTCCGTGCATTTTTGTATGGTTTGTATTAAACAATTACACTAGCCTCTCTCCTCACGTTCGGTCTGTGGAATCGGTCCGTCAGTATTTGATGTGGTTTACGAAATATATTCAGCGGTAACGTTAGGTGACTCACCCTGTATAGCGGTTATAATTAAACTTTCCCTATTTAACACGTTATAACACGGAAACTAATTACCGTACGAGCACTAAACTTGGCAGCATTAATCTCAAGGGTGTGAGAAAGACAAATAATGAAGAATCAATTCCATTGAAACACTTTTAATGTGCTGCTACAGTACATCATACCATTACTTACCGTTACCATTACTGCTACAAAAGGGGCTCAATATGGTGCCCGTCAGTGTCCAGGATTGCATTCTGCGCAGCAGAACGAAGCATGTCCGTAGGTATATGCTGCGCTTCAGATCAGTCCCTGTGTGAATGTTCCCCTGGTAAACCCTGTCCTTCCCTTAGCTCCACAACCAGAAATCACAGGGAGTGAGATCAAGTGATCGTGCCGGCCAGGCATTTGGAAACGGTCGGCCGATAATTCGATGGTTTCCTCATGTGTTTCGGAGAAGCAGCTGAACTTTACGAGCAATGTTCTGTGGGGCCCCATCTTGCACGAAAACTGTTGAGTTCAATGCGTATCTCTCCTGTACGGCGGGTACGACATACTGACGAAGCACATCGCAGTTACACTGCTCAGTCACACTGCACGTCTTTGATCCTTGAGCACCAACCTGTTCAAAACAGAATGGGCCAATGATGAATATAGCCGTGAAGCCGCACCATACGGTGACACGTTCACCATACAGAGGAACTGCATGAACAGTGACTGGATGTGAAGATCCCCACACTCGGCGATTCTGTGTGTTCACCTCACCCGTCAGAGAAAAATGAGCTTCGTCTGTTCATAGGATGGTCCAGGGCCAGCCCTCGTCGACTTCAGTCCTTTCAAGAAAGTGCAGATCGAAGTCAACACGTCGTTGTGCGTCCTGTGATGCAAGCTACTGTACGTTATAGATCTTGTACGGATACCGTTTGAGAATGGTTCCAAACACCATCCGTACAATGGACCGCGGGATGTTCAACTGTCGTGACACAGTATGCGCACTGCCTGACGATTAGGAATCGCGTCCAGCGTTGTCTGCCATAACAACAGCGATCTCATCACCCACCTGTGTTGCAAACGGTCGTCAGTCACTTCCCGGAGCGACGCCCAGTTCTCCAATTGATTCAAACTTCATCATGCTCCGCACAGCAGGTGAAGAAAAAGGACCCTTCCTTAATCCTTTCAGCCAGCGGTATTCTTGAAATGCAGCTGCAGCATTATTATTGTTTTGATAATAGAGCTTCACCAATAATACTCTGCTCCATTTGTCGAAGCTCCTACTGATACGCTAACAAGTGCACTGCGACTGGTAAGGTGTGTGAATCTATGAGTTAGGATGACTGATCACGGCATTGGTGGCAATAGTTGGAACTGGACGGTGGCGCTGTGACGCATGGAAATCATGCAGCCCATACTCTGGACATGAATACTACCAAGTTCGATACGCGTACGGTAACTAGCTTCCGTGTTATAACTTGTTAAATAGGGAAAGTTTAATTGTGACCACGCGGTCCTCTAGCACTCAGCCATTCTCTGTTAATAAAGTTCCTTCAACAATAGTATATAAATAACTGATATATGGACCAATAATGCTTTATGATGAATCTAGAGCCATTTCCGTTATGCTACTACGTAAAGATCGCCAACCATTTGGAAGCATCTGCAGGCAATAGTTTTCAGCTGACCTTGCTTAAAAAATAAGGTGTTGAGAAATTTAAACGCCGTAAATCGATACATTTGATGCAATCCTAACAAAAATAATGTACTGCTCTGTCTCGTTTGCAGGATTACTCCAAAGAAGCAGTTGCTCATGTACAGAAGTATTTAATGAAAAACGAGGTTCCTGTTAATTTATTTGAGGTAAGTATTTACTTAAGAATTTAATTTATTTGAAACTTTTTCCGTGTAATATTCATTATAAGCTCTACGACACTTATTTTCTTTTCCTTACAGCCATACATAGAAGAAATCTTTAACCATCTACGAGGTGAACCCTTCAAGAAGTTTTTAGAAAGGTAAGCTTCTAGTCAAGTTATTTTCGATAGCACACGTAAATTACTGAAGGCTGCAAAATATTTCTTGTAAGTCAACTAATCGGCCGGTTAGATAATTACCTTCTCGAACTATTTGTGGCACAACCTGACTAAAAGAAGGGATCGCTCGAAAGGACACAGTGACATAAAGGGAACGTCAGTTTGGTAATTGATGGAGGTGTGTGGGGGGGGGGGGAGGGGGGGGGGCAAAAATTGTATGGAGACGAGAGTTCAAATTGATGTACGTCGCAGTAGTTATGTAGAGATGAAGTGCGTTGTGCAGGAGAGAATACGGGGGTGGGGATAAAAATATAGAAACATCGAAAACACATTATCTTGACTAAACGGAGTAGGAATTCCGTTGACATTCAAGATAGCTTCCAGTCGTCTCGGAATGGATAAATACAGGTCCTACATGTTTTTGGAGGGGATGTTATACCATTCTTCTTGGAAATTATTGGCAAATTCCGGTAACGACGATGAAGATGGGTAGCAATTACTCAGTCTTCTTTCCGAAGTAGAGCACAAAGGCTCAATAATACTGAGATCTGGTAACTGCGGTGTCCAGGGAAGGTACGACAATTTATTTATCCCCGTGCTCAAAAAAATCCATCCCTGGACGATGCGAGTTGTGTGAACAGAGGTATTGTCGTCTTGGAACACTGGATCACCGTTGTATAACAAACAATGTACCATGAGATTGACGTGTTGAGCCAGAATGATCACATAATCCTTGGTAGTATTGCGATCTTCCACATTACCATGGAGACCTTGGAGTACCATGATATGGCTGTACAGATCACCACCGAACCTGCCATGTTTCACTTTTGGGACGTAAGCTTGGTCAGAAGTTGGAAGCAGTATGAAACAACGCTCATCCGACCAAGTCACTTACTTTCATCGCTTCATAGTCGAAGATTAAGAGGAGAAGAAGGTAAAATTAATCAAAGATGAAATTTTTCGCCACCAGTTAGTTCTCTAGCATGTCAGTAACATTATCGCCAATTTTCAGAATTCAATTCGTGCTACAAATGTTGTAAAAGCCATCTTGTTTCAACCAACGCGCAGCCTACGCCCCCTTTTCTACGCGAATCTGTCCATGTTAGCGGTATTTTATTATTTTCCGCTACTAGAGACGACATCTGTGGAGTATAGAATGCTGTGAGCCTATTAACGATTTGATTAATTACGATTTATCAAAGAAATGCACACACAGTTGGACACACAATCTAAACGAAAGCTTTAACAACCTCATTTAGAAGAGACACCCAAAGAGAAAATTTTGCTTATCTCATATTGTCAAAATTTTCTTGTGCGATGCTTGTCTAGTGTTCAGTTATGGTAACACTGGAAGAATCATGACCCTTACGAGACTAGGATTTGCGCAGGTTGCTTCTCTGAAAACCTACTGAAGAAGATTGATGACACGCGTGTTGCTGGTTCTGAAATGTCAGTGAAGGATATCGTCAAAAGGGCGCGAGATAAGGTTCAGACTAGAAGAAAACAACTACGTGAAGACGAAAAAGACCAAATGCATGGTTAGGACCAATGTTAACGTACTTGTTTCTGGCATAAATGTTAGTTCAATCTTTTTCTGCAGTTCCTGCAAGTTTCGTTTTCCATTGTCTAAGGTCCGGCCGATGTGACCGAGCGGTTCTAGGCGCTTCAGTCTGGAGCCGCTTGACCGCTACGGTCACAGGTTCGAATCCTGCCGCGGGTATGGATGTGTGTGATGTCCTTAGGTTAGTTAGGTTTAAGTAGTTCTAAGTTCTAGGGGACTGATGACCTCAGATGTTAAGTCCCATAGTGCTCAGAGCCATTTGAACCAGTGTCCAAGGAAAACCATTCCAGATAAAAAGGTGAAATTTGCTACTGGTGTATATAACTGTTCGTGTCACAAAGTTCTTCAAAGTGCGTAACTGTAAAATTTATTGACATTATTGTGAAATAAAAATTGCTAAGTAAAAAAAAAACCAGAGTTCCAAGACTGATATTAAAAAACTGGTACACAGATTTGTTTGTCTGATTATTAGGTTGGTGCGTAAGTTCGTCGCGTTTTCTTTTCTTTTTATGTATTCTGATTGCCATGGGTTTATTTATCGATTGCAATTTTATATTGGTAGTTCAGTGTTGCCATTTGAATTTACATATTGTCATCTTGTCATCTGGAGCTAGGGAGTGAAGCTGTGAATGCTAGAAAATGGAGTCCCAAGAGGAGAAATCTGAACGTTTCCGACATTTTCTTCTGTTTGAGTTCAGTAGAGGGCTGGCAGCAGCGGAGGCAGCTACAAACATGTGCGCCATGTACGGAGATAATGCCGTTGGACAGAGCACGACAAGAAAATGTATTTCTTGTTTTAAGGAGTATCATTTTGACATTAGCGACTCTCTACGTTTAGGAAGGCCTACGGTGATTGATGAAGATCGTTTAAACGTTTTAATCCACAATGATCCACGTCAGCGTACTGGAGAAGTGACAAATGCGATGAACTGTGATCATTCCACCATCGTGCGACATTTGCATGCAGTGGAGAAGGTTCAAAAATCGGGTCTACGGGTACACAGCATGGTGCCAAGAGCACGAAAATCAGCGGGTGCCCATATATGCGTCTTTGCTTATATGTCATCAGTTGGCTCGTGAATAACGCCGACCATTCCTATCCTGTATCGTTACTACTGGTGACGAAAAATGGTGTCTTTATGCTAACATAAGGAAAAGAAAGGAGCGGATGTGCCCAAACAAATAGCAACACCCTTTACAAAGACCTGCGCGCATCCACAAAATATTATGTTTCGCATCTGGTGGAACAGCGACAGTGTGTTGTACTATGAATTGCTTCCCCGAGGTGTAACCGTCACTGCTGACGTTTATTGTCAACAACTGAGACGTCTTGCAGGCGCAATCGAAGAACAACAACCAGGAAGACTGCATGAAGCGATGGTTACAACATGATAACCCCCGCCCGCTTTCTGCTTGACACAAGAAACGCCATACGGGAGTTTGGTTGGGAAGTCAGTCCGCACCCACTTTATTCAACTGATTTTGCGCCCTCAGATTTTCATCTTTTGCGCTATGTATCGAACGTCCTTCAAGGAACTTCGTTTCCGGATGAAAATGCGCTCCAAACGTGGCTCGACGAGTTCTTCGCTTCAAAACCACGTGATTTCTTAAGTCGCGGATTCGAAAAGTTACCACTGCGTTGGCAGACTGTTGTAAATAGTGAACGAGAATATATTATTGATGACGAAAGTGTCTGTTACATAATCTATTGTGCTACGAGCATAATGCGCCAACCTAATACTAAGAATATCCTACCACATTTTGAAATTAATAGGCAAAGTAACCTTTGAGAGTTCCTCTTGTCGCGGTACGTGTTCTAAATGTGTGTATCAACGTCTGGATCAAAATATTTCACAAAAAATAGAAAAATTTCAGATCATAGGTAATAACGTAATGCCAACAACGTAATGTGCAAATTTTGATTCAATTATCTCTCAAACAGTAAATTTTATGTAATCTTACATGTACACATGTACTGTCTCATACATGGAATTTTGGAATTCAACATGCCCCGCAATTCCCTGATTATGAGGCCCCCGTCGAGTTGTTTTGGTGCTGACAAAGTTGGCGAGTGCGACGTCCAGTACTACAGTAATTTTTGCAGCTGTCGACCTCTTATTTTTCCTCACAATCCTCTTCAGTGAGCGCTCGTCACAATCATTCAGCACACGTTTTCTTCCGCATTGTGACTTAGCCCATGGTGTTTTTCCTCTTTCCCTGTACGCTTATTTTGGGTGCGCAAGCGCCTACCATGAGCACAAACACTTCGCTCACGTTCTAATTCACTTAGCTCCGATATAATGCAGTCATCACTGCACAGAGCACTGTTCTGACCACAATTGACACCTGCAACCGCCTGAGGACATTGGACATTGCAACAGCAGCAGCAATCCGTTACGGATTGTTTCCGCTCTTTACCAACTTTAACTACGAAACAATACAGTGCGTTGTAGCAATATAGCACCGGCATCTTTTGGTTAGTAGGCAATGCGAATGCGGTGTTGATTCTAGTGTGCTGCCTGCCTTGCGAGGAGGAGGCCGGGTTTCTTCACCCCGCACCGTTCCATCCGCGCAGCACTGTTTCAGTACGTGGTGATCGCCACCTCTCCTGCGAAAGGTGCCAATTTGTATTGTGCGTATAACAACAAGCAGAGGTCGCATTTACATAGAAGGAATAATTCCTGGACTTTCCAGTGTTTTGCGCATCAGTCCCTAAGGGAAACAACACTCAAATCGGCAAAGAACACCAGTGTTCACGTTTTTTTTTGTGATGTCTGGACTTCTTCCCAAAATATTGGGATTGAGGTCTTAATGTGCTGTACAGTGGTTTGGTCACCCATTATTTGTAAGTGGTCACCCAGCCACAGTTAATTATTTTTACCTGTTTTTTACTGGTATTTTATTTTTAGTTTTATCTACCTGTTTTGATGTGCTGTGTCCAATCTTGCAATTTGAACATTTCCAATTCCCGCAAAGATCGGCTCTGAACTGATCATTGTTTAACAGATCTTGGCTGCACTCGTCAACATTTCTTTTAGGAACGGGCGCTGATAACCTCGTTGTTGCGCGCCCTAAAACACTAATCATCATCACCAGTGTTCACTAGTTATGTTAACCGCGGAAAATATAGGTAGGGAGTGGAGCGTCTCTTTCGAAATGTGGTGGTGTTCCATGTTGGCACCAATGACGACTGTCGCCCGAGTTCTGAGGCCATCCTCAGCTCTTGCTGGACTGTGGCTGAAATGGTGAAGGCGTGCCTGGCAAAAGAGGTGACACACCCAGAAGACATGGTCGGATGTCAATGTAATGTCGTACACGTATGCATCATCGACAGTCATGTAGATGACGAGGGTTACAATTCTCTGTGACTCGTAGACTGGCCACCAGAGTGCATTAGTTTTGTTCGTGTGTAGTGTTTGTTACCGGGCGTGGTAGGATGGTATATAAGGAGCATGAATAGCGTCAGATGTCCAGTTATCACTATGAAGGACACGGAGGTGCTGTGTACTCGAGTGAGGCAGCGTTATCAGCACTTGACAGAGTTCGAAAGGGGCCTCATTGGTGAGTCTCCAGATTTGTGGGGCATTCTGATGTGACAGTGGCCTAGTGTTGGACACTTGGCGATGTGAGGGCAGGAATATCTCAAGGTACCGCTCGACCACGTCTGGCCACCACAAGGAAGGATAACCGTATTGTGCACCAAGCTACAAATCCGTGCGTGCCATCCGACAAGATGCAGCAGACTCCCTAGCAGCAGTCGGACTAGGGAATTAGCATCTCACGCGTAGGCTGCTGTTAACACCATAACACAAACGCCTGTGTTTGGATGGACTGATGATGACTCTCACTGTCTTCAGCGATGAACTGACGTTCTGCACTATCCCAGGTGATCATCATCGCCGGCCGCGGTGGTCTCGCGGTTCTAGGCGCTCAGTCTGGAACCGCGCGACTGCTACGGTCGCAGGTTCGAATCCTGCCTCGGCCATGGATGTGTGTGATGTCCTTAGGTTAGTTAGGTTTAAGTACTTCTAAGTTCTAGGCGACTGATGACCGCAGATGTTAAGTCCCATAGTGCTCAGAGCCATTTGAACCATTTTTTTTTATCATCATCGGCGAGTATGGCCATGACCTAGGAGAGAAGTCCCATTGTTCCATAAGTTTGGAGAAGCGCAGCGGTGTTACTCCAAGCGTCATGATGTGTGGAGTCATTGAGTGTGACTTCAGGTAGCGGCTAGTAGTGTTCGAAGGGACCCTGAAGGCACAAGCTACATCACGGACATACTGTGTCGTCGTGTGTTACCTCTCAAGTGACAGTATTGTGGTTTCATTTTTCCACGGGACAGTGTTCCTCCACACATTGCACGTGTGTCTGTGAACTGTTTGTGTGATGCTGAGATACTCCCTTGGCCAGCAAGGTCGCAGATCCGTCCCTAGTAGAACGTGCGCGGGACCAGCTCTGGCGTCAACTCTGCCCCAGTGCCAGTGTCCGGCATGTGGCAACGTCGAAAGCTTCGAGAGGTCGAAACATCTCTGACTTTCCAGGGAGAAAATCTTTAGGGAGAAATAGCAGCCGCGCGGGATTGGCCGAGCGGTCTACGGCGCCGCAGTAATGGACTGTGCGGCTGGTCCCGGCGGAGGTTCGAGTCCTCCCTCGGGCATGGGTGTGTGTGTGTGTGTGTGTGTGTGTGTGTGTGTGTGTGTGTGTGTGTGTGTGTGTGTGTTTGTCCTTAGGATAATTTAGTTTAAGTAGTGTGTAAGCTTAGGGACTGATGACCTTAGCAGTTAAGTCCCATAAAATTTCACACACATTTGAACATTTGAGAAATAGCAGAAACTTGCAGTGCGCTCTTGACGTTGTAACGGTGTGGAAGCTCTGTAAATTCGCTCTATGCAATAAAACGATTCGTGCGTAACAGTGTCTTACATCATTCGACAGCGGCCTTAGTTCCCTACTTCCACAGTACATCAGTGGTCAGTTACACCAGTTGTGGGCCGGCTTGCCTCAGGACAGGATACCATGGTTTCCCATCCGATAAGTGGGCTCATACTACCGAATTCTTTGTAAATTTGACTCGATAGTGTAAACACTGAAATAACGTTACATAGCCTCTCACCTCGTGGAAGTTTCATTTAAATAAGAAGCTCTTTTGATACTGCAGCAATCTCGGATTCAGATTTCTTGACGTGTGTAGTAAGATGGAGAATTGTATGGCTCCCTTAACAGATCAGGGATGTAATACTAACGACACCCAGTGAGGTACAGTACACTGCAGAGCGAAAAGTGGATCTCCTGAATTTGCAATGAAGAATATTAATGTCGTTGCCGGACAGAAAAAGAAATTGTAAACCTAAGAAACTGGAAAATTTAAATTTCAGATTAATTTCTTTTGCATCGTAGCAGCGGTAGCAGAAGTGGGCGATTGGCGTCAAACTTTGTAGGACTAACGGACGTTTATTAGTCATGGGGCAGTGTAGAGCATGCAGTCTCCACCCGTGCTTTTTAAAAACATGGTGACAGCTTGACACACACACAACGTCAGTTTCAGCGCCGTTAATCGGATCCCGTCGCTACGCGCAATCAATGTCTGTTTGAAATTATGAAAGGACTGGTTCGGCTCTGAGGGAAAAGACTAGCAGCTATGCTGTGCGAGTTGCCACATAAAGGAGACTGCGCTTCGCAAAATCGACGGCATTTGATTTCGTGCACAATGGAAAATTCCGGTCTTCACAATTTTTTTTTTATCTCAAATGTTCCCGTTTCTAGTTGCCGCCGTTCTCGGCATTCCGGTTAAGACCCCAGAATTATTCTCCCTTATTAATGACAGAAACTTGCACGCAACAGTTGCAATAAGGTTCATTAAAACCAGAAGTCAACTGCAGGAATAGTCTAAATTACTAATGGACCACATGACAGTACCGGACAGATAAGTGACGAAAGTCATGACTTACTCCTAGTATTTCGTCGGACCTCCTTTCGCCCTGATAGTGCAGCAACTCGACGTGGCATGGACTCAAGTCGTTGGAAGTCCCCTGCAGAAGCAGTGACCCATGCTGCCTCTGTCGCCGTATATAACTGCGAAAGTGTTGCCGGTGCAAGACTTTGTGGACTAGCTGACCTCTCGATTATTTCCCATAAAGAGGTCACAGCATCGATGACCTCAGCCGTAAATAGAAATATTAAAAAAAGTAGGAAGATTTTTCTGTTTAGCAAAAGCGACAAAAAGCAGATTTCATAGTGCTTGACAGCTCAACACAAAAGTGTTACCTGAAGTACGGATAGTGTTGAGGATCAGCGGACCAAGTTCAAAACCATCGTACAATATGCATTAGATGAGTACGTGCCAAGCAAGATCGTAAGAGATGGAAAAGAGCCACTGTGGTAAAACAACCGAGTTAGAAAACTGCTGCGAAAGCAAAGGGAACTTCACAGCAAACATAAACATAGCCGAAGCCTTGCAGACAAACAAAAATTACACGAAGCGAAATGTAGTGTGAGGAGGGCTATGCTAGAGGCGTTCAATGAATTCGAAAGTAAAGTTCTATGTACTGACTTGGCAGAAAATCCAAAGAAATTTTGGTCTTATGTCAAAGCGGTAGGTGGATCAAAACAAAATGTCCAGACACTCTGGGACCAATATGGTACTGAAACAGGATGACAGACTAAAGGCCGAAATACTAAATGTCTTTTTCCAAAGCTGTTTCACAGAAGAAGACTGCACTGTAGCTCCTTCTCTAGATTGTCGCACAGATGACAAAATGGTAGGTATCGAAATAGATGACAGAGTGATAGAAAAACAATTAAAATCGCTCAAAAGAGGAAAGGCCGCTGGACCCCTTCTTGCAGCGGTGTACCGTAGGTCTCTAGAAGAGCGTAGCGCTCCAAAAGATTGGAAAAGGACACAAGTCATCCCCGTTTTCAAGAAGGGACATCGAACAGATGTGCAGAACTATATCTCTAACGTCCATCAGTTGTAGAATTTTGGAACACGTATTATGTTCGAGTATAATGACTTTTCTGGAGACTAGAAATCTACTCTGTAGGGATCTGCATGGGTTTCGAAAAAGACGATCGTGTGAAACCCAGCTCATCCACGAGACTCAGAGGGCCATAGACACGGGTTCCCAGGTAGATGCCGTGTTTCTTGACTTCCGCAAGGTGTTTGATACAGTCCCCCACAGTCATTTAATTAACAAAGTAAGGGCATATGGACTATCAGACCAATTGTGTGATTGGATTGAAGAGTTCCTAGCTAACAGAACGCAGCATGTCATTCTCAATGGAGAGAAGTCTTCCGAAGTAAGAGTAATTTCATGTGTGCCACAGAGGAGTGTCGTAGAACCGTTGCTGTTCACAATATACATAAATGACCTTGTGGATGACATCGGAAGTTCACTGAGGCTTTTTGCAGACGATGCTGTGGTATATCGAGAGGTTGTAACAATGGAAAATTGTACTGAAATGCAGGAGAATCTGCAGCGAATTGTATGGTGCAGGGAATGGCAATTGAATCTCAATGTAGACAAGTTTAGTGTGCTGCGAATACATAGAAAGAAAGATACTTTATCATTTAGTTACAATATAGCAGGTCAGCAACTGGAAATAGTTAATTCTATAAATTATCTGGGAGTAGGCATTTGGAGTAATTTAAAATGGAATGACCATATAAAATTGATCATCAGTAAAGCAGATGCCAGACTGAGATTCATTGGAAGAATCCTAAGGAAATGCAGTCTGAAAACAAAGGAAGCAAGTTACAGTACACTTGTTCGCCCACTGCCCATTGCCATGCACCATCAGGTGTCTTGCGGAGTATGGATGTCGATGTAGAAAGTTGGATGGGATTCATGTCGGGTAATCTGAGTGGCCAAATCACTCGCTTCAGTTGTCCAGAATGTTCTTAAAACTAATTGTGAACAACAGTGGCCTGGTGACATGACACATTGTCATCCATAAAAATTCCATTGTTTAATGGCTTCAAATTGCCTCCAAGTAGCCGAACATAACAATTTACAGTCAATGATCATTTCAGTTGGACCAGAGGACGCAGGCCATTCCATGTAAAGACAGTCCACATCATTATGGAGCCACCATCAGCTTCCACAGTGCCAGAAATCAGGACTTATCTGACCAGGCCACAGTTTTCCAGTAGTCTAGGGTCCAACCGATATGGTCTGAGGTCAGGAGAGGCTCTGCAGGCGATATCGGGCTGTTAGCAAACACACTTGGTTGGTCGTCAGCTGCCACCACCCATTAAAGACAAATTTCGCCACACTGTCCTAACGGATACGTTCGTCGTATATCCTACATTAATTTCTGCTGCTGTTTCACGCAGTGTTGCTTGTCTATTATCACTGGCAACTCTACGCAAATGCCATTCATTAATCGCCAGTTGCGGTAAGGTCATGATGTCCTCCTTTTTTTGACGGCGACTGTGGTCTTCGTGGTGTGAGGTAATGCCGGAAACTTGGTATTCTTGGCACACTCTTGACACTGTGGACCTTGGAATGTTGAATTCCCCAACGATTTCCGATATGGAATGTCCCATACGTCTGGCTCCAACTACCTTTCCGTTTTCAAGGGTTACTAATTCCTGTCGTGCGGCCATAGTCATGTCAGTCAGAAAAGCTTTCCGCATGAATCACCTGAGTACACATGACAGTGCCGCCAATGAACTGCCCTTTTGTACCTTATGTATGCAATGCTACCGCCGTCTGATTATGTGCATGTCACTATCCACTGACTTCTGCTGTCACTTCAATGTGTGCTGTGAAGAACTCGCTTTTGTTATAATGCCATAAATACGTAAGCAGAATGTGGGATAATCGGGATGAGGGCAAGTGTCAGAGCTGGGCCCAATTTAGTAATCAGGTTTTTCTACCAACCTCCAACATAGAATATTGAAATGATAAAACGCTTCGGATAAAATTGGTAAAGTATCCCACATAAATTCCCAGATTTTGACGTAAGTGGTAGGCCTAGATTTTAATCTTTTGGCTACAGACAGGGAGACATCCATTTACAACAGGAGTTTGTATCGGAGATTCTCTTGGTATTGTACTTAGTGTATTTTATGAAAATTATCTTGAGCAGATAGATAGCCCTAGTCTCTTGAAAAATGTGTTAGTTCTGCATTCAACAGAATTTTTGATTCAGTGATTGTAGAGGTCTCTGCTGTCATCAATCACCAGTGTCAAATGGAAAGTAAAGAAAAGGAGGGAGATGCATCTGCTTAACAAGAGCGACAAGAAAATGGTTGGAAATTATTTGGGCAACCAGCAGCAAACACTTGACTTTGGGAAGACAAATGAAATCATCTCCATTCAGAAGTGTTGTAGGTCACATGTTTCACAAATTTTCCTCGAGAAGATAGTGAGTTGTGGGAAGGTCCCACCATGGCTTAGTCACCGTATGAGATAGTATTCATGAAAGTGAAGAGATTTGCACAACAGATTAAAAAGTAGCCAAGTCTTTACTGACTAACATAGGTGAAAAATCAAAACAAACATAAACACCTCTACACTAGAAGCTTTCAGTGAACTGAAAACCATTATATTAGCTACTATATTACCATCATTAAGAGAGATACGGGGTGATGTGAAAAAGAGCATAGTAATACCAAGAAAATCTTGTGGGTTGAGTATGGTACTTTCGTACGTTCAGCAGTTACTATAAACTGATTTAGGATTAAGTAAAATTTTGGTTAGGCAGTGTCGAACAGCATTCAGCAATTTTTGGAACTGCATCATAGCTGTACTGTTGCTTCATTCTAATATACTTGGACCATCTTTGCGTTCTAAAAGTAGTAATCAATTGTGCATCCTGTACACGTAATCCTGTATCATGAGTTTGAAACAGTTCCGTGGCAGCAAAGTTTTGTGTGTGTGTGTGTGTGTGTGTGTGTGTGTGTGTGTGTGTGTGTGTGTGTGTGTGTGTGTGTGTGTGTGAGAGAGAGAGAGAGAAAGAGAGAGAGAGAGAGAGAGAGAGAGAGTCACTTTTAAATAATGAAAGAGCCCCATTCATAATGCATCACAGTAATTATGTGGTCTAGAATGAAATGAGTAACTTAATACATACAGTTACACTATGACCTAAGCTTTATTTAGTATAATACAGATTCTTTCATTTATGTTTCAGTGATAAGTACACCCGTTTTTGCCAGTGGAAGAACCTAGAGTTAAACATTCAGGTATGTATAGAGTATCACAGTTTCACTGACTTATAAACCCTGTGGGTGATATATAAGGGGCATTCAAATGAGACCCAGTCACGCACTTTGTCATACGTTGCGAATCGATGTCCACGAATAGCTTGTGTTAGAGGTCCAGACACATGAAAGTCCAACCGAAACTGCTGAAATGTCATCTTCACTGCATTGGCTGTGTGTGGGCAGACATTATCATGCAAGAGGATAATGCCATTGGAAACGATGCCTCGGTGTTTCGACTTGATGGCTCGTCTAAGGTTCTGTAAAGTGGCTTGATAATGCTGAGCATTGATGGTGGTTCTCGGTTCCAGGAAATCAACAAGCAGTGGGCCCTTGTGGTCAAAAAAGAAGGACATCATGACCTTACCAGAACTGGTATGCACGGCCTTTGATTTCTTTGGAAGTGGTGAAGTTGCGTGTTTCCACTGCTTGCTCTGACACTTGCTTTCCGGTTCAAAATGGTAACACCATTTTTAGTCACCTGTGACAATACGCGACAGAAAGCTGTATTCCTCCTCATTATAATGTTGCAGATGACTCAAAGACAGTGCCATTCGAGTATTGCACTGTTCGGCAGTCAGTTGGTGGGGAACCCACTGTGCACAAATTTTTCAAAAGTTCAAGTGTTGATGCATTATGCTGTGGGTGGTGCCCACACTAATACCCAGTAATTGATGGATCTCATCCATGGTGCTGTCCAAGACTAAAACATTCACTTCCGCAACCATTTACTGTGTGATGACATGATGAGCATGTCCAGGACAAGCATTGTCTTCCAGTGAGTCATGCCCGTCAAGGAATAGTTTGTGCCATTCCACAATGCTTGGATGACTCCTTGGATAATTCAGACTGTACTCACCATACACAGCCTTCATCCGTCGATACATTTCACGACCTCCAACTCCCTCTGCTGCCAAAAATCAAATCACTCCTCATTGTTCCTGCTTGTGTATTTGTGTATTGTGTATTTAACCGGGAGCCTAGAGGCTTTGTCCTGCCGTAGCCCTCAGTGGTTCACAACAGGCCACAGCAGCCCACCTGCCCCACCGCTGCCCCCCACCAAACCCAGGGTTATCGTGCGGTTCAGCCCCCCAGTGCCTCCCCCCCCCTCCCCCCTCCCCCCCTCCCCTCTGGAACATCACCTACCAGATGAGTGTAATACAAAATGTTTGTGTGGTAGAGTAATTATAGCGTAAATATGTGTGGAGATGGTGTTTGCACAGCAACCACTGACATATTGTAACTGAGGTGGAATAAAGTGAACCAGCCGAAATTCACTGAGGCAGATGGAAAACCACCTTAAAAACCATCCACAGGCTGGCCGGCACACCGGACCTCAACACTAATCTGTTGGGTGGATTGTTCCTGCTTACTCACCTGCATGTTCAGTAGTGGACGATAACTTGTTGTGTGACCACCTTCTCTTTGGCATGAAACCACACTGGCGCTATGCAACATCAAACGGTGCATGCGTGTCAGTCTCTCTACCAATAGATAGCGTCACCATACCCACAGTTACGTGGTGCCACTTTATGTGTAAGGCAAAGGTAGATGCGCTGACCAGGTTTCATTTGAATGAACTTCATATATGCCACGTAATTCTGTCTTTTACTGCTTTACTAAAATTGTAAAAACATTGTAATATCATATTAAGATGGACAGATATGGTTCTTGTCTCCTTTCTGCATTTTGTTGCTGTTGCTCCGTGGTTCATAGATAGTAACTAATTTAAGAAGAGGCCAATCAAGACAAGCTAACAGCTGTTATTCATATGAATTTGATTGACCCTCCTAAAATATCATTATATGTTACAATTTAATTTTCTTATGATGTGAAGCATGATTAACAGACTTTGCAAGATTATTGCAGCAGTTAGTTTTCTTGCACAAAAGAACTCTGTAATTTCTCTATCTGAACTGTTGAGAAATATCATTATGAACTTCTAACATCTCCTTTAAACTACAGTCTGATCCTGTACATCCATAATGTGATATTCTATAGATATGTTATTGTCTTAATGTTCTCAGATAAGTCTAGTCTCTCTTCTGCTTCCCACTCTTTCATGAATCTGTTAATTTCTTTGTTGTCACACCTCGAGCAACTTCTTGTGAGGCTTTGCTCATTACAGCTCTGTTCCATGTAATCCCATAATAACTGCTAGGGGTGATTATATTTTATAACAGTACATTGTATGTAGTGCATACAGCCTGATAAAAATGATTAATCTCATTAATGAGAGTGTTGGTTTGATGGAGCAATCCTAAACACTAGTATCCACAGCATAAACAGCAAAAAGAGAAAGCTAGATAAAAAATTGTTTGAGAGTATGATTCACATCCTTACCTGGCCATTCATGTTTTGATTCTTGATTCTCGTATATATATATATCAAAGTCATTTATGGAACAGTTTCTTTGGAGGGGAAAAGAGATGGGGTTGGGAGATGAAGCAGGGGACATGGCCTTACCCTATGTGAGTCTTTGGACTGTCTCTAATGACCTTGTCATCAATGGGAAATTAGAACTTACTCTTCCTTTCTTTCTTAGACACAGAATTCTTCCATGACCAAGTGTGTATTAACAAATGGTGATTGTGCCATCTGTTTTAATAAGTGTCAAGATCTAACTCAAGTCAACAACTGCAGTTCATTTATTCAGAGTCAAATTTAACAGGAAAGAAGGAAGCTTAGGATTAAGCCTGACTCCGAACATAACAAAAGTTTAACAGTACACTCGTTTGTGAAGAAAACTGCCATGTGACTGGAATATCTAAAGTGTAGATTTGTGATGATGTAGAGTCATTATTAGTTTCACTCTGGGATATTATTGTGAAGCTGTAGTCCCTTTGATAAAGCAGTTGTCATTTTTACTGTTTTTGTCCTAATGCTGTTTAATATAGGTAATGGTGATAATGAGTGTAAGTAAAGGAACAGTAAAAAATAAAATAAATGAAGTGCCACACTTCTGGTTTCTTAGTATATAAAATTTAAGATATTAATTGCAGAGTACAATGCAGGTTGTAAAAGTCTTCAAATGGCATGAAAATATACATGCTATGAAACTATCATCTGGTCTTTACAAGCAATGGTGTATTTGTATTTCATCAAGTTCCCTAGTTACACAAAAATAGTGGACATATGAAAAAACTAATAATAGCTACATCAATTAAATTTACAACTGCAGTTTGCACCTGTTCGATAAATATACATCATTAGTGAGCTTATGAGTATCCTTCATGCAATTAGAAATGAATGGATGGTACCATTTCTTATGTCTTGTGCTTTTAGTTAGTGTACAATACAATTAGTACATAGTTTCTGTTTTTTCAGTTAACAATGAATGACTTCAGTGTCCATCGGATAATTGGAAGAGGTGGATTTGGTGAAGTTTACGGGTGTCGAAAAGCAGATACAGGAAAAATGTATGCAATGAAATGCCTGGATAAGAAACGAATAAAAATGAAGCAGGGAGAAACTTTAGCTCTTAATGAGCGAATAATGTTGTCTCTAGTCAGTACAGGAGTAAGTAATCTGCTGTAATGTTTACTGTCAGTATACTGTTGATCTTTTAACAATCTGTGTAAGATTGTCTTCTTGAATTTTGCAGGTAGACTGCCCTTTTATTGTATGTATGACATACGCATTTCACACGCCTGATAAACTGTGTTTCATCTTAGACCTCATGAATGGAGGAGATTTGCATTATCACTTATCCCAGCATGGAGTTTTTAATGAGCATGAAATGAAATTCTATGCTGCTGAAGTTATTTTAGGTATGTTGAAAACTATAATTTTAGTGATGTTAATGTAACTGTGAAGTTGTTTTAATTCAGCATCAAGATTACAAAGTGTTTCACTGCATTACCATGTGCCAGTGAATTTTACGGTATGAGTGTATGTACGACCACCCACTCTCCCACACCCACCCACCTACCCACCCACCCACTCACCCACCCATCCACCCACGCAAACCCCACCCACCCACCCACCCACACACACACCCACACAAACCCACCCACATACACACACAAACCCACACACAAACACACACACACACACACACACACACACACACACACACACACACACACACACAGAGTTACACAAAAGCAGCCACCCCACTTTCATTGGAACTGGCCATATCTGGTTCTTTGTAATAGCCCTCACGACAGCCAAATTATGAATTCTGTTGTAATCAATACTTTCACTTGTATTAAAGTTAGTGGAATTGATATTTGTGTGTTAAACACTTGTTTTAATATTTGTCAATTGGTATTGCCAAGCTTACTTAAATCTTTCTTCAAGTCTGAGTGGTTTTATGATGATGGACGGTCTTCATGATGCTCAGTACATCATTACAAAAACTGTCAGTTTTTTTTTCTAAAGATTTTTTTTTAAACTTTATTTGAAGTTTTCTGATGGAGCTCTTGTATCTCATGTTGTTCATAGAATATCCCAATGAGAAGCTGTGTTGCAGCAATTTGACCTACTACTTTTTTCCAGCTTCCAGTACAGAAAACATTCAGTGGCTATTAATTCAACCTTATATGATACAAAAATAACATTGTATTCATTTCACATCTACTAATATTTGATATAATTTTTGTTTCATTATTTTATTTTCCAATATTCAGGTGTAATTTATACTTTAGGTCTTTTTGATGTCATAGATTCAAATTTTACTGATATTTTTGTAACATAATGCTACTCTTTGACTACCAGTAATCCCCACTGAATAAGGTAGCTTTGTGGAATGAGTATCTTGATCCCAAATGCTACCCAAATTTTCTTTCACTCTCTCTGTGTTAATTACAAAGCAAGATGGTGCCGTAATAAGACACTGGGCTCATATTTGGAAGGTCAGAAATTTTGTTAGCCCACTCCCTGACGTCTGAAGCTTGACTGAAGTGTACTTGACACCCAAATTGGCAATGTCATATGCCAGATACAAAATAGTAAGTAGTCTCAATGAGATTGTAAACGTTTATGTTACTTGACACAACTTTACCCAACTCTATAAAAAATTGGTTATCATTACATTTTCGCTACTTGAGAGGGTCCCCCTGAAAAACGAGTGGTCGTAAACTATGGAAATTAGTGGAAACATTTGTAAGGAAGAAACCTTTTTAAGGACAGAGGAGAAAAATCAGATAATCCATTGAAAGAAAATTTCCATGTGAAAGGTTAACATTTGTTAATTGTATATCATGTTTACATTCCAGTTTACAAACGTTTCTTAATGTGATGACCATTTGCATCTGCAACAGCCTGGAACCACTTTATAGACTGCAGCAGAAAATTTTTAACACTTCTTGAATGGTGGACTATGGAATGTCCAGCTGTTGTGACACAGCTTGTGCACTGCTTGAAGATCGTACATTGCGTCCAGCATTCTCAGCCATGGCAACAGCAACTTCTTCAAAAAATTGAGCCACAGTTGGCTCATGACCTCTCCCTGGAGCAATTTCCAAATTGTCAGTTAATTCGAACACCCAAATAATGTTCTGCAATGCATGTGCGGAAAGCGGACCTTTCCGTATTCCTTTAATGCATCGATACTCATTCAGAGCAGCAGCACTATTGCTGTTATTTTGATAAAACAGATTTACAAGTAAAGCACTGCTTACCTTTACCAGGCAGAAGGTGACTGTCTTCAAGTGTAATACACACTGACACTTGTATTTCAGCTCTACAGTGCTGCATCAGTACCGGCACCTAACAGCCGGCACCTATCAGCAACTCATGACACTGATCCCACTAACAAGATAAAACCTGCAGTACACAGTCTAAACATCATTCCATAAAGTTGGGTAACCATATGGTAAATAGTTTTCCATCTACACTGGGTGAAGTAACAAAAGTGTAATTATATCCACTCTGTATATTGGTGAAGTCAAAACTTGTTTAATACTAATTTAATGTCTGCAGAAGGCATGACAGTGCTGATGCTTAACATGATCAGTATGGGTACTTTACAGTTCAACAGTGACTTAGTGACAATTGTGCAACAGAACCCTGTCAGTGGAACAAACTCACCATACGAATTGAACTACAGGAAGTGGAGCATCTGAACCTATATAGATACGCTCACAACAATATACGGAGCACACAACTGGTGCAGGCAGCTAACGATTGAGCACACACCAACAATCAGCACAAGCGCAATTCTAGATCCATAACAATTTAACTCTGCAGGAGTGTCAGTGTGGTCTGCTTACTGCTACTCTCAAGTAAACACTTCTGCCTGTATGATATGACATGTGTGCTTTCAATGGCAGGTTTCTCAATTACTCAGCTATTCTGCCCATGCCGTCTCCATTGGGACGTCTGCTAGTAGGGATGCTAGATCCCCGCTCCCTGGGAAGATTACATACGGAAAAAATGACCAGGCTTGGGTTGCGGCCTCCAGAGCAGAACCAGAAAGAGTGCTGTAGAACCTGGCAGTGGTCCAACCAACAAAGGAGGCACACCGATGCTGCCGGCTGTGCTGGAAAGGTAGAAGGACATGGAGACTGCAACAGTGGTAGATCCCTCAGTGGCAGGGCAGACAAGGTCACCTTCATTTGAAAAGGGGGAGAGGAGGTGGAAAGGGAAAGGGGGGTTCAAATCATGGTCTCCAGCATGGCAGGCAGATGCACAAGCCACCCTGGGGCCCGAGGGAGGCTGCAGGCAGTAGGAGGATGGTGGAGAGCAAAGAGGGGGTGACAATGGTGAGGCACAGTGCTCCAAGGGGGGAGTCCACTGTATGAACAACATTATGATCTTCCCTGCCATTCAGCAGACTGAAAGGCCACAGTGGTGACACTCCAACAAAGCATGGGTGCAACTGATTGGCATGATGAGTCAGCTTCTCCCGATTGACGTCCACCACAAATTAGTGCTGATCTTTGTGGCACACAACAACACCCGGCAGTCATGCCAGACGAAGTACTGGGCCCAAGTGGTAATCCAAAGAGGAAAATGCAGTGGACTACAGTGGTCCATGGCGTGTAACTCAGGGTGCAACAAATCCAAGAAACCCATGGCTGGAACCCATGCAAACATTCACTAGACTGGGCCCGTTGACCGACGTCACCCAGTTCGTAGCCAGATAACTCAACAATACATTCTTGTGGGAAGAGGCAGAACAGACTTCCCCATCTGAGTCTTGAATGTATGCACAAAGGGCTCCATTTCAAAGTTAGAAGCTTGTGAAATAGGACGGTAATCAGATTTTGGATACCACTGTGGTTGCAAAAGTCTTCAAATTCCTGTGGCACAAGTTGCCTACTGTTATCAGACACAACAGTCCTAGGGAATCTCTCTGTGGCAAAAATGACTGACAACACATGAATGGGGGCAGTTGACAATGTGGATGACAGCTAGGCTATGTAAGGGAAATTTGACAATGCATTGCCCACCTACCTGTGCATGTTGCCCAAAAATGGACCTGTGAAATCAATTTGCCCTGTGTCCCAAGAGTGCTCTGGGACTAGCAAAGGAGAGAACTGATGCAGAGGGGCAGCCTGGTTCTGAGCACAAACCCCTTAAGTCTGTATCAGATGTTCAATGTCATGATTGATCAGTAGCCAGTAGATGTGATTTCACGCCAACACCTTCATTCTAGTTATACCTCATTGTGATGCATGAAGCAACTGGAGAATCTAAGGGCACAACAGTGAGGGGACAACCACTTGACAGAATTGCTCCACTGTGGCGAGCTTGAGAATCCTGTGGACAATGTTTGGTCAAGCATGATTCGCATCCAAAGACACACACTCTGGCTAACTGATCTGGACTACTGGAATGATTTTCTGGAAAACTGGGTCAACAGCCATGGTAGTCACAGCCTCTTGTGCTGTCAATGGAAAATATGATAGTGTTTGCTGCAAGGCATCATCTATTGTGACCACAAGAGCCTCTTACCAGTACAACCCCAGATTGGGCCCAACCAATAGCCATGAGAAAGTGCATCAGCACTGGCATGCTGGGCAGTGGAATGGTAATGAATGTCATAAGAATAGTTAAAGAAAAATAGGGCCCACCAATGCAACCAGTGGGCAGTTCTATCCGGCAGCTTGGAACGAGGACCAAACAAGGAAACTTGCTTATTACACAATTGCTGAACTATCACTGGAAACAGCCACATACATTAAATATTTGCAAATATGTATGTCGACCAACTCAAAGTGGAACAATCAAATAAAATAAATCATAGGAAAGGCATATACATGACTGAAATTCATCAGAAGGATCTATAGGAAGATTAGTTTACTGATGAAGGAAGTAGCTTAGGAAACCCTCATATGACCAGTCAGTCACAGAGCCTTGCAAGATTGCAAGCTCATACCCAGCAAGTTGCATGGGAATTAGCTGCCTGCCTTCCTCCTATCTCTCCAGAAAAACAGTTATGATCTTTGCAAGATGAACTCATATTCTGTCCCACCAACCAGCCAGATGTAGCAGTTCAAGCAAATTCAGAATGTGTAATGGATACTGAATAGTTGTATGTGTATTCAGAGAATCATTTGTCATGAAATGTCGAAACTATTGTATCATTAATCAATATTCTCATTGCAACTGTGAATTCCAGGTAGCTCTAGTTTCCAAACACTCCCAGTAAAGTTAACCTTCAGTTTGCTATGTTTTTTCTTGTGTTAACACACAATGTCAGAAACTACTAAATACAATTACAGAAAATATTTGAATTTAATTTAATGTTACATACCTGACAGCAAAACAATATCTACAAATCCCGTACAAACTACGCACTGTGAGTTTATTGCATTGTAGGTAGCAGATACCTGTTATAAAGTGGTAGCATTATTATGTTTCTTTATTAATAAATATAGTTTTTCAATACTGTCAGAGTTTCATTTTGTGATTTATTTCATCCTCTGGTGTTTTACTTTCATCATTTTGAGGAACATGGTAGATTGCATTTAGTGAGAGCAGTGTAAAACATTTTTTACATAAATTGAATACATTGGCTACATGAAAGTACTAGTGCAGCAACACAATCTTCTAGTAAACAAATAACCTGTTTTGTCTGGTTGTGTATCCCTAAATTTGCTGAATGTTGTTACATAAAAAATTTGTTCTTTGAAAAATGGACACTTATTAATGTGGAGCAGGTAGTATGTCTACTCGTGTGATAATGAGTAGACCTGGATAAAGGAATTTATTAACAACATAATTTGTTTAGTCATGTTTGCAGTTGTAGTCAGGTGGAGGAAAGAAAGGCAAAAAAATCAAATGCACTAATGTTTTAATAATATGATTTCTTCTGTTTTTTGACAGCACATCAACTTATGTCTTTGTTTAATATTCTTATTTTTAAATTTGTTACATGTCTATTACAGGTTTAGAACATATGCATAGGCGTTTTATAGTATATCGTGACCTAAAGCCAGCGAACATCCTTTTGGATGAACATGGGCATGTACGAATATCGGATCTCGGTCTAGCATGCGACTTCTCGAAGAAGAAACCTCATGCAAGTGTGTAGGTATTGCTTGTGCTATTCTGTTTCAGTTTTGCATCAATGCAGTGTTATTAGTAATACAAATTTTTGCCAGTGTTGTGGAATGTTTATTTTCTCTCTTTACTATGTAAGGTAATAAAACATGACTCTGATACTTATCTTCCTAATAAGCTTTGAAGAAAGTTTTGTCTTTCATTTCTTGTTTTTTACTTGTTTGAAACATATATGCACCAAGAAAAATATTTAATGAATATAAAGTTTGGTCTTTCCTCTTCAACTGTCAGTCCCATGATTGTTGCATTATCTGTCCCGCGAGCATCTAATTCCCTTTAACATCATCACTCTTACACATCCATATATGTTCCTTTTCTTCCAGCCATTTGTTTTGCATACTTGGGCCTCCTCAAATTTTCTTCTGTGATACAATTTGATGGTGATGCTAATAGGTTTGCATTATAAGCACACCAGACAAAAAATTAGTCCATCCCAAGAGATATCATGTGTACCATTGATAATGGTCTTAATTTATTAAGGAAGACAGTCCTCAGGTTTCTTCAAGTATGCTGTGTCCAGGTGGTACCACCCAGGATTGATTAGATCTTGTAGAGCTGTCAGACTGTGGGGATGTCAAGTACTATGTTGCACCTGCTGTTCCAAATAGTCCTAGATATTTTCCCTGGGATTAATATCATGTGATTTAGTGAGCCAGTCAAGGTGCAGTAGGGAGTCTGAGTACTCAGCAGCATGCAGTCCTGTAAACACAGCTGTTGTCATCTTGGAAGGTAGGAGTATACACAACCCACTCATCATGAAGATATATAAGAAAAGGCAACACTTGATTATCAGTAATTCTGAAACAAACATCCTGGTTCATTTCGGGAAGGCAACACTTGGTCATCAGTAATTCTGAAACAAACATTCTGGTTCATTTCTTATTAATAAAACCATTTTAGATATTATCCAGAGATTATGTTGAGGCTGTGGATTTACACATGAAGAAAATAATCCTGGTTCATGTTCACAGTAACCTGAACAAATTGAACCAGGTCATGGTATACAAAACACTGACCTCCTCCTCCCTCAAAAAAGAAGTTACAGAACCATCTACGACCTGAACTCAACACTTTGCATTGCTTCAAAAGAGTCAGAATCCTAGCTTGTTGGACCAAACTACATGCCTCCAGTCAGCTACTGCCCAGTTTCTGTGTTGTTTGGCCTATTGAATATATACAGCATTAAGTAGCACTGTGAGTAATGGCATTTTGTGAGATATCTGACTGCAGCTGTCCATTATGTGCTGTTCTCATAACAATGTTCACTCTGAAACTGGTTGAGATGGGTGTGAATTCACTGAAAGCAATATTTCTTGTTGGCTTTGAAACCAGTTGTCATTGACAGTGTCCAACACTTGTCTCTGGTCCATGTTGGTTCTGATCTTTTTATAACTACTGTTCTTATGCTGCATTACAACACAAAGTCTTGTCAGTGTGATTATTTTTTCCAAAAAAGAATTTTCTGCATTTTGCATTTCAGTTAATTTGTGACAGGTATCCACAGATCATTGTTGTTCTTTGGGAATCAAGGCACGCAGGAAAAACTTTCACACACTTTCCTCTTCTTCAAAACATTTTGGAGAATTTTCGTGAACACTTGATTTAAAAATGTTGCTCCTTGCAATTTGTGACAAAACAGTATTGACACAATATAGCCGCACATCCACTATTTCACACTGTCTGTTCACAAACAACTGGTCAAATGTATGCCTGTTTGTTTATACTTGGTGGTTCAAGTTGCCCCTGGAGTTTTGCTCTGTCACATAAAGCCACTTGGAACTATTTGGATGGATGGTGTATGTTTAAAATTCAGCTAATGAGAGCTGCTTTAAACTAGTTGTAGCAAGGTAGACATAGTCAATTACACATATTATGTAATGTAAGAATGCTTTTCTTAATGTCAATAAAAGCTGTGGAACCCAGGGTTCAGAAATTATTCATGATACCATAACATTAATAATGTATGAATGTTTTAATTTTATACTGAACTGCATCTATAATGGCGAAAGCCATGTGGAGTATTCAAGCAGAAAATAAATCAGATTTGTTGTGTCACAGCTACTGATTGTGGACATAATTGAGAATGTATTTGCAGATTAAAAAAGTGTAAGGGTACAATACCATCTTTCTCTTGTACTGTTGAAATTGTGTATTGAAGAAGCAGAAGAAGCAACATAGGGAGTAAAACAAAGGTTCAGAAATCTAATTGAATTTCAGGAGGGAAGGATGTCAAACACAATATTCACTGATACGGCTATTCTCTATGAAAGAGAGAAATAATTACGAGATTTGTTGGATGGAATTGGGAGGGGGGGGGGGGGGGGGGGGGAGATCTGGAAAGAGGATATCAATTTTGATCTGATGATGGCATATGTCACCTGGAGGATAGTAGATGTACTAATAAAGGTTTCAGTATCATCTGCCACCAGATAACTTAGTGGCATAGCTACCAAAGTGCCATCTGCATCTGCCTTTTAATAGGGAATGCTCATGGCCAGAAGGCTCAATGTGGTGCAAATCTGTGAAGCAAGCAGGCATATGGTCCCGTCAGAGAATTGCCAGACAAGTCGGACATGTTGCATCAGTTGTGAAATGATACTGCTGTCAATCATCATGTCAACATTCTCACACACTTAGATGAGTTTCTGGATGTCCATGAGACACAAATGCCCATTAGGATTTCATATTGTAAGGGCAGCAGCAGCAAATCATACAGCTAGCACAGCACAGATAAGAGGGCGTATGAGCCAGACGTCTCAACATGAGGGGTTGCATACCAGTGGGACTATAAGTATGCACACTTCTAGCCCACCTTTCACTCACACAATAGTGTTAACGTGCATGGCTTGACTGGTGCCATCAGATGATCACTTGGAAGGTGAAATGACACGCTGTGGTCTTCAGCGATGAAAGCAGATTCTGTCTGCACACAAGTGATGGTCCTTTGCATTTAAAATGTAGACCTGGTGAGTGCTGTCATGTTGAGTGGATTTGTCCAAGGCACACTGGCCCCGCCCTAGACCTAAAGGTCTTGGGTGTGATAAGCTACATCTATATTTCACCTTTGTTGTTTCCCGAGGGGTTGCTAACCAGCACTTGCTATGTGCAGAATATTATTAGACCCATTATTTTGCTGTTTTTGTGACAGGAAGGTGATGTGTTGTTCCAACAGGATAGAGCTCACTCACACACTGCCTGAGAAACCTGATGGTCTCTGCAAGACATGCAGAAATTTCACTGTCCACCAGGATCTCAGCACTTCTCTCCAATCAAGCACATGTGGGATATGATGGGACAAAAGTGACTCATGAGACTTGTCAACCAACAACTCCTACAAAACTATGTGAATAGGTTGAGTAGGTGTGGCATAATGTATCCCAGGACAGTATTCATCACCTGTGTGATTGACTGGATGCCACTTGCGGAGGCTGCACCGTGAGTAATATGGGTATTTCAGTATGGGTCAATACGTGGTACCTCAGAATCAGTTGCGCTATTGATCTGTAAATGTAATCACTCGTGTACTCCATATGCACTGTTGCAACAGTAAATATTGAGTGTGTTGGAAACCAGTAAAAGGGTGTACAGATTTTTTTCTGACAATGTATTTTGATGACCAGCAGAAATGAAACCAGTGAAAAACTAATTACGGTATCAAAACTGGGGACCACATACTACATGTAGCTAAGGAATTCTGTTGCCTTGGAAACAAACTAATGTGGGAAAAGCAAGGAGAATAAGAAGCAGACTGGTGCAGGCAAAAAGAGCATTCCTCACCAAAAGCAGTTCACTGGTAACAAACATAGGCATTAATTTGAGGAAGAGGTTCCTGAGACTTTACTTCTGGAGCACAGCACCATGTGTAAGTGAATCTAGTTGGTCTGTAGGAAAACCAGGAAATAAGAGAGCTGAAGAATCTGAGATGTGGTGTTGCTGGATGATGCTGAAAATTGAGTGTAATGATAAGAAATGAGGAGGTTCTGTGCAGTATTGAACCAGAAAGAAATATGTTGAAAACACTGTTGGAAGAAGAAATAGGATGATAGGATATATGTTTAAGACATCAGGAACAACTTCATAGAACTAGATGGATTCATAAAAGGCAAAATCTTTAGTGAAAAACAGCCATTGGGATATAACAAACAAATAACTAAAGCCTAAAAAAGTAATGTTATCTGATCCACTGAAAACTATTTCATTGTTTGGAAACAGCATTAACAACATGTGTGATATACTAACTTGCAAAGTGGTCTGCCACTTCCATGAATAATTAATTTTATTTAGTGTTCAGGGTGCCCATCATCAGTTAACTTACATCAAAGTGAGATTTAGCTGCTCTTCTACACCCCCCTCCCCCTCCCTCCATTCCAGTATTCTCTATCCTACATATTTTTCCTCTTTGATAATTGTTTGTGTATGTCTTTTGAAGTGAACTACATTATGCTTTGGGATTTTCAGTGGGACTCATGGTTACATGGCTCCAGAAGTTCTCTCAAAGGGAACTGCCTATGATTCCAGTGCAGACTGGTTTTCTTTTGGCTGCATGCTGTACAAACTACTCAAAGGACACAGTCCATTCAGGCAACACAAAACAAAAGACAAACATGAAATTGACAGAATGACGTTAACCATGGTAAGTCCTTGGAGCTTTTATTTTTTAGTTAGTTTTACAAATACATGAAAAACTTTAAAATCTATTTGTCTGTTTGAAGTATTCTGTAATTACTGTTGCAATCCATTATTTCAGTTGTTTTATTTTAGATTGCCCTCTTTTGCTGTAATTTGAGCTGTTTTTTATGCAGTAACATGTTATAAGAAACATTATACTGTTGCACTGCTGTATAATCAAAATATTGGAAGAAATGAGATTAATTATAAACTTTTTGACAGAATGTAGAGCTTCCAGAATCCTTTTCGAAGGAGCTACGGTCTCTCCTGGAAGGGCTGCTGCAACGTGACATAGACAAGAGACTGGGCTGCAAAGGAAATGGGTAAAACTTGTGTAATACTACTTTTAAAATTGGTCCACTCACGACAGTGTTTTGGGCAGCATTTGGCCCAGATACCATTTGTATACCTGTTAGAAGAAGGGCATGCTCTAGCTGTCGTACTGTACAGGGTCAAAATTTAAACATTACACACTTCTTCCAGCTCAGGACAATTGTGCATCTTATAAAAGCACCATTTTTTCTGGGGCGCTCCTGTCAAACCCCAAAAAACCTTGATGTTAGTTTCAAAAAGTACCAATTGTGGGGATGGCCATTTATTTTCTTTTTTCATGGTAGAGTGTCAAAATTTTTGCCATATGTTCGTAAGATGATATTCTCATGAACCCCAAAAGTTTTTCAGAATCATTATCTACTACTGAGATCCAGAAGTTCAAAATTACCATACTTTTGCACTTAAAATATGCACACAGTACCCAGTCTGAGGTGTAAATGGGGTCTTAATAGACCTGGTGAACACATGGCAAGGATTCTAGGGTCGTTGCAAGGATCCTGAGATCAGCAAACTATGTTTTTAGTCAGCTCTTTTTCGCTAATAAAACTTGTGATATTCTGTTTCTGCATAATGTACACTTCACTTCCATACAAATATGGCCTAAGTGATACTGCAGTGACAAAATGGTTCTTAAAATGCCTGAAAAGAACTTAAATGACTGCTAAAGATTATGTAAAACTGGAAAGACTGCAAATTCAGTAAAATATTTCTAAATGTTGTTGCGCTTGTAACATACAGTTCATAAGCTGGGCATTTTCGGTGAATTGTGATTGATGAGCAAAGTATCCAGAACAATTGTAAAGCCAACGATTTTCTGCTAAACTTATATTATGTATATTTATTTGTTGTGTGAATGTGTCAAAGTATATAAATGTGCCAAAGTATGTAAATCAGCAGGCAAAACTTTACCGAGTACAGAGTTTATTTTATATATGCAGCACACCATGCTGCAGCGGGGAAAAGAAGGGAACAGCTGAACAATGCTCCTGTTGCAGTACAAAAAAGGCAAATATGTGCATCTTTAAAAGACTATAACAGAAAATTTAGGAACCAGCTGCCTCAATTCTTGTTCTACCTTCCTCACCAAAAATTTTATCACGCAGACATATTCACACTGTTTTTTACTGGAAGGGAGTAGAAGAGGCAGTGATGGTGGAAGAGAGAGCAGACAACACCAGTAGGTGAGAAAGAGAAAAGACAGTCATGATGGGAGAGGGAAAATAGTGGAGAAAGAGGGATGGATGAAGACAACACTAGTGGGAGCCAAAGAGAGAGGAGATATTGACTGTCAATGAGAAAGCGTGGTAATAAAAGAGAAAGAGAGATGGGTGAAGATAGAAGCAGTGGGAGCAAAAGAGAGAGGAGACAGTGGAAGTAAAAAATACAGATGAGCGGACACCATTCGTATGCTAGGGGTTTATACCCTCCCAGACTGGCGAACTTTAACATGTAGGTATATGGGAGACACATCTTGGACTGAAATTTTAAACACATGTGTATAGATGGAAAAATAAGCTAGAATTTTTGAGCTGCCGAGCTGTGTGTGTGTGTGTGTGTGTGTGTGTGTGTGTGTGTGTGTGTGTGTGTGTGTGTGTGTGTGTGTGTGTTGGGGGGAGGGGGCAAGATATAAGATAATGGGACAATGCAAGTGGCAGTGAGATATACAGTAACTCAATGCGAGAAAAAGGAGACAGTCATAGACAGTGGCAGTGACAGGGAGATGCTTAGTATGAAGTCTTAACTATGAAGAGAGACAGGGTAAATGGATTTAGAATGTTCTGCGTTAAAAGCACACGAATATGTTTGAATGCTAAATTTTTTGCTGATGAAAGCAGGATATATATTGAGGCAGAATATTTTGAAGAGGAACATATTCACGTTTTTGTACTCTGACAGGAGCATTTTTCTTCTGCTAATAATATGCATATGTTTTTATAAGCTTTACATTATGTGAATTTAATAACAACCTTTTTTTTTTAAATTGGGGGTAAGATATTGCATTAGTTGCTATGGAAGAAGGTTGTCTTTGGATATTTCATTGATTAGATTATCATTATAGGGAAATATACAAAAGAAGCATCTTTATAAAGAATGCAGATCATCTGTAGCAGAAAGACCGATTTTCGTATAAATAATTTAAGGAGTAAAAGTAACAAGTCACCGAACAGTTTATGTGCTGACTCATCAACAGGCATATAAACAAGACCAATAAGGAAATCATCCAGTACGATACGTCGAAACATGCCCTGAAACTTTTTACATAAGAAGAATACACCAAAGGAAAGCCCAAGTCAAAATTTTAGCTGCTAAGATGCACAAAAAATATTTTTTCTTAAAGTGTTGAAAATTGCCAAATTTGTAGCTTGCCAGCTGGGAGATATGTGTACCCCTACTGGAACTGTAGCAGACTGTGCATACTCAACATGGTAGGCACATATGCTTGGTTAATGACACGCCGGTAAACAGATAACAAGACTCGGTGCAATCGTAATTTGTAAAGTGATTTTCAGTTTCCATTGATATCTCCTCTGAAACAATTGTCCAGTTATTGTTCACTCAAATTCACAACTCATTTAATATCCATAATAATTATCAGTTGTTTTTGTGGTAGTATAAGTTTTAACAATGGAGATAAAACTGTGTTAACATTAACTATGTTTAACACTTAATGTTAAGCAGTGTTCAAACCCGGCTTTGCCTCATAAAATCTGACTGTGAACTGTATAAATGGAAGAAAGACTTACACAAAGTAATAAATATGTGCCAGAATAAAACTCGCAAAACTGTTAAAGAGAAACTGTCTAATAGATTTACTGTACAGTATGGCAGATTCAAGAAATCATACACTATAGGAAGTCGCAAAACAACAATGTTTCCTTCAAGTAAAGGTGTAGAGGAGATGTCTTTAATTCATAGCCAACATGAACACAAAGCTTGCTATTATCCCCAGATCTGCCGTGTCTAATGCCTATCAGTCAGATTTCGTGAAAGAACTGTGATCAAACCGCACTTTATCATTTCAATGCAAAAAAAAGAAAGACCAAGTCTGTTGTGCAATCAATTAATGCTATGACACATTTATATACAACAATGACAGTGATTACTGTTCCTGCAGCGTTATATGCATCTTCAGGGACCTCAAGGCATATTAAGTCTAAAAATAAAATAAAAAACTGTTTAGTGGTAATAATCTTATTATCAGCATATCAAAATCCAGAAAAATATGACAGAAAAAAATTTTAACATTTCATTTGAAACAGTTTCTAACAAGTTGCAGAAATTAATTCATTGATTTCTTGGACTCTTGGTCTGGACTTACTAATACCTTGGTCTTTCAGAGGATGGTGAAATGACTGTTGGTATAATTCACATTCCCCCAAAACAACCAGTGTGACTCTCAGTAAAGAATATTATCGATAGTGGAAAGTATTTTTAAGGAAAGTGTCGGCTAGTACAAATTCTGATAGCTCTGTGTCATCTGAGGTTTGTCAGGAGAACAGTATTCTTAAATTTCAGTCACTTGCACATTGTAAGTTCACAGTGGCACATTTTACGAATTGCTTTAAGTATGCTCAGTATACAGTACAATAAACAGAGCAATAGCCAGGACTATTTTTTATTCTACTGCAATTCTATCTAAATAAAACTAATGATTACTATGACATGCCTGAAAGCATTAATTTTCATTTGATCAAGTGTACTTGGTGTAAGGAAAATGTCTGTTTTCATCATTCAAATGACATTTCACTTTAATGTGATGACTATGGGGTATAAGCAGGGAGCTGTATCATTGTTACTAATATATTCATTATTTAAAAACTGTCATAAGAACTGTACAACGGGAATTGTTATAAAATGACATATATGTAAGACATGTTTCACGCCAATAAATTAAAGCCACAATTGGTGGATGACATCTTTAATGTGACATCAAATTCTGCCTTGATTTATTTTCCTTTGCTACTCACCTTTGTAAGAATTACATACACAGCAGTGTAGCTGTTCATACAAACTGCATCTACATTAATGACACATGGCATTTTTTTCTATGTTTTAGGTGTTTAAAATTTGTTTCTGTCACTCTGAATATTAGCACTACCAGTGCTATGATCTCTTGTCATGGTTGATCATGCACTAGGCAGGAAGGGCTGTACACACCCACTGTCATGAGTGGCTTTCATGTGACAAAAATGAGTAACTTCATCAGTTTTAAAAAAATACTTGCAGTGCATTTCTTTTGTTGTATTCTACTTGCATAAAAATTTCAGGCTGCGTTTAGACATGTCGGATTGGACCATTCCCTTCTGAGTACACTGCTAGCTTTCAGATAAATCCTGCATCAGAGCTATACACTACAGATACATACATGTACACAAACATTGTTCTTGTAGCCAGATGCATTATAAGCATGTTTAAACACACTTGTTACATTATTTATTTCTCAGTTGACTCACACAACACAAACAATTAATATTGTGTAGCGGTTGTGGGTTTTTGTGTTTCTTTCATAAAGAGTAGATTCCTTTACAAAATAATGAATCATATGAGGGAAAATAGACATTGCAAAATAGTGGTTGGTATGTCCAACTATTTATGCAATTTAATGATATGAATATAATGGAGGGAAACATTCCACGTGGGAAAAATATATATAAAAAACAAAGATGCTTTAACTTACCAAACGAGAAAGTGCTGGTACGTTCATGGTAGACACAATAAAATAAAAAACACACAAACACACACACAAATATTCAAGCTTTCGCAACCCATGGTTGCTTCATCAGGAAAGAGGGAAGGAGAGGGAAAGGCGAAAGGATGTGGGTTTTAAGGGAGAGGGTAAGGAGTCATTCCAATCCCGGGAGCGGAAAGACTTACCTTAGGGGGGAAAAAGACAGGTATACACTCGCGCGCGTGCGCCCCCCCCCCACCCCCCCCCCCCACACACACACAAATATTCATCTGCACATATACAGACACAGGCAGACATATGTAAATGCAAAGAGGTTGGGCAGAGATGTCAGTCGAGGCGGAAGTACAGAGGCAAAGATGGTGTTGAATGATAGGTGATGTACTAAGGGGCGGCAACTTGAAATTAACGGAGGTTGAGGCCTGGCGGGTAACGGGAAGAGAGAATATATTGAAGGGCAAGTTTCCATCTCCAGAGTTCTGATAGGTTGGTGTCAGTGGGAAGTATCCAGATAACCTGGATGGTGTAACACTGTGCCAATATGAGCTGGCTGTGCACCAAGGCATGTTTAGCCACAGGGTGTGTGTGCGAGTGTATACCTGTCCTTTTTTCCCCCTAAGGTAAGTCTTTCCACTCCCGGGTTTGGAATGACTCCTTACCCTCTCCCTTAAAACCCACATCCTTTTGTCTTTCCCTCTCCTTCCCTCTTTCCTGATGAAGCAACCATGGGTTGTGAAAGCTTGAATATTTGTGTGCGTGTTTTTTTATTTTATTGTGTGTATCAACATACCAGCACTTTCTCGTTTGGTAAATTAAAGCATCTTTGTTTTTTATATATATTTCCGCAATTTGTTACAAGATATGCTTAAAATGCCGTGTGTATGAGTCTAACTGATATTTCAGTGTAGAGAAGACTTTTTGAGGGGAAAAGTAAATATTAGGATATACACAAACAATTAAGGGTGTCCTGCTGACATTTTTTTTATCAGTTTGAGTATCCTTCTCACAAAGACAGCTGAGCTGAGTTTCTTCTTCATGTTGCAAGCAGAAAATATTAAGGTTTAATATTGTGCTTATGAACTTTCTTAGTCATAGCACAAATGCACTAATTTTCACTCCTTATTCATTTATGCCAGAAAATGTATGTTAATATCAAGCAGTTCATTTTCCTTCCATTAAAGTTGTATATTTGCCAGGTCATTTTTGTGGTGTCATGTCAGTAACTTGGTGCTTGCATGTTGAGAAAATTTGCTCAAGATGATGTCCTGTCAACACCTCCTACTGCAGTAGAAGGTTTGAACTCTGCTCATTAACTTTATCCTCATTCATTCCTTTGTTGAGAGAGATACCTGTGATTTGACTAAATATTTAAATGAAACCTAGTACACTCTGACTCTAATTTTTTGCACATAGAATATGTCCTGGATGCATTTCAGATTTTTTAATAAAATTTGTCCACCAAATAAAATTCAGTAGAATATGCTGTAAAGAAATTATTTAAAAAAAAGCTTGCTATATAAACTACACACAATTCATGGGGCTCTTCAGTAGCCAAATTGTGTAACTGATAAGAGAGTGTCATTCATTCACCTGTGTTTTATGTGTGCCAAGCTGATGACCAAGTTTGGTTATAGATGAGAATTTCTTAGGTAGCACACTGAGTTCCACAGTTTGATAATGAAATTTGTTAATCAGTGTATCACTGACATAGTTTTCCTTAACCTTCAGAACACATCTGTTTTTAATCAGACTGTGATAGTGATCTCAATAATATGTCGTTTGAGTGCATCATTCATAGGTCCTTAGTAATGTTTTGTGTGCAGAGTTTCAGCAGTTAAAAACTAGATGTACTTTCATCAAATCATAGCTTTAGCTGTGGATCCTGAGTGAAATGTCAGTATAATTCCATACTTATACACAAATACCACCTGCTGTGCTTTTCTTGTAAATTCTGCCAGTCAGTTTACATTATGAATAAATATTTGTGGCTAGTGTAAGTGTTAATATTGGCATCGATACATTAAAATTCCCAGTACGAACTGGCAGATGAAAATGGGAAAATGTTTGAATAATTAAATAAAATCATTGCTGTGGAAATAATTGTAGACTGTTATGAATCCCTCACATTTTTGTTTGCAAATTCATAGTTAGACCTACAGTACTTGTGAAACTACGAAGTTTAAATTGACGATTGGTGGTATGTTTTGCAACAGAGCTGATGAAGTGAAAGAGCATCCCTTCTTTGCTGGCCTGGACTGGCAGCAGGTGTACCTGCAGAAGTATACACCACCACTCATCCCTCCAAGGGGTGAGGTGAATGCAGCTGATGCTTTTGATATTGGCTCCTTTGATGAAGAGGATACAAAAGGAATAAAGGTTTTTGTTAATTTCTTCTTTCCATTTCTGTTTCTTGCAAAATTTATATGTAATAACAAAGCTGCATAAATGTTTCCAGTCTTAATGGGAAAGAATCTGATCTGGTATTTTAGATGATAGACTCTATTTATGAGCTACTGCAGTAACATCAAGTATGGGTGTCCCGCCCATCTCTCTCTCTCTCTCTCTCTCTCTCTCTCTCTCTTCCCCACTCCCCTTCCCCCCCTCTCCATCTCTGTCTCCCTCCCCCATGACAAGGGTTTGAGAGGAGGAGTGCTGAAAGGACAGGTCACCAGATCCATCTATCAATTTAATTTAATAGTTTGAATTATGAATAGAGCTGATATTATCACAGAATTTATTTATTTCAATTAGTTTAATAGTTTATGAGATGCTCATTAGGACACATTTCTTACCATTTTTGTGAATGTAAGAGTATATTGAAGGAAAGACTAACATTAACTAACTCTGTGGGACCGATGACCATTGCAGTCTGGTCCCTTTAATCCCACAAACCAACCAACCAACTAATTCTGTCTTGATCCTCAGCCTCATAAATGAAAGTTTTTCAGAAGTGGAAAAAGTGATATTGGGAATGAAGTGCTTTAAATCATAAATCTGGCTCAAGGAAAATTAAAAAAAACTCTTGATTTCAAGTACTCCAATAGCAAAGCTTGGACCTTACTGAAGAAGCTTGGGACACATCCAACTACTTAGAAAAGAAAAGAAGTAATGATGGTAAATGAAGCTTCAGAACAAATCGTCATCTTGGCAAGATCTCCTGGAGACAAAATGCATTCCAGGCTTGTAAATCAGGAACTCAGAAGAACCAAAGCTTATACCCAAATATACTGACAGCAGTTAGTCCAACCATTGTATCCCACAAAACTGGTACAGGCAACTGAAAGAATATTGACATACTATCTCTGTTTTGTGGCAGTACTACAGGCAGTGTTGAATCAAGCCCAGCCCTAATGAGATAGAATGCACATACTTCATTATCAATAACAGACAGGCCAACTGTCAATTGCATCTCTATTTTAATGCAAGTTCTGTAAAATTCAACCCTATTCAAAATTATTTGGGTGTCATACTTGACAGATCCTTGACTTATTGATCATACTTGACTAATACTATAGTGTAAATTAGCACCAGGAATAATATCCTCCAAAAACAGTGTGGACCAGATGGAGATCAACAGAAGGCAGGAAGATTCTGGACTACCTGAAGCTTCTCATTCATGACTGTATCCAAACTGCCACACCTGAATGTCTCAAATACAGACATCAACAATGAAATCTGCTATAGAACTTCCTGGTGAAGAATTTAACAGTTGCCATAAATGAGAATACAAATGAAGTTAAAAACTGGCATTAAATCAGTAGGCTTCGATTTGGCTCCTCATACATGGAAGACAATGGAATTTGTACAAATCACCCAGTATAAAAGGATTTTTTTTTCAAGTGGAATAAGTGCCTGACTATATTGCAGTTGTAGTAATATGCTTCAGACCGCCCATCACATTGTGCGGGAATGTATTTTAACATTGTATACGGACAATACAAAAGACTTCTTGACAATGACCCAAGATGCTACTGGCTGCATTAAGAAATTAAATTTAAAATTGTAAATGTTCTGCCCTTAAACTCTACAGGGGGGTCAGAAACAATCTGAAAAGCTTGCAAGGATGTTTAAGGGTAGATTGTGCTGAGAAATAATTGTTAAGAATAAATTAGATATGTTGTGCCATTTCGAAGTTAATTAGCACTGAAGTTAGCTAGCCAGGCCATTGCATGTGCAATTTCAAGCAGCCCACTAGATGTAGTGCTGTTTCTTAAAACCAAACAAGAGAATGATACAGAAATTGGACATGGGCTGGTAGTAAGGATCAAGTCTGAGGCAAAGACAGCAGCCTTGTGCACCATCATCTATGCTATTAGAACAACTGACAATAATTGTATCTTGTGGGCTGCATGAATTTGTGGGTACCATGGCTCGATTGGCTAACTTCAATGCTAATTAATTTGGAAATGTCACAATGCACTGAATTCATTTCTTAAAAGTCATTTCTCAGTACAGTGTACAGACTGTTTCTGACCACTCTGTGCATGTAAGATATTCACACCTATTTTTCTCAGTTTTTTTCATTAATGGTGCTGTTTTGTAACTGTAATGTAATGTAATGTATAATAATACTGTATGTTCTGCTATATGCTGAAAACATAAATAGTAATAAATGTCACTGAAATGTCAATTCAGTGTCTCGAAAGGGAGACAGAATGGCAGCTCAGAACTAATCTTCAAGATGCAAAGTTCTAAGTACTGACAGTAACACATAAAAGTAGAAACAACTGTCCTAGCATTTTGAACTTTTACGTCCATGCCCAGGGATGAATGTTACTGGACTTAGCATCAGTTAAAAACCTCTCCCCCCCCCCAACCTCCCCCCCTCTCTCCCTCTCCCCTCTCCCTCCCCCCCATCTCTCTCTCTCTCTCTCTCTCTCTCTCTCTCTCTCTCTCTCTCTCTCTGTGTGTGTGTGTGTGTGTGTGTGTGTGTGTGTGTGTGTGTGTGTGTGTGTGTGTGTCTCCCCTTGTATTATTTATTTATGTTCTGAGCCTTGTAGTATTTATTAATATACTCTTTGAATTTTTAATTTTGACAGTACCCCTCTCTCTTTTCCCCGTTTTTGTCTCTCCCTGTTTCTCATATTGATTTCTTTGCAAGCCTTACATGCACTGTTTGTTTCTGAACTTTCTTCCTGTTATTCCATGTTTACTTCTGTCTGTCATTCTATCATCCCTGGAGTGAATGGAGTGAAGCCAGCACAGCACTTATCAGTATATTATCTTTGTCCTCCTAATCTCTCACCAACCATCCTCACAACAGTTGCTTCCATCTTGACTTGAGATGAGTGATCTGCACCTTTTTTCCAACCCTCTACAACCTATCCCTCTTTGGCCATGGGGAAGGAACTAACAGTTCCGAAAACTTGAATAGATATTTCTAGTGATATGTGTCTAGTAGCAAGACTACTGGCTGTCCATTTTGTTTCTGGTAAATTTGAAAGTGTGGTTATGTACTTTATCAAATAAGATTATTGTAGTGATGCTTTGAAATTTTAAATTATATTAGGAACACTGTAATAAAAGACTCAATAAAATCTTGTGCTCATACATTTATGCTTGTTTTCTTTCCAATTAAAGCTCACGGAGGCAGACCAGGATCTCTACAAAAACTTTCCTTTAGTAATCTCAGAACGATGGCAAGCTGAAGTTGCAGAAACAGTTTTTGAGACAATCAATGCTGAAGCAGATAAGATGGAACAGAAAAAGAAAGCCAAACAAAAACTTAAGTTTGACACTGATGAAAAAGGTAAACTATTAGCCTGAGATAAATGGGACATCTATTAGCCTGAGATAAATAAGACATAGTTTTCTGTTCAATGCAGCTGTTGATAGCAAGTACAGGGAAACTTGGGACATAAGAAGTGTGATAAACAATGTTACATTCACACTCTGTGCTTTTATAAACACATTGATCCTTTCTTGAAAATTGTTTTCTTTGGCTCATTGATGTTTGCTTTCAAATATTTCAGAATCTGACTGCATTCTGCATGGATACATAAAGAAACTGGGAGGACCTTTTGCTTCAGCATGGCAAACTCGTTATGCCAAACTCTATCCAAATAGGTTGGAGCTTCATCCAGAATCTGGAAGTACAAAGCCTGAGCTTGTTTTTATGGATCAAATAGAAGATGTTAGTGCTGACTTAGTTCATGTGAAAAATGAACAGTGTATTGTGGTACGGACTAGAGATGGAAAAATTGTTCTCACTAATCCGGTAAGATGGTAACTTCATTTGATGTCACTTATTAGTAGCAATAATTTTCATATGATAATACTAAGGATTTGTGAGTCTCATACCTCTTTAACATACAGTGTTAGATTCAGTTGTGGTTGTGGAAACTGATGAATTTTGATATATCATTAAGTATGGTAACTGTGATAAGGAAAGCTATGGGGGTGGTTTGAAAAGTTCTTGGAATCACCATGAGAGGTCAGCGCTAGTGCAACGAGTTGTTCACTGTTGCCTGTAAACACGTGCCATGTCAGTGATCATGGAAGAGAGCTGTGGCAGTGACATGACTCTATTGTTGTTCTCGTGTTTGTGATTTGTGAAGATGGGAAAAATCGAGATTCGACCAGTGATTAAGTACTTCATAAAGAAATGTACGAAAGCAAAGGCTATTCATGCTGATTTCCAGAAAACACTGGGGGACTCTCCTCTTTCATATTCAACTGTTGCCAAGTGGACAAATGAATTTAAATTTGGTTGGGAGAGCTTAGATGATGATCTGCACAGTGGTTGGCTGAGATGTGTCACTACTCCATAAACCATTACAAAAGTGCACAAAATGGTCGTGGAGGATTGCCGATTGAAAATGCATGAAATTGCTCACACTGGCTGGATGTCATCTAAAAGGGTATATCACATTTTAATTGAAGAATTAGAAATGAAAAAAATATCTGCAAGATGGGTGCCTCGACTCACTCTGGATCAAAAACGCATGAGAACAGACATATTGGAACAATGTTTGGCCAGTTTTAGGAGAAACGAACAAAATTTTTTGTGCCGGTTTGTGACCCCTGGTGAAACTTGGGTGCAATAATATACCCCAGAGACAAAACAACAATCAAAACAATGGAAACATCTGATTCTCCACCACCAAAGAAAGCAAAGACAATTCCTTTGGCGGGAAAGGTCATGGCATCACTGTTCTGGGATGCGAAGGGGATTCTGTTTGTAGATTATCTCCCCACTAGACAAACAATTACTGGAGACTAATAGGCTAACTTCCTGTACAAATTGCGACAAAAGATACGTGAAAAAAGGCCAGGTTTAGCAAGGCAAAAAGTCATTTTTCATCAAGACAATTCGCGACTGCACATATGTGCTGTCGGCATAGCAAAATTACATGAACTAAGGTATGAACTGTTGCCATACCCACCTTATTCACCTGATATGGCTCCATCAGACTTCCATCTCATCCCAAAACTGAAATTTTTTTTTGATGGGTGAAGATTCAGTTCAAATGAAGAACTGATGGCTGGAGTTGACAACCACTTTGCAGGCCTGGAGGAAATTTATTTTTGAAATGGGATCAAGGCACTGGAACATCGTTGGACCAAGTGCATTAATCTACAAGGAAACTACATTGAAAAATAAAAATAAGTTTCAGTGATGTAAGTACTGTTTTCTATTTCATTCCAAGAACTTTTCAAAGCACCCTCACATATTCAGATTTGAACATAAGTCCATATGTCTAAGCTCGATTAAGAAACTGTCTCATGGAGACAGCCTTGCAAAGGAGCTGGAACACCTGCAACAGTGTTAAAATATAATGGATATTCTGCACATCAGATCAGCACAGCTTTAAAAAAGAAGGAACTGACAGCCCACAAGATGAAGAGGAGAAGGTGTGATTCAAGTTCAGGGCATTCCTCACATACATTGGTGATATTCTGTTGAAATTAGACAGATGAATCTTAAATAAACATCATGTCTAATCTGCTTGTCCACAAAGACTTGTACTTCTTTTTGTTTGGCAAAGGACGATCTGGGATGGAAGGCTGGAATCAACAAAATACCTTGCCAGTGTGGCAAAGCCTACATTAGTCAGACAATGCACACAGTGCATGAAAGATGGGATGAACATGTTTGCCACACTCACCTTTTGCAGCCAAGTAAGTCAGCCGTAGCTGAGCATTGTGTCTCCACAGGACATTCCATGGATCATTCTGCCTAGGGGAATCTTGGCCTCAACAAGATCCTTCTGGGATTCAATTATTAAGGAATCACACAAGATCTTCCTAATTGTGATGGTGGCTTTCAACTGGATAGTATGTGGGATCTGGTGATTTCTTTAATTTCTTCAGAAAGAAAACATTTTATGACCAATGAAATGTCTAGTGACATTTAATTCTGTTAATTTTGTCATCTCAATTTTAACTCAATGAGTGCATGTTCTGACAGAGAGTGTGCACAAATAGTATCACATTAAGCATGCACCTGCATCTCATAGATGGAGCAATATTTGAAGACGTTGGAAAACTTGACAGAGGTCACTCATGTAGCAGCTGCCTTTGCGCATGGGTTTTCATGCCAATTTTTTTGTGCAAAGGTAGTAATGTGAACTAGCAATTTCCAGTGCAAAACACTCAAAAAGACAATGTTATCTGGCAACAATCCCAAAACTTCATGGAATAAGTTAGCTGCTGTTTCCAAGCAGATGGAAACCACCCTGACTCCTGTCAACTGATTGGAAGCTGCTGTGAATTGAATTGGTGTGTTGGACAAACTACTGATGGTCATGTATCAGGGACAGATACCAAGACACCTGAAGTACTATCCCCTTCTGTGGATATCATTAATTCATCAGAAAATACAGGACTTTTCACTATTTGACTACTAGATTGTGAATGGCAAGCTAGGAGTAGATGTAATGGTCCTGTACAGATTAGCCAGAGACCAGGGAGGACTGACGGCACTAAATTCATCCCCCTTACCACCAGCTTTGGGGTGCAGTCTGCAACTGAAATTGAAATTGGGCCAGTGCAACAGTATGAAGCTTCATCTCTAGTGGACCCTACTGTGCTCCATGTCAGGAGAAAATAAATGCGTTTCTGATAACCATCAGCAGTTAAAAAAATGCTAAACAATGATACCATGTATTAGACTATTCACAGAGTGTTTATGCCATGAGGCCTCATTCAACATGTTTAAGAAGCTGTTCTGGGGGCCATTGATGGAATGGGATGCAGCCAATTGCAGATTGTGGCGCACAAAAGATGCCTGTTGCCTCAGCTCAAAGGTCAATAATTGATGAATGGAGGACAAGTTTGAGAAGACCATCTTTGTTCCTGGAATTTTAATGAAGCCTTCAATCTGCAGTACATTCCCCAGAATTGATCATGGCTCTCTGGTTCTGTGCTTTAATCTGAGACTTAAATCAGAGACTTTGAAGATTCTCTGACAAGGTAGGCTGCATCTTGCTGGACTGCACCATAAAGTTGAGAACTGTAGAGTGCCACTAAATGTCTCAGGAGTGCACTACAACCAAATACCTATCACCAGTTATCTGATTGTGTGCGGGGTGCACACAAGACATCTAAAGGAACTCTCCATCCAGATCCAGTCCATCCTTGATCTTACTATTTTGAAAAATTGTGTGTTAGTAATGGAATTTTTAGCTAACATGCCTCACAAGTATCTCCTGTGATTTTGTTCATGCCATCTTTTCTCATTATCTTGAGAATAAATAAGAGAGGCTGATCAGATTGATCATAAATTTAAGTTGAAATTCTTAAAAATGTTGTTTTATACATCTTATGTTAGTTGTCCATTAGTAATCATTTTGTTACTTCCTGGAAAAGTGCAAATTTATGGCAGACTAGGACTTGAACCTGTGGCTCATTTTTATTGTTGGCACAATCTTTATAGGAGAATAACCCTGCTCATGGAAATGATTTCAGGATGCAAAGTTTTGCTATGTACTTTATTAAATGAGGTGTCGCAGGCTATTTGTTTCAGTTTAACACATTTTATTAATAATCTTTTCTGAGAACTTCCCTAGACGCTCATGCGTTGGACCTCTCTGACGAGTCTTCCCCCATGAGAAGACCTGCCGTAAGGCAGAACACAAAGTTAAGTTTTTTCTGAGAATCGTTTTGAGTTGACATGAGGTTTAGAATATAAGACAATTTGAACATGCTCAACACAACACTACAACTCCACAAAAGATATCGTATCAAAGATAGTAATTGCAATGTTAACAAAAGTAGTTCATTCATATTGTACAGTTTTTTTGATATTTTGTAAATATTTCAATATTCAGTAATAGTAATAGTAATTGAAAATGTAATTTTAACAGTGAAAATTCCCAGAAGATTAACTATACAAAATAAATGTTGTTGTTGTTTTTCTTTTGATCTTCAGTCCAGAGACTGGTTTGATGCAGCTCTCCAAGCTACTCTATCCTGTGCAGGCTTCTTCATCTTCCAGTACCTACTGCAACCTACATCCTTGTGAATCTGCTTAGTGTATTCATCTCTTGGTCTCCCTCTATAATTTTTACCCTCCACGCTGCCCTTCAAACTATTTATAGTTCGCATTTCATTTCCATACATGGCCACACTCCATACAAATACATTCAGAAACGACTTCCTGATGCTTAAATCTATACTCAATGTTAACAAATTTCTCTTCTTCAGAAATACTCTCCTTTCCATTGCCAGTCTACATTGTATATCCTCTCTACTTCAACCATCACCAGGTATTTTGCTCCCCAAATAGCAAAACTCATTTACTACTTTAAGCGTCTCATTTCCTACTCTAATACACTTTGCATCACCCAATTTAATTCTGATACATTCCATTATCCTTGTTTTGCTTTTTTTGATTTTCATCTTATATCCTCGTTTCAAGACACTGTCCATTCCGTTCAGCTGCTCTTCCAGGTCCTTTCCTGTCTCTGACAGAATTACAATGTCATCGGCGAACCTCAAAGTTTTTATTGCTTCTCCATGGATTTTAATTCCTCCTCCAAATTTTTCTTATGTTTCCTTTACTGCTTCCTCAAGATTCAGATTGAATAACATCGGGGATAGGCTACAAACCTGTCTCACTCCCTTCCCGACCACTGCTTCCCTTTCATGCCCCTCAACTCTTATAGCTGCCATCTGGTTTCTGTACAAATTGTAAATAGCCTTTCGCTCCCTGTGTTTTACCCCTGCCACCTTTAGAATTTGAAAGAGAGTATTCCAATCAACATTGTCAAAAGCTTTCTCTAAGTCTACAAGTGCTAGAAACGTAGGTTTGCCTTTCCTTAATCTTTCTTCTAAGATAAGTCATAGGGTCAGTATTGCCTCAAGTGTTACAACATTTCCACATAATCCAAACTGATATTCCCCGAGGTCGGCTTCTACCAGTTTTTCTATTCGTCTGTAAAGAATTCATGTTAGTATTTAGCAGCCACGGCTTATTAAACTGATAGTTCGGTAATTTTCACACGTGTCAACACCTGCTTTCTTTGGGATTGGAATTACTATATTCTTCTTGAAGTCTGAGGGTATTTCACCTGTCTCATACGTCGTGGTCGCCAGATGGTAGTGTTTTGTCAGGGCTGGCTCTCCCAAGGCTATCAGTAGTTCCAATGGAATGTTGTCTACTCCCGGGGCCTTGTTTTAGCTTAGGTCTTTCAGTGCTCTGTCAAACTCTTCACGCAGTATCACATCTCCCATTTCATCTTCATCTACATCCTCTTCCATTTCCATAATATTGTCCTCAAGTACATCACCCTTGTACAGACCCTCTATATAGTCCTTCCACTGTTCCACTCTCTCTTCTGTGCTTAGAACTGGGCTTCCATCTGAGCTCTTGATATTCATATAAGTGGTTCTCTTTTCTCCAAAGGTCTCTTTAATTTTCCTGTAGGCAGTATCTATCTTACCCCTGGTGAGATATGCCTCTACATCCTTACATTTGTCCTCTAACCATCCCTGCTTAGCCATTTTGCACTTTCTGTCGATCTCATTTTTGAGACGTTTGTATTCCTTTTTGCTTGCTTCATTTACAGCATTTTTTTATTTTCACCTTTCATCAATTAAATTGAATATATGTTCTGTTACCCAAGGATTTCTACTAGCCCTTGTCTTTTTACCTACTTGATCCTCTGTTGCCTTCATCTCTCAAAGCAACCCATTCTTCTTCTACTGTATTTCTTTCCCCCATTCCTGTCAATTGATCCCTAATTTTCTCCCTGAAACTCTCTACAACCTCTGGTTCTGTCAGTTTATCCAGATACCATCTCCTTAAATTCCCACCTTTTTGCAGCTCATTCAGTTTTAATCTACAGTTCATAACCAATAGATTGTGGTCAGAGTCCACACCTGCCTCTGGAAATGTCTTACAATTTAAAACCTGGTTCCTAAATCTCTTGTCTTACCATTATATAATCTATCTGAAACCTTCTAGTATCTCCAGGCCTCTTCCATGTATGCAACCTTCTTTTATGATTCTTGAACCGGGTGTTACCTATGATTAAGTTATGGTGTGTGCAAAATTCTACCAGGCAGCTTCCTCTTTCATTTCTTACCCCCATTCCATATTCACCTACTACGTTTCCTTCTCTTCCTTTTCTTACTGTCAAATTCCAGTCACCCACGACTATCAAATTTTCATCTCCCTTCACTATCTGACTAATTTCTTTCATCTCATCATACACTTCATCAGTCTCTTCGTCATCTGCGGAGCTAGTTGGCATACAAACTTGTAGTACTGTGGTAGGCGTGGGCTTTGTGTACTTCAGTATATCTAGTGATCTGTAGATTTTCACTGTGCAAAGGTGTTGTAGTGATTTTTTTGTGTATATATGGGTGTGTAACGTGTGTATATATGAGTCACTGAACAATAAGTGTGAGTGTAGTTGTGCTGTTAATAACACATCGTAAGATCACATGAGGCTACATACAATGTACTCACTACAGCTTCATTCCACAGGCAAATATTCTTATTTTTTATGTTGTTAAGGCTTTCTAAAGTGCCTGCAACATAAATCACTTTGGAATGTCTGCATAAATGTAAAATAAATTAGTAACAGCTCAATGTGAAGCACCTTAGTCTTTTACTTATAGAAATATCTTTTCACAAGAATAATAATATTTTTGTAGGTTCATGTGTAGAAACACCTTTTCCATGGTACATCTGTTATTAATTCAAAGCTGAACACTTTCTTAACTATGAAAAATCTCATCACTTGAACTGAAGGCAGCTTTGAAGCAGCAATGACAAGAATTTGTTTCGATATCGATATCACTCTTTGAAAAGTGACTGAAATTAACTTGACTTTGATCTGTTTGTTCAAGAAATTGATTGTAACTCATCTCCTTTTGGGTTTTTACCACATAATATTGTAGTAATTTAAAAAAGAATCCACTGTGTTGTAAATGGCAGGCAACAATACTAATTACGATTTGTGCTGTACCACATATTATTAATCTCTGGAAAATTGTACAGTTAATTTTTCATACCTTTAGGGATGTTATTGCTACTGAAATAAGTGATTTGGTTATCAATAACAACATATATTTACTAGAGATGCATTACAAGATACGTACGTCTTCATTCAATTCTTTCTCATAGGAAAATCCACACCAGAGTAAAAAGATTATGAAAATCTGTTTCTGTTGTTTTCATTGTGCTTTGTATCTTTACTACAAAACATAGACTATAATGAAATACTGATACTGCTTTTCATATACACCAGAGTGAGGTAATTAATATTTTTAAATATTATCTGGTACACAGAATAACAATTAGTTTTATTACGTATACATTTCACGTCAACCAAAAACAAATGTTTCTCATCCTCAGAGGACCAGTTCAGTGTGAAAGTGCAAATATGACAAAAGGGAAAAACACCAAGCTGAAACAAGCTCTGAAAGAGTACCAGAGGTTTTTGGACACAAAAGTGAATACTGACGATTTCATTTGTGAAAGTGCAGATATGACAAAAGGGAAAAACATGAAGCTGAAACAAGCTCTGAAAGAGTACCAGAGGTTTTTGGACACAAAAGTGAATACCGATGATTTCATTTGTGCAGTTGGACAACAGTTCTCTATAGTGGACAGCAGAGTGACCACATGGTGGCCTAACCGATTAGTGGTGGCTGGACTGCCTGTGCCACATGGGAGCCCAGCAAAGTAGGATACAATGCCCTGCAACATCTCTCTCTACCAGTTGCTGCCTACATGGTGGCTGGGCACAGCACTCAGCGAACAGCCAGCTTGTGGCAGCACCAGTGGCTGCCCTAATCTAATAGTATCCTTAACAATTAATTCCCAGTGATGAACAGTGAAACTGGTGGCGTGACAGGTTGCGTCACCTGGCGACCTAGTGTAATAGAGGCCTTATGTACTGGACACTGACACTGAAATGCAGTTAACATCCAAGCTTGTCCCCCACATGTCCTATTGGGGACAGATCTGGGATTGTGCTGGCCATGAGAGTATGTCACTATCACGCAGGCAATACATAGTGCCAAATGCTATGAGTGGGTGAGCATTGTCCTGTTGAAAAGTATTAGCATAATAGGTCACATGAGGATGTTGGATGTCCGTGACATGCAATTGTGCCATCAGAGTTCTCTCTGTCTTGAACTGAAGTCATACCCCATGACTCCTCACACCATGATGTCAGGAATGACACCACTATGCCTCTCTAAAACTTTCGAAGAATGGGACCACTCTCCAGATCACCACCACACTCACTAATGATGGTTGTCCAAGGTAGTGCAGAGCCATAATTCATTGCTGAACTCAATATGATACCAATCATCAGCAGTCTCTGTTTCCTGGTAGTGGCACCACACTAAACACACCCATTTGTGTTGTGGTGTTAACAGCTACCTATCCAGGGGATGGAAATTACCTAGTCCAGCTGCTGCTAGTCTCTGATCAATGGTGTGGGGTAGCACATAACATGGCAGAGTGTCCATTAATTGTTCTCATATGGCAGGCACAAATGTAAAAGAGTTACAACATGCTCATGTGCAATAATGTGATCCTTCCTTCTGGTAATCAAGTATGGTCAACTGAAACTTTGACAGTGACAGTGAACAAATCTGTCCTCACGTTCCCATGAAATCCAACACTGAGCCACTGTCACATCCGAATGCCCCACAAATCTGGCACACAGTTTTACTCTGGCAGGAAGTTTCAGGTCAGCAAACACTCTGCTGCAGAGTGAAAATTCATTCTGGAAAAGGTTTAATGGCTTTAAAGTAACCAGAGTAAGTAACAAAAACTGCCAGGCAAATATGCTCTAGCATTGTTTAAAATTTCATGTTAAATATTGAACTTTAAATTCTCAATCAACATCTTAATTGTTTTCTCTTAATCTGTGTAATCTCAGTAATGATGTAATACTGGCAGATTTTTCAGTATATTTATTCTGTGCTTTCTGAACAAAACATGAAAATAGAAAAGAAATTTGGTAAAAAGAAAGTGATCAAATGGCCAAATATTCTGTGAAATGATTTGTATAAAAGAAAATAGATTAGAAAAACATTGGCATGTATTTGAATTATACTTGAAATTATTTACAGCAAATGGATGCTGATTGAGAATAAAGTTCAGCATTTAACTTAAAACTCAAAGAATTTTAAAAAGTACTGGAAGATATTTAACTGGTGGATAATATAGACAATACCAGTCTGGCATTTTGTGTCCTTGACTTATTTCTATCATTTATGCCCGAAAATGTAAAAAGGTTCCAACAGTTTTTCAGTCTGAAAAATTTTTCAATAGAGAATTCTTCAGGAAAGTGAATGTGTGTGTTGCAAGAAGCACTGTCTCCCTTTTCAGTGCTGTTGACATCATTGTTCTTGCTCACTTACTTTTCCCCAATAAAAAACAGGATTCTTAAATCAGAGAGCAGTTTCATTCGAACTGCCGATTCTACTTGGAGCTCTTTTTCTATGTACCTTAACATATTAATGTTCCAGATGCTAAGGTCCTTTGCATTTATGATTTTAAATATTTAAGTACTTGAGTTTGCAAAGCAACGACAACATTTTTGTTTCAGTGTTCAAATCGCTGTACATGATTTTTAGTATCATAATATATGTTATTTATTACTTTTAGGAAAATCATTTCATATAACATGTGACCACTTTATTTGTAAATTATTTTATTATTTATTTTTTCTTGGGTTTGTAGTGTTACACTCAGCATTCATCTGAAATTCTTGAGCAGCTAAAAAAGTAATTTGGACACTGTTACAACATTTTAACTGTTGCCTCAGTTTGGTGGGTTCCTTGAATTGGTGGAGGCAGTCACAGAACACAGTGGGCAATATCCTTTGCTGTGTCCAAAGTTTGTGCAAGATGTTGAAAACTGATGTTAGAACACTAGGACCTCCACATCTTTTCTGATTCCCAGTACTTCAAAGAGAGGTGGTGTGCCACTTCATACTTATGCATTCAGACTTGTCTGACCACACCTGAAGCATCTGCACTGCTTAACCATTGCATCATATGATGCTGTACTGTTATCATACACTGCCACCAACTCTGCACATATTGCTGCATGGTTGTTCCTTGTCAAATGCAGAAAAGAAATTACTGTACAATTCTCCACTTTATCATTACAAATGATCTCCTCATCAGTTGTGAAGGTCCAAAGGATTTCTACTGGCTGCTATGTCGTCCTCTGCCTCGTGGTGGTGTGTGGATGTGGTATGAAGGAACATGTAGTCAGAATACCACTCTCGTGGAGATGTTGCAGACCTTCAAGACCACAGAGCCACTACTACTCAGTCAAGTAGCTCCTCAGTTGGCATCACAAGGCTGAGTGCACTTCATACCAGCCCTCTCACTGAGGAGAAATCTTTGGCAGTACCAGGAATCGAACCCAAGTGCTCCACACAGGAGCAATCTAAGCTGTCTACTCAGCAATGGAGATGGACCGCTTTATTGTTGGGCTGTGTCATATTACTTTGGCGCCTCTAATAGTGTGCTGCAGTGGTATTTCAGTGTGTACCAAGACTGCAAACATTATCTATAAACAAAGAAAAAACTAATTCAGTAAATCTATTTTATTGGGGTGATAATTAAAATTTTATGACTAGCCCTCATCTAACCATTTTTCTTTTCATATTGATGGGATGTTTTAATATTTCAGTATGGTCCCTGAATGTTGCATTTCACCACACCTGGCTTCTCAACAGTAGCACAGGTCTCACTATTTCATTTTCTTGTCGCAGTCTGTCTGGTGATTGGCCACCATCAATTTGTTCCTTCCTTTTACACTTGATGGCTGGTCCATAAGCAGCTGCTTTAAGATGGACTACTTGCCTCTGAAGACTTCAAATATAAATAGTGTGCTGCTTTTTATGGTGATACAGGCAGTTCATGAATTACAGTCACTGCTTTATAAGCCATATCACTGTTTAGGATACTCTACTCAACTTGGTCTCAATTTTTTTCTGTCTTCCTTATGTTCAGTTTGCAGCTCTATCATCAGATGATGTAAAGATCTGCTTAAAAAGTTCTCGGATGCTTGCAGTTAGTATCTCCCTGGTACAGCAAATAATAAAAAGCTCTTACTTGAAGCAGTAAATTTCTCTCAAAAATTTTCTCACTGAAACGAGAGAAATCTTTTTATATTAAAAAACTAAAAACCCGCCTCGATTGTGAAAAAAGCACCTAGTGTTAAGTGTTAACCCAGGTTTCGGCGTAGATAACTACACCTTCTTCAGAACAGTTCTGAAGAAGGTGTAGTTATCTACGCTGAAACCTAGGTTACACTTAACACTAGGAGCTTTTTACACAGTCAGGGCGGGTTTTGTGTTTTTTAATATATTAACCAACAATTGCTGACGCGCTGTGATGTTGAAGGTTCTTAGAAATCTTTTTACCTTCAGGCTAGCTGTAAGAAATAAAAGGAGATAGTAGTGACACTTAGATATCAGTTAAGGATTTGACATTTACAGGCCTTGAAATCTCTTTTTTATACAGGAAGAATTGTGAGACTATTTCTCTAGGAAGATTTAGGAACTTGTCTGTAAAAAGTTTTAACAAAATGTGACACTTTTGCCATATTTTGTTGGTTTGGGTGGTGTTGTATTCCATTTACTGATAACCTCCAGCTTAATAGATGTCATAATAGTGAATTTTTTTGTGTGTGCCTTCTTATTTCACAGAATTATGTTAAGCAGACTACCATAACCCAGCTCTTTATGACAACTATAAATTGGTTTCACCTCCAGTGGATTCTTTTCTCTCATTCCTACACCTTCCTCATTCCCATATTCCATATCTTTCTTCTTTTATGGTCTCGTTTAATTAGTACATTCTTCAGTTGATATCTGATGATGAAATTGAGTAACATACTTGACAAAATCCATGTAACAATGAATTTTTATAAATAATCTCTTCACTTCTTATGTATCATGAATGGAATAGCTTGATAGAGCTTTTACAACTAAGTTTTTACTACAACATCAGTCACAATGATTATTACTTTGTGCTGTCAGCTTCCTCATTAAATTCCCTGCCTTGTGCCTTATAATTTCAGAAGTAACTAATTACTTTGTATAAAAAATCTCCCTTAGTTAGTGGTAATACATGGTTAATTAATAATATCCACCATAAATTTGAGTACAAAAAGATGACGGTCACTGAAGAGTGAGTTATATAAATCCAATGACTATTCTTTACACACACACACACACACACACACACACACACACACACACACACACACACACACACACAGAGAGAGAGAGAGAGAGAGAGAGAGAGAGAGAGAGAGAGAGAGAGAGAGAGAGAGAGAAACATTCCACGTGGGAAAAATATATATAAAAAACAAAGATGCTTTAACTTACCAAACGAGAAAGTGCTGGTATGTTGATGGTAGACACAATAAAATAAAAAACACACACACAAATATTCAAGCTTTCGCAACCCATGGTTGCTTCATCAGGAAAGAGGGAAGGAGAGGGAAAGATAAAAGGATGTGGGTTTTAAGGGAGAGGATAAGGAGTCATTCCAATCCCAGGAGCGGAAAGACTTACCTTAGGGGGAAAAAAGGACAGGTATACACTCGCGCGCGTGCACACACACACACATCCATCCGCACACGTACAGACACAGGCAGACATACGTAAATGCAAAGAGGTTGGCCTCGACTGTCATCTCTGCCGAACCCTCTCCCTTAAAACCCACATCCTTTCATCTTTCCCTCTCCTTCCCTCTTTCCTGATGAAGCAACCATGGGTTGCGAAAGCTTGAATATTTGTCTGTGTGTTTGTGTGTTTTTTATTTTATTGTGTCTATCAACATACCAGCACTTTCTCATTTGACACAACACATTCTTTGCACTCATAATCAATTTCAATAAAATAATTTGCTTTGAGAGAAGATACAAGGAGTGTTAGAATAGGAACCATGAGAAACTTCAGAAGCTAGATGTGACGCAGCACAGCAAAAACAATTAATTGAATGAGACAGGTTCCAGTTGTTGACAAGATAGTAGAGAAATTTTGAATGTTATTGAAAAGGACAAGACTTCCATTAAATGTGAGGCTGAAATGAACTATGGAAAGAATTAAGAATACTAGTGGAAATGTGAGAAGATTAAGATTGTTTCCTGTGTAATATTTACAATTGCATATTATTATCACATGACCTGGGACATTTTTGTAATTCATTGAATGCATTATTTTGTAGTCCTTTAACTCAGTGAAGCTTGCAGAATATTGTTCTTTAGGTTAAGAAAGTGGTTCATTTTATCAGATTTTGTTGCTTGCTTCTGAACAGTTCAGAATGTTGGACTGATATAGGTTCCTACATATGTGGCTGCTTCTCCACAGTATTTTCTAAATGTTGCATGGATAGGAAGATAAGGATTTAATGTCCCACTCATGACAAGATTATTAATGGCAGGACAAAAGCTTGGACTGGGGAAAGAAATCAGCCTGTCCTTTTAAAAGGAACTGTCCCAGTATGTACAATTTAAGGAAACCATGGAAAACCTAATTCTGGATGACCAAAGATGGATATGAACTGTCATTACCTGAAATGTGTCTCTTAGTTCTTACCACTGTGCCACTGCACTCAAATTTGTAATGTTTGGTGAATGTATCTTCGTTGTAACGATGAGAGGAAGTGTCATATTGTATTAGCATACTTTTTATAGTTCCTTTCCTCTGCTAATTTTATTTGTAGCTCAATATAAAAACTTAGACGGTTTATTTTTGGATATTTTTGTCATGTGTTTAGAGATAGAACCTATGCAGGATGAAAAATTCATTGTACCTGTTAATTTTTGTTATTTTTCATCAGGATGAAATTGGATTAAAGGAGTGGGCCTTGTCACTGAGGTCAGCACATAAATGTTCTCTGGAGCTGCTTGGCAGCATGGCAAAGAAAGCAGGGAAAATATATGGAACAGAAAGGGATGCAAACAACAAAAATCCCTTCATAGCAACAAGAAACACCAATGGAAATTGAGGAGAACTCTTCGGATAGTGTTTTTTATTCAGTCGTCTCATCTTGCCAGAATGTGCATTGTTTGGCTATAATTAGGTCATGGTAACTCAGTGACATACACCAAGATTGCAGGCAAGGAGTAACTTGATGGTATTTGTACAAAAACCTCTTAATTTTTTGCTATATTTAAATGCCAAACCTTCCCTTATCCTATTACGGATATGTGATAGACGAGTAGGCCTCTTGTAAATAAATGTGTATGAAAGTTTTTTTATTTAAGTGAAAGATAATCAGAGGAATAGTACTGTCAGAGTGTTAGATGACAACTACGATAGCCAGCAAAATTAATATAATTTTATGCAACCAGTCATCATAACGTAAAATGCAGGACATTATTCCTTCACATCTGTGTGTGGTCATCCATTTTTAGATGAAGTTCTGTGAATTTCAGTGGTATGAGTGTTTAGAAGACATTGAAATACCAAGAAGCAGAGACTTATCATCCCCTGTAGTGGATCGAGAGACCACTGTGAAGTGTGTGTGAGAGCATGTTTCCTTGTGTGTACAAGTGTAGATACTTTTTTATTTTAATTTTGCCTTTTCCTTCCCTGAGAACATGTATTGATTGTTGGAAATTAATTTGCCAGTATTTATGTTAATGCTGGTATTTTATGTATGAGACATTTAGATACTGTACATATAATAAGAAACAAACAGTATTTTCACACAACAGTGCAAAATGTCTTCTCATAAGTACTTTAAAATATTTTTTGTTACACATCATTATTTATTTTGAAACAACATATTATGTGACAGACTATTAGCAAACTTTTAAGACATGCAGTGTGGAATATTATACATATTTCAGTTATGGTGTTATTACTTCTAGACTTGTGAATGTTTTTTTTTCCCAACAACTACATAAAATGCTGCTCACTGAACTCCTCTCTTAACACAGTCCAAGTTAAGTTGTACATGGTTGTTCCTGAGTTACAGTTTGTAATTTCTCATTTTACATGCTGAAGATGTAAAACATTGCTCAGAGTAAACTGTGACCGCTATTTCACGATATAAAAAAATTGCATTTTATTTTGGTTAACTTTTATATTAACTTAGTTCTTGAAGTTTTGTAATGATTCCTGCTGTTAAATTTCATGGCAAGTGACTACTGAGAATGGATATACCACAGTAAGATTCTTAACGATAATCAATTTATGTTCACAATACATGTTTCACTGTTCAGTAATTCTTGCATTTAAGAACTCAGGGTTTGACTGGATTACACATTTGAAGATACTGTATGCAACAGAATTATACATGTAATAACATTAGTAATTGTCCAGTGTGAGCTATAAATTCTGAAATACATTTTCATTTTTATCAATTTTCACTGAAACAGTAGCAGTTATTAAAGCCACTCAGAAATGAAGTGCTTCTGGAAGATTTGGTAGTTCAATCATATCTTCACTTAATTTAGACTAATTAATGCTCCAGTCAAAACAGCAAACACGTGTAGTGTGATCTGTTAACTTATTTATAAAAAGAGTCATTTCCTGTTAATAAGAAATGGTGACCTGTTCTCTGGCTGAAATTGTACTCAGTGCACAAAATGGATAAGAAAAGACAATTCAGAACATTAAAAATGTTACCACAAGAACTTACTTGGTTTCAATTTTATTAAAAATAAGTTCTTCTTCAAGTCTTTCATCTTGTGAGTCACAGATAAATCCCATTCTTCAGTTGTCCCCTCAAAGATGTTAATATAACATGTACCCGACAAAGCATTGTTACTGCAAGTCCAGCACAGTGGAAGTTGCAAATGTTGTACATTACTACCACAAACCTGTTCTAAAATAACTGAAATGAGTTGTGTGCAGACATTGCAAACTCCAATCTCCTAGAATTACTTTCAGATGTCTGTTGGATAGAATTTTTTGACATTTGCAATGCACAGTAATTAATGTGCTGTGGCCTAATATGTATCAATTGTGATTTTTTAATACTTAATAGTAAAAAAAGTTGCAAATGGCCTCAAATATGACAAACAGTGTAAGATACCAGAAAAAAGATACAACAAAGACAAGACCTGTCCAGTGACAAATTACACACTGAAATAAGAATGACAGAATTGTCTTTGCGATTCACTTAAAGTATCCCATCTCTTGAACATAGATATGTTTTGAAATGCTAATGAATGTAACTTACAGTGGTTTATTGAATTCCTTCTACTAGAGTACATGAAATACAGAGGTCCAGAGCTGTTTGATTTTTCACCACTTTTCCACATTTGTCTCTGTATAGATCTTTGAAACTAAAGGATTCATACTCGCAAGGAGGTCATCTTAGCTGTTAATTACGGATTTTGGTGAGTCTTGGGTATATTGTTGAGGGGTCTTCCTAAGTACCTGTCTAGCAGCTTTTTGTATGTGAGAAAATCAGCGTTGAAATTTTATGCATAGGGAGATGAGCTATAACGAGGAGTTGGGTCTTACTAAAAATTGTTCAGGAGGGAGACAAAGATAAATATAAGCAGTGAGAAAGAACTCTCTTGCTGTGCCATGGAATTTTCCCTGAGCACAGTACTTCCACATCTTTTCCTTACATTCCCATCATGGCCTTTTTCTCATACTAAAGGAACCATTGATCTGAAAAATTGAGATTACTAGTAGTTATATTTTTCTTTTTCTTTTGGTATAGTTCCAGTTGTTAAAGTTTTAGTGACTAATAAATATGCTCTTTTGTAGTGTTTCACATAATTTTATCTTGTTCTTGACATTTTAAGCAGACCAACTGTAATTTGTTTTACTCCTACAGCCGAACTGCATGTTAAAGCTGATTTCCCTCACCAGTTGAAACTGATGAGACTGTGTCAAGACAGCAGAGAGTTTTTTCTTGTTATAGTAGCGCTCGGCTAGTGGCATACAAGATAATTAATTGTTCATTGTTGCACCTTTATTCACTTTCATTTCCTGTGTATAGTTTCACTTCAAGAAAACGCTGATGGCTCCATGTGTAGCTATTTGCTTTCTTTTCATTTTAAATTTATTTAACATTTCTGTTATCAGTTCCTGTTTTGCAGTTTACTACTATAACTACATTGTGTTGTGTTACATGTATTTCAAAATTACTTCCGTCTCACTTTACGCAGTGATTCTCATTATGAAAATTTTCATATTGTGTGTCTGTCATTGTTTCCTGAATCCTTGGAACCAAAAAAAAAAATGGAGATTTTCCCCAATATTTCACCTATCCTGCACTGAGTATTTTTTTAAGTTTTCTATGATCAACTTTCACTTTTTAATGCTAAGATTAACTTATGTAAAACTATTGAAAATTCGTATGAACGAGCTTCTGTGCCTTTCCACCATATTTTTACAAAGCAGTTTCAGTTGATGGAGTGTGTTTTCCAAAAGAGAGAATCTTTTCCTTCGCATACAAATACTTTGGCAAAAATATTGACATTACAAGGGATAATACTAAAAAATGGTTTTGAACTTTTAAATTGTGAACAGAAACGAGTTACAACTCACAATTTAGCTGTCACTGCAGGCAATCAAGCTGACACACTAGTTCGGTATATGCTTATCCTTTCTTTCCAACTTGCTAACTCTATAGAGCTGAAAGAGCATGTGATTGTGATAGTACATAGAATAAACAGAAATGTAGATGAGTGGTAATCAGTCCTTCTCATGGTAATATTGAAACATAGTTTTCAAAATTAGCAAAAACTTGATGAAAATTATTCATATTCGCACCTACTGTTAAGGTGGTCATCATTTAAAAATTGTAATTGTAAAATCTTAAACTATTTTCACTGTAATTGTATAGAGCTACATACAAGATGAAGACATCTTTTCAGAACTGATATTCTGATCATAATTTTTAAATCAGTAGCACCGTGTATTGCCTGTAAGTGAAAACCAATTCCATTTCCTATCTCTGTGTTTTGTTTCACTTGGATCTGAATCCTTGGGACAGAAAAGTGCATGGTAACATTGTCAGATTTCTATATCTTTCTAGGGAGTATGCAAACAAGTTTAATTACTGAGAGTCAAAACATTTTAGTTTATTGACAATAATATTTTTGTGAACTGATCTTACACATTCAGTCGTATATTATTTAAACAGATTATTACTCAAAGTACCATCCTGAGAGGAGCTAAGAAATTATTTGTCACTTGACATGATTAGTATTAATGCTAACAAAACAAACTTCTGCTGTAAACATCTCAAGACCATTCCTCATTTCTTGTTTGAGTCTCATTACTGACCAATGTATATTCCAAACAACTTATTTAATAAGATGTAGTAAGATTATTGTGACCATTATTTATTTTGTACATTTACTGAATACAAAACTCGTGCTACATTAGTATATCAGTTGGTCAGTATGGTGAAGTGCACATTAAGTACTTCTGATAAACAGGAAAAATTTGTCATTGTTCAGTAGCTCTAAGATGATGTTGAATGTACATAACTTGTACCCTAACGGAATGAAGTAGTGTTGTCCACTTGATTGTTAGAACTCACATTATTAATGAATTACAGTCGCCTTTCCAGATTTGTGGATTTTGCTGTGAGATTATTTCCATTTTGATATATTGGTGTTTCTCATGTTACCATATCTGGAAAGAGCTTGTTAGGATGGGTTGCAAACCTTTGCAATCAATGATATGGAGAATGTGAGTTCTGTACTAGTTGAAGGGTATTAAATAGTTAAAGTCATAAAACTGATCTACATAGTTTGATTAATTATGCAATTTTTAATTTTTCTTATTAATTATGTATACCCAGTCATGTAAAAGAATTTTGTGTGAGTAATTATGGGCCACTTATATTTATTCATAGCACATTTTGATACCTTTTAAGTTACTTGCTTGTCAGCTGAAGTCTTGTGAGAGATAGAGATGATAAATAATACATTCAGCAGAAACAAGTTGTAGAAAGCATGAAATATTCATATTCAGATTCCGTATGTAGTGTGTGCAGTCTTTCTGAAAAAATTCTGAGGTGTTTAATGTGTTCTCTTTTCCTTTGTAGAATGTGTTAATTTCAGTAACAGTCTGTAGATACATTTCATCTCTGCTTTTATCCAGAATCCAGGAAGAGTGAAGAAAACAAATGTTATTTACAATAATGTACACAACTTAATTTTGTCACCAATCATTTGCAGAGAACTGTGAGATGTGAATGACAGTGTCACAACACACCAATTTTCGTGGTTCTATTGAAATAGTGGACAGAGGTAGTAACAAAACTATAATTACATGTCATTAACTATTGGCTACAAAAATGTAGTTTGGTAACTATGCTGTGACTCACTGAGGGAAACACAGAGCAGCATTTTATCATCTTTCAGACATAATCTAAATTCATTGTAACATTCCATTTAAAATGATTTGGATAAATTTTGTATCTGATTAAGTGCTTCAAGTGCAACAAGAAAAATATCATTTAAAAATAAGAATATTTTTGTAAAATAACAGAAAATTTGTTCTGTGTGAAAGCTTACTTCAGACACCATCCTAGATTAGAGGATATATTATATTTGTATTTATTTAGCAGAGGGAAAGTATTTCTCTGTTAAAAATGTAACAGATAAGTGATGTAATTTATTTGTGTTGAATCCAATACCAAACAGCAATAAACCAGAATTTTTACAAGTTTTTTAATGACAAGTAATGTGACAGGATTATCTATGTGCATATGTCAACATGTTTACTCAAGATCGGCTCTCATTTAAATTATTTTAGATCACTGAACGGGAACTCATGGAGGTTACCAAATAATTTACTACTATCCTATCTTAAAAACTTTATTTCTACCCATATTTATTTTCATTAATTCAGTAGTTCATTTTCTCAATCTTTATATGTTTTAAAGTTAAACCAGTTCATTACAAGAATGTCACAAACTTATAGACATACCATATTCCTATTGATACTTTTGTACTATGGGTAACTAAGTCATTATCTGCAATTTTTCATTGAGTTATTTTGTATTATTTGTCATTGTTAAATGCCACTTTGTGTCAGACAATTTTTTCTGACTGTGATTGCAAAAATACAATTCAGGAGAGGTTCATCAACTTGTCATGAATACTCGTTTTCTATTTTAAAATGTATAATTTATTATAAAGACTGCTATCCATGTATTGTAATCTGTTTATTTCTGCCATGCTTGCCTACATGCCTTCAAAGCAGAAACTGTGACATTTGTATTTATTACTTTTCTAATGAATCTTTTTTTATATAATAATGTTTTGATAATTATCGGTGGTTCAGTAGCTAATCTTGAATGGCTGTGCATTTCCTGTTGTTATGACAATTCAGAAAGGTTAATTGTAGTGGAAACTATCGTAACATGGGCTTCAAATATTATTGTCGAAGCTCTTAGTGCTATTTACCACACCTTTTTTGTAGCAACTGAAAGTTAAGGAATTGTCATGTAATATGCCAGTGGACATTTGTGTGTGTGTGTGTGTGTGTGTGTGTGTGTGTGTGTGTGTGTGTGTGTGTGTGTTTTGCAAGTATATTAAATTAAGTGCGTACTGTTTTACTTAGAACTTCATAAAAAGGAGTACATGAAGATGTTCATGGTATAGAAGGAAATGCGTTACAACAAAAATTGTTCTGAAATATTTGAACACTAGTTTTCTTTAAACAGCTTGTTTGTAATAAAAGGTTGATTCACTTCAGTTGCACATGAACATCTTATTCACTTTTGTGGAGGCCCTTCTATGAGAAATTATATTTATTAATTTGCAGAATATTTCTTATTTGTGCAATTGAAACGGAGAAGGGTAAATGGGAAAAGTTTACAAACTTTTACAGCTTTTGCTAATGTTCTTGGACATTATTTCTGCTGGTGTACATATCTTTCTGAGCAATAAAATGTAGTGATTTTATTTTTGGCATATTGTGCAGTTTCAGATTATACAAATAACTTTGTAAACGCCCACAGTGTATTTGTATAAGTACATATCTCTTTTTCTAGTCAAGTTTGAACACTGATGTCAGTGGTGCTATGTAAAATTTGTAAGGAAACACGTTGGGTATACCTAAGTGTATTGTAAATTTTCGATGTACAATTTGATGTTAATAGTTCTGGATGTAACACTTTCATTCTGTTACACTCATTGAGAGGCTTGCCCTATTTTTCTCTTTGTGGTGCCTCATTGTGCTGAGGCTTTCATAATACATAAAAGTGTGCAGAACAACAAACACAGTTTGGCCTTGTAATGTGTGTTGTTTAACAATTCAAATTTGAATTTAATTGGAATGAAAGTGTTTTGCAGTCACATGGTAAACAACACCAGATGTTCCAAATTTGATCATTTTTGCCTGCAAAGTATTCAGTGAGTTGTGCATGTATGATAAATTAAATAGCTCAGAGATTCTCCTGCGTATCTCAGAAGGCTGAAGTCCTTACGGGGAAGGATACAGTAAAGTGAAAGACGTGATTCATAGCCTCACAGCTGTGACAAGTGCTGTTTCAGTTGGGCATCTAGTCAATGGTTGGCAGTGAAGATATTATGTAGACTGGATGGGAGGGACAGATATAACAGTAAGTTTGTATTTTGAAACATGGGGTCTGGGTTAGATAATTCCTTCACTATATTCTTCTGGAAGAGAAGAGGAGGTCTGTATCAATATTTGAGATGTGCTTAGATGGGTCAATGGGTGAGAACTGCTTGCACAATTTCAAATGTTTCCCTTTCACCAAACAATTTAGCAAAATGCTGATTACAGTACATATATGCCTTCCTTTGTCCACTCATAAGTTAGATGGTGGTGCTGTGAAACATTGCCATTAAATGTGCAAGTGAAACATGATGAACATTCACCCTTTTTGGTAAAAATATAATGATCATATGACATTACGTACAACATTATTGACCAGGAGACCACCATCTGGAGTTGTTTGGGCCCTCAGTTCAAGTCTTTCTGTTTGATGTCATTTCAGTGACTTGCACATCTGTGTGATGAAGATGATTAGGACAACACAAACACTGAGTACATGAGGAAAAGAAATCTCTGAGCCAGCCAGGAATCAAACCTGAGACTCTTAAATAAAGAGGTGGCTGTGTTAACCTCTTGACAACAAGCTGTAGACAACTATTAGGGTGTGGAGCCACAATTGAATTGATCCACCTGTCCACAGTAGTCCAGCTTGTGAAAGTCATTCCATACCTGCATAAGTACTGCACGATACTTGAGATGAACTCTTTGTACTGTGGTCAAGCCCTGGTATCCCTATACAATTATTAGACATTCATCCATCACCAAATTAAATATTCCATGATGCTATAGGATGTATCCTATGAATACATCCCTTCTTTTTAAACAAAATTAAACAGTGGAAAGTCTAGGATGGAATTATAACAATGTTGTGAGGGGGATAGACTGATACTCGCCATATAGTGGAGATGCTGAGTCACAGACAGGTACAACAAAAAGGCTGCTAAACAAATGAGCGCCGTGTGGGGTAGCCACGTCTTGCCATGGTTCACGTGGCTCCCCCTACCATCGGAGGTTCGAGTCCTCCCTCGGGCATGGGCGTGTGTGTCGTCCTTAGCGTAAGTTAGATTAAGTAGTGTGTAAGCCTAGGGACCAATGACCTTGGCAGTTTGGTTCCATAATAACTCACCCCAAATTAAAAAAAAGTGAGCAATTGGCCAAGAGACCTTCTTCTAAAGAAGCCAGAAAACACACACACCACTGTTTCTGGCCACTGAGGCCAGACTGTGAACAACCCAGCAACTGCACATGATTGATGGGAGAAGCAATCTGGGTGGTGGGAGAAAGGAGGAGGCTGGAGCGGGAAGAGGAAGGGATATCAGGGCGGGGGTGGCAGGCGGTAATGTGATGCTTTTGGGAGCATACAGGGATTTGGTCCAAACGGGGTATGGTAGTTAGTTGCAGTTTGGAGGTCAGATGGGGTCGGAGGGGGCAAAAGGTGTGGAAAAAGAGAGAAGAGAATGTGGGTGCGATGGTAGAATAGAAGGCTGTGTAGTGCTGGAGTGGGAGCAGGGAAGGGGATAGGAGTGTGAAGGACAGTGACTAGTGAAGGTTGAGGCCAAGGGGGTTATGGAAATGTAGGGCATTGCAGCAGAGTTCCCACTTACGCAATTCAGAATGTGAATCACATTCTCCACCAGGATTTCAGCTGCCTCTCATCATGCCCTGAAATGTATATTCTACTAACTATCCTTTCCACCATCTACTGAATGTACACAATATTCACATCCATCCCTACTACACCCTTGCTCCTAACCTCTTGCTTCATGGCTCATATCCCTGTAATAGACCTAGATGTAAGACCTGTCTCATACATCCTCCCACCATCACCTACTCCAGTCCGGTCGAAAACATCACCTATCCCATCAAAGGCAGGGCTGCCTGTGAAAGCAGTCATGCAATCTACATGCTAAGCTGCAACAGCTGTGCTGCATTCTATGTGGCAAGACAGCCAACAAGCTTTCTGTCCACATGAATGACCACCAACAAACTGTGGGCAAGAGACAGCTGGACAACCCAGTTATTGAGCATGCTGCTCACTTCAGAGACTGCATCATCTTGGTCCTCCCTACCAACACCAGATTTCTTGAACTGCACAGGTGGGAACTCTCCCTGCAATATATCCTACATTCCCGTAAACCCCCACCCCCCCCACCCCCTCACCATCGACCTCAACCTTCACTAGTCATTGTCCTTTACCCACCTATATCCCCTTCCCAGCACCCACTCCAGTACTATACACCCTTCTATTCTACCAACGCACACAAAGTCTCTTTACTTCTCTCCTTTTCCGCACCTTCCTGTCTCCCGTCTAACCTTCCAACTGCACCTAGCTGCCCTATCCTGCCTGGACCACATACCTGTATGCTTCCACAAGTAGCATTTTACCATCTGCCACCTCTACCCTGCTATCCCTTCTCCTTTCCACCCCAGCCTCCTCCTTTCTCCCACAACCCAGGTCATCATGAGCAGTTGCTCGCAGTCTGGTCTCGGAGGCCACTCAGCGACCAGTGATAGTGGTCATGTGTTTGAGAGTTGTGCTTGCGCGAATATGCGTGTGTGTGTGAGTGTCCTGTAGAAAAAGGGCTTTTGGCTGAAAGCTCACTTGTTTAGCAGTCTCCGACTCTTCATCTCCACTATATGGTGAGTAGCAACCTATCCATTTCATACTATTCTTTTTAGACAAGTTAGGCCATAGATACCTTTTCTCCTCTATTTGATTAAGTTACATCACACTGCAGATGTTTCAAGTCTTATTCTGTCCATGCTGTTTATTGACCATGTTTCACTTTTTTATAATGCAACACTCCAAGCAAATACTTTCAGAAAATACGTCCTAACGTATTTCTCATTTTCAGAAATGCTTACCTTCCCATTCTATATCTACATTTTAAAATTCTCCTGATTTCTGCTACCAACAGAATTTTGAAGTCTGAATACAATACTAATCCAGCACTTGCAGTAACTCATTTTCTGATATAAATCGTTCAGCACACCTGACTTAATTTGATGACTTTTATTTAAGTTTATATTATAAACTCTTTCCATTCCTGTCAACTGATCTTCCAACTCAACATAATGGATCCAAAAACAGGCACAACCAACCATCCTGCAGATTCACAGACGACTTTCCTAGCCACCTGAGTTGAGGAATTACCATTCTGGAAGGTGTAATCACTTACTGAGAACATCATCTTTGCTACTGATTGAACATAGTAATCTAAAAAGATTTCATATATCATACTAGTTAACTGGTGTGCAAGAAGTATGAGACAGGTGAAATACCCTCAGACTTCAAGAAAAATGTAGTAATTCCAATGCTAGAAAGAGTAGGTGCTAAGGTACAAATATTACTAAACTATCAGTTTATTAAATCATGGTAGCAAACTACTAAGATGAATTCTTCACAAGAGAATGGAAAAACTGGTAGAAGCCAACCTCAGGGAAGATCAGCTTGGATTCCAGAGAAATGCGGAAACGTGTAGGCAATACTATGCCTAAAACTTATCTTAGAAAGTAGGGCCGACCGAAGTGGCCGTGCGGTTAAAGGCGCTGCAGTCTGGAACCGCAAGACCGCTACGGTCGCAGGTTCGAATCCTGCCTCGGGCATGGATGTTTGTGATGTCTTTAGGTTAGTTAGGTTTAACTAGTTCTAAGTTCTAGGGGACTAATGACCTCAGAAGTTGAGTCCCATAGTGCTCAGAGCCATTTTTTTAGAAAATAGGTTAAGGGAAGGCAAACCTATCCTTATAGCATTTGTAGACAGAGAAAGCTATTGAAAATATTGCCTGGAATTTCTCTTTGAAATACTGAAATTAGCAAGGGTAAAATACAGGGAGTGAAAGGCTATTTACAACTTATACATAAACCAACTAATAGTTATTGGAGCTGAAAGGCATGAAAGCAAAGCAGGGCTGTAGCCTATTGCTGTTGTTATTCAATCTGTACATTGAGCAAGCAGTAAAGGAAACCAAAGAAAAATTTGGAGTAGCAATTTAAGTTCAGGGAGAAGAAATAAAAACTATAAGTTTGCCAATGGCATTGTAATTCTGTCAGACAGCAAAGGACCTGGAAGAGGATTTGAAAAGAATGGAAAATGTCTTGAAAGGAGGATATAAGATGAACATCAACAATAGCTAAATAAGAATAATGCAATGTAGTTGAATTAAATCAGGCAATGCTGAGGGAATTACGTTAGAAAAGAGACACTTAAAGTAGTAGATGAGGTTTGTTATCTGGGCAGCAAAATCAAGGATGATGGCCAAAATAGAGAGGCTATAAAATGTAAACTGGCAGTGGCAAGAAAAGCATTTCTGAAGAAGAGAAATTTGTTATCATCAAAATATAGAATTAAGTGTTAGGACATCTTTTCTGAAAGTATTTGTATGAAGTGTAGCCATGTATGGAAGTGAAACATGGACAACAAGCAATTTAGACAGGAGTAGAATAGAACCTTTTGAAATGTGGAGCTACAGGAGAATGCAGAAGATTATATGGGTAGATCACACAACCAATGAGGAGGTATTGAACAGAACTGGGAGAAAAGAAATTTGTGCCACAATCTGACTAGAAGAAGGGATCAGTTTATAAGACATTCTGAGACATCAAGGGATCACTAATTTAGTACTGGAGGGAAGAGTGTGTGTGTGTGGGGGGGGGGGGGATATTTGTGGAGGGACACAATGAGATAAATACAGTAAGCATATTCAGAAAGATGGAAGTTGCAGTAGTTATTCAGAGAAGTACAGGCTTGCACAGGATAGATTAGCACTGAAAGTTGCATCAAACCAATCTTGGGGCTGAAGACCACAATAACAGCAACTACCACTTATCTTTCTTTTCACATTGACCATGAAAGCTATTAAAGGTCAGCATATGAAAGCTCAATATATTACAAAAACTTCTGCATGCTTTACATTTGGAAAAAGACAATCTGGATGTATTCTTTGCCTGGTGTTCCTCCATGTTTATACATATTCTAAAAAGAAATATGTTTAAATGAAGACTGTACTGGACATATTACCTGCTTCCACTAATCTACATCTACATGGATACTCTGCAAATTACATTACAGAGGGTTCATCAAACCACCTTCACAATAACACTATTTTTACAATCTGGTGCAGTGTGCGGAAAAAACGAGCACTTATATCTTTCTGTGAGAGATTTGATTTCCCTTATTTTATTGCGGTGATCATTTCTCCATATGTAGGTCAGTATCAACAAAATATTTTTGCATTCAGAGGAGAAAGTTTGTGATCCAAATTTCATGAGAAGGTTCTTCCGCAGTGAAAAATGCCTTTGTTTTAATTATGTCCACCCCAAACCCTGTATCATTTCAGTGACAGTCTATCCCATATTTCGTGATAACACAAAACTTGCTGCCCTTCTTTGAACTTTCTCGATGTACTCCGCCGGTCCTATCTGGTAAGGATCCCCCACTGCACAGCAGTATTCTTAAACAGATCACACAGCCATAGTTTAGACAGTCTCTTTAGTAGATCTGTTACATTTTCTAAGTGTCGTGCCAATAAAATGCAGTTTTTGGTTAGCCTTCCTCACGACATTTTCTATGTGTTCCTTGCAATTTAAGTTGTTCATAAATGTAATCCTAGGTACATAATTGAATTTACGGACTTCAAATTTGACTGATTTATCATGTAATTGAAGTTTAATGGATTCCTTTTAGCACTCATGTGGGTGACCTCACACTTTTTGTTATTTAGGGTCGGTTGCCAATTTTTTCACTACTACTAGTTGATAAATGACAAGATCATCTGCAATCAACCTAAGACGCGTGCTCAGATTGTCTCCCAAATCATTTATAAAGATAGGGAACAGCAAAGAGCCTATAACGCTACCTTGGGGAATGCCAGAAATCACTTGTATTTTACTCGATTACTTTCTGTCAGTTACTACGAACTGTGACCTCTCTGACTGGAAATAACAAATCCAGTCACATAACTAAGATGATATTCCATAAGCACGCAATTTCGCTACAAGCCACTTGTGTGGTACAATGTCAAAAGCCTTCCCGAAATCTAGAAATATGGAATCAATTTGAAATCCCTTGTCAGTAGCACTCGGCAGTCCATGTAAGTAATGAACTAGTTGTGTCTCATAAGAACGAGGTTTCTAAAGCCATGTTGACTGTGTGCCAATAGACAGTTCTCTTCGATGTAATGCCTAGTGTTCGAATACAATATATGTTCCAGAATCCTACTGCATACTGACGTTAATGATATGGTGGATTACTACTACTACCATTCTTGAATACTTGTGTGACCTGTACAATTTTCCAGTCTTTGGGTATGGGGTGAATAGTTGTATATGATTGTTAAGTATGGAGCTATTGTATCAGCACACTCTGAAAGGAACCTGACTAGTATACTGTCTGGACTTTTGTTAAGTGATTTAGGCTATTTAAGCTGCTTCACTTCTCTGAGGATATCTATTTCTACATTACTCATGTTTGCAACTGTTCTTGATTCAAATTATGGAATATTTACTTTGTCTCTTTGGTGAATGAATTTTGGACGGCTGTGTCTAGTAACTCAGCTTTGGCAGCACTGTTGCTGATTGTATATCCATCGCTGCTGTGCAGAGAAGGTATTTATTGTGTCTTGCTGCTAGTATATTTCACATATGACCAGAATCTTCCTGGTTTTTTTCCCCAGGTTTTGGGACAAAGTTCCATTGTAGAAACTATTATAAACATCTCGTATTGAAGGCCACGCTAAATTTCGAGCTTCTGTAAAAGATCACCAATCTTGGAGAATTTGCATCCATTTAAAATTTTTTTTCATTGTTTCTGCAAGAGTGTTCTGACCTGTTTTGTGTAACAAGGAGAATCAGCTCCGTATTTTGTTAATTTATTTGGTGTAAATCTCTCAATTGCTGCTGATACTATTTCCTTGAATTTAAGCCACATCTGGTCTATACTTACTTTAATTTGGAAGGAGTGGAGATTGTCTTCCAGAAAGGCATCACATGAACTTTTATCTGCTTTTTTGAATAGGTATATTTTTCATTTAGTTTTGGAGGATTTGACAGTTACAATATTCAGTCTCACTACAACAACCCTGTGTTCACTAATCCCTGTATCTGTTTTGATGCTTGTTATTAGCTCAGGATTATTTTTTGCGAAGAGGTCAAGTGTGTTTTCACAACCGGAAAATCACCTTCTGAGACTTATGAACTATTAAAACCAACTTTTGGAGATAACTGTATGAGACAGTCAAATGTTTTTGTCTGGTTCAAGAGATTTAAAAATGGCCACGAATCATTTGAAGATGATCCACAGTTCGCCCATCCTTCCACCTCAAAAACGAATGAAAATGTTGTGAAAGTTCACGACTTAGTGTGTCTGATTGTAGACTTACAATTAGGGAGATAGCTGATGAATGTAATTTAAGTTTCTATGTAGTTCAGTCAATTTTAAATGAAGATCTGAACATGCACTGAGTGTCCACAAAATTCATTCCAAAAGTATTGTCAAGTGACCAGAGACAATACCAACTTGAAATGAGCCAAGAACTGATTAATCAGACTAAAAATGATCCAGATTTGTTAAATTGGGTAATTATAGGTGACAAATCATGGGTATGATCCTGAAACAAAGTGCAGTCTTTCACCATGACCGAAAAAAGCATGGCAAAGCTGGTCGAAGGAGAAGACAATGTTGGTGATTTTTTTTCTATTCTACCAGTATTGTGTATCATGAATTTACCCTTGGAGGACAGACAATTAACCAGGAATACTACAAATGTGTCCTTGAGTGTTTGCATGAAAAGGTGCGGAAGAAAAGGCCTGCATTGTGGAAAAACAGGAGTTGGGTGCTACACAATGGCAATGCTCTGGCTCATTGTGACTTCTCCATCGTTGAATTTGTGACCAAAATCAAAATTCCTGTGCTTCCACAACCACCATATTCCCCTGATTTAGCCACTGCGGACTTCTAACTGTCCCCTAAACTGAAATTTTCACTGAAAGGGAAGCAATTTGACTTGATTGAAGACATCCAGGCAAATATGGAGGGCGTCCTTAACACACTTCAGGAAAAAAATTTTCCAGGAATGTCTCCAAAAGTGGAAACACCATTGGTGTTGGTGTATTCAGTCAGAGGGGGACTATTTTGAAAGAGGTGCATCACAGTAGCATGTAAGTACCACCACTGTACAATTACAAGCCTGTTCTTAAAACTTTCCAGTTACACCTCGTACATTCTTCCTGTGTTTGGGCTGCACACTTTGAGACTGAATCCCTTTTTGTGTTTTCCTGAGACACTCTAATCTAAAGAACTGCCCAGTCCACATCACACAGCGAACCCAAAACCCATCCACCCTATGGTGTAAGTTGAGAAATCTGCATCCTACATGGTCACAGAACTGTCTGAGCCTCTTGATTCAGACCTCCACTTGGCTCTGTACCAGAGGTGTACAATCAGTCCTGTCGACTATGCTGCAAATGGTGAGCTCTGCTTTCATCTCGCAAGCAAGACTAGCAGCCTGTACCACTTCTGTTAGCCACTAGAAATCAGAGAGAATCTCTCCCAATCCAAAGCGACACACATCATTGGTACTGACGTGAGCCACCACCTGCAGTTGGCTGCAACCTGTGCTCTTCATGGCATCTGGAAGGACCCATTTCACATCTGGAATGACTCCATGCAGGATGCATATGGGTCACATCAGCTTTCTTCCCTGTCTTGGCAGCCGTGTCCATAAGGGGCCTCATAAACCGCCTAACATCGGAGCTCCCAACTACCAATAACCACCCTCTGTGATTGCCCAGATCTTGCAGGCTTAGAGGTTCCTCTGAAGTAGGACAGGTGACTGCATCTAGCTGAGCAACAGTGTTGGCCACAGACAGCACCTGTAACCTGTTTGTCAGACTAACTGGGGAGGCCTTATGTGTGGTCCCCTGGGAAGTCTGATATTCATGATGATGATAATAACAAGAGAAGGTGAAACCCTGTACTAGCTCAAGAAACAACTATCTCAAATGGAAGCAATGTGGCAAGCAAGCATTTAATGTCCATATTTTATGGACAAATCATCATAAACAGTGTTATATACAGTTACTTCACAATACCCTACCATCCACGGTTCATGGTCTAGTGGCTAGTGTTGTTGCTTCTGGATCACAGGGTCCCAAGTTCAATTCCTGGCCAGGTTGGGGATTTTCCCATCTAGGGACTGGGTGTTTGTGTTGTCATCATCATCTCATCATCATTTTGGAAAGTGGTGAGATTGGAAATGGAAAGATTGGGAAGTTGTGTGGATGCTGATGACCATGATGTTGAGTGCCCCACAAACTAACATCATCATCACAATACCCTACAGACAGGTTTTGGACTGTACCTGGCACTTTGGCACCCAGTCTGGTATCAGAAACTAGTCAACCCAATTTTCCCGCTTGACAGTGAAAACTCAGTTTTGGAAATTTCAATTGTTGAGAATGGGATTTGAACATGGTATCGCCAGGTAAAGCACCATGACAAAAGCGTATTAGTTATGTGCAAATAAAAGACAGCTTAACATACCATTCTGCTCTGAGATAACACTTTATGACATCACCAGTTTCCAACTTGTGTGTTGTCATTTTGGCACTACAAGCAGACAGTGTTTGTCCCAGCAGGTCAATGGTAAAGTGGTAGAATACGGAACTAAAGGTCTCACATTCAGTCTCTGGTCACTCCTAGAATTTATATCTGTCCCTTATCAGTTCTTTCACCTTTGGCTATGTTTATTGGTATGGAAAATGCTGAGTTGCACTGTGGTTTGGAGCCCACATTAAACTGTAGGTCCCGCTATAACTGGTTGGGTAAATCAGTTCACAGGTTGGAGAAAGACAATGACATGTCACCGCTAACAGGACTATGCCTAATAAGGCATTTTAGTGCTCAGACAAATCATGAGATTGATGACCATTTTACTTTCTTATGCAGACAGTAAATTTGGGTGCAAATGCTTGTAGCAATTTTGCTAGTGGTTATAGTTTTGTAATTCCACAGCAAATGTTGTGCACCTAGTAATAGAATTACTACTGATTTTATAGAAAGTGCAGCTGTCTGCTACCATAACAGAACCATCATACAGTATATGGCTGCAGACAGAACACATTCAGAAATGGTGTTTGAAAAAACTATGAAGCTGTTGCATATCCAAAAGTGACACTAATGAGCTCAAATTTTAATAGCAACTTGGCTGAACAAAAATTGCAGATGACTGATTCTAGAGAGTATTCATGAGCCTTATTTATATAAATTGTCTAATTTTATCAGTTTGCAGATCACTGCTTTTTATTTTCAAATTAACAGTTTCAGTGCAATGTCATCCATCTTCACATCTGTTAATCAATGAAATAAATTACAGTTGGTTTCTAATCCATGTTTACAAAGCTTAACTAAGAAAACAAAACAAGTACAATACAAAAGTTGTGTAACATACCATATGTTGTATTTAAAGAGTAACTTCTTGTAAGGGAACTGTCAGTTCACTGTCATATTTGAAAAACACATCCACATGAAGCCAATTTATATTAAAATTTTAAAAGAAATTTAACTGGTGCAAACTGCAGCAGTAAAGAAAGAATGCCCTTATCCATATGAAATGGATTTAAACTGCGGTACTGAAATAATTCATAGATAAAAATGTTTTTAAGTATTAGATATAAAACAAACCTTTGCAAACAAATTAAAGTAAAAAAAGATGTAAAATAATTTGTGAATTGCAAATACCTCCTACAGCATTATAGAACGCCCTCTATATGGATTAAAATACCATACTGAAATGAAACTTCCTGACAGATTAAAATTGTGTGCCGGACTGAGACTCAAACTCAGGATTTTTGCCTTTTGCGGGCAAGTGCTCTAGCAACTGAGCTACCTAAGCATGACTAATGACCTGCCCTCACAGCTTTACTTTCACCAGTATCTCATTTCTTACCTTTCAAACTTTACAGAAGCTCTCCTGTGAAACTTGCAAAACTAGCACTCCTGGGAGAATGGAGTGCTAGTTCTGCAAATTTCTCAGGAGTGCTCCTGTAAAGTTTGGAAGGTAGGAGACGAGCTACTGGCAGAAGTAAAGCTGTGAGGACAGGTCATGAGTCATGCTTGGATAGCTCAGTTGGTAGAGCACTTGCCCAAAAAAGGCAAAGGTCCCAAGTTTGAGTCTCAGTCAGGCACACAGTTTCAATCTGTCAGGAAGTTTCATATCAGCGCACACTCCACTGCACAGTGAAAATTTCATTCTGGAAACATCCCCCAGGCTGTGGCAAAGGCATGTCTCCACAATATCCTTTCTTCCAGGAGAGCTTGTTTTGAAAGTTCCGCAGGAGAGCTCCTGTGAACTTTTGAAGGTAGAAGATGTACTGGCAGAAGTAAAGCTGTGAGGATGGGTCATGAGTAGTGCTTGGCTTAGTCAGTTGATAGAGCACTTGCCCGTGAAAGGCAAAGGTCCTGAGTTTGAGTCTTTGTCCAGCACACAGTTTTAATCTATCAGGAAGTTCCATATTAGTGCACACTCTGCTGCAGAGTGCAAATTTCAATCTGGAACTATACTGGAATAATAAATACATAAACATTCCAAAGAATTATAAACAAGACATTAATGAGGTTTTTGTAGCTTTATAAATATATTTTCATTACAAGAAAAAATTTAATATCTTCAAAAAATTGGTCTTTCTTTTCAAAAATCATATAGGGAGCCTAGTACATGCCATGCCGAAAGCAGTGCAATGTTCAGATTAACTCCGCCCTGTCAAGGTCGCAACCACCAGTGTGCTGCGGGCTGCCATTGCTGATGTTTGGTAGAGTGTCCTACCCATCCCATAGTAAGACTAAAACATGTCTTTAAAAATTTCACAGTATTAAGTTTCCTAGTAAGTATCATGGAATTTTTAAAGAAATTTTTTAGCCTTACTTTGTGATGGGCCAGGATGCTCTACCAAACATTGGCAACAATGATCCACAGCATACTGGCAGTGGCAGAGGAAACTTTAGGTTCGTCCTGTTTTCTGCCTGGCACATATGGGGCTCTATTTTTAAAAAGTTTGTTTATAAGTTTTTTTTCCCTTATAACAGCAATATATAATCCAGGAAATCCTAATTATTGTCTTGTGTACAATGCCGTGGAGTGTTCTATGTATTAATTATTCCAGTATTTTACTTTAATCTGTAGAGGACAGTCTGTAATGTTATAGGTGGTAGACACCAATGAAAAGTGTTTATTTTTTTTAAGTTTAATATGTTTGCAAAGCTAAAAGATCCTTACCAGTGTTTTATATATATTCCCTTGGAGCATTTTGATATATTAATTACTTCAGTATTAGGGCTTAAATCCATTTCATATAGATAGAGAGAACTTTTTGATCCTGCAGGTGTTTGTGGAAATTTCTTTTAATATTTTAATATAAACTGACAGCATGGAGGTATGTTTTTAGTATGTATCAATGAACTGACAGATCCTTTATGACAGGTTACTCTGTAACGAAAACATATGGTATGTATAACAACCTCTGAAACTAGTTTATGTTTTTTTAAATTGTATCTGTAAACACAGAATTAGAACCCAATTTTAATTTATTTTGTTGTTTGATAGATCTGAAGATTGGCAACATTGCTCAAAACTGGAGCTTTGGAAATAAAAAGCAGCAATTTCAAGTCTGAAAAAAATAGTTAATTTTTAATACATCAGGGTTAATGAAAACAGCCCCACAAACAAAAAATATGGAACTACATAATAAATTACTGACTGAGTAATGTGTGTTAAAAATTGTCTCAGTTAAAATAAAAACCATAAACAGTGTGCTACTCCAAGCAGAGATTTTAAAGTAGTTTATTTAGATATAATGCTAAGTTTCGATAATATAATTGTGCTTCTTAGGTTTAAATGAACCTTAATAACCAGTCAGGTGTACCGGGCTCAGTGTAAGAAATCTGGAAGAGGTCATAAATGACTGATATGAGGGAAAAAATACATTTTAAGTACATTTACAGTACATCTACTGAACTACTGGAAATTGCTACTTGCCTCTCCAAAAGAAAACGTAGAACTGCATAATAACTGGTCTTAAGAGGGATCTGCAGATACTAATAATTTGCAATGCAGCCATGGACCTAAGACAGTCTGCCTACTCACAAATCAGAATGCTGTTATTGCTGTGTTATGAAACTAAATTATACATTTTTAAATGTACTGTTTTCCACCCTCAATATACAGTATTATTTGCACATATATCAACTTGATAAAATTATAATTACAATGCTGCAGTGACAGACCCATAACTTGCTGCGTATGATGTTTTGCAATCTAACATGTTTCAGTAGTACCGTACGAAAGCTTTTGGGCCTAGACAAGCAGCAACTATTCCAAAATGGTTTGTGACAAGTTGTGGGGACCTCATTGTTCAAAAACCAATATCAGATTTCCTATTGTGCTTGATAGGCCCTTGTGGGTGTGCACTGAATTGTGCTGACATTGTTCATTGCAAGAAACAATAGAGGTGAAAGTTATGGCAACAGGTTTGTAATCTATTGCCTGAAAGCACTGCACATCATTTCACTATGATGATCCTGAGAATTCTTTGACTTTAATAACTGAAATAGAAGCTTACCCCAAGGAATAAAGATCATGTCTGCTGATGTTATGTGGGTAGTGCAACCATGTTTACCATCTGAAACTTTCAGAGTATCAAGCCTGTCATTCATTTCCACTCACATTGGCTTCATGTGGCTTTGATCAGTGAAATAAATGTGAGATGTTCCACTGTCTCATTCTTTTTCCTGCCAAAATATAATTACTCTCCATCAGCAATATCATCCCACTGTTCATTTTAAGATGCTCGAAGGTCATGTCTTGACATTTGTAACAGTAAATGAATTAGATTCCATTGGATACTGGCAATGCACACTGACCATTGAATATTCAAATGTAAAGGACAGCAGTCAGTTGCAGAATCTATAATTTACTACATATCTAGATTTTGACTGTGACATATTTATCATTAGCGCAATATCAGAGGAGGCACATAGGCATAACTATGTCACAGCATAAACATATGACAATTGACACTATGTTTATGATCTGACACAGTGAGTCTACATGACTCTTCTCATAATGCACCAGTGATGGGTATGTTACAGCTGAAATCTAGATCTGCAATAAGTTATTGATTCTGCAACTGTTTGCTGTCCACTTTCACATTTGAATTTATAACAGTGATCACCAATTAGAATTTATGGCTTCATATATGAAACTATGTTTTCTGCAGCCCTTTAGAATACATATTGAATATTGAGTGACATAAAATATGTTTAGCCTAGTTGGGTAGGCTGTCTACCTCTTTCTTATGACTGCATCACTTCCCTGATGATTTAAAAGATTTGGGCAAGTGTTGTGAGCTTGCAGCTCTCTTTTAAGGTATTATAAATTCATCACACTGACGTTCTTGCATGTTTTAGTAAGACATAGTGCTCTACTTTTCCCCTACTCATGAAGAATGTTACACTAATCAAATGAGGGTTGGCTATAAAGTTTTAATTATCATGTCAAAAAATGTAAATATTCATATTTAATTTTTTGTTTGTTTGTAGACACATGCCTGCAGTAGCAAAGTACACTGAAATTCTGATGATACTGTATCATAACACACCCCTAGAGGAGGAAAAAAAAATGGCGCGAGTTATTGATAAAAGATGAAATGGGTTGGACCATTTTGTTTTGACTCCTCTAGTGGCATGCTAAAAAAAAGAAGTTAATTTCATAACTTTAGTTTATGTTGTTATATTCAAAACTTCATGACTATCCCTAAAAAAGCTTTAAAACACCTGTGCAACAAAGTTAAAATCAACAGTAAATGTTCAACACACTGTCAGTAACACAAGGAACAGGTACAAACAGTGGACTGCCGCTACTGGCTCCAGTGTAACATGGTATACTGCCTTCTTAGCTTCAAAGGATTCCAGTGGTGCTGGCTGCGACTGTTAGACCCTGCTATGTTAATGCCTGATAGTTAACGCATATTTCCATTTTGCCTGTGGGAAATACCTTCAAGACTCATCTTTCAACCACCTTACAAATGATACCAGCTCTTGAAAATATAGTTTTAATGCTTCTGCTAATTGTACTCCGTATCCTGTAGCATCAGTAGACTGATGTTTTTGTCAGCATCCAACACAATATCTTGCTGAAAGTAATTAATTTGCTCATTTTAGTGCAGTAACCATAATATCAACACAGAAGACCACTACAGCTGTATTCTGAATTTTATTTTATCTTAAATCACAGCAGGTTACAGTGTGATGTTTATTATCAACTGACAGACACATTAATTTGCTTACATTGACTGTGAAGAAACAATCCATCATGTAATGTACTCAATCATACAACAGTGTCATGGAGTCACAAAAGTTACAGTCACACTTACCTATTTATCAAGAGTTAGCAAACAGACTGCATGTAACACAACTAGCAGTGTGCTGTGTCTGTGAAAATTATTACTGCATCTCAGCAGAAGAACACAGGTAAAAACTGGGATACAAATATGCCTCAACCTGTTTCTTAACAGTTAATGTTTGTAAATTTGTATGTGCATGCCACTTGATAACGGGCATCATTCCAAAACTGATCAGGGCTCAAAATAAAATAAAATTTGTAATCCAGCCCTGGTGGCTCTCTATCTTGTGTTATTTCTTTTCACTGCTACATTAATAAAACATTTGCCAGTCTGATATAATTAACTCCTCAGTACTGGATTTATTATCTTTCCAAATTAGTCACTTCACACACTCTCATCCTTGTCAGCTCAGGTTAGTGATTTCTACCATCCTCATATGATTCACCAAGCTCGGAGCACACTGTTCTCACATATTTTATTTCTTACAGCACCTGTACATCCAAAAACCAATCACAGGCTTCCTGAGTTCACTTTTCCAATGAATTATGTACAAGAAACTGCTTACCACATAGTCATTACAGCAGCAAATTAAACAAGAAAATGCAGAGTGAATCCTGCATTCTGAGACAAAAAACTGGAAAACAATAAAATTAGTGATTAGAATGTCAACAAATAATGGTAGCAGAGACATAATATGCACACAGGATGATTGGAAATCTGCAACACTTTGGGTTACCCCAATGAACATGTAAGTATTCAAAACACTTAAGAAGGTTATAAGACAACCATATACTCAGAGAGCAGCAGATTTATACAGAGACAAACTAGCTCTGGGGTACAAAATGATGAAAAATAAGCTGCCAAGAACAAAGTTGAAGTAAAAAGAAAACTGAGAAAATAGTTTGAAAATTAGTACTGCAAGACTGACATGGAATTATCCAAAGTATGGATGCAAAAACAAAGAGTGGTAATCAAAAGATAAGATTATGAGTTCTATAGAGATTGGTCAGCTTACGATAAATTAAAATGAATATTGTGGATCAAACTGCCTACTGTTGCCTGATTTACTGTTTGTGCTAATTCAAGCCACCGTTGCCTGAATGGTTCCCGCATTTATTTTGCTACATTCCTGAGTATTGTAAACAAATTATTTTATCTCAGGGTTCCATGTTTAAACAGATATTTCATCTTAGGCTCCTATGTTATGTTTACTATGAACTATTAATTACAATCTCATTTTCACAGAGGGTAATGCCTTCATAATTTGTGTCTGTCGTTCCAAACTCTTGTGAAGAGATGGCATAGACACTATATTAACCACTGAAGGCATAGCAAGTAAAATTCTGCTGTTTATGAAAGTAACATAGGATTCACAGCATACATTTGCTTTTAAAGTATCTGGCAGATTATGCTTTTGTGACTTCAGCAAAATATCACAAGAAAATGTTACTCAGTTATATAAATTGATCTGATATCATAACATTTTGCTGGAATATATTAAGTTTCAACTTTATCTCTGATAAGGATAGAAGGTGAAGTAATGAATTAAAATTTGTGCCAAGGCAGGGACTTGAACCCCTTTGTTTAACAGTCACAAAACTTTATACAGTTTAGTGTATACTTACAGAAGGATGTTACCATCAGGAGAAGCAAGATTGGCATTCTGTGTATCGGAATGTGGAATGTTAGATTCATTAATTGGGTAATTAGGTTAGAGAATTTAGAAAGGGAAATAGGTAGATTGAAGTTAGATATAGTGGAAACCAGTGAAGTGTGGTAACAAGAAGAACAGTACTTGTGGTCAGGTCAGTAAATTTGCATGCCAACCAGCTCTGCAGATGATGAACATATTTTAAGAATGTATGATGAGATAAAAGCAATTATTCAGATGGTTAAGGGAGACGATGATGGATGACAGGAATTCAGTACTAGGAAAAGGAAGAGGATGAAAAATAGTAGGAGAACATGTGTTGGAGAAAGGAATGAAAGAAGAAGCTGTCTGGTAGGATTTTGCATGGAGTGTAGGCTAATCATCACTAACATTTGGTTTAAGACTCACGAAAAAAGATTGTATATGTGGAAGATACCAGGAGACACTGGAAGGTTTCAGGCTGACTATGTGCCATCTGCCCATAAAGTTCCAAGACTGATTTTATTCCTGATGTATAAGTAATGTCAGTGGAGTAATAACAGTGGCACCTGGAATGAACAACTGTAAACAATGGATGTGCATTCAACCAGTCAGTTGTGAACAGGCACTGTTAAGTAGTGGACATAGTGTTGTGTCACAAATTACAATGGAGCACCATCTTAAATCAAGTGTCTGAGACATGCCCCAGAATGTTCTGAAGAAAAGAACAGTATATGCATAGTTTGTCCCACACTCTTTGACAAGTAAATAAAAAAAAAAAATAAAAAGACATGTGGACGCCTGCCACTATTTGATCGAAAGAAAAACTTGGATCATTCTTTTCTGCAAAAAATCGGCACAAGTGATGAGACTTGGAGTTAGCAACACAAACCTACCACAAAACGACGAAGTGCAGGAATTCACATGAAGGACAAATGCTTGAACAATGTAATCTACTTTCACACCAATGTGAAGTGTGAGCTGAACAGCAATCCAAAGTAGGAATTCTGACAGTTTTCGTACTCAAAGAGGAGGGTGGGGGGTGGGGTGGGTAGAGAGGGATAGAGTGTATAGAACATCTGAAGCATTGAAACACCATCTTAACTTTTCACCAATTTTTATTAACCCAGTCTTAAAGCCTTCTGAACCAATGGGGTGTAATATTACGGCAAAAATTCTGAAACAAGATTTTTAAACTGCAAGACGACAGGGGCAATTTATAGGTTATGAACTGCAGATTAAAACTTAAGAAATTTCAAAAAGGTAGGAAACTAAGGAGATGAGACATGGATATATGAAGGAATAGGATAATGTTGCAGGTTTCAAAGGAAGCACTAGGCAACAGAGGACTGAGATGAAGATGAGGAACACAATAGAAGACAAATGGGTAGCTTTTAAAAATGAACTAAGAAAGGTAGCAGTAGAATACAAAGGTAAAAAAGAATAGAAATCCCTGGATAATACAAGATATACTGAATTTAATTTATGAAAGGAGAAAATGTAAGAATGAAGCAGGTGAAAAGGAATGCAGGTATCAAAAAATGAGATTAGCAGAAATTGCAAAATGGCTGGAAAACAAATGAAAGGCTGTAGATGCATATAGAGGAAGTTAAAAAGACCTTTGGAGAAAAGAGCAGCAGCTGTGTAAATATCAAGAGATCAGACGAAAAGCCAATACCGAGCAATGAAGGGAAAGCTGAAAGGTGGAAGAAAATTTAGAGTAGGTATGGGCAACCTTTGGTGACCTGTGGGCCTGATCCACAAACTTATTTAAGCTCGTGGGCCATCTTGTCCCAGGACGCGACAGCAGCACTCCTAGTGCATGAAGTCAAAACTTTAACACTGGTGATGTTTATGTTTATGGGGTAATGCACCAACAGGAATGGCACTCTTTTCGTGATGTGGCATGCCAACAAATTATGCCTCAAAAAATGCATTTTTGAGAGTGTATTCATTTTATATTCACTGGGAAAACCATGAAATTGATACCACTGAGAAGAAAACAGAAAAGAGTAATACTGTGACATCTTATAAATCTAACATTGCAGGTGCTATGAACTCAGCAAAGAGCCAATAGGAGTAATTTGCTAGCAGAGTTTTTACAGAGCACAAAGGAAACTGACATTTGTACTTTTCAATTTAAAATCAAAAAACCTTTCAAACCAATACTGATTACCTAGGCTGCACTACAGATAAGGGGTGTGGCAACCAATGATGGTTAGTGTCCCCAGGGAAACATTCCACATGGGAAAAATATATCTAAAAACAAAGATGATGTGACTTACCAAACGAAAGCGCTGGCAGGTCGATAGACACACAAACAAACACAAACATACACACAAAATTCAAACTTTTGCAACCAACAGTTGCTTCATCAGGAAAGAGGGAAGGAGAGGGAAAGACGAAAGGATGTGGGTTCTAAGGGAGAGGGTAAGGAGTCATCTTAGGGGGAAAAAGGACAGGTATACACTCGCACACACACCCATATCCAACCACACATACACAGATACAAGCAGACAAGCAAATGTCGGGAGTATGTGGCTGAGGGACTGCGTCAGCTTTCAGACAACACCACATACAAAGTTTGCCAAGGTAATCCCATTCCTGATGTCCAGGCGGATCTTCAAGGAATCCTCAGAACCTTAGGCCCCCTACAAAACCTTTCACCTGACTCCATCAACCTCCTGACCCCACCGACACCCCGCACCCCTACCTTCTACCTTTTTCCTAAAATTCACAAACCCAATCATCCGGGCTGCCCCATTGTAGCTGGTTACCAAGCCCCCACAGAACGTATCTCTGCCTACATAGATCAAAACCTTCAACCCATTACATGCAGTCTCCCATCCTTCATCAAAGACACCAACCACTTTCTCGAACGCCTGGAATCCTTACCCAGTCTGTTACCCTCGGAAACCATCCTTGTGACCATTGATGCCACTTCCTTATACACAAATATTCCGCATGTCCAGGGCCTCGCTGCGATGGAACACTTCCTTTCACGCCGATCACCTGCCACCCTACCTAAAACCTCTTTCCTCATTACCTTAGCCAGCTTCATCCTGACCCACAACTTCTTCACTTTTGAAGGCCAGACATACCAACAATTAAAGGGAACAGCCATGGGTACCAGGATGGCCCCCTCGTATGCCAACCTATTCATGGGTCGATTAGAAGAAGCCTTCTTGGTTACCCAGGCCTACAAACCCAAAGTTTAGTACAGATTTATTGATGACATCTTCATGATCTGGACTCACAGTGAAGAAGAACTCCAGAATTTCCTCTCCAACCTCAACTGCTTTTGTCCCATCAGATTCACCCATCAGATTCACCTGGTCCTACTCTAAATCCCATGCCACTTTCCTTGATGTTGACCTCCATCTGTCCAATGGCCAGCTTCACACTTCTGTCCACATCAAACCCACCAACAAGCAACAGTACCTCCATTATGACAGCTGCCACCCATTACACATCAAACGGTCACTTCCCTACAGCCTAGGTCTTCATGGGAAACGAATCTGCTCCAGTCCGGAATCCCTGAACCATTACACCAACAACCTGAAAACAGCTTTCGCATCCCGCAACTACCCTCCCGACCCGGTACAGAAGCAAATAACCAGAGCCACTTCCTCATCCCTTCAAACCCAGAACCTCCCACAGAATAACCCCAAAAGTGCCCCACTTGTGACAGGATACTTTCCAGGACTGGATCAGACTCTGAATGTGGCTCTCCAGCAGGGATACGACTTCCTCAAATCCTGCCCTGAAATGAGATCCATCCTTCATGAAATCCTCCCCACTCCACCAAGAGTGTCTTGCCGCCGTCCACCTAACCTTCGTAACCTCTTAGTTCATCCCTATGAAATTCCCAAACCACCTTCCCTACCCTCTGGCTCCTACGCTTGTAACCGCCCCCGGTGTAAAACCTGTCCCATGCACCCTCCCACCACCACCTACCACAGTCCTGTAACCCGGAAGGTGTACACGATCAAAGGCAGAGCCACGTGTGAAAGCACCCACGTGCTTCACCAACTGACCTGCCTACACTGTGAAGCTTTCTATGTGGGAATGACCAGCAACAAACTGTCCATTCACATGAATGGACACAGGCAGACAGTGTTTGTTGGTAATGAGGATCACCCTGTGGCTAAACATGCCTTGGTGCACAGCCAGCACATCTTGGCACAGTGTTACACTGTCCGGGTTATCTGGATACTTCCCACTAACACCAGCCTGTCAGAACTCCGGAGATGGGAACTTGCCCTTCAGTATATCCTCTCTTCTCGTTATCCGCCAGGCCTCAACCTCCGCTAATTTCAAGTTGCCGCCACTCATACCTCACCTGTCTTTCAACAACATCTTTGCCTCTTTACTTCCGCCTCGACTGACATCTCTGCCCAAACTCTTTGCCTTTACAAATGTCTGCTTGGGTCTGTGTATGTGTTTCTCTTTGTTGTTTAAATGTGGGGTAAATAACACTGCACAAGGAGAGAGTAAGCAATGCTTTAACTGATCTGCATCATGAGCTCCAAACCTGGAGTGAACCGAGTGTCAGCAGAAATATCCAAAAACGCATCCTGGGCAGAGCACAATTCAAGTGACTCACTCCCACTCCCATGAATTTCCTCTGTGGACCAGATTGAAACTAACTGTTGGCTGGATTCGGCCACCCGTAATACAGAGGGTCTATATAAGAGAAATAAACTAGAAGACAATATTATATGAGGAGAGGAGAAAGTAGGTGAAGATGAGATGGCGGATAAGATCCCGTGAAAAGAATTTGACATAATACTGAAAGATATAAGTGAAAACAAGGCCCCTAGAATAGAAAACATTCCCTCAGTATTATTAAGAACCTTACGTGAAAGATTATGAGAAATGCGCTAAGATCTCGGGAAGAACGTGATAACGCCACTTTCAGAGAAGACAGGTGTTTACAGCTGTGAATATTACTGAATCATCAGTTTAATGAGTAATTGCTGCAAAATACTGACCTGAATTACTTACAGAAGAACAGAAAATCTGGTAGAAGCCAATCTCGGGAAAAATTAAATTGGGTTCAGGAGACATTACTGGCCCTAGAACTTAGAATATAGATTAAAAAAAGGCAAATCTATGTTTAGAGAAAGCTTTTGTAGTATTGACTACAATATACTCTTTGAAATTCTGGATAAGGGGTAAAATACAGGGAGTGAAAGGTAATTTACAACTGCACAGAAACTGGGCTGCAGTTATAGGAATTGAAGGTCATAAAAGAGAAGCAGTGGCTGAGAAAGGAGTGAGATTGGGCTGCAGCCCATTCCAAAAGTTATTCAATATGTACAATGAGTAAATGGTAAAGGAAACCAAGGAGAAATTGGAGCATGGAATTAAAATTTAGGGAGAACAATGTAAAAACATTGAGGTTTGCTGACAACATTGTAATTGTGTCAGAGGCAGTAAAGAAAGGATTTGGAAGTGCAGTTGAATGGGATGGACAGTGTCTTGAAAGGAGAATGTACAATGAACTTCAGCAAAAGTAAAACGAGGGTAATGGAATGTAGTCGAATTAAATCAGGTGATGCTGATTAAATTATGTTGGGAAATGAGACACTAAAAGTAGTAGATGGGTTTTGTATCTGGGCAGTAAAATAACTGATGATGGCTGAAGTAGAGAGAGACTGCAGACTGGAAACACCAAGAAATACTTTTTGGAAAAAAAGGAATTTGTTAACATCTAATATAAATTTCTTTGTTAACATCTAATATGAATTTAAGTGTTAAGGAGTCTTTTCTGAAAGTATTTGTCTAGAATGTCACCTTGCATGGAAGTGAAATGTGGATGATAATCAGTTCAGACAAGAAAAGAATAGAAGCTTTTGAAATGTGGTGCTACAAAAGATTGCTGAAGATTAGATGGATAGAATAACAGATACGAAGGTAGTGAAGGGAATTTGGAAAAAGAAATTTATGTCACAATGTGACTAAAAGAAGAGACTGAATGACAGGACACATTCTGAGGCATCAAGGAATTGTCAGTTTAGTAATAGAAGTAAGTGTGGCGTAAAAACTGTAGAGGGAGACCAAGGTTTGACTACAGTAAGCAGGTTCTAGTGGATGTAGATTGCTGCAGCTATGCAGGGGTGAAGAGGCCTGCACAGACTAGACTAGCATGGAGAGCTGCATCATAGCAATCTTAAGATTGAAGACTGCCACAACAGCAACAACAACAACAACAACACAAATTGCACACACATGTGAATGGGAGAAGTAATACTCTTACAAAAACTGTCATTAATGGATAAGATAATGTTGTAGCAGGTATTATCATCTATCATATGAATCTGTACAATTTACAATGTTGCTCAGCACCTTAAAACCTGTCTTGGATCTACAAAGACAAATGTATGTTTATAAATGTGATAAAAAGCAATAATGGCTTTTTGAAGAAGCTGTTTCTGAATGTAGTTAACATATGCAATTAATGTGTAATTGACACACAAAAATTCCAATTATTTCTTTCATTATAGTAGTTTTTGTAAAGTTCCATTATGAAGATGATTACTTTCATGTTTGATGACAATCTTTTCTCATTAAGCAAAATTTTCAGCTAGAGGATAGCTAGAAATTTGAGGATCTGACTGCTGGAGTTGTTCAGTGGTGAAAGATCACCTTCTCGTGTGCTGGTCTTAATAATCTTTTCAGTCAGTGCCTGTTTCAGAGAATCCAATAAAAAAGTGCAGTTAAGGCCAGTTGTAACTTTGCTTTTATCAGGATTACACACTGGGTATCCTCTCAAAAGCCAGTGGTCATCTTCTTCTCTCCTGTTAAAGTAGACATGCTGGTCACTGGTGAACTCTTGTTGCTCTTGTCCATGGTTTTGATCGTTGTTTGGGATCTGGAGAGTGAAACTAGATCAATGTTTCATTCAGCTAAATCTACACAAAAAGCGTTTTGGATTATTTCCAACAATGCCAGGTTCTGCACTGAAATGTTCTTCCATATAAGTGCTTGTCCAAAATTCAGCAGCAGTTGCAGCACTCAGTGCTTTCATAACTAGTGTCTCTCTTGAAAGTACAAGGTGTACAACTTTGCTTCCGCCATTTTTTCCCTAACATTTGAGGCTTTAATGAAACAAATTGGTTACACATGTATTCAAAGTATTTTCCACTGCTGGCCACTACTTTCTCCCATCTTTTGGGAAGTATACGAATCACACGTCAAAAAAATTGTTCGTCTTTTGAAGCGATCCACAAATCGATCCAATTTGTGACTTCTTCATGAGATCAGAAGTGTTGGCCAGCCAGGCCATAGTGATAGTAAGAGGGAGCAATGTCTGGAAAATACAGTGGGTGGGATAGGACTTTCCATTTTAATGTTTCCAAGTATGTTTTGACCTCTTTTGTGATGTTGGGTCGAGCGTTGTCGTGCTGCAGAATCACTTTATCGATCCTCTTGCAGTATTGTGGCCGTTTGTCTTTTAATGCTCTACTCAAATGCATTAATTGCATTCGATAATGAGCAACTGTGATTGTTTCACTTGGTTTCAACATCTCATACTACATGATGCTGAGCTGGTCTTACCAAATGCAGGGCATGATCTTAGAGCCGTGAATATTCGGTTTGGCCGTAGACGTGGAAGCATGGCCGCGATATCCCCATGACTTTTTGCATTTAGCATTATCATAATGAACCCATTTTCATGCTCAGTCACAATGCGATGAAGAAATCCCTTCCGTTTTTGCGTCTGAAGCAACTGTTCACAAACACACAAATGCTATTCAACGTCTCTTGGTTTCAGCTCACAAGGGACCCAAGTTCCTTCTTTCTGAATCGTGCCCATAGCCTTGAGATGGTTTGAAATGGCTTGCTGTGTCACTCCCACTAATTGTGTCAATTCTTCTTGAGTTTGATGCGAGTCTTCTCTCAGCAATGTCTGCAATTCTGCATCTTTGAAAACATTCTCTCTTCCACCACTATGCCGGTCTATGAAGTTAAAATCACTGTTCTTGGATTGTTGAAACCACTCATAACACTTTCTTTCATTAATAGCGTCCTTACCATGCATACTTGAGAGCATTCGATGAGACTCAGCCACTGTTTTCTACATATTGAAACAAAACAGTAACACCTCCCACAAATGATGAGAATTAGGATAGCAAACTGACATTTTCAATCAAGAACAACTTTATGTATAGACACAAATTGACTAATGTTTGAAAGAGGTTATGTTGACTGAGGTCCAAGTTAACTGCCTGACTTCTGTGATCTGTTTCTTTCGACCCCCACTTACCGCTGTCATCATCTATCGACAAATGGCAGAAGCAAAGTTGTACACCTTGTAGTATACTCATTCATGTGAGATATCTTCAATATCAGCTGTCTTGGCCATATTCATTTTGTAATCTTCCATTACCCTTATAACACACTTCAATTGTTTCCTGTGGAAAAACATGGTGCATGTAATATGAACTGCAAAGAAATTGCTTCAGGAAAATGCCAGGATAGTTCCTTTAAAAAGAACACATCAAATTTCCTTGCTCATACTGCATCTGAGCTCATTCTCCATGTTGTTGCTGCAGTGGATATTTTGAGTGTCATAAAACATTACCATCAAGTGCATTGTAAGGAATATTGCTGCTCATTTTTTTTTTTTTTTTTTTTTTTTTACAGACCATGTAAATCATTACTCTCGGTAGGTCTCCAGCACTTATCATGTTGACCTCAAAGCCCTTATTCTACAAAACCAGAAATGGTAGTTGCAGGGTGCCAAGTCAGAACTATAGGGGAACACAGAAGACTTCCCTGGCCAAATGTCCTAATTTTCTCCACAGTGATAACAGCAGTGTGAAGCCACACATAAACATGTTGTAGGAAACTCTTCTTCCCAGGATGTTTATTGTGCAGTGCATGATGAAGCATCAAAAGTGCCTGGATGTGACAGACAGCATTTATGGTCTGTTATGAACTGGAATTCAATCCTCTGCTCCCCCAAGATGCTGCCTTTAACTTTCTCAGCAAGACACATTGCCCTTGTTTTCTTTTTTATTTATTTAATCTTTTATGGCAAATCTGAATACAACCATTCCATATTGTACTTCTTACTTCAGGCCCATAACAATACCAGTTTTCATCATTTTCACAGTACTGGCCAAAATTTATTTCTTTTATTTCAAACTCTATGAAAAAGGTAGTGGTCGTTATCTTCAGTCAACGGACATATGACCCAATGGACACAAAATTTTCGATAACCCAAACACTGTACCTTTCCTTGCACTGAACTATGTCATAATGCAAGGTTGCTGTGATTTCATTCACAGTGACATATACATGTTATTTAATAAGATTGTCAACTCTTACCTGGTTGCCTGCTGTGGCGGCAGTTTGAGGGCGACCAGTATAAGGTTCATTTTGGTGCTCATGTTCCCATCTTTGAAATGTAGACACCATCTCCTAACACTGTTGGTGCCCGTGAACACATCTCCAGATCACACTGAAGTCTGATGTAACTTTCAGTAACAGATTTTTCCTCTTTAACAAGGAATTAAATGACGGTATATTGTTGAAACTGTACATTAGTCAACATAGCCTGCAGTTATGTGATACAAGTTAATGACACCACAATGTGTCAACACATAGCATAAAGTCTATAGATTATGATAAGCCAGTCGTCATTATAACATTGCTGGAACAGCAGTTTTAACAGTATGGCTCTCAAAAATTAATTAATTTTGAATTCATTGTTTTGTTCTGGTGTTACTATTTCTGTGTAGTTAACTTTCTTTTAACAATGATGAATGCATTACAGTAAGGAGGACTGCTAACAACAGAACAAGAATGTTAATGCTGAAGGTTGATGGTTATTTCCAACTACCATTGTTGATACAGAAGTAAACATTGTGTACTTACTTTGATGCGTGTTTACCAGATTAATTTTCTATTTTATGTTTTCTATGGTAGTTAGTTAAATGCAAATGTGTAGAAGGATAATTAAGTCTGTCCTTGACTGGCTGGAATGGCACACATGATCAAAGAAAAGGTCATTGTATCGTTTCTTTTGGAAACATTGTTATGTTACACAGGAGATTTTAACTTTACTACAGTGGTGTACTGCTGAAAGGAAGATCAGGCAAAAGAGACATTAAATTTTATTTATGATGGGAGGAGGTGGTCTATTTACTTCTTCTGAAATAGGAAAAATGCTATTCACTGCCCATAGATAAAAAATCTTTGAGAATGTTAAGGTGATTCTTTTGCAATAGAAAAAAATAGTTGCTAAATGGATGGGGCAGTACACTACATGCAATGTAAAGTGATCACTGACTGGTTCAAAAAAGAAAAAAACAAAGCTAACAGAACACTGCTGTTACGTAAAATAATACACATGGTAAAACAAGTACCTGGACCAGAAGGAAACAGTAATCTAAACATAGCAAAGTAACAACTCAGACCAACAAATGGTTAAACTCTTTCAGTAATTCCCCAGAAACATGATGATAATCAATAATTGTGGGGTATCAGATTTATATATTGAGTCAAAAGTTAGAAGTCAATAACTCTGATAGTGATGAACAATCAGGAAACAGAGGCACTGAGCTGGCACTAAATGTCACAGTTCAGCCAACTGGAGTAAAATTAAATCAAGATAAGTGTCCAGAAAAGATGAGAAATTACATATGGGTACTCTATATTTGCTGCACAACAATCTGTTTCATTATGTTGTTGCATGTTGAACTGGACACTCTAATTTACAGATAACCTCTTTTCACAAATAACATGATAAATTTTTTATGCCTGTAAGGTGAATAGAGGATTCTCTACTTCAGCACTGTATACTTGAGCTGCTCTCTTAACTGACAGCTTTCCTGACAGTAAAAAACTAAACTTTCCTTTCTGTTAGCATTCACAGTTTGGTAGGGCTCTGTTGAAAAGTGTCCATGTGATAATATCAGGGTGGAAAACGTGTTGTTTCACCAGGTAGTATGATGTATACTGACACAAGCTTCTGTTGGGAGATAAGTGCGTGATGTCGAACCAACCAGCACTCTGATGATGTCCCATTCAGCTATTACTTACAGTTACAGCCTCCCTTTTTGCTCTTTTCCTCCAACTGTGCGCAACTCATTAGTAACATTCAATGACCAGAAAAGGTGAAGGATATCTCAAATAGAATCTTACACTGATTAAATGACATCTTTCCCTGAGTGTGAAATGTATACATCTCAGTGGACATATACAAATGTATTTCTAAAGTAAGTACTTTTTTTTATTTGACTAACACAAGTGCATCATTGAAAAACAATTTTATTATTATTACATGAAAGCTTTGTTATTTATTCATTTCAACAAAATTTTCACCAATGTCAAGATACTGGTACTTATCATGAATAACCAAATTCTGAACTCTATTCTTATGAAAATTTGCCACTTGATTTGCCAACCACTGCTGAAGATGTGAATGAATGATCACTTTGAGATTGTTGTTGTGGCACTTTCTGCCTATATATCTCTTTAAGTGCAGGAGTAAGTGGTAATTACTGGGAGCTAGATGAGAGCTATATGAAGGTGATAAAGTTGTTGCCAGCAGATGTGAGTCAATGAAATCTTGTGTTTGTTGAGTCATTTGTGGACAGGCATTGTTATGAAGTAAAAAAAATTGAGTTTGGTTTTATTTTAGACTGCCTGATACAGGTTTGTTATGGGTCACACAATGTCACAGAAATGACTGTGTTACTCTGAGACCAAAAAATCTACAAGCAGCATCCTATATCGGCCATGGTAGCATGAGTCACCAATGTTTCATTTTCAGTGCCAGTTTAGTTTAAAAACTTCATCCTCTACATTCCTATACTGCTTAGGGAAGGTGAGAGCACTGCCTACTGAACTGGTTTCGTACACCATGGTCAGCATTCTTGGTGCATAGAACTAGCAAAACATACAGTAGTATAAACACCCTGAAAGAATTTAGTGGGAAATTTGAGGAATATACCACATAAGGGTGAAACCACAAACTACTTATCTTCTTGAACTTTTGGGTCAACGTGAGAACTGGTGATGATACATGTTCACCCATGTCGCACTTCACGATGAACATTAGAATGCTCTTCATCATGAACATGAGAATGCATATTTCACACTCAGCAGGCTTTTCAGTTACTTGGGACACTTTAAATAAGCATGAAAGTGTAATTAAGGATGAATGATTTCATTATGGTGCATTTGGGTAGGCATTAGATGCAGATACTGAACTCATAGGCATGGGCTGCTAACAACAGTGCTGTAGCAGCTATATTTAAAAGCGGTACTTTTTTAAAAATTTGTTGTATTCTGAGGAAGACAATTCTTTGAAGATCCAGACTCATTTTGTAGTTATTATTGGATGAGGGCAAATCAGAAAGTAAGTTACACTTCCAAGTTATAGCCATTTATTAAACCACATACACATAGGCAACATGGCTGTGACAACATACAATGTAAGTTCCCTTTTCCACATAGTCCGCCGCAAGAAACTGTAAACGTTTCTTGGAATGGGTAACCAACTTCTTGATACCAGATGCATAGAAACCACTTTTATCACTATGTGTTAATGTTTTGCGGGTTGAGTGCTGTGTTGCATTATTGCATTATCATGTAACAAAATCATACTAGTGTTCAGTTTTCTACACCGCTTTTCTTTAATTGCCTTATGCAACTGGTGCAACATTTGACAATATGAAGCAGAGTTGACTGTCATGGCGTCTGGCATAAATTTCAAATGCACTACGCTCTCCATTTCAAAGAAGACTGTTGCCATCACTTTTTCTGCTGAAGGTTGGATCTTGAACTTCTTTTTTATGGTGATGTGGTGTGCACTTATTCCATGAATGTTCTCTTTGTTTCGGTGGTGAAGTTGTGGACCCACATTTCATCCCCTGCAATGATTCACAGCAGAAACTCATAGCCCTCCACAGAATACTACTCCAAAAATGTCAGTAACAATTGGAAAACTTATCCCTTGTAAACATCTCTGAGCAGCTGTGGGACCCATCATAGCATGCACTTTACAACATCCAAAGTGCTGGTGAACAATGGAGAACACACTGCCATATGAAATGTTGAGCTTGCTGGCAATTTTCTGCAATGTTATGCATTGATCCTCTCTAATGATCACATCCACACAGTCGAAATTTGCAATGGTATTGGACATTATTAATCTGCCTTCACAAGATTTGTCAGTGAGATCCATGTATCTGGCATGAAATTGCTTACACCGCTTTGCAATACCTGGACAAGAAATTGCATGCTCACCATATACAGCAGTGATTTCATGATGAATTTCCATGCAATGTAGCCATTTAGCCCACAGAAATCTGATTGTGGCATGAAATTCCATCTTGGGGGAACATTAAGTTGACATGCCATTGAGCCTAGCCAATTCTACACACACAACATGACAGGATAGCACACCAGATGTGTCAGCAGTTACTGTAGCCTGCTGCAACATTGGCTATGGTCACGACACACAGCATGCTCTCATGGCGAGTGAGTGGAACTTACTTTTTGTTTTGTACTTGTATTAGATCTGTGTGTGTGTGTGTTTTTTTTTAAATTGCAATACATGTATCAAACACACCTGTGAATGTTCATCCAATAATTTCACTACAGTGAGGATAGTTGTTTGCATCACAAACAGTATTTGTCATTGATTCCTGAAGACTTAAGTTATTCACAACAGATTTTAGTATGAAAATGGACCTGCCAGATACATTTGTAAGTGGAATAACCTTAAATTTTCTCATTAAAATAGCCGCCTAACTGTTTATTGCAATAAATCACACCAAAAGAGTGAAAAGGGAAAATAATGTTTCATTAGCTTTTTTTTTTAGTTTCAGTCTGGGTTCAACACTTTCCTTCCCTAGTATACCTGAATTATCTGTTATGTTGTCTTCAATTTTTTTTATCAAGAAACAGCTCAAAGATAGAACCTCCAGTTTCAAGTGTTGAAGTATTATGCTACATGTATACAATTATATTTTTATAGAAAACAAGCTATAACAGTATTTATTACAAAGTTTTTTTCAAGCAACATTGTTGCAATTGCAATAGTTTAAAACTACATTACATTGTTAAAAACTGTCCAAGGATCTTCAGTCCTCTTCTGAAGCTTGCCACTACTCTTGCCAATGTACTTTGCAACACCAGCCATTGAGCATAAAAAAAGTTGCTGACTACCTGGAACATTTCATTAAATATGTCTGTGGCAGCTTTCACATGAAACTACATCACATTGAGCATTACCATCTAAGAGTATTGGGTTGATTTTACACTGATCAGCCAGAATATTATGACCACCTACCTAATAGCTGGTACGTTCACCTTTGGCATGGATAACAGCAGCAATGCGTCATCACATTGTGCCTTTGATAGGTCACTGGAGGGAGTAGGCACCACATCTGTACACACAAGACACATAATTCCTGCAAATTCTGGGGAGGGGAGTGATGAGGTCTGATGTCACGTTCAGTCATATCCCAGATGTGCTCCATCAGGTTCAGATCTGGTGAGTTGGTGGGGCCAGCACATGATGTGAACTAGCCACTTTGTTCCTCGAACAACTCCATCACACTCCTGGCCTTGTGACACATCTTGTTGAAAAATGCTACTGCCATCAGGAAATACGATCGTCGTGAAGGGTTGCACACGGTCTGCAATCAGTGTCCATTGCTCCTTGGCTGTCATGGTGCCTTGCATGAGCTCCACTGGACCCATGGATGTCCACATGAATGTACCCCACAGCATCATGAAGCTGCCACCACCTTGTCTCTGTTCCGCTGTACAGGCGTCAAGGAGCTGTTCCCGTGGAAGACAACAGATTTGCGCCCTCACATCAGCATGATGAAGAAGGTATCAGGATTCATCAGACCACGCAGCGATATGTCACTGTGCCAGTTCCCAGTGATGATGGCCATGTGCCGATTTCAGTCATAGTTACCAATGTCATGGTGTTATCATTGGCACATGAATGGGTCGCCAGCTGTGGAGGCCCATCATTAGGAGTGGTCGGTGCACTGTATGTTCAGACACACTTATACTTTGCCCAGCCTTAAAAATCTGAAGTTGGTTCTGCCACAGTTTGCTGCTTGTCCTGTTTTACCCGTCTACCCAGCCTACAACATCAGACATCTGTAACAAGGGGTGGTCAGCCAACCCCACGACATCTGGACGTGGTTTCACCACGTGTTGAAGACACTCACCACAGCACTCTTTGAATAGCTGACAAGCTGTGCAATTTCCAAAATGCTTGTGCCAAATTTTCGTGAAATCACAATCGGTCCTTGGTCAAACCCAGATAAATCACGTGCCTTCCCCCTTCTAAACATGGACAGCACACTCACTGATACTACATGCACCATGTATGTTTCTGACTAGCAGTTATTCCTTGCCAGGTGATGCTGCTATCACCTGGACAGGTTTATATTGATTGTATGTTGGTGGTCATAATGTTCTGGCTGATCAGTGTACATTGGTTAACAAGCTTTAACTGAATTTTTCAGAGCATAAATTATGTATCTCCTTGTTTAGTTCATTAAACTTCATCATCTGCCAAAAAACCTAATAATACAACATGTTTTTCTCAGTTTTTCTGTTTAGCAAGATGTATAATTCAGTTATGACCTGTATTTGATTTCACTGTGATCCATATGTTGCAGACCATTTTAGTTTTCCAGAATACTGGGGAAAAATGTTCTGTAATTTTTGTTAAAATGGAAAAAGAAAGGAATGTGAAGATGAGAAAAGAAATAACTCTGAACCACTTTTCTCTTGTAGCAGTCATAATCAGCTAGAACATGTTGTCTACTGTTGGAATGAGGCACGTAATGTCTTCTGAAATCTACATACAGATGCTGAAGGTACAAAGAGATCAGTCAGGTGTATCCACATATATTCAATGCAGAATGCACTTGTTTACCTAAAGTAAAACAAGAGCTATCATTCTGCAAATACATGGAACACATATTGGTACAACATGCAAAAAATGTGCTATGCTACAAACTGATTACTGACTGGTCACCTAATCAGGGGAGGAAATATTATGGCCATGGCTTCCTATCTGTCAATTTACATTATCACACTTTGACACAACTTTAAGGCAATAATATTTAGAAGGAAAGATACCACTCAACAAAAAATTAGTATTAACATTGTGATATTTCCTTCATGAACCATGGGCTTTGCCAAGATGGGATGGATTTTTTTTAGATTAGATGCCTCAATCCTATACATAGTCATACTGTAGGTATATCACAGTGGTACGTGTGGAGAGGTCTATGTAATACATGGTCTCCGAAAGGGAGCAACAGCCTTTTCAGTAATTGTATGGGCAACATCTGCGTGGTTGACTATCTGGCATAGTAATTAAAAAAAAAAAGTATTGAACACACTGACGATGCCAATTGTATGGAAAACATACTGAAAGGCAAATAAAGATTCTATTCTATTCTATTAATTTAGCCACCATGGCTTGCTATGTTTGTAATGCGAATGGTTAAAAGCAATGGGGTAACAAGAGTTGCTACATCTTACAGGACATGCAGCTCTATTTAATGGCTTAATAATGAAGGCATCCTCTTGGGTAAAATATATCACAGGTAAAATGGTTCCCTATTCAGATTTCCAGCAGAGGACTACTGCAGAGGATGCTGTCAACAGAAAAAAGATCTGGCATTCTGCAGGTCAGAATGGGGAAAGTAGGTCAGAGAACTTGAAGAAAGAAGTGGATAAGTTGAAGTTATGTATAGCAGTAATTAGTGAAGTGTGATAGTAAGAAGAACAGGATTCCTGATTAGCAGAGTGCAAGGTTATCAACACAAAATCAAGTATGGATGATGCAGCAGAAGGTCTAATAATGAATAAGAAAATAAGAATGTGGTGAGCTATTATAAAAAGCACAGTGAATGCATTATAATAGCAAAGAGAGACAAAACCAACACTCAACAGCAATCCATGCCATCTAGCTCTACATATGAAGAAGAGACTGAAAAATATTATGATGAGCTATGAGTATTGTAAAATGGCTGAGAGAACCACACAATTAATATGACCCTGCTAACAAGAATATCTGAACTTTATGTCTACTCATAAACTGAATGCAACAGGACAGTCACTGAGACTTGAATACACACAATGTGGTTTCAGCCCACCAATAGTCACTGACCTAATGCTGGGAGAGTCCTTACAAGGGTGATGTCGGTGTGGCCATATCAATGGAGAGTGGTAGGGCTTGAGGATCTTGCAGGAGAGATGTCTCAATGAGGGTCAGAAGTAGAAATGGCTGGTGCAAATAATGCAGAGAGATGGTCTTTGTCAGATGGGCCACAGACATGGCTGGTGTTATTTGGGAGCAGTGGTGAGTTCCACACTAACAGGCTGCAGGTGCAACTGATGTCAGGCTCAGTATGGAGAAACTCAGTCAAGATGTGGTGTCAAGACTCCAACAAGACTCAAACACTCTAATACTTGGTTCAAGAATTGTGAAAGGAAGTTGTACATGTGAAAGGGACCTGCAGATATCAGAGTGTTTCTGATGGAATACATAATCGTAACACAGAGAATTCAAAACCAGACTTTAAATTAAGGAGATGCAACCTGAATAAATTGAAAGAACTGATAATGCTAAGAACTGTATTTGTGTGACAGGAGCTCTGATTATGGGACCATGGAAGGTCGGTCCTTGGATGGTATGTAAGCTGCCCAGTAAAAGAATATTTCCACAGTAATCAGTGAGCAAGTGATCTGCAAAAGAATAATCGGCACTTGTGATGGCAGCGCTAATTGCGCTTGCTCCCACACCTCTAGATGTGAAGCTGGCACCACGTGTTACCAGGGCAGCTGTGGGAGATGTGATTGACAACAAACATAGTATGCTTACATTGTGGTCACATTGTTCACCCTCAGCTCCTGTGGTTGTGTCGCCTTTGGCCTGGAGAGGCAGAAGCCCACAATGCACATCTGTGTTGAAATTTCCTGGCAGATTAAAACTGTGTGCCGGACCGAGACTCGAACTCAGTACCTTTGCCTTTCGTGGGCAAGTGCTCTACCATCTGAGCTACCCAAGCACGACTCACAACCAGTCCTCACAGCTTTAATTCCACCAGTACCTCATCTCCTACCTCCTAGGACCGGTCGCGAGTCATGCTTCGGTAGCTCAGATTGTAGAGCATTGCCCATGAAAGGCAAAGGTACCGAGTTCGAGTCTCGGTTTGGCACACAGTTTTAATCTGCCAGGAAGTTTCATATCAGCACTCCCTCTGCTGCAGAGTGGAAATTTCATTCTGGAAACATCCCCCAGGCTGTGGTTAAGCCATGTCTGTGCAATATCCTTTCTTCCAGGAGTGCTAGTTCTGCAAGGTATGCAAGAGAGCTTCTGTGAAATTTGGAAGGTAGGAGATGAGGTACTGGTGGAATTAAAGCTGTGAGGTCCGGTCATGAGTTGTGCTTGGGTAGCTCAGTTTGTAGAGCACTTGCCCACGAAAGGCAGAGGTACCGAGTTTGAGTCTCAGTCCGGCACACAGTTTTAATCTGCCAGGAAGTTTCATATCAGCACTCACTCTGCTGCAGAGTGAAAATTTCATTCACATCTATGTTGCATAATGTTGAATCTGAAGGAGATACTTTGAAATAAATTATTCAGATATTACGAAGGACGATAATGAAATGTTGGTGCAGAACTGGAATTCAATAGCAGAAAAAGGAAAAGCTGTAGAGAATATAGAATGGGGGAGAGGATTGAAAGGTGAAGCTGCCTGGTAGAATTTTGCACTGAGTACAATTTAATCATAGCTGATACTTGGTGTAAGAATCATGAAAGAAGGTTTTATATCTGTAAGAGACCTGGAGACACCAGAGGGTTTCAGATGGATTATGTAATGTTAAGGCAGAGAATTCAAAAGTGGACTTTAAATTGAGGAGAAGCAACCTGAATAAATTGAAAGGAAACAGGGGAAAAAATACCATATGAACAGATAGCTGTGAGAGATGGGATAATGAAGGCAGCAGAGGATCAAATAATCAAAAAACAAGGCCCAGTAGAAATTCTTAGATAACACATGGGATATTGAATTTAACTGACATGGATATCGAATTAAACTGACATAAGGCAAAAAAACAAAAGAAACAAGGCAGACACAAGGGAATAACACCAGTTAACAGGACTGATGAAAAGTGCAAAATGGCAAATCAAGATAGTTAGACAACAAATGCAAAGCTGTAGAAGTATGCATGACAGTGGAAAATAAGCTGTCATGCATAAGAAAATTAAAGGAACATTTGCAGGAAACGGAGCAGAAGAATACGAAAATTAAAGGCTTAAATGTCAGCCAGTATTTAGCAAAGCAGGATATGCAGAAAGGTGGAAGGCATATATTGAAGGGCTTTAGAAGGGAAACAAATTTTGAGGCAATATTATGGGCAGGGAAGAGGAAGTAGATGAAGATTTCAATGATGTATGAGTCTGTGAGATGAATTTGACACATCACTGAAAAACTTAATTCAAAAGAAGGCACTATTAGTAGATGACATTCCTTCACAATTATTGATATCCTTGGGAGAATATACAATGATAAAACCACTTCAAAAAGGATTTGCTAAATCCAAAGAAGGTAGGTGATAACAGGGGTGAATATTACAAAAACATTAATTTTATAAGTCACAGTTGCATAATAGTGACAATAATTATTACATAAGCATGGAAAGACTGATAAAAGCCTAACCTGGTAATGATCATTTTAGGTTCTGGACAAATGCAGAAACACAAGAGATGATACTAATTCTATGCCTTATCTTAGAAGACAGACTGAAGAAAGGCAAATCTATACTTTTAGCGTTTGTTGATTTAGAGAAAGCCTACAATGTTTACTGGAAAACACTCTTTGAAATTCTGAAGCTAGCAGAAATAAAACACATGCAGTTGGAGATTATCCACAATTTGCACAGAATTCAGACAATAGTTACAGGAATCAAAGAGCACAAATGGGAATCAGTTGTTGGGAAGGAAGTGAGATAGTTGAATCATACAATGTAATGCTGGAAGGAATAGATTAGGAAATGAGACCCTAAAAGCAGTGTCCAAATTTGCAATTTAAGCACCAAACTAGCTGACAAGTAAAGATGTTATAAAATGCAGACTGACAATAGCAAGAAAAGAATTTTTGAAAAAGATAAATTTGTAACAGTGAATATAAATTAAAGTGTATGGAAATCTTTTCTGAATGAGTTTTTGTGGAAGTGAAGCATTTATGATAAACCATCCAGGCAAAATGAAATGTGATGCTACAGAGGAATGCTGAAAGTTAAGAAGTGGTACTGAATCAAATCAGGGAGAAAATAAATTTTTTCATATTCTCATGTTATTGGCTGAGAGCACATTAGTTTTCACTGTTAAGCCAGGCAATGTCCAATGTAGACTAGCATGAAGGGATGCATCTTTAGATTGAAAATCACAACAACACAATTAGAACTCTTACCAGAGCAGCTTAATCATGCATGCTGTCTGAGTTGAGAACTGGTCCCAGAGGCTCCTCAGTGACATCACCGCGTGCAACATCTGATGCATTGAAGTACTCACGCTGCAAGTCCACAGCACGTACCGGTCGTGACGAGTAGAGTCGCACCAGCTCTCCGTCACTCCAACCCCATGTCTGCATCCAAAGCAAAAATGCTGATGAATTCTCAAATGTCAACAGATAAGTGAATACATCAGTATGCCTATGTTTGCCTGTTCACAGGGCTATTCTCGAAGATCTATTATAATTATAATCCAGTATTATTACAGACATGCACACAGTTACAAAAAATATTTAGTACTTAAAAGAAGAGGGTGAAATGAAATTAAATTTCATGCATTGATAGGTTATATGATTTTGTATCAGTCTTTACAAAATCAGGTTGAATGGGCTACAAAACTGGCAGTATGAGCACAGTGTTCATCCCTTTTCAGTTAGATGGCTCTGAGCACTATGCGACTTAACTTCTGAGGTCATCAGTCGCCTAGAACTTAGAACTAATTAAACCTAACTAACCTAAGGACATCACACACATCCATGCCCGAGGCAGGATTCGAACCTGCGACCGTATCTGTCCCGCGGTTCCGGACTGAGCGCCTAGAACCGCTAGACCACCGCGGCCGGCTTTTCAGTTAGATGTTACACCCATTTAAGCCTGAATACATGTTCTGATTCAGATGGGAAAGGTATCGTACCCACTTTGTACCCTCTCTTGCAATAATTCGACTCACAAGTGTTGTGACTGGTCCTTGATATCCTGGATATTTTCACTGGGTTTGAGTTGACATCTGAGCTGGTCCCACATAAGTTCTATTGGGGACAGACTTGGATATCTTGCTGGACAAGGAATTACATTGTCATTGTACAGATAATTCACTGAGACATGTGCCATGTGAAAACAATGTTGTTCTATTGAATAATGGTACCAAGACACTGTCTCGTGAGATCACCTGAAACAAATAATACAATACAAAACATTTTTTTTGCACTCATACACAATATCCTATATATAGAAATGACGCCTCTGCATATGATGTAAAAAGAGTAACCTCCACACAACATAAAATCAATTACCAGCATGCTTGCTCATTTACAGATGAAGGTACAGAAAACTTTGCACCTCTTACATTAATGGGAAAAATCCCAAATTTAATTTGGCTAAAATTCTGTACCCTCATACATGCCACCCTATAAAACGAGAGTAATCATCTTACTATTTCCTAAATAATCTAATTATTAAACATTGCCATGCAATAAAAATCAGTTTTCATTCATATACACCCGTTACTTGAACATTAAGTGTATGTTCCTTTCATTTTCACTAACTAATTATTCTTCTACTCAAAAATTTGTACCATTCTTTCTTCAGCACTTTAAAAGCATCAGGTAAGTATAGACATTTTTGTATTATTATTCACCATTATTATTATTCTTTCATAGTGAAATAATATGGATTTCACTAACCTGATCTTACAGCCTTTAGTGAAGGCATGAAAGGAATGAACTCCATTATCTGTACTAAGTTAAGCTAACCTGCCCTTCACCCACACAAAAAAAAGAAAAAAATACACAAACCACTTGTCTCATTCAGCAAATTCAGAACTATGCTAATTCATTTTGCACAAAACCCATACCAATTAGTATTACCAACCTCTATAGAACTGAGTAAATCACTACCAGATGTTATCATTTAATCAAATTAAACCTCCAAACCCTCTTATAAAAACACTAAATTATATTTCACAAAATTTTCATCCTGTACTTGTCATTGGATGGGCACAATCATTAATTCATAGTAGCATTCTTAAACTAAAAACTTCTTATACTTAAATTATGGCATGTTTCCCACAATGGGAGCCTCCTAGAGGATATATTGATAATATATCTATTGGACTCTCCTATCTGAGCCAAATTCCAGGTAGAAAATTGGTGCTTCCCTTTAACAGGAGAAAAATATTGTTCCGATACACAGAGGACAAAGGGTGTAAAGGGCACAGCAATTACTAATAAATTGGTACCTCTCTACAGTAAGGAAAGAAAAGGTATTTCCTTGTATAGGGGACAAAGGATACTAAGATCATGGTAATTCTTAGTAAACTCTCCAAGAGACCCCACTCATTCACAATACTGCAATGTACATCACATAGGTGCCCATCCCTTAAAGTGTAAAAGGAAGTGGTTTCAAGATCACAATATTAATTAATGCTACAAGACTTTATGAGTCTTTATTTTATATTATCACAATACATCACAATAGAAGGTGCCTAGCTAGGGCAAAAAGGGTCCTTAGACCACACCAAATTTCTATCCACACTGCATATACAGTTCAACATGTACAAAAAAATCTCTTCCATTTCACTTATTGCTAATTAGCCTCCTTATTCTTGACTGTATAATCAGCCAATCAACCTTTTTTGTTCTACAGCAATCCCCCTCAGTTAATAGATAAAACGTAAGTGGTTATTTAAAAGACTTTCTCAAAATACCCTCTTCAATCATCCTATACCCAAAATATTCCCCCTAAGTGACCAACTATAGTTTGAAGATCTTGAAGATACTTTAGTACCCTATGTTTTAAAAAGGTTTATCTAGTCCTTATGCATAAAATCCCCAGCTACAAAACATTGTCCATCTTATGTATTAAACATTCTTTTGACTTTCCCAGTAGTGGTAATCATGGCACCGTGCCCATGCAATCCGCCACTGCAGCATTTGTATACAGTGCCAGAAATGGCTTAGCAAAGCAAGTGCGCTACCACCACCTGCAGCAAATACAAACACATCGGGCTGCTGCCAATAGGGCCTCATCCACTTGCTATACACTGCACACAACATTCTTCCATGCTGGTGTGCTTTGCATTCAGCTGTTAGTGATACAACTCCATACTTGGAAAGTTACTACTTATGTTAATGTTTCTCTAAACTTGTCATTAGTCATCGTGCAGTCAGCTGCTGTAATTTTAGTGTATGGGTTATCAGTAAAGACTGTTGAAAAAACAGTTCTGGTAATGAGGTAGTTCCCGATTCATTTCGTGAGAGCCGGGTTCGATTCCCGGCGGGGTCAGGGATTTTCACCTGCCTCGAGATGACTGGGTGTTTGTGTTGTCCTCATCATTTCATCATCATCCAGGAAAGTGGCGAAATTGGACTAAGCAAAGATTGGGTAATTGTAAGGGCGCTGATAACCACGTAGTTGAGCGCCCCACAAACCAAACATCATCATCATCATCATCATCATCATCATTTCGTGAGAGAAATTGATCTGGCATTTTTTCAACTGCTACAACAACAGAAACAGCAATAACAACAGCACCAGCTTGAGCAACAACAGCAGCAGTCAGGCTTGTTTTGTCAATTATTTACAAATTCACTGGGAGCACCAGCCCCTCAACCACTGCCACCTATGTGCCCACCCTCCCAATCCCCCCTCCCACCTCTTCCACCTTCCAAGAAGCAAAGGAAGATTGGGACACACATGTGTGGCCCATATAGCAGCATTACACAGCATCTGAGGTAGAGATTCCATCATTCATCATTGCAAAAGGCTGTCTTCTTGTCATGGACTGCACGTGAAATATTTCATTTGGTTCGAAAATTTGCCTCACTGAAAGACTTATCAGTATTGTCATTTTCTAAAATGTGCACTTCCTTAGTGCTTATTATTTTAAGCAAACCCACTTGTTGATTTCCTGTTTGGAGCTTCATCAGTGGCAAAAGAAACTCGGACAATCCTACCAAGCATGGGTTGCCAACCTCCACAAACTAAGTACGAAGCATAAATTTGTGTGTGATCGCTGCCAACACTCCTATGCCGATTCTCTGTTTTGCATCATTATCATTCATTCCATCCCGGGCAGAGAGGTTGGTCAGTGTGTTGCATTTAGAAGCTCCAACAGTTGAGGAGGTTTTGACTAATTCTACACTACTGGCCATTAAAATTGCTACACCACGAAGATGACGTGCTACAGACACGAAATTTAACCCACAGGAAGAAGATGCTGTGGTATGCAAATGATTAGCTTTTCAGAGCATTCACACAAGGTTGGCGCTAGTGGCGACACCTACAACATGCTGACATGAAGAAAGTTTCCAACCGATTTCTCATACACAAACAGCAGTTGACCAGTGTTGCCTGGTGAAATGTTGTCCGACTTTGACAAAGTTCGAATTGTAGACTATCGTGATTGCGGTTTTTCGTATCGCGACATTGTTGCTTGCGTTGGTCGAGCTCCAACGACTGTTAGCAGAATATGGAATCAGTGAGTTCAGGAGGGTAATATGGACTGCTGTGCTGGATCCCAATGGCCTTGTATCACTAGCAGGCGATATGACAGGCATCTTCTCCGCATGGCTGCAACGGATCGTGCAGCCATGTCTCGATACCTGAGTCAACATACGGGGATGTTTGCAAGACAACAACCATCTGCACGAACAGTTTGATGACGTTTGCAGCAGCATGGGTTATCAGCTTGGAGACCATGGCTTCGGTTACCCTTGACGCTGCATCACAGACAGGAGCGCCTGTGATGGTGTACTCAGTGACGAACCTGGGTGCACGAATGGCAAAACGTCATTTTTTTGGATGAATCCGGTTCTGTTTACAGCATCATGATGGTCGCATCCGTGTTTGGCGACATCGCGGTGAACGCACATTGAAAGCGTGTATTCGTCATCGCCATACTGGCGTATCATCCGGCGTGATGGTATGGGGTGCCACTGGTTACACTTCTCGGTCACCTCTTGTTCGCTTGATGGCACTTTGAACAGTGGACGTTACATTTCAGATGTGTTACGACCCATGGCTCTACCCTTCATTCGATCCCTGTGAAACTCTACATTTCAGAAGGATAATGCACGACCGCATGTTGCAGGTCCTGTACGGGCCTTTCTGGATACAGAAAATGTTCGACTGCTGCTCTGGCCAGCACATTCTCCAGATCTCTCAGCAATTGAAAATGTCTGGTCAATGGCGGCCGAGCAACTGGCTCGTCACAATACGCCAGTCACTACTCTTGATAAACTGTGGTATCGTGTTGAAGCTGCATAGGCAGCTGTACCTGTACACGCCATCCAAGCTCTGTTTGCCTCAATGCCCAGACGTATCAAGGCCGTTATTACGGCCAGAGGTGGTTGGTCTGCGTACTGATTTCTCAGGATCTATGCACCCAAATTGTGTGAAAATGTAATCACATGTCAGTTCTAGTATAATATATTTGTCCAATGAATACCCGTTTATCATCTGCATTTCTTCTTGGTGTAGCAATTTTAATGGCCAGTAGCGTATGACTTTTGATGTGTCACAAGTTGCATCTGAACAGTTTGAGGATGTCATGGATGTTGCATTAGTACACTCATTGGCACAACATTGGTGGCATTCCCCAATGCACACAATTTGTTCCTTTAATTCATTCAGGTCGCAATTGGAATTTGCAGTTTTTTGCTGCAGTTTTCTGTTGTGTCCAGACCGTTTCCATGTACACTCCCTCTGTCGCTGCCCTCATAGGTGCACAATGTGTGCCGCTTGCAGTAAATAAGGCCACGTGGCCACGATCTGTCACAGCTTTCCTTGCAGCCAGGCCTCAGCCATGGATGTGAATTTCATGGAAATGCGTAGTGTTAAGCCAGCCCATGCCCATGAGCTTGATGTCCCCAACGAGAGTTACATTAAACAAGTGATTCGACAACAACTGTTCCATTTCCAGATTGACACAGGGTCCTCTTTGTCCCTGATGAATCTGGAAACATATCAATGTTTGAGTCGACCTGCTTTCTCCTCCACAACCCATCATTTCGTTAGTTATGGAAAGCACCACATTCCTGTTCAAGGAGAGTTCACAATAAACATTAGTATCAACTCATCACGAGGGCTTCAACACATTCACGGTCATTAGGTTTCAAATTCAAGATTCAGTACCTTTTGTTTCTGACGCTATTTTGTTCCAGGAACTGGACAACATCTGGTTTGGCCCCCTGTTTTCATCAGGTTTTGGGGCAGCAAAGGATTTTGAGGGGCACATCACCCTAAAAACAACAGCCACATCTAAATTTTTTCGTGCTTGGCCTCTCCTCTTTGCCCTGAGATTGGCAGTCAAGGAAGAACTTGATAGGTTGTAGAGGCTGGGTAACATTGAACCAGTTATCTCTAGCCAATGGGCTACGACATTGGTTGTCATTTGCAAACTTTCAGGAGTGCTTCATTTGTGCAGAGATTTCAAATCAACCGCAATGCTCAGTTGGTAGTGGCTTACTACACAATTCTGTGTACCAATGAAATATTTGCAAAACTTGTGGATGGCAAATGTTTTTCAAAAACTGATTTGGCGGAGGTATATCTACAGCTTCATCTGGATTCTGCTTCCCAACAGATTATAGTTACCATCACTCCATTCATGTTATACTGTTACACACATCTAATTTTTGGCATTGTAATTCCTCCCACTATTTTTCAGCGATTCTTAGAACAGCTAATATGTGATGTCCTCTGTTGTGGAAACTATCTAGATGACATTATCATCACAGGGTCCTCTCTGCAGGAACATCTTGACAACCTTTGGACTCTTCTCGCTAAATTGCAAGAGGCAGACCTTAAGTACAACCTGTGGAAGTCAAAGAGTTATCAGACAGAAGTAGAACTGTGGGCCATCTTCTTTTGAAGGATGGAATCTCTCCTATGCAGCATCATCTAGAGGGCATTACCAACCTTCAAAAGATGCTAAATCTTAAAGGACTCGAAGCATTTTTGGAGAAAGTCAGTTACTATTAAAAATTTATCCCCAATGTGGCAGATGTCATTCATCCCTTAAACAACTTATGGGAGAAAGATATGCTTTTTGTTGTGACAAGGCGTTCAACCATGTCAAGTCATTGCTAATGTCTTCCCTGTGTCTTGGAAAGGTAAACAACTGGTTCTTACCATAGATGCGTCCCAGGAGGTACTTGCAGCTGTTTTGTCGCACAGGGCAACCTGTGAGCAACCTCCTGCGTATGCCTCAAAGGCATTGACAGCTGCTCAACACAATTATTCACAAATAGAAAAGGTAGCACTGTCAATCACCTATCCAATTCAGAAGTTCCACATTTTCCTTTATAGAACCAAATTCCGTATCATCACCAACCATAAACTGTGGTTGATGTGTGCTATTATTTCATTACCAGATTATGATTACTTAAATTTCTCAGATGAACATAATACTACTAGAGCGTTCTCTTCAATAATTCCATAACTACTCTCATGGTGAGTTAACATGTGACTTTTAGAACCAGTGGGGCTGTGTTCTGTCATACTATTACTACCTGATAGTTGAAAAACTGGTTGGTTGGTTGGCTTGGGGAAGGAGACCAGACAGCGTGGTCATTGGTCTCATCGGATTAGGGAAGGATTGGGAAGGGAGTCGGCCGTGCCCTTTCAGAGGAACCATCCCGGCATTTGCCTGGAGTGATTTTAGGGAAATCACGGAAAACCTAAATCAGGATGGCCGGACGCGGGATTGAACCGTCGTCCACCCGAATGCGGGTCCAGTTTCTAACCACTGCGCCATCTCGCTCGGTGACAAGCTGGTATCCTAGAGCATAATCCGAGGCTATATAAAACAGATGTATAGATGTTATGATGCATTTGCTAAACTTTGGTTGATGCTCGCAAATTACGTTTCACATTCTGAAACACTGGAAAGGTAACACCCGCACACACAAACGCTAGCGCCATCACAAACCAAAGACGACCGATGTCAGAAGTCTATAGCATATTTGTCTCATGTACGAAGCACTTCGAACAGAATTGGACATATTTTGCGGAAATATTATGTGAAGTGTGTTTTTCGACCACCATCTAAGGTCAAGGTTTTTTAAGTTCCGTAAAGGACAACCTTGGTCTGCGTAAAGCGAGCGTCTACCATATTCCTTGCAGTTGTGACGTACTGAGCATAAGCAACACACACGCTTACAACAGCCGAGCAAATCCGTAATTGTAGAACACTGTCTTGTCGCCGGTCATCCTACAGAATATAACACAGAGATTATGGCATGAGCTTCCACCTATAGGGATGGTGTTCTTAAGGACGCTGTTAAAATTAAATTAGCAAGTAATCTTATAAATAGAGATGATGGTTTTTGTATAAATTCTGCATTAACTCTTGCTGTCTCCCCTGTTAAAAAACAGAGGCACAGAGTTTTTGCTACCTTACCCGTTGATTATTTATTTCACTATCGATAACTTCTGACGTCAGTCATATTTGGCTTGTGATGGCGCTACTGTTTACATGTGTGTGAGTGAGATCTTTCTGGAGTTCCTCTGAAAACAGAGGTATTAAATTCTCTTTTGCAGCCCTTATCTGGTTCAGTTTTCCTTGAAAATGAGTGGGTGTGTTCCTGTCAAAATATCAGCAGTTGTCGCCGACGTCATCTGGCTGCATTCCCGTAAGCTGTTGAGCATGTACATCATTGTTCCTTTTGAAATGTAGCAGATTATTTACAACAAACTTCATGAGAGAATAAATGTACTGTGGATCAGTAGTCAGAATGCCCAACTCCTTAAACAGCACTCTACAAGATGATCGCGAGTGAACACCACATATTATACTTTCATCACATTTTTGAACAATGAAGGCTTCCTTTCTTAAATGTGATAATATGGGCACTAAATAAATGAATAAATAAAGATGAGTTGCTGCAGAACATTATTCCATGTTACGTTGTTGAATGGAAACACGCAAAATAGTTAACTTATTGATTTGTCTCTCCCTAAGATTTGCAGTGATTCTAAGCGCGAATGTGGGTGAACCAAAATTCGCCTTTTCAGTTGCAATTCTCATCGGTATGAGGACCTAAGAATTTGGAAGTTTCCACTCTATTTATTATCTCCCGAACATCATCCTGCAGGGTAAAATTTATTGAGTTAGGAGCACATATACAACTGAATTAAGAAAAATACAAGCAAGTGTAATTCTAGTTGTGGCAATGCTCTCGTCTACAGGACGGCCAAGTTGGCCAACTCTTTATTAAGCAATATTGTTGACCGGAGGGAAGGCTATACAAATTCAAAAAGCTGCATTCTTTATTCAATATTCATCTATTTAAAACGTCGATGCAGTGCTCCCCATTCACATATGTTAGAATTTTGAAATATTGCCACTGTTCAGATCTATCTTCAAGGGAGTAGTTTGCAAACCACCCTCTTCTTAATGCGGCCTGCTTCGAATAATTATTGCTGTTAATGTTAATAATTATTACTGTTAATAATTGTTGGTGTTAATGAAAAAGCGTCATCACCAACTTAAACCGCATCTTATAGCATGCCGAGTGTTCTCGATTGTAATGCACGCATTATGATATGTAATTTCAGCTCTGGCGACAGTGCTTCATGCATTAGAGTACCTTCATTCCTTATCGCATAATTAACTCTATTTAGAAGAACCGTGAACAGTTCTGGCGACATTCTAAGACAATTAAAAGAACTTCTTGGATCTAGTGTTATAAATTATTTCAGCAAGGATGCTGAGCAACCGAGCTGACGTCTTTTCTTCATCCAGTCACGAATCGAACTAAGTTTATTTTTTTTTCTTATGCAGCGATTCCAAGCAACAAGCTTTATTAACTCCATCAGAACTCGTGCGACGTGCAGCTGCCAAAACTTGCATTTCAGACACGACTCAGGGACTCACAAAACGACGAAACTGTAATGTACCTGTATACTGGTGCCGCCGTGTCTACAGTCATATATGAAACCACTTGCGTGCAACTCATTCCACGAAACGAGTGGCGCAACCCAATGTCGTCGTGTAAATTAGGCTTAAATTAGTTTAAGTTAGATTAAGTAGTGTGTAAGTGTAACACTTACAACGCCTCTTGGTGTTAATAAACCAAAATAGCTCCCAAATTATCTCCCATGCCCTCGAAATATAAATTCAGAAAATGTCCTAAGCTCCTCCACAAGTAGTAATTTACGAAATAGAAATAAGAGACAAAACAGAGGGGAATCTATAGTAGAAAAATAATAGAAAAAGAAAAGAATTTCAATCACAAATTTTGGAAGCATGGGAGGGGGGAAAAACGATAGAAATGGTTAAATTATTAGTTATTCCTATATATGAGAAAATCAATATTATAGTCACAGAACGTAGGTCTTGAACACCAAAGATAGCGTTTACTAAAGTATAAATAGACATACAATGCAATTATGATACTGCAGTCTCTATCCTGTAGTCTGTTTGAAGTCAATTAGGACGTACAGCTTTAGGAAGCAACAATAGGAGTTTTATTAAATCAGGGCGCAAGAATAAATCGCGACGAGATTGTTTTTTGGGAAGCATTAATTTCAGATCAGAATTAGAACTTTTGTCATATTAGAGGAACGGGGAGGTGATAAATAATCTCTCTGACTTTAACGTCACTCCGCGTGAAGATTTAAATATTTTACGGAATTAACGATTTTTGGACGGATTCGGACTTTGTATTGTGATAGTGGAAAAGCTTTACTTCACGCGACTAGTAATCATAGTTCGTGACAGTTTATGGATATTAAACGAGAATAATCTTTTTGTAGAAAGTGACAGAACATTGTTTAGTATCTCTGATACTGACGGGATTATTCAAAGAACCCCGTTGAATGCGATCGTGTGAATGAACTGATTTATTAATAATTCTTGTTAAATAAAATAACGCGTTAATTTGAAACTGACTATTCGTCTTGAACTTTACTTCGACTTAGGTTCATAAATAATTAGGTTACATGATTTTCACCAAGAATAAACTGCAGACTAGTAACTGAAACAAGTGAACGAGAATCTATTGAAAACACTAGTATTAATTTACTAATGGTATTTTTCCTTCAGAACTGGGAAGACGATACGTGTAGTGACTCACTGGGGTTAATTCAAGAACTAGCCGGCATAAAACAAAACCCTTCAATATCAGTCAATGTAGAGATAAATTATAACATTCCTACTTTCATGCAAGATACGGAAGTCGGGATAGAAAAAAGGGTCGCTACATAAGCCTAGAGGCCGATGACCTCTGCAGTTTCGTCCTATAAGAACTTACCACAAATTTCCAGAATTTTGAGCGAAGTACGGTGGAACTGGAACGAGTAACTACTCGAAAAAGAATGAGACCAATGGAGTGAGACTTTGGTGGATAGAGGCCACTTTGAAGAGAACAGTGAACTCGTTCCTCAGTCAGTGTGTTCTTTCCCGAACGATGCACCTCTACTACATAGGCCAGGTAGCGCGGCAGCGTGAGGGAACAGAACCGAGTGTGACACTCACCTGGAGCAGCGGCGTGTCCGGCTTGAACTGGTAGCCCATGACGCCGAAGTGGCAGAGTCTGCCGCGGATGGAGTAGCGCACGCCGTCCGGGAAGTCGAGCCCGCCCTTGGGCGTGCACAGCGTGCGGTACACGGCGGGCGTACGCACCATGCGCTCCGCCACCTCCTCGTACTCTGCCGCACGCAAACAGACCGCCACTTCTCTACAAACTCGCTGCCTCTTGTTCATGACGATACAACACAAATACTTAGTAGTCAGTTAACAAAAATTGATGTTTGTTGAATTTTGGAACGTATATTGTAAGGTAGCAGAGGATCAAGTAGGTAAAAAGACGAGGGCTAATAGAAATCCTTGGTAACAGAAGAGATATTGAATTTAATTGATGAAAGGAGAAAATATAAAAATGCAGGCAAAAAGGATTACAAACGTCTCAAAATGAGATCGACAGAAAGTGCAAAAAAGCTAAACAGGGATGGCTAGAGGACAAATGTAAGGATGCAGAGGCATATCTCACTAACGGTAAGATAGATACTGCCTGGAGGAAAATTAAAGAGACCTTTGGAGAAAAGAGAACCACTTGAATGAATATCAAGAGCTCATATGGAAACCCAACTCTAAGCAAAGAAGGGAAAGCAGAAAGGTGGAAGGAGTATATAGAGGGTCTGTACAATGGCGATGTACTTAATATTATGGAAATGAAAGAGGATGTAGATGAAGATGAAATGGGAGATATGATACTGCGTGAAGAATTTGACAGAGCACTGAAAGACCTAAGTCGAAACAAGGCCCAGGGAGTAGACAACATTCCATTAGAACTACTGACAGCCTTGGGAGAGCCAGTCCTGACAAAACTCTACCATCTGGTGGGCAAGATGTATGAGACAGGCGAAATACCCTCAGACTTCAAGAAAAATATAATAATTCCAATCCCAAAGATAGCAGGCATTGACAGATGTGAAAATTACCGAACTATCAGTTTAATAAGCCACGTCTGCAAAATACTAATACGAATTCTTTACAGACGAATGGAAAAACTGGTAGAAGCCGACCTCGGGGAAGATCAGTTTGGATTCCATAGGAATGTTGGAACACGTGAGGCAATACTGACCCTACGACTTATCTTAGAAAATAGATTAAGGAAAGGCAAACCTATGCTTCTAGCATTTGTAGACTTAGAGAAAGCTTTTGACAATGTTGACTGGAATACTCTCTTTCAAATTCAGAAGGTGGCAGTGGTGAAATGCAGGAAGCGAAAGGCTATTTACAATTTGTACAGAAACCAGGTGGCAGTTATAAGACTCGAGGGGCATGAAAGGGAAGCTGTGGTTGGGAAGGGAGTGACACAGGGTTGTAGCCCATCCCTGATGTTATTCAATATGTATATTGAGCAAGCAGTAAAGGAAACAAAAGAAAAATTAGGATTAGGAATTAAAATCCACGGAGAAAAAAACTTTGAGGTTCGCCGATGACATTGTAATTCTGTCAGAGACAGCAAAGGACCTGGAAGAGCAGCTGAACGGAATGGATAGTGTCTTGAAAAGAGGATATAAGATGAACATCAAGAAAAGCAAAGCGAGGATAATGGAATGTAGTCGAATTAAATCGAATGATGCTGAGGGAATTAGATTAAGAAATGAGACGCTTAAAGTAGTAAATGAGTTTTGCTATTGGGGAACAAAATAACTGATGGTGGTCGAAGTAGAGAGGATATAAAATGTAGACTGGCAATGGTAAAGAAAGCGTTTCTGAAGAAGAGAAATTTGTTAACATAGAGTATAGATTTAAGTGTGAGGAAGTCGTTTCTGAAAGTATTTGTATGGAGTGTAGCCATGTATGGAAGTGAAACGTGGATGATAAATAGTTTAGACAAGAAGAGAACAGAAGCTTTCGAAATGTGGTGCTACAGAAGAATGCTGAAGATTAGATGGGTAGATCACATAACTAGTGAGGAGGTATTGAATAGAATTAGAGAGAACAGAAATCTGTGGCACAACTTGACTAGAAGAAGGGACAGGTTGGTAGGTCATATTCTGAGGCATCAAGGAATCACCAGTTTAGTATTGGAGGGCAGCGTGGAGGGTAAAAATCGTAGAGGGAGACCAAGAAATGAATACACTAAACAGATTGAGAAGGATGGAGGTTGCAGTAGGTACTGGGAGATGAAGAAGCTTGCACAGGATAGAGTAGCATGGAGAGCTGCATCAAACCAGTCTCTGGACTGAAGACCACAACAACAACATTGTTCTCATATGTGAAGACTTTTTTTGGAGATGGAGCAAATCTATCGTAACAAATAACACGGTTTCTGCAAGCACCGACTGCGTGACACCCAGCTTACTCTGTTCATTCAGGAGATCTAGAAGGAAACAGATAGTTATGCCGCTTTTCTTGCTTCCATAAAGCTTTCAGTACAGCTCTGCACCACTGCATAATAAACAAGATACGTGAATATGGAATATGTGACTGCGTTAAAGAGTTGACTGCTCGCAGAAGTTAATGGAGAGGTATTGTCTGAAACGATATCAGCTTCTGGCGCAACTCAAGATAGTGCTGCCACTGTGCAGAATATATTTGAGGGTAATTTGAAAAGTTCGCGGAATCACCACCAGATATCAGCAAAGCAGAACGAGATTCCTGCACAATAGTAGGTCATTCTTTGTGAGTAAAGACGTGTTACATAAGTGTTCTGGACCTATGGTGTGGACATCTCTCTGTTATTGTTCCCGTGTAGTGATCTGAGAAGATGGGGAAAAACGACATTCAAGAAGTAGTTAAGTACTTCGTAAAGGAAGCTATGGAGGCAAAGGAAATTCGTGCCAATATTTAGAACACATTGGGCACTCCGCTCCTTCATATTCAGCTATTGTCAAGTGGACAAACAAGTTTAAATTTGATCGGGACAGCTTACATGATGAGCCGCATAGTGATCAGCCAAGATGTGCCACTACCGCAGAAGTTATTGCAGAAGGGCATAAAATTGCCATCGAGGATTGCCGATTTCATGTGAGAGAAGCTGCTGAACCTGTACGTACGTCACCTGAACAGAGTCCACCCCTGGTAGCTGAGTGGTCAGCGCGACGGAATGTCATACCTAACGGCCCGGGTTCGATTCCCGGCTGGATCGGAGATTTTCTCCGCTCAGGGACTGGGTGTTGTGTTGTCCTTATCATCATCATTTCATCCCCATCGACACGCAAGTCGCCGAAGAGGCGTCAACTCGAATGTCATACCTAACGGCCCGGGTTCGATTCCCGGCTGGATCGGAGATTTTCTCCGCTCAGGGACTGGGTGTTGTGTTGTCCTTATCATCATCATTTCATCCCCATCGACACGCACGTCGCCGAAGAGGCGTCAACTCGAAAGACTTGCGCCAGGCGAACGGTCTACCCGACGTGTCACCCTAGCCACAAGGCATTTCCATTTCCATCTGAACAGACATATCCCATTTTAACATTGAAATTGAATGTGAGAAAATTATCCGCCTGATGGGTGCCGCGACTATTAACACAGGACCAGAAAACCATAAGAGTGGAAATGTCAGAAAAATACACTCCTGGAAATTGAAATAAGAACACCGTGAATTCATTGTCCCAGGAAGGGGAAACTTTATTAACACATTCCTGGGGTCAGATACATCACATGATCACACTGACAGAACCACAGGCACATAGACACAGGCAACAGAGCATGCACAATGTCGGCACTAGTACAGTGTATATCCACCTTTCGCAGTAATGCAGGCTGCTATTCTCCCATGGAGACGATCGTAGAGATGCTGGATGTAGTCCTGTGGAACGGCTTGCCATGCCATTTCCACCTGGCGCCTCAGTTGGACCAGCGTTCGTGCTGGACGTGCAGACCTCGTGAGACGACGCTTCATCCAGTCCCAAACATGCTCAATGGGGGACAGATCCGGAGATCTTGCTGGCCAGGGTAGTTGACTTACACCTTCTAGAGCACGTTGGGTGGCACGGGATACATGCGGACGTGCATTGTCCTGTTGGAACAGCAAGTTCCCTTGCCGGTCTAGGAATGGTAGAACGATGGGTTCGATGACGGTTTGGATGTACCGTGCACTATTCAGTGTCCCCTCGACGATCACCAGTGGTGTACGGCCAGTGTAGGAGATCGCTCCCCACACCATGATGCCGGGTGTTGGCCCTGTGTGCCTCGGTCGTATGCAGTCCTGATTGTGGCGCTCACCTGCACGGCGCCAAACACGCATACGACCATCATTGGCACCAAGGCAGAAGCGACTCTCATCGCTGAAGACGACACGTCTCCATTCGTCCCTCCATTCACGCCTGTCGCGACACCACTGGAGGCGGGCTGCACGATGTTGGGGCGTGAGCGGAAGACGGCCTAACGGTGTGCGGGACCGTAGCCCAGCTTCATGGAGACGGTTGCGAATGGTCCTCGCCGATACCCCAGGAGCAACAGTGTCCCTAATTTGCTGGGAAGTGGCGGTGCGGTCCCCTACGGCACTGCGTAGGATCCTACGGTCTTGGCGTGCATCCGTGCGTCGCTGCGGTCCGGTCCCAGGTCGACGGGCACGTGCACCTTCCGCCGACCACTGGCGACAACATCGATGTACTGTGGAGACCTCACGCCCCACGTGTTGAGCAATTCGGCGGTACGTCCACCCGGCCTCCCGCATGCCCACTATACGCCCTCGCTCAAAGTCCGTCAACTGCACATACGGTTCACGTCCACGCTGTCGCGGCATGCTACCAGTGTTAAAGACTGCGATGGAGCTCCGTATGCCACGGCAAACTGGCTGACACTGACGGCGGCGGTGCACAAATGCTGCGCAGCTAGCGCCATTCGACGGCCAACACCGCGGTTCCTGGTGTGTCCGCTGTGCCGTGCGTGTGATCATTGCTTGTACAGCCCTCTCGCAGTGTCCGGAGCAAGTATGGTGGGTCTGACACACCGGTGTCAATGTGTTCTTTTTTCCATTTCCAGGAGTGTATTTGACCTTTTTTTCAGGCACCAAATAAAGCAAAGGCTGTATGGTCGGCTGGAAAGGCCATGGCGTCAGTTTTCTGTGATGCGAAAGGGATTCTGATAGTGGATTGTCTTCCCACAGGTCAAACAATTATGGAGCAATGTTACATTAACCTCCTGGACTAACTACGGCAAAAGATACGCGAAAAAGATCAGGACTGGCAACGACGAGAGCCATCTTTCATCGAGACAGTGTGCGCCCACACACAATTGTCATTGTCGTAGCAAAAATACTTGAACTAAGATGTAAATTGTTGCCGCACCAGCGTTATTTGCCTGATTTCGTTCCACCGAACGTCCGCGTTTTCTCTAAGCTCAAACTTTTGCTCAGTAGACGGAGATCCTCTTCGAACGAAGAACTGACCGAAAGTTAACAGGTACGAGGACGTGCTAAAAAGTAATGACACAGAATTTTTTATGTGGAAATTCTTATGGCTTTTTAAACAACCTCTGTTAACATTCTACTTCTTTATTCATCGTATCTACATATTTATTTGTCAACATTTATTTTTTTATTTTTTATTTTATGGGACTTAACTGATAAGGTCATCAGTCGCTAAGCTTACACACTACTTAATCCAAATTATGCTCGAGGGAGGACTCGAAGCTCCGCCGTTTGTCAACATTGTCACCCTGACGACGAACACGTTTCTCTCCATCAGAGACCATCTTGTTGATACAGTCACTGTAGAATGTTTGACTTTGTTGACGAAGCCACAATCTCACATCTGCTTGCACTACCTTTCTCACTATCAAAATGAAGTTATCGAAGTTATTGGTAAAGTTTTGCAAACAGGTGAAAATCGGATGGGCCAAGTCAGGATTACATGGAGGATGATCAGTAACAGTGAACACAAGGCGTCAGGTTGTTGCAGATGTCGCAGCGCTCAGTTGTGGTCTGGCATCGTCACATTGAAGGAGAGGGTGCTCCATGTCTGAACGAATTGTTCCAATTCGAAACCCAATTACAGTACGCCATTTCTCACACACCGACATTCTTACCGCCATGTTACACGCTACAATTTGGAGCCCTCTAGCGGCAGACGGCTGCAGATATGAAAACATGAAGTACAAACATGTTGTATGTTAATAAAATCTGTTTTATTTTAAAAGCTTTCGAGAGATTCTACACTAAAAAAATCGGAGGCAGTTCTACTTTTCAGCACGCCCTTGTGTTTCGCAGGCCTGGAGGAATCTAATTTTTGAAACGGGGTCAAGGCACTGGAACATCTCGGACCTAGTGCATTAGTGTACAGGTAAACTACATTCAAAAATAAAAAAGTTCAACTGAGGTAACTCGTTTATTTATCTACTTTTCGAATTACTGTCGGTCACTGGCGGAAACGGAAGTTTTACGCAAGGAACGCCTAGACCGAATGCTAGAAAGCTGATTAACTATTTCCATGCCTGAGAAATGCGTTACTTAAAATTTCACCCATATGTGAGATTATTTTCAGGGCAGAAAAATACCATTCCTCTTGTAGTTCGTTGCTGATGGATGTATGTAATGTAGCTGGGACTTTTCAGGTGAAGATTTACATGCAGGACACCCACACGATGTGCATATGCAGCTCATAGTCATCGTTCAGAAGGTCGAATCATTGGCATTAGGGACAGGGGAGTAACATTCCGACAGATCATACAGTCAGTTGGCTGTTGTGCATTGACTGCAGAACGAGTAGTGTCGAAATCGACTCAGGATAGCAGTGTGGCAAGAGGAGTAGAAGGAATATACCGCGAGAGGATGGAGGGTTGTTCGACTGGCTTTGACGCTTGACAACAGCTGATATCTGGACACAACGAACGATCGGAAATAGATAACTGCAAGCTAGGTTGACATCTCGAGTTGCCGTCCGTCGTTTATCGATGACATACATCGGCAGGCAACAGAGACCCACATGGTGAAGAGCCTCGGTCAACTAGGACACTGTGTGTCATTCTGTGGCTGTCAAACAGGACGATTCCGTAGCTCTTGTAGGGAGGCTGAATGTTCTGCAGTATGTGGCAAGAATGGCAAACCCTGTTTCATACCCATCATGAGCAGGGTACAAAATGGCGTGTTCCATAGGATAATACACAACTCTACATTGCAGTCCACATCACAGATGCCTTGAAGAATGCACCGATCTTTGGCTGGCCTGCCCAGTCCCCTGATTTGTCGTCCTTAGAACATGTCTGCACACCTCCAGCCAGCAATCTTCGTGAACTAACACAGCACGTCTCTCACGCAAGGCAAGAAATGCCTCTCAAGCTGACATTCAGAGCTTGTTTGCTTCTATAATACTGTTTTCCAGTGAAGCTTTGCTATACATTACCGTTGTTCAAACCATAACTGTGCCTCAATACATTTGTTTCCTATCCTGCGACAGGCCGGCCGGTGTGGCCGTGCGGTTAAAGGCGCTTCAGTCTGGAACCGCGTGACCGCTACGGTCGCAGGTTCGGATCCTGCCTCGGGCATGGATGTGTGTGATGTCCTTAGGTTAGTTAGGTTTAATTAGTTCTAAGTTCTAGGCGACTGATGACCTCAGAAGTTAAGTCGCATAGTGCTCAGAGCCATTTGAACCATATCCTGCGACAAACAGCTGAAACATCTGTACAAACGTTTTTTTCCATTGCACTTATATGACAATATGCTGGAAACTAATGTCCCTAATTTTTTATGTGAAAACTCGTACAGCTTTTTAAATAAAACAAACAGTATCAACATTCTGCATCTTTATTCTTCATTTCAACATACTATACTTGTTTCTCAACATATTCTCCGAGGCGGCGAACACATTTCTCTCAACGAGAGACCAGTTTGTTGATACTGTCACTGTAGAGTGTTTGACAGAGCCACAATCTCACCTCCACTTGTAGCGCTTCGTCACTATGAGAAGAAGTCTTAGAAGGTGTTCTTTAGGTTTTAAAACAGATGAAAATCATGTGGGACCACTGCATGGAGGATTATCGATGACAGTGCCTAGTAATACATTGCACCAGCCAAAATGCAGTCCCACTGTGAATGCTGCTCTCAAACACAGGATGAGTTGGTTGACGTTCATAAGCAGTTGGAAATCGCCCTAACTACTGTCAAACGATTGACAGCTGCCACAAGTCGATGTGCTGGAAGAGCTCCTGAGAGTCCAGTTTCTGTGATTTCTGTACCAGATGTACGTCAAGTACTATCCTCTCCCATGGATCCTGTCTCCTCTGCAGAAAGTATAGGATCTGTTATGAATCATCCACTTGGCTTGTCAGTGATAGATCTAGGTGGTCTGTACAGGGTGGACAGGGAACGGGGAGGGCTCCGGTCGTTGTACCAATCCCCCAAACCAACAAGTTTGAACTGCTGTCTTTCACTAAAACTGAAACTGACCCAATGGTACTCACTTCACCTGTTGTGGGGAAACCTGTTTTATCCAGTGTCAGGAGGAGGCAAAACAAAAGGGTAGGGGTCCATTAATCGCCGGCACTTCAAACGTACAGCGAATGATGGTACCCTTTAGGGAAATGGCAGCAAGGAACAGGGAAAGACGCCAGGTGCACTCTTAGTGTATGCCTGGGGGTCTCATTCAATATGCTGAAGAGGCTATTCGAGCAACCATTGAGGGAACAGGGTGCAGCCAACAGCAGATTGTGGCGCACGTTGGAACAAATTGTGCCTATCGTCTGGACTCTGTGGTCATTCTTGGGTCATTCCAGCGAGTGGCAGTGAAGGTTGAGAGGATAAGCTTTGCACATGGAGTTTCAACGAAGCTCACAGTTTGCAGCATTGTTCCCAGAACTGATCGTAGCTCTTTGGTTCTGAGTCGAGTGGAAGGACTTCTTTTTTTTTTTTTTTTTTTTTTTTTTTTTTTTTTTTTTTTTTTTTTTTTTTTAGATTAGGCGACTCTCCATCCATCCAGATAACGACAGCTCAGAAGTATCAGTGAGAGATCGAAAGAAATGTCTCCAACTGATGTGAGTATTAAAATCCTAATGGTAAACTGCCGAAGCATTCGCAACAAGTGAGAGAGTTTGAAGCGCTAACGAAAAGCAGTGAAGCTCACATAATACTAGGTACAGAAACCTGGTTGAAACCTGAAATTGATAGCAGTGAGATTTTTGGGGAAAATTTAAGTGTACATCGAAAGGATAGGCAAATGGGAAATGGAGCTGATATATTTGTCACAGTAGCCAAAAAATTCAAATCCTCAGAGATAGAAATTGAAGCTGCATGTGAGATTGTTTGGGCAAGACTCAGTATCAGTGGTGCGAATAAAATGATTATTGGTTCCTTCTAATACCCACCAGACTCATCTCCTGATGTAACCGAAAACTTCAGAGAAAACCTCAGTTCACTTATACGTAAGATACCAGTCATACTGTAATAATTCGTGGAGACCTTAATCATCCAGCAGTTAATTGGGAAAATTGCAGTTTTGTTAGTGATGGGAGTGGTAAGACATCCTGTGAAATTTTACTAAATGCCTTTTCTGAAAACCACCTAGAACAAATAGTTAGGAATCTTACCTAAGTTGGAAATATATTGGATCTAATGGCAACAAGTAGACCTGACCTCTTTGAGAATGTTCACATCAAAACTGTTATCAATGACCATGACGCAGTTGTGTCAACAATGATTACCAAAGTACAAACGACAACTAAAACAAGCAGAAAGATATATATGTTCAGCAAACTAGATAAAAATCAGTAGTCTCATATCCGAATGAGGAACTACAAACTTTCAGCATAGGCCAGTAGCATGTAGAGGAACTCTGGCTCAGAAACTTCTAGAGAAACAGTGATTACTGTATAATAGATGTAACACAAAGCCTAGAGTTACAGATAGAGAGATGCTGAATGAAACACATTTGGCTGTCAGGAGAGCAGACAATATTACTAGTAAAATCAGGATTTTTGCAGCTCGTGCAGTTATCAATAATGAAATACTATCCGAGAGAAACTGCATAAATATTCAGTCAGATCTTGATAAGATTTTAACATGGTGCAGATTAGCAACTTGCTATAAATGTTCAGAAATGTAAAATTTTGCACTTAACGAAACGAAAAAACGCAGCATCCTATGACTATAATATTACTGGGTCACTGTTGGAATCGGCCAACTCGTGCAAACACCTGGATGTAACACTTTGTAGGGACAAGAAATGGAATGGTCACATAGGTTCAGTCGTGGGTAAAGTAGGTGGTAGATTTCGGTTTATTTGTATAAAACTGGGGAAGTGCAATCTGTCTACAAAAGAGATTGCTTACGAATCACTTGTGCGACCCATCCTGGAATAATGCGCAAGTGTGTGGGACCTGTACCAGATAGGACTAACAGGAGACATTGAATGTGTGCAGACAAGGGCAACACGAATGGTCACAGGCTTATTTAACCCACGGGATAGCGTTACAGAGATGAAACTTCCTGGCAGATTAAAACTGCGTGCCGCACCGAGACTCGAACTCGGGACCTTCGCCTTTCGTGGGCAAGTGCTCTACCGACTAAGCTACCCAAGCACGGCTCCTTTCTTCCAGGAGTGCAATAGAGCTTCTGTAACGTTTGGAAGGTAGGAGACGAGGTACTGCCGGAAATAAAGCAGTCAGGACGAGTCGTGAGTCGTGCTTGGGTAGCTCAGTCGGCAGAGCACTTGCCCGCCAAAGGCAAAGGTCCTGAGTTCGAGTCTCGGTCCGGCACGCAGTTTTAATCTGCCAGGAAGTTTTATATCAGCGCACACTCCACTGCAGAGTGAAAATCTCATTCTGTCACAGAGATACTTAAGGAACTGAAATGGCAGACGCTTGAAGACAGATGTAATTATCCTGCAAAAGTTTCAAGCTTTAAATGATTGATCTAGGGATATACTACAACCCTCTCTGTATCGCCCACGTAGGGATCGTGAGGTTAGGATTAAAATAATTACTGCACGCACAGAAGCATTCAAGCAATCATTCTTCCCAAGTTCCATACGTGAAAGGAACAGAAAGAAACCCTAATAACTGACACAGTGGGACGTACTCTCTGCCATGCGCCTCATGGTGGTTTGCAGAGTATACGAGGGCAGTTCAATAAGTAATGCAACACACTTTTTTTCTCGGCCAATTTTGATTGAAAAAACCGGAAATTTCTTGTGGAATATTTTCAAACATTCCCGCTTCGTCTCGTATAGTTTCATTGACTTCCGACAGGTGGCAGCGCTGTACGGAGCTGTTAAAATGGCGTCTGTAACGGATGTGTGTTGCAAACAACGGGCAGTGATCGAGTTTCTTTTGGCGGAAAACCAGGGCATCTCAGATATTCATAGGCGCTTGCAGAATGTCTACGGCGATCTGGCAGTGGACAAAAGCACGGTGAGTCGTTGGGCAAAGCGTGTGTCATCATCGCCGCAAGGTCAAGCAAGACTGTCTGATCTCCCGCGTGCGGGCCGGCCGTGCACAGCTGGGACTCCTGCAATGGCGGAGCGTGCGAACACACTCGTTCGAGATGATCGACGGATCACCATCAAACAACTCAGTGCTCAACTTGACATCTCTGTTGGTAGTGCTGTCACAATTGTTCACCAGTTGGGATATTCAAAGGTTTGTTCCCGCTGGGTCCCTCGTTGTCTAACCGAACACCATAAAGAGCAAAGGAGAACCATGTGTGCGGAATTGCTTGCTCGTCATGTGGCTGAGGGTGACAATTTCTTGTCAAAGATTGTTACAGGCGATGAAACATGGGTTCATCACTTCGAACCTGAAACAAAACGGCAATCAATGGAGTGGCGCCACACCCACTCCCTACCAAGAAAAAGTTTAAAGCCATACCCTCAGCCGGTAAAGTCATGGTTACAGTCTTCTGGGACACCGAAGGGGTTATTCTGTTCGATGTCCTTCCCCATGGTCAAACGATCAACTCTGAAGTGTATTGTGCTACTCTTCAGAAATTGAAGAAACGACTTCAGCGTGTTCGTAGGCACAAAAATCTGAACGAACTTCTCCTTCTTCATGTCAACGCAAGACCTCACACAAGTCTTCACACCCGAGAGGAGCTCACAAAACTCCAGTGGACTGTTCTTCCTCATGCACCCTACAGCCCCGATCTCGCACCGTCGGATTTCCATATGTTTGGCCCAATGAAGGACGCAATCCGTGGGAGGCACTACGCGGATGATGAAGAAGTTATTGATGCAGTACGATGTTGGCTCCGACATCGAGCAGTGGAATGGTACCGTGCAGGCATACAGGCCCTCATTTCAAGGTGGCGTAAGGCCGTAGCACTGAATGGAGATTACGTTGAAAAATAGTGTTGTGTAGCTGAGAGATTGGGGAATAACCTGGTGTATTTCAATCCTGAATAAAACGACCCCTGTTTCAGAAAAAAAAATGTGTTGCATTACTTATTGAACTGCCGTCTTAGATGCGGATGTAGACAGTGAATCTAAGGCGTCAGACTGTTGCCGTTGTCGCAGCGCTCGGGTGTGGTCTACCGTTTTCATGTTGAATAAGAGGGTGCTCCATATGTGGACGAACTCTTGGAAATCGTGCTTCCAGTTACTCACTCGCCGACATAATTACGTTACAGACCGCCATGATACACGTTACGATTCGGAGCCCTCTAGCGATAGAAGGTTGCAACTTGCGTAGTATGCATACATTGTAATACTTCAACCGATATCGAAAACAGAATTAAAAATTTAGAGGCATTACTTTTCAGCACGCCCTCTTATACTTGCTGATGGATAAATGGCTTTCTGTGTGCTCCTCTGTGTCCTGAACTCTCTTGTCTTATTCTCATGACCACTACGTGAAATACACCATGGTGGCAGCAGAATGGTCCCACAATCCTCCTCGAATACTTAAGTCTTTACACCTAGCCAACGGGATTTCGCGAGAACTACGTAACCTTTTATTCCAAAGGTCCCCCATTTGCGTTCCCGGAAGATTTCAGTGAAGACTTTCGTATGGGCAACGCCGCATTTCTGAATTTGTTCGATTTTTATTGCCATGCCATGCTTACGAACGCTGGAACGCTGATGTAGAATTGGTGGCGTCTTCTATGTCATTTCCCTTTCGATGGACCCTACAATCCTAAGTATTCCCAAATACATATGGTACCCGATCTACACATTTTATAGCGCTTCATTGTATTACTTCTAAAACTATAAACAATGTGTCTCGCTACCGAGTTCTTTACCATTGTTGTGGACAGTATATTGCTTTTATCTGCATTGAAAGAGATCTGCCACTCATTAAGCGTCCATTCTCCTCAGTTAGCCTCTGATAAAAACGATTTTAACAAGTTTTTGTGAAACTAATGAAGCAATAACTTAAATCATTCTGCACATTATTTATTGTTTCTTCGACAAAATTTTCTGATTTTTTAACAAGAAATTCAGTCATCAATAAGCCCCCATCCGAGAAGCTGAAGTTGGTCTATCCAAAATGAGGTATCTCCATAACGGAAGTCCTGCAGGCTGCAGATCTTACGTGAAATCCAAAAAAACCAACGATTTTGTTAGTCTATAGGATATTACACACGAAGTCATAGCACATAAAAATGACAAAATAATGAAATAGCGGACGTTTGAAAGAAAGATGTAGTTTTGTCGTGTGTTTTTGGTCACTTTTTTGTAATAACTAATGAATAAATTAAAATAAAAAATAGTCTATTACTCCTTGCGAACATGCTCGAGGAGTGAGTCAGCCAAATTTCGTAAGGGTATCTTTATTAGTGTGCCTGCAGATACGGGTCGCAGTATCTGTGAAGCATGCTTTCATACACACGGCCTACAAACCCTACTGCGCGTCCGTGGAGCACCACAGTCAACCCTCCTAGTCCTTAACTCTCTTAGACCGCGCGGAAATTTTCGCTCTGCAAGGTCATTAGTGGCGGAATGCTTGTACATGTTACCTACCCTCCTTAAATTGCCAACCATACAATGGTTTCTGTCGGTTGCGTTACAGCCTTCTACGTTTGTTGGGAAGTACTAGCTTTTCGCAGCCGTTCTTGTAGTCGGACGAAAACGGTATGTGATGGACTCAGGCGATCTGGAAAACGTTCTCGGTGCATGCGTTTTGCAACTACATCATTATGTACGATACACGTGTTCCGATCTTCAAACTTATTTTAGATCCAAACAGTACGTTTCTGGACATGCATGCCTTTTCAAAACTTTATTTGCTAAGTCCCTTCTTGCTAAGTCCCTTCTGCTAAGTCCCTTCAAATGGCTCTGAGCACTATGGGACTCAACATCTTAGGTCATAAGTCCCCTAGAACTTAGAACTACTTACACCTAACTAAACTAAGGACATCACACACACCCATGCCCTAGGCAGGATTCGAACCTGCGACCGTAGCAGTCCCACGGTTCCGGACTGCAGCGCCAGAACCGCTAGACCACCGCGGCCGGCCCCTTCTACAACCCTTAAAACCACGTAATAGGACTTGTGAAAGACTCTGTACAGCTTCCAGAACAGACAAGGTACTTGGATAGGGTTTGATCGTACTCAAAATATTTTACAGACTCTTTGTAATTTTGTTGTTTACAGACTTTGGCAATTCCTAGTTTTTGCTTGAGCAGCGTGTGGCAATGTTTGGAGATTATGGCTTTCATTTAACACAACTGAAACAACAACGCAAGACCAAAAGTCTGCAAATTTGGCAATGATTCATCGAATGCAATAACTTTGTGACTGATGTTTCGTAAGTGAAAAAAAAAATACTCGGACAGCTCTTACATTTTCTTTTATAAAAGAAGAAGGGAAGGATGCTGGTTCTTCAGTAGTAGCAGTATTACAAAATTTTTTATCTTTCGTTTTCCTTAATATGCTTAATCATTTCCAGTTAATTTTTTTAAAGTTTTAAATATATTTTGTTACATTTATTAATTATATATTGACTGTATATTATTAGAGATCCTAACACGCAGAGTTTCAATCAAATATAACTATCTGAGTTCAGGATGTTTGATTCCTGAGGTCCGGAACGTAAGAGTTCTGGGTGACCAAACATATTTGTCAGGCAATGTTTGAAAAGTCTCCTTCAGTCGCAAATTTAATTATGTAATTAAAGACCAACTGAAAAATACTCCTGTCGGAACACTAAAAGTGTTCCTCTTTTAAAGACTATGACAGAAAAGTGGAAAATTAGCTGCCTCAATCCTCATTCAGCTTTCCTCACCACTCTTTTTTATTTTTTTTTTTTTTTTTTTTGTAAGGTAGAACAGTCTAAATCCTTCTACCCAATTTCTCTTTGTAGTGAAGTCTTCACACTCAGCATCTTCCTCTCACTGCCAATGTCTATATATGTCTCTCTCCTACAGACTGCTTTTCCCCCCAGTGGCACTTTCCCCTGTCCGTCTCTCCCGCTACCACTGTCTTCATCTCTTCTTCCCTTCATTGTCTCTCTGCCCCACTGCCATTGTCTTTGTCTCATTATTATTCTCTGCCATTGGTACTGTCTTTCTTTCTCGCTTATAGTCTACTGACTTCCTCTTCGACTACCACTGTCTCCTTTCCACACATATCCTTGGGGATGATTTACTCAGTGTTTTGATCCCAGGACCGCGAAACTTTAACATATGGTTATGGGAGATGGGGAAACTGGTGCAAAGTTCTTAACACATGGCTGTAGGGGATGGGGGCAGTGGTCTCCACTCATCACTCTTTTTCATTTCCATTGTCATCTCTCCCTTTTGCTACTACTGCTACTATCTTCATCCAGCTTCCTTTCTCATCCACTGCCACTATTTTCATCCAGCTTCCTTTCTCTTCCACTGCCACTTTCAATCTCCCACTGGCACTGTCTCCCCTCTCTTCCATCGTCACTGTCTCTCTGCTACTCTCTTTTAGCACATAAGAGCGCTAATGTTTGTTTCTACATCTACATCTCCATAGATACTTCACAAGTCACTGTACGGTGTACCAATAGCAGCCGACTGCTTTCCTGTTCCACTCGCAGATAGAGCGAGGGAAAAACGACTGTCTATATGCCTCCGTATGACCCCTAATTTCCCGTATCTTACTTTGGTGACCCTTACGCGCAATGTACACTAGTGGCCATTAAAATTGCTACACCAAGAAGAAATGCAGATGATAAACTGGTATTCATTGGACAAATATATTATACTAGAACTGACATGTGATTGCATTTTCACGCAATTTGGGTGCATAAATCCTGAGAAATCAGTACCGAGAACAACCACATCTGGCCGTAATAACGGCCTTGAAACGCCTGGGCATTGAGTCAAACAGAGCTTGCATGGCGTGTACAGGTACACCTGTCCATGCAGCTTCAACACGATACCACAGTTCATCAAGAGTAGCGACTGGCGTATTGTGACGAGCCAGTTGCTCAGCCACCATTGACCAGACATTTTCAATTGGTGAGAGATCTGGAGAATGTGGTGGCCAGGTCATCAGTCGAACATTTTCTTTATCCAGAAAGGCCCGAACAGGACCTGCAACATGCGGTCGTGCATTATCCTGCTGAAATGTAGGGTTTCGCAGGGATCGAATGAAGGGTAGATGGCCGAGCGGTTCTAGGCGCTACAGTCTGGAACCGCGCGACCGCTAGGGTCGCAGGTTCGAATCCTGCCACGGGCATAGATGTGTGTGATGTCCTTAGGTTAGTTGGTTTAAGTAGTTCTAAGTTCTAGGGGACTGATGACCACAGCAGTTAAGTCCCATAGTGCTCAGAGCCATTTGAACCATTTTTTTGAAGGGTAGAGCGACGGGTCGTAACACATCTGAAATGTAACGTCCACTGTTTAAAGTGCCGTCAATGCGAACAAGAGGTGACCGAGACGTGTAACCAATGGCACCCAGTACCATCACGCCGGGTGATACCCCCGTATGGCGATGACTAATACAGGCTTCCAATGTGCGTTCACCGCGATGTCGCCAAACGCGGATGAGACAATCATGATGCTGTAAACAGAACCTGGATTCATCCGAAAAAATAACGTTTTGCCATTCGTGCACCCAGGTTCGTCGTCGAGTACACCATCGCTGCCGTTCCTGTCTGTGATGCAGCGTCAAGGGTAACCGCAGCCATGGTCTCCGAGCTGATAGTCCATGCTGCTGCAAACGTCGTCGAACTGTTCGTGCAGATGGTTGTTGTCTTACAAACGTCTCCATCTGTTGACTCAGGGATCGAGACGTGGCTGCACAATCCGTTACAGCCATGCGAATAAGATGCCTGTCATGTCGACTGCTAGTGATACGAGGCCGTTGGGATCCAGCACGGCGTTCCCTATTACCCTCCCGACCCCACCGATTCCATATTCTGCTAATAGTCATCGGATCTCGACCAACGCGAGCAGCAATGTCGCGATACGGTAAACCGAAATCACGATGGGCTACAATCCGACCTTTATCAAAGTCGGAAACGTGATGGTACGCATTTCTCCTCCTTACACGACGCATCACAACAACGTTTTACCAGGCAACGCCGGTCAACTGCTGTTTGTGTATGAGAAATGGGTTGGAAACTTTCCTCACGTCAGCACGTTGTAGGTGTCGCCACCGGCGCCAACCTTGTGGGAATGCTCTGAAAAGCTAATCATTTGCATATCACAGCATCTTCTTCCTGTCGGTTAAATTTCGCGTCTGTAGCACGTCATCTTCGTGGTGTAGCAATTTTAATGGCCAGTAGTGTACCTTGGCGGCAGCAGAATTGTGTGGCAGTCAGCTTCAAATGTCAGTTCTCTAAATTTTCTCAACAGTTTTCTCGAAAAGAACGGCGCCCTCCTTCCAGGGATTCCCATTTGAGTTCCTGAAGGATATCTGTAACACTTACAAGTTGTTTAAACCCACTGGGAACGGATCCAGCAGCCCACCCCTGAAGTGCTTCGATGTCTTCCTTCAATCCGACCTGGTATGACTCCCGGACACTCGAGCAATATTCAAGAACAGGTCGCACCAGCGTCCTATGTGCGGTCTCCTTTACTGATGAACCACGGTTCTCTAAAATTCTCCTAATAAGCCAAAGTCAACCATTTACCTACTCTACCACAATTCTCACACGCTCATTCCATTTTATATCGCTTTGGAAACCTTACGCCCAGATATTTAAACGAATTGACTGTGTTAACCAGGGCACTAGTAATACTGTATCCGAACATTTCAGGTTTGTTCCTACTCATCCGCATTAACTTACATTTTTCCACATTTAGAGCTAGCTGCCATTCATCACACCAACTAGAAATTTTGTCTAAGTCGTCTTCTATCTTCCTACAGTCACTCAACTTCGACACCTTACCGTACAACACAGCATAATCAGCAAACAACCGCAGTTTGCTGCCCACCCTGTCCGCCAGATCCTTTATGCTTATAGAGAACAACAGTGGTCCTATCACACTTCCCTCGGCCACTCCGGACAATACCCTTGCTTCTGCCGGCCGCGGTAGCCGAGCGGTTCTAGGCACTTCAGTCCGGAACCAAGCGGCTGCTACGGTCGCATGTTCGAATCCTGTCTCGGGCATGGATGTGTGTGACGTCCTTAGGTTAGTTAGATTTAAGTAGTTCTAAGTTTAGGGGAGTGATGACCTCAGCTTTTAAGTCCCATAGTGCTTAGAGCCATTTGAACCATTCTGAATACCATTACTTCTGATGAACACTCGTCATCGAGGACAACATAATGGGTTCTATTACTTAAGGAGTCTTCTGTGAACTTATTCCATTCATTAACAGCCTGCAATGGGGCACAGTGTCAAATGCTTTCCAGAAATATAGAAGTACGGAATCTGCCTGTTGCTCTTCATTCATAGTTCATCGTAGAGCATGTGAGAAAAGGGCAAGCTGAATTTCACACGAGCGATGCTTTCTAAGACCGCGCTGATTCGTAGACTTAAGCTTCTCAGTTTGAAGAAAGTTTGATATACTAGAACTGAGAGTGTGCTGAAGGATTCTGCAGCAAACCCAAGTTAGGGATATTCAAATGGTTCAAATGGCTCTGAGCACTATGGAACTTAACATCTGAGGTCATCAGTCCCCTGGACGTAGAACTACTTAAACCTAACTAATCTAAGGGCAATACACACATCCATGCCCGAGGCAGGATTCGAACCCGCGACCGTAGCAGCGGCGCGGTTCCGGACTGAATTGCTCGGCCACAGCGGCCGACGTTAGGGATACTGGTCTGTAATTTTGCGGGGCCGTTCTTTTACCCTTTTTGTATCCTGGACACCTGCGCTTTTTTCCAGTCACTTGGGACTTTGTGCTGGGCGAGAGATTCACGATAAATGAACGCTACGTAAGGGGCTAATGCCGTAGAGTATTCTTTGTAAAACCGAATTGGGATTCCATCCGGACCTCGTGATTTATTTGCTTTCAAATCTTTCAGTTGTTTCTGTACGTCAGGGATACTTTTTACTATGTCGTCCATATGGGAGTCTGTTGGGCGGTCAAATGACAGTACGTTTGCACGATTCTCCTGTGTGAATGATTTCTTGAACGTGAAATTTAAAACTTCGGCTTTCGTTTTCTTACCTTCAACTACCACACCAGACTGGTCGACAAGGGACTGAATGGACCAGAATTTTCTCGGGTTCTCTGCCAGATTTTTTGCTAAGATGTGACGATGGTAGCTGTGTGCTTCGCGCGTCTATCTTTTCACGGACGCACGTGTCTCTACTAACTTTCGCTTGTCTTCATTTGTGCGTTCTCTTTTGAAACGACAATGCAACAGCCTCTGCTTCCTCAGCAGTTCCGAATTTCGTCATTAAACCGTGGTGGGTCTTTTCCATCCTTTATCGACTTACTAGACACACAACTCTCCAGACCACGATGTACACTCTGCTTAAACTTCGCCCATAATTCCTCTACGTCAATCTTACTGGAACTAAGTGATGTCCGTCCACTAAGCGAGATGCTAACAAATGCTTATCTGCTCTGTCTAGCGGAAACACTCTCCTAATCTTCTTGATTGATTTAGTAACTTTCGTAATTATAGTTGCTATAACGGCATCATCATCGCTAATCCTCGCTTCTATGCTGACACTGACAAAATTTTTGGTCAGGAAGGCTGCATGGGGAATTAGGCAGCTGGTTACCCACTTTTATGTCAGTCTTTTAATAGATTCATATTCGCCTTTTTTGTGCTATGATAGGAACATTTTTCACCTGGTTCCCTTCTTTTCTCTGCTACCGCAGGATGTGCCGCTTATACGAAATGAATTCTAAGTCTGTAAAAGTTTTAAGTTTATTTACATTCCTTGATACATAAAAACATCAAATTGGTACATGTAATACAAGGTTAACACAAAACCGTCTCCCATACAAAGCAACTTAGACTTACACCACTTTACACAAAAATGTTCATTTTTAGGATACACGTACAGTATACCGAAAAATGCCGTGTTTGGTTTGCAAGTACAAAGAATTTAGTAAGGCAAAATAATTTTTTGTAAGGTTCTTATGCTGCCAGGTGGCATTTCGCATAATTTCCAGGTCGAGACAGCCTGCGTAGGCATCATGTGCCTATTATACAAGGGTTGCCCAGAAAGTTTGTTTGGCATTTTTTTCCTTCAACAATTCTTTATTGAACACAATGAGAATTACACACTCGAAAGAATGGTGTTTTATCTACTCACCCTATTTTTCCACGTAATCTTTATCCCATTCTATGGCCTTCTTCCAGCGTGAAACAAAGGCGTGTAACCCTGTCGGTACCAACACTTGTCCTGGTGGCGGAGCCATTGCTTCACTGTGTGAATCACCTCCTCATCCTCCTCAAAATGGCTTCCACGAATGGCACCCTTTAATGGCGAATGACAACATCAGCGCCAGCCGCGGTGATCTAGCGGTTCTGGCGCTGCAGTCCGGAACCGTGGGACTGCTACGGTCGCAGGTTCGAATCCTGCCTCGGGCATGGGTGTGTGTGATGTCCTTAGGTTAGTTAGGTTTAAAGTAGTTCTAAGTTCTAGGGGACTTATGACCTAAGATATTGAGTCCCATAGTGCTCAGAGCCATTTGAACCATTTGACAACATCAGCTCGCTGCAACATGTCAGGCGTGACAGCCGTGGACGGTCACCATGACCGCTGCAAATCGTGGAACTCCGCCGAACCGCTCTCTGATGACCTCACCCTCTGTGCCCAGTGACTAACTGTACTTCCGCCGACAGCAGAAGCTGCATAGACTTTGCACAAGCGTTTGTGAATATTCACCATAGTTTCTTTCTCTGCAATGAGAAATTCAATGATGCCACATTGCTTGTAACGTTCATCACCTGCAGACGCCATTTTGAAACTGTCCCGCAGCTACGCTATCTGTCGACAGTGACGGAAACTTGGCTCGCTCAATCAGGAAACTTCAAATAATACATGCGTAACATTCCGCATTCGTAGCATTGTTTTCGGCTGAGAAAAAAAAAATGCGGTGCGTTACTTTCTGGGGAACCCTCGTACATAGCGGGCACATCATAAAGTTTTATTGGTGAAAAAATAGCATTGAAAACATAGTTTGGTGACCTTAGAACCTTTGCAATGAACCCTTGCCAAGTCGCCACTAAGTCAGTTAAAACTGTATTTACGGCTAAGATAGCATATTACGCGCATATTTTACGTGCATAAGCAAAGCAACTTTGAATCTCTGGATCTCGGTAAGGGATAACGATATCGGAAAAAGTTTCAGCGTTCCCAGAGAACATTATCTTACGAGCTTATGGTAAAAATTTCGACGATTTGCCGTGAATAGAAATTATAGAAGTGGTGATCCCACAACTGCTGTTTTTGGTACCCTAGAATCATAATTGTTCGGGGTTTTCTTAGGAACCGACAATGAACAAATGGTGCTTTTATAAGCTGCGTAGACCACGCCTTTTGGAAAAGGTGCAACCGATTTGGTCTGTTTGCCTGATATGGAGGAAGTAAGTAATGTTTCAATTTTGATGCCGTAGTGTAGGACAGGTACAGTATGCCCGTACAGTATACAAATGGTCGCTAGGCTAAGGACTTGACCCCTTATTTCTATGATCAGTAGTACCTCGAAGCTCATCGGAAGACAAAGGATACTGTGCACTGACGTGCACGGACCAATACATATTGTATTGAAAAATTTTACATCGCTCTCCCGACAACCGATAACAATAATCTGTAAGCTTTTACGCTGGCCGGAGTGGCCGAGCGGTTCTAGGCGCTACGGTCGCAGATTCGAACCCTGCCTCGGGCATGGATGTGTGTGATGTCCTTAGGTTAGTTAGGTTTAAGTAGTTCTAAGTTCTAGGGGGCTGATGACCTCAGAAGTTAAGTCCCATAGTGCTCAGAGCGGTTTTTTTTTTGGTAAGCTTTTACAGTTTCATTTGGATTATGCGCACAATTTTCGATTGCATGATTACGTGGCACGTCTTGTACCAAGTACCAACAACGCGTCCTGCCTTTGGCATGCATCAATCACGAAGTTACCAGCCAGGTGGCGCGGTGGTTACCACACTGGACTCCCATTCGGAATGACAACGGATCAAACGCGCGTCCAGCCATCCTAATTTAAATTTTCCGTGATTTTCGTAAATCGCTTCAGGCAAGTTCCGGCGTGGTTTCCTTGAAAGGGCACGTCCGACTTCTTTCGCCATCCTTCCCTAATCCGATGGTACCGACGACTCCACCGTTTTGTCCCCTCCCCCAAATCAACCAATCAAGTTATTTGACTTGAGCTTTAACACGTCCAGGCATTGTTTTCAGAGTTAGGTATAAGTAAGAGTGACAATCTGGCTGCCGTGAGTGGGGCACTCACCGTCGTCGTCGTCGTAGTCCCCCATGAGCGGGGCTCGCTCCCCGGGCTGCGGGAACACGTCTTCTGGGCAGAAGCACTGCCAGCCAGGCTGGTCCTGCACACAACAGTTACATTTCAGTTAATGTATGAGTGTGTAAATCTTTCGACATACTAAGTTAGGCTGGCAAGCATATGGAAGACAATCAAACGCGGCAGTAAAACTGAAAAATGTACTTCCTGATGTGCTCTCAGATTTGGCTTCTGACTATAGGCTGGGACACTTCATGAGCGTACAAAACGGAAACTTAATACTGCATAGCGAGGCATGGAATTTATAAGGCAAGACAAAAGAGGACAGAAGACATCAGATTAATTAACACACCAAGGATATCCTGGGCAGAATAGCAAGAATAAATTATGACCAACGGACAAAGTTGGTGCTGAAATGGGGTCCAAGAGACAGTACGGAAGACTGCCAGGCAGATGGCACAAAGATCTACAGAAGATCGCTGGAGTCAACTAGCTGAATATGCCTGACACCATTTCTCTTGGAATAACAAACTGTAGACATACTTGAAATCAATACCTGGAGGGGCCACAGCCACTGCTACTGCTCCTGTTGATCAATGTTAACACCCCCACTCAATACTACTGACGATGCTACTTTACTTTTCTCCTTGTATCCACCAGGTGTTCTTTTCCAATCTACCAATCGTAATTCATTAACTGGTGCAATTTTACTTAGTCCATCTGTGATGATCAAAAGTATCCAGACACCTATTAGTGGACGTTAATATGGAGTTCGTCCACCCTTCGCCTTTATGACAGTTCGAATTCTGCTGGGGACAGTTTCAGTGAGGTGTCTGAATGTCTGTGGAGGAATGGCACCCCAATCTTCCTCAAGAGCCGACACCAGAAAAGATATTGACCTTGGGGGCTGGAGCAAAGTCGACGTTCTAACTCATCCTAAAGATGTTCCACTGCTGCTATGGTCGCAGCTTCGAATCCTGCCTCGGGCCTGGATGTGTGTGACGTCCTTAGGTTTGTTAGGTTTAAGCAGTTCTCAGTTTAGGGGACTGATGACCTCAGATGTTAAGTCCCATAGTGCTCAGAGCCCAAGATGTTCCACTGGGTTCAGGCCGTGACTATAGGCTGGCCAGTCCACCTCAGGAATATTTCCCTAACTGTTGCTCACAGCTGCCACGTTACGATGGGGTGGATTGTCATGCTCGTACAAAAAATCATTATCTCCGAAACGTTCCTGCACTGCATGCAGTACTCAGTGCCGTAAAATGTTTACATATCCTTTCGCATTTAGCGCCATCTACAGCACGGTAAAGGGACCACACCCTAACCACGAAGAACATCGCCATACCGTAACGCCATCTCCTCAGTACTTCACTGCTGACACTACACACGGTGTCAAATAACGTTCCCATAGCATGCGCCAAACCCAAACCACTCCATCGAATAGCCCCAGGGTACAGCGTGATTCACCACTACAAATCACTGATTTCCAGTTTTCCACTGTCCAGATGCGTCGTTCTTTATAGTGCTCCAGGCTTCGCTTAACACTGTCTGAAAATTTGTGTGACTCATGAGGAGCTGTTCGACCATTGTATCCCATTATTTTTAACACCGTTCGCAAAGTCACTGTCCTAGCTGGGCTGCTGGTGGCACTTTGGAACACACGAGTGATGCCTTCCGCTGATACCATGTATTTTTTCTTGGTTACCGCCATCAACGTATTCAGAAACGCGTTTCGAAACTTTAATTAACTCGACCATTTCTGAAGTGAATACATATTACATTTCGGATTACTAGCAGTGGCACAAAGTCGGGACTGTCTGCGTCCCGTTATAATAGGGACCTCTGGAACACTGGTTAACTTTGAAGCAGAGAGGCAATTTACCTTTCGGTTGCGGAATATAGAGTGATAATTAGTATGACTGGTGGAAGTGGTATTACCATTAGGCTTTCGGCGCTGTTCTGCAGTCCTCTCCTCACGAACAAGACGTCCGCTTCTTCCCTGGAGTCTCCGTGGTAGATCCCGTCATCTTCTTCTATCTGTGGAAAGTACAATCATCTCTTAACAGCACTTTCTCATTTCTCATGGAATTCATGTACTTACAAATGGACGAGTGTGTGTATCTTCTGGTAACATAAAATGTATCAGGGCAAATTTTACCAATTTAGCTACTACCTTTTACATTTGCTATATCATTTTTAAAATTTATGTCAGAAATATCAGGTTACAAGTTAAAAGAAAGAAAAAGAAGTACAAATTACGAGAACGTAAAAGACAAGTACATTGATAGCGCTTGTAAGATAATCGGGGCAGAAATGCATGTGTTGGTTTGTCTGGATATCGCAGGTATCCCCATTTTAGGAAGTTTGAGGTTCCTGTGCCCTCTTACCAGTTTTAGAGATGCTCAGAATTTGGCCTTTGTGTTCATAAATACAACGCTGACGTTTTACGACTGCAGAACGGAGTAATAAAGTTTTTAAATTGAAGTTCATGTGAACTTAAGTTACTCCTGAATGGATGCATTAAATTTTCACAAAACTGCAGTCTTGCATAATTTCTTGCTGTCGTCACCTAAAAGCTCGAAAAGAGACGACGCGACCTGTGCCATTACTCAGTGAGTATACTGATCGCAGATGTAAACGTCAAATGGCCATATTTGAATGAATCGTGAACAGAACTTTGAAGAAAGTCATAGTCACAATCTACGTCTACATTACGTTCTGCAAACTACTGTGAAGTGCATGGCAGAGGATACTTCCCACTTTACCACGTGTTAGGTTTCTTCCCGTTCCGGCCGCGCTGGATTAGCCGAGCGGTCTGGGGCTGTGCGGCTAGTCCCGGCGGAGTTTCTAGTCCTCCCTCGGGCATGGGTGTGTGTGTTTGTCCTTAGGGTAATTTAGGTTAAGTAGTGTGTAAGCTTAGTGACTGATGACCTTAGCAGTTAAGTCCCATAAGATTTCACACACTTTTTTTTTCTTCCCGTTCCACTCACGCGTGGAGCGCGGGAAATGGCTGTTTAGTCCTTTGCTGTACCATTTAGACAAAATTCGTGCCCGAGCTGTTGGAGACGGTGCGTGCGAATTGGTCCAGCGTGATGCATGAGACAGCCGCAATGAAAGCCGTCATACAGATACCTGTTATGTAGCTACACGTTTATTTCACGTGATACTGCTACTGTACACGTTAATACTAATTTAATTCTTTTTCCTTTCTGCTATAAATATTTTTGTAACACAGCTCTTCAAACAATGTATCAAATATAAATTTTTAGGCATAAACAATACTTTAAGAGAAATTATAAAATTAATTATAAAATTCCTGAGGTTAGCACCCGCGGTCTAGTTGTACCGCCGTTGATTAATAATCAAAACGTCCTCGGTCCCTAGCTCGAAACCCGCCATCGCTCAAAATTTTGATTAATTATCAGCACTGGCGGCCGAAGACTTCCGGCACAAGAAGTTACCCTCATACAGCCAACGGCCTTATCAGAGAGGGCGGAGAAGTGGAAACAAGTTCGGGGCACTGTCTTATCCTTCGGGTGGGAAACTGTCCCTAAAGGCTGAAGAATCAACAATGATCAACGGCATGTGGATGCACAAGGGAATGGAAGCCATTGCATTAAAGAAAAATAATGTGTATCCACAGGACATAAGGCGTGTAATTAAAAAAAGGTCATGACCTCTCTATTGGCAAAAGATTCCAGAATAGTTCCCCATTCGGATCTCCGGGAGAGGACTGCCAAGGAGGAGATGACCATGAGAAAAAGGCTGAATAACTAAAGAAAAGATAAGGACCTACGAGTCGGGGCGTGGAATGTCAAAAGCTTGAACGTGGTAGGGAAACTAGAAAATCTGAAAAGAAAAGGCAAAGGCTCAATCTACACTCCTGGAAATTGAAATAAGAACACCGTGAATTCATTGTCCCAGGAAGGGGAAACTTTATTGACACATTCCTGGGGTCAGATACATCACATGATCACACTGACAGAACCACAGGCACATAGACACAGGCAACAGAGCATGCACAATGTCGGCACTAGTACAGTGTATATCCACCTTTCGCAGCAATGCAGGCTGCTATTCTCCCATGGAGACGATCGTAGAGATGCTGGATGTAGTCCTGTGGAACGCTTGCCATGCCATTTCCACCTGGCGCCTCAGTTGGACCAGCGTTCGTGCTGGACGTGCAGACCGCGTGAGACGACGCTTCATCCAGTCCCAAACATGCTCAATGGGGGACAGATCCGGAGATCTTGCTGGTCAGGGTAGTTGACTTACACCTTCTAGAGCACGTTGGGTGGCACGGGATACATGCGGACGTGCATTGTCCTGTTGGAACAGCAAGTTCCCTTGCCGGTCTAGGAATGGTAGAACGATGGGTTCGATGACGGTTTGGATGTACCGTGCACTATTCAGTGTCCCCTCGACGATCACCAGTGGTGTACGGCCAGTGTAGGAGATCGCTCCCTACACCATGATGCCGGGTGTTGGCCCTGTGTGCCTCGGTCGTATGCAGTCCTGATTGTGGCGCTCACCTGCACGGCGCCAAACACGCATACGACCATCATTGGCACCAAGGCAGAAGCGACTCTCATCGCTGAAGACGACACGTCTCCATTCGTCCCTCCATTCACGCCTGTCGCGACACCACTGGAGGCGGGCTGCACGATGTTGGGGCGTGAGCGGAAGACGGCCTAACGGTGTGCGGGACCGTAGCCCAGCTTCATGGAGACGGTTGCGAGTGGTCCTCGCCGATACCCCAGGAGCAACAGTGTCCCTAATTTGCTGGGATGTGGCGGTGCGGTCCCCTACGGCACTGCGTAGGATCCTACGGTCTTGGCGTGCATCCGTGCGTCGCTGCGGTCCGGTCCCAAGTCGACGGGCACGTGCACCTTCCGCCGACCACTGGCGACAACATTGATTTACTGTGGAGACCTCACGCCCCACATGTTGAGCAATTCGGCGGTACGTCCACCCGGCCTCCCGCATGCCCACTATACGCCCTCGCTCAAAGTCCGTCAACTGCACATACGGTTCACGTCCACGCTGTCGCGGCATGCTACCAGTGTTAAAGACTGCGATGGAGCTCCGTATGCCACGGCAAACTGGCTGACACTGACGGCGGCGGTGCACAAATGCTGCGCAGCTAGCGCCATTCGACGGCCAACACCGCGGTTCCTGGTGTGTCCGCTGTGCCGTGCGTGTGATCATTGCTTGTACAGCCCTCTCGCAGTGTCCGGAGCAAGTATGGTGGGTCTGACACACCGGTGTCAATGTGTTCTTTTTTCCATTTCCAGGAGTGTAGATACAGCAGGGGTCAGTGAAGTGAAATGGAAAGAAGACAAGGGTTTTTGGTCAGATGAGTATATGGTAGTATCACCTGCAATAGCAAATGGGATAACTGGAGTAGGATTCGTTATGAATAGGAAGGTAGGGCACAGAGTGTGTTACTGTGAACAGTTCAATGATAGAGTTGTTCTTATCAGAATCGACAGCAAACCAACAACGATAGTTCAGATATACACATCCACGTTGCAAGTTGAAGATGAAGAGATAGAGAAAGTATATGTGGATATTGAAAGGGTAATGCAGTACGTAAAGGGAGATGAAAATCTAATAGCCATGGGGTACTGGAATCAGTTGTAGGGGAAGGAGTAGAACAAAAGGTTACAGGAGAATATGGGTTTGGGACAAGAAATGAGAGAGGTAAAAGACTAATTGTGTTCTGTAATAAATTTCAGCTTTTAATAGTGAATACTCTGTTCAAGAATCACAAGAGGACGAGGTATACTTGGAAAAGGCCCGGTGATACGGGAAGATTTCAATTAGATTACGTCATAGGCAGACAAAGATTCTGAAATCAGATACTGGATAGCAAGCCGTATCCAGAAGCACATCACAGTGTGGTAGTGATGAGGTGTCGCTGAACTTTACAAAATTAGTCAGGAAGGATCAATACTCAAAGAAGTGGGATACGAAGGAGCTAAGGAATGACGAGATAAGTTAGAAGTTCTCTAAGGCTATAGAGACAGCAATAAGGAGTACCTCAGTAGGCAGTACAGTTGAAGAGGAATGGACATCTCTGAAAAGGGCACTCATAGAAGTTGGAAAGACAGATGTAGGTACAAAGAAGGCAACTGCGAAGAAACCATGGGTAACCGAAGAAATACATCAGTTGATCGATGAAAGAAGAAAATACAAAAATGTTAAGTGAATTTCAGGAATACAGAGATACAAGTTGCTGAGGAATGAAATAAATAGGAAGTGCAGGGAAGCTAAGTCGAAATGGCTGCATGAAAAATGTGAAGAAATGAGAAATGACTGTCGGAAAGACTAATTCAGCATATAGGAAACTTAAAACAACCTTCGCTGAAATTAAAAGCAAAAGTGGTAACTTTAACAGTGCAACGGGAATTCCGCTGTTAAATACAGAGAAGATAGCGGATAGATGGAAAGAGTATATTGAAGGCCTCTATGAGGGGTAAGATTGGTCTGATGTGATAGAAGAAGAAACAGGGGCGATTTAGAAGAGATAGGGGATCCAGTATTAGAACCAGAATCTAAAAGAGCTTTGGAGGATTTAAGATCAAATAAGGCAGAAGGGATAGATAATGTTCCATGAGAATTTCTAAAATCATTTGGGCAAGTGCCTACAAAACGACTGTTCACGCTGGTATGTAGAATGTAAGAGTCTGGCGATAGACCTTCCACTTTCGGAAAAATATCATCCACACAATTCTAACTTTGCACACCCTTGTCGGCTTTTTTCTTAGACGTCGGATCGATGTTTCGGGAAGGGGCCCCAATATTGCGCTTGAAGTTGAAGAGGTTTTTCACTTAGTGATGGTTTCCCACGCTTTTTGTAGTATAGCAACTGGACAATTTTCTATATTACCTGTGCTATATTTATCCAGTAATAAAGCGTCTGTTTCTATTATCTGACGGTGTATTGTGTTTTGGATAATGTACGTACTGAATAGAGCCACATACGGCACATAAAGAAAATCTTTGCCACTACGATCGTTCCCACGTGAGAGACTCGTGATGTTTACATTTGGTCTGCATTTGTTTCGACGAATCGGACTCTCAAGTAGGGCAAGGGGTTAAATGCCTCTTTGCGAGCGCTGATAACACTATTCTTGTCTTTGCGGTCCTTACGGTAGCGATAGGTAGGGGGTCGCAGTACATCCGTTAATTCTCGACTTGAAATGTGGTTCTTGTAACTTTTCAGTAGACTTTCGTGGGATAGTTGGCACCTGCTTTCAGGAATCTGCCAATTCATGGTTTTCACCATCTCAGTGACATTCTCTTCGAGTTGAAACATGTAGACATTCGTGTTGTCCTTCTTAGCATACGCTCAGTATTACCTGCCAGTCCCATTTCGTACGGGTTCCACACACCTGAGTAATATTTTAGGACTGGTAGCATAAATATTTTGTGACTAGTCTCCTTTGTAGACTGATTTTTTTCAAGTATCCTACTAACGAGCTGGTCTATCAACTATAGTTCTTTACTTACGACTGGGCATATATATCATTCAATTTCATATCGCTACAAAGTCTTACACTCAGTTATTTGTATGAAGTGACTAATTCCAACTGTGACTCAATCATACCGTAATTACACACCATAATTAGAAGATACTATGATTCTGATTTTGAAGTTTACAATTTTAAATATTTAGAGCAAGTTTCCAATCTCCCCATCACATTGAAACGCCACGATCTGCCTCCCTTTCAGCCAGTAAGTCATCGTGGAAAACTGAGGTTACTGTTTTCTGCCAGCTCATTAATATACACCATGACCTGTACGGGTTCCAACACACTTCCACAGGACGAGCCTGAAGCTACTTCCACTTCTGTTGGTGGCTCTTCATCCAAGATAACACGCTGCATCCTCCCAACCAGAAAGTCCTCAAACAAGTCACAAATTTCGCTTCATAACCCGTGTGATCGCGATTTCGTTAGTAAGCGGTGGTGTGATACGGAATAAAGTGATTGTCAGAACTCAAGAAATACTGCCCCTACCTAACTATCATAACCATGGCTTTCAGGATGTCATGTGAAAAAGTGAAAATGTTTTCGGAATCCATGATGGTTGGCGTGGATGCCATTTTGTTGGAGACAGCTCATTATGTTATAGCTCAGAATATCTTCATAGAGTAGAAAAATCTCTGGAGTAAGCATTCAGATGCGCAGAATTGGTATTCTGTTCTAAACATTCATTGCCATGATGGTCACGTGATCTAGGGACGGTGTAGGTTCGTCCACAATGCAGCGTGTAAATTTTGAATGACGTCATATGATTCCCTTCGTAGGCGTTTTGTGGACACCGTAACAATTTGCATTTTAACTGAAATAAACTGGGCTCTTAGCTTTGGTGATCAAAATGAACAGGCATCACATCGCAACACTGTCACGGCAACGTTCATTCATACTCTCCGTCATGTCATGTCATGTCAATTCGCTTAGCTCACGTCAGAATATAGTATCGGAATTGGAAAACGAACGACTACAAAGTTATTAGTGGCAAAAATAAACTTCATGACGTATGTTCTCGATTAGTTTTGTTTGGTAAAGAGCTGAAAAGTGAAACAACATGTCAAAACATCGACATTTAGTTTCTAGGGAAATACACACATACAAACACGTCAAACAATAGCTATAAAGGAATAAACGGGGCCGATTTACTTTATCCATTATTTCCTTACGTAATTAACAACGTCGTAAACAATTGTAGTTTTCGCCTTCATTAAAGCTGACCTATTCTCTTAAAATGTTATGTAAAGGAAATTGGTTCGTCAACTTACTTTCTTATTTACACAAATTGTGTGCGTCAGCTCTGTTCTGTTACTGTAAAACCTAAATAACTTTTTGCTTTCAGTTATCTGATCACGCTGCGTGCGAACACTCAATGGGAAAAATATCCAAGTCGTCATGGAACATATGCAATCTGCACGGAAAGATTACGAAGACACAAAAGCACAAAACCTACTACTACAACACGAGTGAGCGCGGCGAAAATACATTATCTACGAGAGTAAGTCAATTATTAACCGCAATTTAGCTATATTTTTGTTTATTTTGGTAGTACTGACGTTTTATGTTGATGACTTATGCTTTGTTTATTTGTTGTACATCTTTGTAATTTTCAAGCTGCTAGGTTAGTTTCGTTATCGCTGCTGTGCTGTTAATCATGGCTGCTCCACTATTTGGGAGGATGCTAAGTTCACCCAACCTGGATATGATGTGACGTCATTATGACGTGTATACGCTTTAGTCGATTAACACACCTATCGACTTTTACGAACGTTCTAGATTCTAAACTGTCGTCAGCTAGTTGTTTGTTTTGACACGTGCGATTCTGAAAACAGCTCAGTGTGCCAGCGTATATATATTTCTCCAAAATAAAAGTAAAAGAGCTGGATATTAATATAAATATTCCTGACCGTGGCCTTGAAAACACCACGGGCAACACGTTTCGTAAAAAAGTGAAGTCTTCTTATGTCCCGACCAGATTAGATCGTGTGATTGTTGTATTGAATGCTTACGCCGAAAATAATATTTATTTACTATCAACATTTTAGTATGGTTGCATACAATTGGTCTTGTCAGTACATATTAGATTGTAGCAGCATACTCTTGCTGATTTTTTTTCTTAATTTATATTTCTGAAAGAGAACTCGTGCAAGTTCGTTAGCTAAGTAATTTATATGTCCATCCTAAGATAGTCTTTTATCAACCATAATTCCAAGTAATTTTACACTCTGACCGCAGAGACAGGTATCTTAGTGTCCAGTAATGACTGGTGTGTAGAATGATTGAATTTCGAACTTAAAAAGAAAAATATGAGGCATTGTTGAAGAAAAATCGTCGACCGAGATGAAATACGAGGGGAAGTGGATTTATAAATATAATCTTAACCAAAGGTTAGTGTCTAGTACTGATTGACGTATGAAATGATTGAATGCAGTGTCAAAGCATTCCATGGTGGTATGATAAATCAGACGTACTCTATATTATGTCATGTATACAACCACAATAGTTTTAGCATGTACCTGGCCATGTCAATGTGGTTTATGTCAGCAGTATAATTTGCTAAGACAAGATTATGCAAAATACGAATTGCATCACAACATGAGCGGATACCTTAAACTATGCAGAAGTCTCGTTACTTTTGCTGGATGCAGCTTGCAGAAGATGGCACCAGTAAAGGTCTCTTACTCGGAGAACCAATGTGTTTGGTCATCATATACTCAGTTCAGCTTTGGAGCCTACTGTTCACAAACGAATGGCGCAGAGCACAGCGCTACCCTGTCACAACCTCTCGAAAGTTCACAAAAGTCGAATAGTCGATATACGGTTTCTATCGTTTTCGATGTAGCGTGTATACGTCATAAAGACGTCACATCGTATCCAAGTCCGGTGAACTTAGCATCCTCCCACTATTTGCACCAAAGAAGAGCAACGTTCACTGATCCGTTTTTTGTGGTCGAAAGGCGTATTAGTGGCCGATATTCATCGAAGACTTTCGATACAATACTGGAATAGTGTTTTACCACAACAGAGTGTCTACGAATGGATTGAAAAATTCCGAAATTGTCGCACGAGTTTTACGCACGATTAAGGAGCCGGACGACAGTTTACCGCCACAAATGAAAAAACCATTGAGCGTTCACGTGAAATGATTCTCTTAGACAGACGATTAACAATTGACGAAGTGGTACGTCGTCTGCAAATTAGTCACGGTTCTGCCTACGAAATCATCCACAACAGACTTGGGTTTCATAAAGTTTGTACAAGATGAGTCCCAAACAACTCAGACAGTTGCATAAACAAACGCGCTTGGACATCTGCAAAAAGCATTTGGATCGCTATGATAACAAAGGGGACATCTTCTTAGACAGGATCATTACTGGTGACGAAACATGGATCCATCATTACGACCCGGAGAGTAAACTGCAGAGTATGGAATGGAAACATTCAAATTCGCCGTGCAAGAAAAAGTTCAAGAACCAACCGTCCGCCGGAAAACTGATGTTTGCGGTTTTTTGGGATGCACAGGATCCAGTACAGGAATGTTATGGGGTAAGGGGCACAATAATAAACATTGTGCGTTAACACCAGGCTAAAGGCTGCAATTCGAAGCAAACGCCGAGGACTGCTGTGAAAAGATGTGTTGTTGCAAGACAATGTCCGTCCGCATACTGCTGCCCACACTGCTGAAACGTTCCATAAACTCAAATTTGAAGTACTGGATCATCCTCCATATAGTCCCGATCTTGCTCCTTCTGACTGTCACTTGTTTGGTCCAACGGGTCGTCGATTTGCCTCGGACGAACCAGTGAAAGAAGCGGTGCATTCCTGGCTCGCAGCTCAACCGAAAACCTTCTTTTATGTGGGCATCAGGAAGCTTGTATAACGACGGACCAAGTGCGTTGAAACACAAGGAGACTATGTCGAAAAATGACGTTCTTGTAAGTTTCCTATTTGATTACAATAAAATTTTATAACTACTTTGCGCATAGTAATTGACTTACCCTCGTACATTGTCAGCAGACGACTATACCGGCAAAACTACCTTACCGAGAAAGCTCGACGTGCCGCGACGTGACGTGACAGTCCGTTGACGACCTGTGTGAATGCTACCATTTGAAACGCATTGTGAAATGTTTTGACGTGACGTGACAGCCAATATGAATTGGCCTTAAACGAACAGCGTTGTCCCGAGATCACGTGACAGTTATAGCTTAAAGGCCGGTATTACATTATCAAATTTCTTTGTCAAAGATTTGATCAAATATTCCGTCAAATACATTTGACAAAGAACTTTGACGTAGCGCTAGAAGGGGTATTACACTGTCATCATATTTTTCGTCAAAGTTCAAGATGGCTGACAACAACAACTTGTTATTAACTGCAGCAGTTGCATGTACTATGATTGCACTGTGTGCACATGCGGATGAGAAGCGAGGGAAAAAAAGGAAACATACCTGGGTGAAGCCGTGGGTTTTACGACGACACAATAAAATCATTCAACAAAACTTGTTACATGAGCTTATAGTGGAGGACGTCAAGTCGTACATCAATTACTTAAGAATGGATGAGCATACATTTCTGTATGTGCTCAATGAAGTGTATCCTCATATTACAAAGCACAATATTCACTTAAGAACTGCTCCATCTGCAGAAGACAGGCTCACTGTAACACTCCGATTCCTTGCTACAGGAGAGGGTTGGGTTAGGTCAGGTCTCCAATCTTCTTAATCTATTTTTGTATTCAGCGTGCCTCACGTTGTAAAGCGCCTCATCAGCTTCATACATCTCTATTAATTTTGTAGTTGTCGGCACACACCAATTGTATTTACTGGCAAAGTTTATAAAACCACTACAGACGACAGACTGCTGCAGCGATGCTAGCGCTCCATGTGGTAACATATCATATTGCAGTGAACAGTAGACAAGCGACTTCTTTGATCAAATCTACAGCGAGGCCCTAGATTTGATTAAATATTGGACGACATTTGACAAAGTTCCCCATTACACCAACAAATATCTTTGACAAAGATATTGGACAAAGATATTTGACAAAGAAATTTGATAGTGTAATACCGGCCTCAATGTTGACAACATCCGCAGAGCGCAATGTTCACGCCGGTGATATATCTAGTCTATGAATATGTTCTAAGATTCTAAAAAAGATTCATAGTAAACACATTAACCAAGCTGAATGGGGAGTGTGTGTGTACACTTGGGCGCACCTCTTGGTCAGCACGGGCGAGCACGCCGCGGCGCGCTGCCTCCCCTATGGTGATGGTGTGCGCCCAGGTGGCGCACTCACAGGCGTCGTCAGGCGGTCCGCGGCAGCACGTGCGCCAGCAGTAGGCCGCCGGCCACGCCACGAACAGAACCACGTTCAGCAGGAACTCCCGCGGCCTGCACAGCCACAAGGAAACCTTCAAAATGTCCTTACTTTTCGCCAAATAAGACAGCAATACTCTAATGCTCGGTTTACACTAGCAAGTTATTGCAGCAATTTACTTCCGCGGAGGAACTTGCCGCGCGATTTGCGAGTGTAAACGTATCGCCAAGTCGACTTGCGACCGCAGCAATTTATTGCGAAAGTGACTTGCTGCACGTTTTCCGCTTCCAGTGTGAACATCACGCAAGAAGTATCTGCAAGTAACTTGCAGCTTTCAGGATTTATTTCTATTTCCTGCAAGTAGGAAGCGCAAGTTAAAGTATGTCCTCTGTATAACACTCATATTTAACATTTACTTGATGTGGTGACTAAATTTTATGCAACCATCTTACATATTATATGCAAACAAATTTCAGAAATGGAGGAGAAACGGGAATGGATGAAGCAGAACATTTTATTGAAGCCGTGGAGAGCTACCCCGAAATATGGAACGTGCATAACCGAGACTTTACGGATAGAATGAAGAAGATAAGCTCAGTAAATGAAATCTCGTCGATATTCCACACATCTATGAAAGAAGTACAGAGAAAGTAGCATAACTTGAAGACACAACCCCTTTGCCACCTGCATCCACTCGCTTGTTGTTTTAGGAGTCTAGAAAAAGACGATGTGTAATTATTACGTGTACTATTTTATGGGCATTAGGAAGAAAAACATTTTTATAAGCACATCATTCTGTAAAATGCAGTTTATTTCAATAAAAATTAAATTTCATTGTTGTGTTTTCACATACCTTCAAATAATTTTCCCTTTTCAAGACGTCAAAAATGGCTCTACATATATCGGGTACGATCAGAGAAATCGTGCTGACGGGAATGTGAAACAAGTACATTAGGGACTTTTATGAGTCTCCTACAAAGAAAAGATTTCAAAATTTTTGGTTGTATGTTTCACATAAATAAATGAAATGCCTATTTTATTCGTAGCTCACCTGTAGCTATCAATCGCACAGTGACTAGCAAACGTTCCTTTGTTGAAATAGCAGCACGGAAGTTGGTGTCTTGTTCTGATATGATGGGCACTGTTAACATCAACAAATACTCCAGATCATTTGAGGACATTCTGCAAAAGTTTTCAAAAGTATACATGCTCTCGGTACTAAGTTCTTGCAAAAGGTTATTATAGGCACCATTTTGCGATCTTCTCATTATCCACTCTCTAACCCAAATACTTCTCATTTTCTTTTCCACGTTTTGCATTACAATTACAAGAGCTGCAGCATATCTCACCTGCCTGCTTGTCATTTTATACTTCGGCTGACACTCGTAGTCGTACTGAAAGCATATGTAAATAGTATCAGCAAGTTGTTGACGCAATTTTCTTGCCAAAGAACTTGTGGAAGAATCTTGCTTAATTCTTGCGCTGCTATGTAAACACAGCTGCAAGTGGCTAGCAATAACTTGCAGCAATAACTTCTGCAAGCGACTTGCTAGTGTAAACCCAGCTTAATTCACGCGACATAGTGTCACCTTTATCATCTCTTGGATAAATGTTAACAGTTGTGCACTATCATTTTCTAATCTACTATTTTTCACCAATGTAAATTTTTAAAAACGGGTTTATTCATTTGTTTTATAGAATTAAAACTTTTGTAATAACAACACATGTTTGCAGCCACATTGCCTTACAATTCTGAAGTACAATTATGAATGGCAGTCAAATGAAAATCGGACACCCTTCACAACAGGATCATGGAATGACTCCATTTGAAAAGTAATTAAGGACAGAACTCGGCACTGAGCCGCGCGGGATTAGCCGAGCGGTTTAAGGTGCTGCAGTCATGGACTGTGCGGCTGGTTCCGGCGGAGGAGTCCTCTCTCGGGCATGGGTGTGTGTGTGTTTGTCCTTAGGATAATTTAGGTTAAGTAGTATGTAAGATTAGGGACTGATGACCTTAGCAGTTAAGTCCCATAAGATTTCACACACATTTGAACATTTTTTTGAACTCTGCACTGAAAAGAGGCGATCAATAAGTCACTATGTAAACCACAATGTGCAAAAGTTCAATTTTCTTGTAATTTTATGCAACTGGCAGTGAATTGAAAACCGAAGATCTACCACAACTGGACCATGGGATGTTTCATTCAAAAGTAATCACCACACGCATTAAACATTCATATCACTGGGAGACGAGATGAATAGAATGCGGTGGGCCGCTGACAGACCCACAACCAGACCCATTCTTGCACTTCCGCGTCCGACTGAAACCGACGTCCACGCATATCTTTCATCAGGTCACCAAACATGTGAAAATCACACAGTGAAATATCCGGGCTGCACGGAGGATGTTGCAGTGTTCCCCAACCACATCGCTGAAGCATAGCCTTCGTCGGATTGGCAGTGTGGGGGCGGGTGTTACCGTGCAGTAGTGGGGTTCTGTCCGACAGCATTCCAACAGACTGGGGAAAATGGCAAAGCTAACTGTGGAAACATCACACATACTTCCCCGCCAGAGAAATCCAAATCTATTGCCACTAGTTCCGATAAGGTCATGATGACCTTCTTCTTCGACTGCAGGGGCTCGAGCATCGAAGCACCATCATTGCACAGCGCTATGAAGACACTTTGCAGAAACCGCCACGCGCCACATACACGAAACGCCCGGAATGCTGTCGGAGGGGATCATCCTGGTGTATTATAGCTTGTAGCGTCGCAGCTATTACACGACTGCAGATTTTTGCAGTAAGTGCATTACGTTACGGCAAGCTGTTTTGCGAGCCTGCAGTATAGTAGCGTTCGGTGGCAGCCGGCGCGTGGCCTGCCGTATGCGTCATAGCCACACCTGTCGCTAAAGCGGACCGTGAGAATGCTCACTGTGGTGCGTACTAAAATAACTTATTCACCTCACCTAAGAAACTAAATAACTACGTTAAATATTAGCTGTTTTGTTCCAAATTTGGCACATGGCCTTTTGTCGAAATTTGATACCGCTACCTACAATAGTTTCAGAGATATAAAAAACCTATTAAAAACCTACGTAACCGACACTTAAGAAAATAAATTCAGATAGTAATTGTGGTATCACCGCCAGCTCAATCTACTTTACTCCAATCAGGAGAGCCAACACTGGGTACTGGAGGAAGCCGAAAGGCACGCGTTTTAGCTCACGCAGGCTGGCGTGAGGTCTGGAACAGGACAAGGAAATTAGACTTTAGAAAAACGGACGTAGCTGGTGGAATACTTAACTTTAATCCATTAATGATGAGCGTCGCTCTTGACTGTACATGACTCAGTATCAATAGTAACTGGTAATGGCGCCTTGCTAGGTCGTAGCAAATGACGTAGCTGAAGGCTATGCTAACTATCGTCTCGGCAAATGAGAGCGTATTTTGTCAGTGAACCATCGCTAACAAAGTCGGTTGTACAACTGGGGCGAGTGCTAGGAAGTCTCTCTAGACCTGCCGTGTGGCGGCGCTCGGTCTGCAATCACTGATAGTGGCGACACGCGGGTCCGACGTATACTAACGGACCGCGGCCGATTTAAAGGCTACCACAGCTTTAAAGGTTGTGAGTGTGTATGTGGGACATACGTCAAATTTCAGTTCTATATTGTTTTACACCTTACGTAACTAGAAAGTGTTACGCCACCAGGGTGTCATGAAAACTGTAAATTCCCCTAACTGGCAGATGACGTATGTCTACGAGTGTTTGCTTTTGTAATAAGGCAGCCAGAAAGGTAGTAAGAGGATAATCAGTTCTAAAGTATATGTCAATTATAGTTTTCTCTTAGTTTTCATTTCGTTTGGTTCGGTGGAAAATTTTGTTAATACTTTCAGCATTAAATGACGTAGATGCATCTGCGAATGTTGATTGGAGTAAAGCAGATTGAGCGCGAATCATGAAAGATTAATCTGACTGGCTGTTCGTTTTGAACAACCAATGAGAGTAAAGTCTTTCCCGAGCATTGGGATGAGTTATATACCCTGAAAGCAACGGCATTCCGTCAGTCGTGGCCTAGCTGCCGGAGGAGGAGATCATGTCCGAAAAAGTGCTTTGGAAAATGAAGAGTTGAGTGTTATTTCGCTTTCCGTTTATATCGCCGTGCACGCAGATGCATTTACGGACAGTTCTGTGAACTTTGGGAGATTTTGGAGTGTTTGTTGCAGAGAAACCGCGTGTGAAACTGTCGACCTTTGTGATGAATTCTGCGTGGCGTGTTCAGTATGCATTTACAGAACATTTTTGGCGAGCATCTTCATTTGAAGAATCCTCTGAAAAGGACCGAGTGTGAAACTCATTTCGTAGCAGAGTATTGACTGTATTAATCTCGTAATATTTCGGGTTGGACTTAGCACATTTCTGGCTGTCTTGCGTGTGACATAAGCTGCACGAACTAGTAGGGGATGTGCTATCGGCGTAAATGTGGGCTTGTTGACGCAATAGCTAAAAGACAATAAAAACATTAGTATCGACAAGCGGACATTTTCAATGAAGGAAGGAAGCATCCCCTTATGTCCGTTATTACTAGAGATTTGCAGGTTATTTTTGTTACCTGAGTCACACATACTATGCAATCGTAGGTATGGACGATGGTTTTCTTCAATGCTGCTTTTAACATCGTCTGCATAGTACCTACGAATGCAGAGCAACGGATGGTGAACATTAATTTTGCAGCTTGCTTCACACAGTGTTAGCGAACATTTTAACACCGCTCCGTCGCAAACACCCGCCCCCACACTGTCAATCGGACAAACGCTACGCTTCAGCGGTTTTGTTGGGAAACAGCAAAATCCTCCATACAGCTCAGATGTTTCACCGAGTGATTTTCGCCTGAAGAAAGACAAGCGTAGACGTAAGTTTCAGCGGGACGAGGAAGTGCAAGAATGGGTGCGGTTTGTGGGTCTGTCAGCGGCCGACCGCGTTCTACTCATCTCGTCTCCCAGTGGAATGAAAGTTTTAATGCGTGTGGTGATTACTCCTACATCTATATCTACATGATTACTCTGCAATTCACATTTAAGTGCTTAGCAGAGGGTTCATCGAACCACAATCACACTATCTCCTTACCATTCCACTCCCGAGCAGCGCGCGGGAAAAACGAACACCTAAACCTTTCTGTTCGAGCTCTGATTTCTCTTATTTTATTTTGATGATCATTCCTACCTATGTAGGTTGGGCTCAACAAAATATTTTCGCATTCCGAAGAGAAAGTTGGTGACTGAAATTTCGTAAATAGATCTCGCCGCGACGAAAAACGTCTTTGCTTTAATGACTTCCATCCCAACTCGCGTATCAGATCTGCCACACACTCTCCCCTGTGCCGGCCACAGTGGTCTAGCGGTTCTGGCGCTGCAGTCTGGAACCGCGGGACTGCTACGGTCGCAGGTTCGAATTCTGCCTCGGGCATGGGTGTGTGTGATGTCCTTAGGTTAGTTAGGTTTAAGTAGTTCTAAGTTCTAGGGGACTTATGACCTAAGATGTTGAGTCCCATAGTGCTCAGAGCCATTTGAACCATTTGAACTCTCTCCCCTATTACGTGATAATACAAAACGAGCTGCCCTTTTTTTTGCACCCTTTCGATGTCCTCCGTCAATTCCCCCTGGTAAGGATCCCACACCGCACAGCAATAGTCTAACAGCGGACGAACGAGTGTAGTGTAAGCTGTCTCTTTAGTGGACTTGTTCCATTTTCTAAATGTCCTGCCAATGAAACGCAACCTTTGGCTCGCCTTCCCCACAATGTTATCTATGTGGTCTTTCCAACTGAAGTTGTTCGTAATTTTAACACCCAGGTACTTAGTTGAATTGACAGCCTTGAGAATTGTACTATTTATCGAGTAATCGAATTCCAACGGATTTCTTTTGGAACTCATGTGGATCACCTCACACTTTTCGTTATTTAGCGTCAACTGCCACCTGCCACACCATACAGCAATCTTTTTTAAATCGCTTTGCAACTGATACTGGTCTTCGGATGACCTTACTAGACGGTAAATTACAGCATCATCTGCGAACAACCTAAGAGAACTGCTCAGATTGTCACCCAGATCATTTATATAGATCAGGAACAGCAGAGGTCCCAGGACGCTTCCCTGGGAAACACCTGATATTACTTCAGTTTTACTCGATGATTTGCCGTCTATTAATACGAACTGCGACCTTCCTGACAGGAAATCACGAATCCAGTCGCACAACTGAGACGATACCCCATAGGCCCCCAGATTGATTAGAAGTCGCTTGTGAGGAACGGTGTCAAAAGCTTTCCGGAAATCTAGAAATACGGAATCAACTTGAGATCCCCTGTCGATAGCGGCCATTATTTCGTGCGAATAAAGAGCTAGCTGCGTTGCACAAGAACAATGTTTTCTGAAACCATGCTGATTACGTATCAATAGATTGTTCCCTTCGAGGTGATTCATAATGTTTGAATACAGTATATGCTCCAAAACCCTACTGCAAACCGACCGCAATGATATAGGTCTGTAGTTCGATGGATTACTCCTACTACCCCTCTTAAACACTGGTGCGACCTGCGCAATTTTCCAATCTGTAGGTACAGATCTATCGGTGAGCGAGCGGTTGTATATGAGTGCTAAGTAGGGAGCTATTGTATCAGCGCAGCGCAATCTGAATGGAACCTAATCGGTATACAATCTGGACCTGAAGACTTGCCCGTATCAAGCGATTTGAGTTGCTTTGCAACCCCTAAGGTATCTACTTCTAAGAAACTCATGCTAGCAGCTGTTCGTGTTTCAAATTCTGGAATATTCCATTCGTCTTCCCTGGTGAAGGAATTTCGGAAATGAAACATTGCATGGTCCAGTTGTGGTAGATATTTGGTTTTCATTTCAGTGCCAGTTACATAAAAATACAAGAAAATTGAACTTTTACGCATTGTGGTTTACATTGTGACTTATTGATCGCGTCTTTTCAGTGCAGAGTTCTGTATGATAATGTTCGCAAGTTAGGTCACACAGTTTTCACTCACATGCTGCATTTGGTTCACGATATGTTGTTGCAAATAAGATGGTGCAAACAATGGACTGCCATTATGGTAATAATGTGCTTCATCCCGAAGTTTTCCTTTGTCCATGTTTGGCCTCGAGCCATAAAATTCTACAGTTATGTCTTCTTCCCTTCTTCCCTTGAACGTTTTTAGTTGTCTTTCCGAAGCATTGATGCTGCGTAGCATCAGGTTTGTCCATTGGTCTTCAATGAGGAAGGGTTCGCCCCCGGTAGCTGAGTGGTCAGGGCGACAGAATGTCAATCCTAAGGGCCCGGCTTCGATTCCTGGCTGGGTTGGAGATTTTCTTCGCTCAGGGACTGGGAGTTGTGTTGTCCTAATCACCACCATTTCATCTCCATCGACGTGCAAGTCGCCGAAGTGGCGTCAAATCGAAATACTTACACCTACCGTCTACCCGACGGGAGGCCCTAGTCACACGACATTTACACTGAGGAAGGATTCCCTCGCCTGCAAGTATGTATACAATTGTGGATCGCGTACTCTGGACCCTCTGTTCGCTTTCTTTATACAGAGTGAACCAGAACTTCACTGACAAACTTTCAGAGACGGTAGTGTGAAATGGAACAAGACAAAAATGTCTGGTAAATATTCGCTCTAAAATTTCATACCTTAAAAGTTATCAACATTTTTCATCTTTAATTTGTCTTTCATCTTGCGCTCTGTTTCCCGCACAGCATCTTCTTAATATATCTTGCTTCTGCCTAGACGTAATCTCCTTTGTTGCTACCGTACCACATCAAGAAGTGTTCGTCCACATCTTTCATATGAACTTGATATGGTACGAAAACAACAAAGGAGGTCACTTCCAGGCAGAAGAATGATACTTGTTCATCTTTGCTACTGTAGAAAGTGCTCATAGCTCTGAACGTACACATTTTAGCGCCCATGTTTACTGGAGTTTTTTTTCTTGTTTTGGTCCTCCTATAATGGGGAAAGCAAAGAGTTTTCAGTCTAAGAGATGTGTCTCGCAGCATCTAATGTGAACAAGCGCTCAGAGGGCTTAAGGTATGCACTTTGGATCCCATGTTTACTGGGGATTTATTTTTAATTGTTCTTACCACCTCATTCCAAAATACGAAAAACAAAGAGCTCACACTAGAAGAGATGCAATCCACAGTACCGAAGATGAAAAAGTGCTCGTAGTTCTTACGGTATCCATTTTAGAGCCCATGTTTACTTGGTTTGGTCCACACTACCACGTCTGGTTTACCCTGCATAGGCCGCCTTTAGTCTTTCAGTACTGGCGAGATTTTGGCTCTGAATAGTGCCGTCTCTAGGATGAAGGATCTAATGTGTTCTGTTTCGTGAATGACCATTATTGCTAGCATTGCTTTCTCTGTTGAATATTTTATGAAATATTTTCATTTGTTTCTGTTGTGATGCCTGAAGTCTGGTTCACGTTTTAGTTTTTCCGCCCGTATGAGTATCTCTGTCGATTCAAGAGCTTTTCCTCTAGTTCTGAGCACCAACATTTCTGTTTTGCCACATTCATCTTGTAGTCGTGTTTGAGGCACCTATTTTCCATATCTTTATCGTTTCTTGAAGCTTTTTGAATGTATTTTGAGCCAATTGCATTATCCTCTTCATATCTGTATAAGATTACACCCTCCCTACGAGGCATTCTTAGACTTTCTTCCCATGCAAGGATGAATAATAATGGACTTCGTGGCTCTCGCTGAAGTACTCCATTTGATTGGAGTATTGGTTATGATAGGGAGAAGTTGTCTGAGATACTCATTTCGTTCCATCGTAGTGTTCCACTTATACAGTATTTTGTGTCCATATATTCTTTTTGCTAAGCGTTCCCTACAGCTTTCTTGGTACTAGCTTTCCATTTATAAGGCCAAAGGCTTTTTTTAAGTCTATAAATACATAAAGGTGGTTTGTATACTCCGGTGAGGACCTCGCGTGCTACACTTCAGGATATGCAAGTGTTGGGTCCGTGAGGTACAGAAATATGCGAACATTGAGTTAATATTATTCCATAAAAAAGTTATAATAACGCTCACGCTACACTGGCCCGTCATAACTGTGTCTGTCACCCGAGCATACATCTACATCTACATCTATACTCCGCGAGCCACCTTACGGTGTGTGGCGGAGGGTACTTATTGTACCACTATCTGATCCCCCCTTCCCTGTTCCATTCACGAATTGTGCGTGGGAAGAACGACTGCTTGTAAGTCTCCGTATTTGCTCTAATTTCTCGGATCTTTTCGTTGTGATCATTACGCGAGATATATGTGGGCGGTAGTAATATGTTGCCCATCTCTTCCCGGAATGTGCTCTCTCGTAATTTCGATAATAAACCTCTCCGTATTGCGTAACGCCTTTCTTGAAGTGTCCGCCACTGGAGCTTGTTCAGCATCTCCGTAACGCTCTCGCGCTGACTAAATGTCCCCATGACGAATCGCGCTGCTTTTCGCTGGATCATGTCTATCTCTTCTATTAATCCAACCTGGTAAGGGTCCCATACTGATGAGCAATACTCAAGAATCGGACGAACAAGCGTTTTGTAAGCTACTTCTTTCGTCGATGAGTCACATTTTCTTAGAATTCTTCCTATGAATCTCAACCTGGCGCCTGCTTTTCCCACTATACGATACGATACGATACATACGATAAATACGGACTTGTCGAGGCTCCACTGTGAGCCGCGGAAGACATTCCGCGTCCGTGCCACGCTTACTGCGAGCGAGCGGCCAACGACTCGACTGTCTGCGTGGAGGTGCTCTGCGGCAGGCGTGCACACCAGTAGTTAAGTCAGCATTCTGAGATAGAGCTTATTCACTAATCGGGCACAACATTATGACCACCTACCTAAGAATCAGGGGCGACGGCCTTGCCGCAGTGGATACAGCGGTTCCCGTGCGATCACCGAAGTGTAGCGCTGTCGGGCGTGGTCGGCACTTGGATGGGTGACCATCCAGGCCGCCATGCACTGTTGCCATTTTTCGGGGTGCACTCAGACTCGTGATGCCAATTGAGGAGCTACTCGACCGAATAGTAGCGGCTTCGGTCAAGAACACCATCTTACGACCGGGAGAGCGGTGTGCTGACCCCACGCCCCACCTATCCCAATCCTCCACCGAGGATGACACGGCGGTCGGATGGCCCCGGTAGGCCACTCGTGGCCTGAAGACGGAGTGCTTTTTTTTAACCTAAGAACCAGAACGTCCTCCTTTGGCACGGTTAACAGTGGCCACGCGTCGTGACGTGGAAGCAATGAAGCCTCGGTAAAACGCTGGAGGGAGCTGGCGCCACATATGCATCCACAAGTCGCCCAATTCCCGTAAATTCCGGAGACGGAGGCGATGAGCTCTGACGCCACGTCCAATCACATCCCATATGTGTTCGATCGGTTTCAGATCTGGTGAGTTGGGGGCCAGCACATTAATTGGAACTCTACACTGTGTTTCTCGAGGCACTGCATCACACTCCTGGCCTTGTGACATGGCGCATTATCTTTCTGAAAAATGGCTCTGCCACCAGGAAACATGATCGTCGTGAAGGGGTGTACGTGGTCTGCATGTTCAAATATGCCATTGCCATCGGGAAACATGATCGTCATGAAGGGCTGCACGTGGTCTGCAAGCAATGTACGATACCCCATGGCCGTCATGGTGCCTTGCACGAGTTCCACTGGACCATGGATGCACACATGAACCTTCCCCAGAGCATAATGGAGCGGCCGCTAGCTTGTCTCCGTTCTCTACCCTGCAGTACAGATGTCAAGGAGCTGTTCCGCTGGAAGAAGACGGCTTCGCGCCTTGGCGTCGGCATGATGAAAGGATATCGGGATTCATCAGATCGTGAAACGATCTGCCATTGCGCCAACATCCAATGCCGATAGTCACGTGCCCATTTCAGTCGTAGTTCTGACGTGGCGTTAACATTGGCACATGCTTGGGTCATCAGCTGCGGAGGCCCATCAGTAGGAGTGTTGGATGCACTGTGTGTTCAGAGACTCTGCCCAACACTGAAGTCTGATATTAGTTCCTCCACAGTTCGCCGTCTGTCCTGTTTTACCAGTCTCCCCAGCCTATGATGTCCGACATCTCTAATGAGATGTCGAACGTGGTTTTACTGTGGTTTCGCCACGTATTGTAGACACTCACCACAGCACTCCTCGAACACCCGACAAGTTGTGCACTTTCTGAAATCCCCGTGCCGATCCTCCAGGCCATCACAATCTGTCCTCGGTCAAACTCAGATATATCGCACGTCTGACTCCAGGCAGCACGCTCACTGATACTACACGCACCGTATGTGTGTGTCACTAGCAGTCATTTCTCGCCAAGCGACGCTGCTATCTGTTGGATGGGTTTGCATCGATAGAAGTTCGTGGTCATAATGTTCTGCGTGATCGGTGTACACACAAATCCGCTGCATGAAAAGCTCCCGACGTTACTGTAGCGGGACTTAGAATTTCGCCGCGCTACACTCGTTTCCCTCAGATAAAAATTATACCGTCGCAGCGGTATGAGCGCTCGACGGCAGAGAAAATACTAAAATTGTAACTCTTTTTTGTTTTTCTATCCGTTTCTTTATTGTCTCTCGAGAGCTGAAGCTTAAGGCAGACGTGATCTGATGAAGACGTAAAAAACTTATTAGCTAGTCTTGATCTGATTTTAATGTGTAGACATATTGTGGAAGTTATGAAATTCGGAGGATAGAAGTAGCAAAGTAAATTAAATTGCATTCAGTATCAAGATGATTTTCATTTGTATAAATTAGTGAAGTAGGAGATTTTTGAAGACCTGGAAGCCGCACGAAAGAAGACATGTTAACATGGTAAAGGATGAACTCTTATCTACGCCATTTCTCCCTGTCAGTTACAGTTTGTTATTCTCTGTTCTTTTTCAATACTTTTTGTAGTGGAAATTGGTTTAACTTTTGCTCAAAAACGCCACAAGGACCACCCCAACAATAGCTTTTCCGAATCACGAAGTCCGATAGCTTTTCTGTAATACGAAGGCCGATTTGCATTTCATCCCTTCCCTTTGCCACGGTCATTTACGATTTTAAACCCCCCTTTTCATTCACCATCTCTTTCCACATTTTCAACCTTTTTCTTTTTCTTTTCTTCTCATTTTCTTTTTATTAACCACTACATTACATATAAAACTTATCTCTCTCATCAAGGGCTTTCCACACACTCTTTAGTAGGAGTCCTCCTGCAATCAGAGTTTATCTTCCTTTCCTAAATCCCATTTGATTTTCGGGGAGGTTTTCGTGGAATATTTCTTTTATTCTTTCCGTAATTATTTTCGTGAGTATTTTGATTAGGTAAGTTTTCCACCAGTATGCCTTTGTACTTGCTGGCGTCCTTGTGGTCACCTTTCCCTTCATACAGAACTTTAATTATTGAGTTGGTCCACTATTCTGGAATGGAGACTTTTTCTAACCACTTATTGTAAAGTTTTGTCCATGGTCCTGTTGGTATTTAGGCTGTGAATTTTATATATTAGCTGTACAGTCTATCAGGATCTACGACATATTTTTTTCATAGTGCAGTTAATGGCATTTCTGAACCTCTTCTATAGTCAACTGACCCATTCCGCAGTTGTTTGGGACGGTGTCTCCTGTGTACCCTCTGGTTTACCCTTTAGTCCCTCCTTGTTAAGTATATTGTTGAAGTGTGTCTCCCGTTGTATGCTTTGGCGCGTTTCCTGGGGTGTAGCACAAAATGAAATGAAATGTCGTGTGGCTAGGGCCTCCCGTCGGGGAGACCGGTCGCCTGGGGCAAGTCTTTTTTTAGTTGACGCCACTACGGCGACTTGCGCGTCGATGGGGATGAGATGATGATGAAGACAACACAACATTCAGTCCCTGAGCGGAGAAAATCTCCGACCCCGTCGGGAATCGAACCCGGGCCCCTTAGCATGGCATTCCGTCACACTGACCACTTTTTTTAAATTTTAGTTTTGTTTGATAGTGTTCACTGCATTTATTCGGGGCGGACGTCCCTTGACAACCGTTGAAGTTCATCGATGATCCATTCACTCAGTTTTTTTATTGCAGAGAGTGGTTAACCCTCTGACCGAACACGCTGAGCTACCGTGCCGGCCTCCGCTCAGCTATCGAGGCAGACGGTATAGCACAATGCACGGGTCTCTTATGTTTCTCCCAATAGTTTACTTCCTTCTGCTTCTCAGAAAGTCCTTTTACTTTTCTTGAGAGTTTTCTTTAGACATATCGTTTTTCGACTAAAGTTCTGAGGAGCGTAGGGTTTCTACCCACCGTCTTAGTTAATGCACGCTTTCTGGTACGTCTTTTCTCAATCCGCAGCACTCCGTGCCGAACCACTGATTCACTCTTCCGTTATTCCTGGTGTTGCTGGCTTGTCTTAAGAATTCTCCTTGTGCTTCTTCCTCCAGCCGTCCATTGTCTATTAACGTTTCAGTTTATTTTATCTCGTCTGATTAACTTCCATTTTCGTGATGTCTATTATACTTGACAGTATTAATTTTCTTTTTTTTTTTCGCCATTCCCCTCTTATTTTCAGACCTTAGCAGTTAAGTCCCATAAGATTTCACACACATTTGAACATGTGATGATTAGTGGTTTATCATGTTTACACTGGGCGATCAGTAGGTCTGTTTTATAAATACATAAATAGTAATTTTGTTCAGTTGGAAGAATGTTAATGTTATGTGTTGTGTTTATGTTAAGATTGGATGTTGCTGTTTGATAGTTGTGACTATTAACGACAGCTCTTGTTTTATGAGGAAAGTGTTATTCCTCTTGTGGGTCTTCCTCTTTTTCCTTAGTTAACTTGAAGATGAATGCAGTAAACTTCCGGATGTTTCCAGTTCTCGGATAAAATATTAGGATTTCTATGTCATATTCCTGTAGAAAATCACTATCAGCCACGTTCATTGCCCCTTTAGACCTTATATATTCCATAGCAAGATCTTTAGGTTTCCTACTGTTTCTATGCGATTTTTGTGTCTTATTTCTCGGAAAGAAAGCGGGGAAAGCGAAAGTGTCTGACAGTGATCCCTGCTAGCCAGTATTTAGCATTATTTGGCATTTCCAAACAGTGAAGGACTTCGTGTTATTATTGTTTTCCAATTCTTCACAAACCACGTTTTCTTTGATTCCCTTCTTATTTAGAAGTTGTTTCATTGAGTCTGTTGTTGCCTCAGCTTTCAGTCGCCCTACGTAGAACGAAGGACTCTCATCTGTGGCTTCTATGTTTGCGTCTTTTTGTCTGTCCCGGTCAGTAATTTGTGTTGCCTAGTTGGTCTCCTCTCTCTTCTGCTGGTTATTGTCGTCCATTGTTCTTCTTCGTTCATGTTGTGGAACATATTTTCTGTTCCCCTTTTCATGTTGCTGTCTCTTTGTTATGGTTTTAGTATATTTTGTCGTGCACTTTCCATTTCTTCATTCATCAAACTTTTTACACTGTTTATGAATGCCCCCACCATAAGGCTTATCTTCTGCGTGATTTTTCTGTTTGTGAATGTCTCCACATAAGCCTTATCTTCTGCGTGATTTTTTCTGACATTTTTATTGTAATATTTGTCATGGTTAGGAGGCTTGTTCTTGTAGTTATTGGTTGATCCACTAGGTTTCACTGTGTGGTTGTGTGAGGTCAACATATACCGTCGCTTGTTTCACAACACTACTATCGTCTCTCATTTGTTAACCTCACTTATTGAAGGAGCATCACTTGCAATCCAATTTTATTATATTGATACATTCCTTCGAGGTAAACATCGCTTTTAGGAAGTCCTCTTCCATCTCTTTCTTGAGGTATCCTCCTATTTCGACAATATTAATTAAATGTTGTAGATAATGTTCATCATGTTTGTCTACCACGTCCATCATCTTTTGTTAACCATGTAAAATCTGTTCTTAGTTCATTTGCCTTCGTCAGGCAAGAAACTGAACGTCAAATGAACAGCTGAATCACACAGATGTAACTGATGTATTAGTACCTACTGAGACCAGAGACTACCAGAGAAGTCACGTTACTCGCAGTGTCTTTGTTTCTGCTACGACATATAATATGGGGAATACTCTTACGCCACCTATTAAACTTAGACGAGGTTTTGAAAGGGTTCCCCCTGCTGGAAGGAGAATGCCTAGATTGTAATTCACCCTCTCAAACCAAACCCAAATAGGTAAAAGGCACCAAATTCAAAACTCTCCTTTCCCTCCATCAAAAGCGAATGAAGTCAAACTCTTAGAAAAATTCATGAATGACTGTACTGAGAAACCCCTTACGTTATTTGATTTTCAAACAGCTGAGCAGAACTGAACGTACTCAAACATTTCTCTCTTTACTTATTCTGATCAACACTAAACTGACACACAATATTTTTGGCGCAACGCAATCTGACTTTCAATAATTTCTACAAAAGAATGGCCCTGACTAAGAATAACCTATACCTTTCATGAATCACTTACCTCACAAAAATCTTCATTACTAGAATTACTACAATACAGCGAGCGCCAATACTGCCAGCTAAATAGAGGACTCTAACTACTGAAGGCATTAACTACTGATAGCCATACTTAGCAAATGAAAGATTTTGATAGAGAACAAATAATGTATTTACCTTAATAGTGTTCAAAAGTCATAATATATATATATCAATTCATGATATACAGTATTACAAATTTACTCTTTCTGATGGACACACGTCCAGATCGTCCGCTCTCAAAATTCTGCCATCTCTACCCCCACATCCACCACTGCTGGCGGCTCACCTCCAACTGCGCAACGCTACGCGCTGTTCTCATCCAACTGCCCAACACTACAATAGCGAATGTTCCAACAATGCCAACCAGCCACAGACTGCACACAGCACAGCCAGTGATTTTCATATAGAGCGCTACGTGGCGTTACCAGCATAAAAACCTAAACAGCCTACTTACAAAACCAAACAAGCCAAACCTAAGGCTAAAAAGAACGTAAACTCCCTCATCATCCCATTCTCTTCCTTCAGGAGTGAGAATGAAAGATGCAACACGAACAAAAAAATCAGTGTCAAGTGCCACTGCCATCCACTGGAGAGCATGAATCCTGCATCTCTCATTGCTTCAACGACAATGAGCTGCTTTCCTGATAAAGACAATGGTACATACTGTCAAAAGCCCAAATTCTGAGAGAGAATTGACACGACACGTGCACCGAGCACTCTTAATTTTGTACTGCAACCTACATCCTTCTGAATCTGCTTAGTGTGTTCATCTCCTGGTCTCCCTCTACGATTTGTACCCACCACGCTGCCCTCCAACGCTAAATTTGTGATCCCTCGATGCCTCAGAACATGTCCTACCAACGGGTCCCTTCTTCTAGTCAAGTTGTGCCACAAACTCCTCTTCTCCCCAATTCTATTCAGTACCTCCTCATTGGTTACGTGATATACCCATCTAATCTTCAGCATTCTTCTGTAGCACCACATTTCAAAAGCTTCTATTCTCTTCTCGTCCAAACTATTTATCGTCCATGTTTCACTTCCATACATGGCTACAATCCATACAAATATTTTCAGAAACGACTTCCTGACACTTAAATCTATACTCGATGTTAACAAATTTCTCTTCTTCAGAAACGCTTTCCTTGCCATTGCCAGTCTACATTTTATATCCTCTCTACTTCGACCATCATCAGTTATTTTGCTCCCCAAATAGCAAAACTCCTTTACTACTTTAAGTGTCTCATTTCCTAATCTAATTCCCTCAGCATCACCCGACTTAATTCGACTACATTCCATTATCCTCGTTTTGCTTTTGTTGATGTTCATCTTATACCCTCCTTTCAAGACCGGGTCCATTCCGTTCAACTGCTCTTCCAAGTCCTTTGCTGTCACTGACAGAATTACAATGTCATCGGCGAACCTCAACATTTTTATTTCTTCTTCATGGATTTTAATACCTAATCCGAATTTTTCTTTTGTTTCCTTTACTGCTTGCTCAATATACAGATTGAATAACATCGGGGACAGGCTACAACCCTGTCTCACTCCCTTCCCAACCGCTGCTTCCCTTTCATGCCCCTCGACTCTTATAACTGCTATCTGGTTTCTGTACAAATTGTAAATAGCCTTTCGCTCCCTGTATTTTACCCCTGCCATCTTTAGAAAGATCCATTGTAAAACCTTCGGCAGAAGGTCTTTAAGTACTGTCATCTTGCCCCCTCGTGGGGACGTGAAATAGCAATAAAGAAGAGAAATGAGCACGCGTGGTACAAGGCTGCGCTGTGAGCACTGACTTGGAGTGTATCCGGACGGTACGGCGGCAGGTGTGCGGGTGTATGGGGAAGCCCTCCGCGTCGTGCACCACCTGCAGGTGCGACAACTCCCTCTCGCGGTATCGAAGCAGCTCTGGCGGCGTGTCGCTCAGCCCGTCCTGCCCCCAGGCCGCCACCGCCGACCAGCAGAGGCCCAGGATCGCCTTCAGCAGCCCTGCCACAACACCGCACAAGCACAGCTATAACAATAAGGGGAAGCCCACGATTGTGATGTACACTACTGACCATTAAAATTGCTACACCAAGAAGAAATGCAGATGATAAACGGGTGTTCATTGGACAAATATATTATACTAGAACTGACATGTGATGACATTTTCAAGCAAATTGAATGCATAGATCCTGAGAAATCAGTACCCAGAACAACCACCTCTGGCCGTAATAAGGGCCTTGATACACCTGGGCATTGAGTCAACCAGAGCTTGGATGGCGAGTACAGGTGCAGCTGCCCACGCAGCTTCAACACGATACCACAGTTCATCAAGAGTAGTGACTGGCGTATTGTGACGAGCCAGCTGCTCGGCCACCATTGACCAGACATTTTCAATTGGTGAGACATCTGCAGAATGTGATGGCCAGGGCAGCAGTTGAACATTTTCTGTATCCAGAAAGGCCCGTGCAGGGTCTGTAACATGCGGTCGTGCATTATCCTGCTGAAATGTAGGGTTTCCCAGGGATCGAATGAAGGGTAGAGCGACGGGTCGTAACACATCTGAAATGTAACGTCCACTGTTCAAAGTGCCGTGAATGCGAACAAGAGGTGACCGAGACGTGTAACCAATGGCACCCCATACCATCACGCCGGGTGATACGCCACTATGGCGATGACGAATACACTCTTCCAATGTGCGTTCACCGCGATTCCTGGATTCATCCGAAAAAATGACGTTTTGCCATTCGTGAAACCAGGTTCGTCGTTGAGTACACCATCGCAGGCGCTCCTGTCTGTCATGCAGCGTCAAGGGTAACCGCAGCCATGGTCTCCGAGGTGACAGTCCGTGCTGCTGCAAACGTCGTCGAACTGTTCGTGCAGATGGTTGTTGTCTTGCAAACGTCCCCATCTGTTGACTCAGGGATGGAGACGTGGCTGCACGATCCGTTACAGCCATGCGGATAAGATGCCTGTCATCTCGACTGCTAGTGATACGAGGCCGTTGGGATCTAGTACAGCGTTCCGTATTACCCTCCTGAACCCACCGATTCCATATTCTTCTAACAGTCATTGGATCTCGACCAACGCGAGCAGCAATGTCGCGATACGATAAACCGCAATCGCGATAGGCTAAAATCCGACCTTTATCAAAGTCGGAAACGTGATGGTACGCATTTCTCCTCCTTACACGAGACATCTCAACAACGTTTCACCAGGCAACGCCGGTCAACTGCTGTTTGTGTACGAGAAATCGGTTGGAAACTTTCCTCATGTCAGCACGTTGTAGGTGTCGCCACCGGCGCCAGCCTTGTGTGAATGCTCTGAAAAACTAATAATTTGCATATCACAGCATCTTCTTCCCGTCGGTTATATGTCGCGTCACAGACTGCAAACTAGTTCATAAAGTATCCACTAGATGGAATTCAGCAATCTATGAGATTGAAAGATATTTTACAGGTTTTTCTGTTGATTAATAATTTCATCGTTTGGCATGATAGTGCACCATTGCGTCATCTTCGTGGTGTAGCAATTTTAATGGCCAGTAGTGTACCAGCGTTTCCCAATGCTTCTGTGGCCAGCACCCCTGAATGTGCTCAGGATTTATCCAATCAGGGATCTTCGTAATAACCAATATTTGCAAAATGTCGATATTTTCCGAGTTCTAACATCAATATTGCGTTACTGTTACTGACGTCTTTGAAACACCGTAACATCAATGTAAAAATATCAACCTTCGATGTTGGCAAAGAACCAGGCTCCTGTTACCATCCGTCATTTAAACGAATCTTTTCCTCAACATGTCTCATAATGGCATGAGAGAAGTGGTTAAAGATGTAAAAAGAAAAAAAAACATATATCTTCCCCTGCCCACATGCTCAATTTGGAAGGAAAAAAATTCTGTTGAAAAACTGTTAGATCACCTAAGTTGATTACGGCAGTGAAAACGATTGTACCGTTGTTTGAATAAAATGTAGCTGTACGAAAATAATCAGACTGCAAACTAGTTCATAAAGTATCCACTAGATGGAATTCAGCAATCTATGAGATTGAAAGATATTTTACAGGTGTTTCTGTTGATTAATAATTTCATCGTTTGGCATGATAGTGCACCATGTTGCCAAAAGCCGCAGATATAGTATATCTACATGTGGTTGAGACTTTCTGCGGCCTATAGGAATGGTTACTCATGAAATTTACTTAAAAAAAATGTGTTGCAAGCAGTAAAGTAACCGTAACAACTAGTAGGTTAAATATCCAAATATCTGGCACGCAACAATACAGATTATTGGCGAGAATTCGAAGAGTATCATCAAAAATAACAGAAATCAAAAAGCACTTACCACCAACTGTACATGTGTTAACATAATAGCTCATATCAATGTTGCTTGATACTACATTCAAGAACAGACCGTTTCAAAATGTGTTTGCATTTTCGAGGGCTTGCTTGCAGCTGTTGAAACTGCTATCAGGGACATCTCATCGTTAAGAAAGGAGGGCTTCATTGCGCAAAAATGTGCTGTAAGAATAAAATGTGGTGCTACGATGATACATTACAAGAAAAAAGAAAAAAGAAATTTTATTTACGGGGTGGACGTAAAATAGGCAAGAAAAGAGTAATTTGCCAACTGAAGCGGAAATGGGCGTAGTATCACAGTGCAGTTAAACCTGAAAGACTGCCTTCTACATCTTAGACATCTCCATTAGGTACACAATCATATCATACCTATTCAAAGTTACAAAAAAACTGCGCTGTTAGTCAGTTACATGTTCAACGGATAATTTTGCACGATAGATCGTAATGATGTGCAAAGAGTCTTTTTACATTCACATCGCAAACTAATTTGTACATATGGTTACATTCTGAACCTAAGTTTTCTTTTTTCCTTTTTTTAAAAAAATATTATGTGCGGACTAATGTCATTTAGTAATTCTTACCCACCACCTTTTACCTGTTACAACAATAGAAATTATTCTACAGAATAGAAGTTGTTATGAAGAAACTTTCTCAGTTTATCAAATTTTACTTTGTCTGTCAGACATTTTATATCACTGGTAAGTGATCAAAAATTTTTGTTTCAGCGTTTTGAACCCCTTCTTGCGCTAAAGACAACCTTAATGTGGGATAATGAATGTCATTTTTCCACCTGGTTTTGTAATTATGTACCTCACTGTTCCCTTTGAACTGTAGTTAATCATTTACGACATACTTCATCAGGGAATAAATATATTGTGAAACAGTAGTCAGAACGCCCAACTCCTTAAACATATGTCTACAAGATTATCGTGGGTGGGTACCACATATTATTCTTACAGCAAGTTTTTGCTCAATGCGGACTTTCTTTCTTAAAGATGAATTATCCCAGGACGTTATTCCATATGGCATTACTGAATGAAAATATGTAAAATATGCCGACTTACTGACCAGTCTCTCCCCAAGATTTGCAATGATTCTAAGCGCAAATATGGCTGAGCTAGTTGTTGCAGGAGTTCCAAAACGTGTTTTTTCCGATTTAAATTCTCATCAATATGGACCCCTAAGAATTTTGAAGTTTCCAGCCTATTTATTATTTCCTCGCCACCTGCTACACTTATCGTTGGTGTAGTACCTCTAGTTGTGCAGAAATGAATATGTTGTGTCTTTTTAAAATTGAGGGTTAGACCATTCGCAGGAAACAAGTCAATGATACTTTTAACAATTTTGTTTACCTGATTACAATACTAGTGTCACCTGCAAAAAGAACTAATTCTGCTTGTTGTATACTAGACGGAAGATCGTTTATGTATGTAAGGAACAGTGGTGGACCTACAATTGAACCTTGGGGAACCCCATATCTGATTACTCCCCATTCAGAATTATGTTCATGAACTAATTGCAAAAAGTTACTAGGTACAACTTTCTGCATTCTTTTGATTAAATATGATATTATCCATTGATTGACTATGCCACCAATGCCTTAAACGTCAATTTATCTAGGTGAATACAATGATTCACACAGTCACATGCCTTAAGAGATCGCAGAAAATACCAACTGGCGCTATTTTATTGTGATGTATTTGAGCTATATAGCCACCTCACCAGCTTCTGAAAGACTGTACTCAAAAGCAAGGTATTCTCTCTATGTGCAATACAATAGACTAAATGAGAAAATTCTCTTACATAAGTAATAGGATACATAATGTTAGTTATTGCTGTATTTATCTGTTAATAAATATGGTATTAGATATACGTGTATGTTTCGCTGTATAAAGTGATCATTCGACCTCTATAGGGTCAGCAAAATAAAACTAGCCCAGGAAATATTTCATGAATCTCAAGATAGGCAACACAACTTACATTGTCTACCCCAGTTGCGGATGATGAAAGATGGATTGCCTTTTTTAAGGTGTGTGAAATATTTTACAGGATAGTTTTATTTTGCCCATTATGTATATTGAAAACATCTACGCTTTGGGGTAGATTACAGTCGGCCATCAGTATTTATAGACGTCCATGCGTCCAGAGGCGCCCACATAGTCAACAGGTGTCATTTTCATCGCCGGTAAGAGGCCCGACATTCACGGCACTACTTTCGTCCACCAGGTCATGTGACCGCAAATAGGCTTTACTGTATTCCTCTGCCACTGCAGTTTTTATGCCGATGCACAGCCACAACCAGCCAATTCAGCCTCAACCACCGAGTATGTTTCAACTCTGCAGCCGAACTAAAGACAGTCAAGCCTTCGAACCAGGGCCACTTTGCCTGGGCCATTCTTCAAAGCAGCCAGCCGGTTTATCATGAGCCTTCGTTGCCTCATCAAACATTGGTCCCTGAGAAACCACCCTTCAGACTTGGAATCAACTATCACAGACTTTATTATTGTGGCCTGTCAGCATATAGTTATTATACTACAACTCACAGTGATTGCCCTTCATTGTAGACACCTAATTAAGAAGGGTCTTTGAATAGCAAAATTATCGGACAGTAGCAGTGCATACTACATTCAGAAGTTCCTTTCGTGTTTTTCAACATTAATTCAATGGCAGCCCATGTGGCTATTGCAGTGTCTTTATTTATGCTATTCATGATACAGTGTTCTGTGTTACTTGTGTTCTTGGTAGCCTATCCTTTCTATGTGCAACATTCACTGGTCACAACAAATATTGGTAAAGAGGTTAAGAGTTTGCTATGTTTCATCTAAGTCATTAGTGATGAGGCTGACATTTTCCACGTTTCCAGGGCAATTTATTCAACATTTCACAGATCTCCCAGGCTATACAGCGCTCATCGGACATTTTCTCATAGACATAGTGTGGTAATGTGTAATTCTCGTTTCAGTATGAGTGCTCTCACCGTGGATGTAAACAACGGTCTGCTATTGTTATTTCAAAGTATGGAACAAAGAACTCATCTTGAAGAAGGTCACAGGCATCGCTGCACTATCGGAGTTATCCAGCCTCCTACATTGAAGCACATCAGATTTGCAAGAGTCCAGGCAGTGCTGTAGCAGTTCCCACTTCTGACACGCCAGATGAAAGCCTGGACCAGCTCTTCAGTACACAGAAACTCTCAAGTGATACCCATCAGCCGACCATCTTACCATGATGCTTCTGCATGCTGGATCATGTATTTTATTTCAGCCTCCAGTGGCAGATTGCTTTCCTTTTCTAGGATATATAGCCATTGCAACTACGAATTCTTTCCCATTCATAAACTGTATGACAAGAAACTTACCATGACTGTCCTTTTCAACAATCAACGGTTGGTTCTCCTGCCTCTGTTGTTCTACCTGTGCACTTCCCTCCCAGGCGTGCTGATGGTGCCTATGTTACTTATCACCCTCACCAGGATGATGAAGCTTGGATGCCCTTCCTCATGAGGGTGGCAAAGCACTTGGTGCTATTCTCACATTTGGGTGCCGTGTGACGACATCCTTGCTTCCTTACTTTCTCTGGTGCTCCAAGCTCTCACGGTCCTTCCTTTCCTCGTCCACGGCGTGGCTCCTGCTAGCTTCACTACAGGCCCAAAACCTTACTGGCTCAGCCTGGCACCACTCATTGCCAGCTCTACCCCAGTAGCCATTCTCATGTTCCAGCACACATCAGTCGCAGAGGTTACTGATCCTTTTCACTATTGTGCTCCAGTGCATGTCACATTCTCTCTAATATATTTCACATCTCTCCTCGACTTCCTTCCAGCCTTTCTTTACGCTCCTCATGCACAACTTTGAGGCCGCAGAGCTCCTGTCACCCAAGGTCACTCTCGCGCTCCAGATGCCAACCGTGCTCCTCTGCAGACGACATACCACCACCATCAACACTCCAGGCCTTCTCGCTATCCTTCCTTATTCCACACCAAGCGAAGTGGGGCAGTGGTTAGCACACTGGACTCACATCCGGGAGGACGACGGTTAGGTTTACCGTGATTTTTCTAAATCGCTTCACGCAAGTGTCGGCATGGTTCCCCTGAAAGGGCACAGCTGACTGCCTTCCCCTTTCTTCCCTAATCCGATGCGACCAAGGACTTTGCTGTTTGGCACCCTCTTCCACACAAACGAACCAACCAACCATCATTATTAAACACAGACTTCGATTATACATTTTCGTCCCTTGTCTTCTGGTTCCATGACAGCTTTGTGGAGCTCCAGCCCTGTCACAGCAGTATCACATTCACCAGATGGCACTGGCCAATCTGTATGCCTTCGGCATTTGCAGCACCCAACTTGCTTGCCATTGACCATCAGAGTCTAGTGACGCCAAACCCGATGGCTATTGTCGACTCCTCTAAACCCCAAGATGTAGCAGTGTGTCGCCAATCTTTATCCAGTGCAGGAGGGGATGCAGTGCCAATTCAGTCTGACTCAAAGCAGCCCAGATGGTAGCCCATATTCTCCCTGGGGGAGGGGCGGGGAGGGTGAAGGGATGCTGTATTCAGATATGCAGTCAGCCAGCAGCACAGACAGTTTCTGCAGTTTGCCGAACTGCGGGCCTACTGGCACCATGGCATCAAAGAACAAACAACACGGCAGTTCTGAATGCCAACAACAACTACACGGGCCTTCTGATGCTGTGTCATTGTGAACCAAACACAACAGTGCAGGACAACAACAGCTACGGGTTCTTGCCAAATGAAACTATGACAGTCACCCCTGCAGTCAGCAGCACCCACATCGTCAACAGGTGGCGTTTTCGTCGCCAGTAGGAGGCGCAACGATCATGGCACTTCTCGCGTCCGTCGTGTCACGTGGTCTCCAGTGGACCGCGTCATATTCCACTGCCTCTACAATATTTGTGCTGCACCCAGACAGTTTGATCCGAGCCATCAAATTTATCAGACTTAGCAGCTGAATCGAGACACAGTCCAGCTACCGATCCAGGACCACGATGCTGCACTGTCTTCCAGAGACGCCATCTAGTTTACTATAAGCCATTGCCTCATCGACCTTTGTCTTCTGAGAGCTCCAGTCTCGTACTTGTACTCCGTCTCCACCAGCCCTGTCGTCCTGAGATGCCAGCCAGTCAACCCCGAACCTTCGCCTCATCGGCAGTGCCCACTGGGGACACCAGCCTTCAGACTTGCAATCAACCTTTAATATACTTTATTGTTGTGGCCTATCAGCACACAGACATTACACTATGATTCACAACGATTGTGCATCATCACAGACACCTAATCAGGAAGTGTCGTCGATTAGCAAAACTATCAAACATACTGCATTCAGAAGTTTATTTTCCGTTTTTCAATGACTAATTCAACGGCTGGCCATGTAGCTATTGCAGTGCCTTTATTTATTCTATTTGTACACAGAAGTATTACTTAACAGATGAGAACTGAATTGGTTACGTGACTAGGTATAGCTACCTTCCAGTTCAAAGTTGGGCGCACTGCTATCTCGAAGAGATGGAAAGTGGTCACGGACGGTCACGACAGCTTGATGTTTATGGGGTTAAATAAGCTTAAGAGCCAGAGAAGGTATAGGGCCCTGTGATCATGCAGGAGTGCCGCAACACGAAGTGGCACTGACATGACTAATGTCTGAAGTAGTGCTGGAGGGAATTTACACCATGAATCCTGCAGGGCTTTCCATAAATCCGTAAGAGTACGAGGGGGAGGAGATCTCTTCTGAACAGCACGTTGCAAGGCATCCCAGATTTGCTCAATAAAGTTCATGTCTGGGGAGTTGAGTGGCCAGCGGAAGTGTTCAAACCCAGAAAAGTGTCCCTGGAGACACTAAGTAGCAATTCTGGACGTGTGGCATGTCGCATTGTTCTGTTGGAATTGCTGAAGTCCGTCGGAATGCACAATGGACATGAATGGGTGCAGGTGACTGACAGGATGCTTACGTACGTGTCACCTGCCACAGTCGTGTCTAGTCGTATCAGGGGTCCCATATCACTCTAACTGCACACGCTCCACACCATTACAGAGCCTCCACCGGCTTGGACAGTCTCCTGCTGACGTGTAGGGTCCAAGGATTCATGAGGCTGTCTCCACCTCCATTCGCTAGATACAATTTGAAACGAAACTCGTCTGACCAGGCAACATGTTTCCAGTCATCAGCAGTCCAATGTCGGTGTTGACGGGCCCAGGTGAGGCGTAAAGCTTTGTGTCGTGCAGTCATCAAGGATGGGTCATTCCACGTCAAGTCAACAAATGAAAGCATCGTTTTCAACCTTAACCTCTTCGATTTAAATCAAATTAAGTATGCCTATAGTACTCATAAATAGTACCACAAATTGTAGATGTAAAGTGTATCTTTCACATATATTTTTTTGAGAATTTTAAAAATACAGTTTTTCAAAATTCGATAAATTCAACAATGTTGTTTTTATAAACGATGTGTGTGTGTATATATATATTAAACTAATGATGTTTGGTATCAAATAAAAGCTCTTTAAAAGAGCTTTCCAATGGAGTAGATTTTATTGTTCTAGCTTAATTAGAACACGAGTTGTAAAGAAAACAACATTGTTCTGCGAGTCAAAAATTTGTCATCTTCTCAATTTTTCAAGGTCCATTACTCGGTAACTTTACGTCAGAAAAATGTGAAAAAATTAATTTGTGTCATGATTTATGAGTAACATATAACACCTTAATTTAAAAAAAAATCTGAGGGGGTCAGGTTGTAGCACTTGTTGATTTGACATGGAATTGCCCAGATACATGAATGGGTCTTCGTCTGCGAAAGCTCATATCGATGATGTTTCGTTGAATGGTTCGCACGCTGACACTTGTTGATGGCCCACAATTGAAATCTGCAGCAATTTGCGGAAGGGCTGCACTTCTGTCATATTGAATGAGTCTCTTCAGTCCCATTCTTGCAGGATCTTTTTACGGCCGCAGCGATGTCGGAGATCTGATGTTTTACCGGATTCCTGATATTCACGGTACACTCGTGAAATGGTCGTACAGGAAAATTCCTACTTCATCGCTACCTCGGAGATGCTGTGTCTCATCGCTCGCGCGCCGGCTGTACCACCCCGTTCAAACTCACTTAAATCCTGATAACCTTTCATGGTAGCAGCACTAACCGATATAACAATTGCGCCAACATTTGTTATCTTATATAGGATTTGCCGACCCAGCGCCGTATTCTGCTTGGTTATATATCTCTGCATTTGAATACGTGTGCCTATACCGGTTTCATTGGCCCATCAGTGTAAGATCAATGACACCTGTCCAGTTCTCTTGCCATTTTTCAACTTCATAGCGTGAAAGGCTGGTGCAACATTGACTGAAAAGGAGGCATTGCAGACGCGCAGTACAGTCGCACCAAGCCTACGTCAGATGTGTGACATCTTCTCTCGCTATAAGGACTATAATCAGACGGCTGGCGTTGGTGTGCTTAGCTGTACTACAGCGGGATTAAAATCACTCGTTAGCTGGCACATAACGGCATGGAACACAAACTGCCGGCAGCTGTGGCCGAGCGGTTCTCGGCGCTTCAGTCCGGAACCGCGCTGCTGCTACGGTCGCAGGTTCGAATCCTGCCTCGGGCATGGATGTCTGTGATGTCCTTATGTCAGTTAGGTTTAAGTAGTTCTAAGTCTAGGGGACTGATGACCTCAAATGTTTACGTCCCAGAGTGCTTAGAGTCACTTGAACCATTTGAACAGAGCTGTCAACACTGTAGTGCCTGCCACGTGGCATACTTTAAGTAGCAAGTGTAATCTGACGAAACGACGTATAACAGGAAATCATTAGGAAACTATGTTAAAGGCTATTCTAGCGAGCGACATGGGAGAGCAAATGCTCCTCCCCATCCTCCTATGAAAAGTCTTCGGACCCTGAACTGCTAAATAGATAGACATATCAGATCAGTGTCATTTTGAGGAAAGCCAGAACAGGTAATTGATAATTTTGATCTGTGGAGATGTTCATCAAATGACGGCTATAAAATGATTATATTTTCATTCCATTCAGAACTGATGACTTATGTCCATCATCAAGTTCAGTATGAGGTGTGACCCCTGAAGGTGTGAATACATCTTACATATATTTTTGCGTGGAAGCAAACAGCCTTCGATTGTGATCTTGAGGATTTAGTTGGCATGCCCGAAACACATGTTGTGACAGTTTATGAAGATTGCTAGATGGAAGTTCGTACGAAAGTACACATCATCCTCCCACCGAACACCGGGCTTTTCGTTTTTTGAGTCATTAGTCTTCTGACTGGTTTGATGGAACCCGCCACGAATTCTTCTCCTATGATAACCTCTTCATCTCATACTAGCACTTGCAATCTACGCCCTGGATGTATTTCAATCTCTGTTTTCCTCTACCGTTTTTACTCTCTTCAGCTTCCTCCAGTACCACAGAAGTTATTCCATGATGTCTTAACAGATGTCCTACCATCCTGTCACTTGTTCTTCTCCGTGGTTTCTACGAATTCCTTTCCTCGCCGATTCTGCGGAGAATCTCCTCATTCCTTACCTTATCAGTCCACCTAATTTTCAACGTTGTTCTGTAGCACCACATTTCAAATGATTCGACTATGTTTCTTCCGGTTTTCCCAAGTCCACGTTTCACTAACACACAATGCAGTGTCCCAAGCATACATTTTCAAAAATTTCTTCCACAAATTAAGGCCTACGTTTGATACTAGTTGACTTCTCTTGGCCAGCAATGCCCTTTTTGCCTGTGCTATTTTCCTTTTTATGTCGTCCATGCTCCGTCCGTCATGGGCTATCTTCCTGCCTAAGTAGCAGAATTACTTAACTTCATCTACACCGTGATCACCAATCCTGATTTTAAGTTTCTCGCTGTTCTCATTTCTGTTACTTCTTTACTCTTAATCCATATTATGTACTCATTAGACAGTTCATTCCAACCAGAAGATTCTGTAATTCTTCTTCACTTTCACTGAGAACAGCAATGTCATCAGTGAATCTTGTCACTGACAGCCTTTCACTTTGAATTTTAATTCCACTCTTGGACCTTTCTTTTATTTTCGTCATTGCTTCTTCAATGTATAGGTTGAACAGTAGGGGCTAAAGCCTACATTCCTGTCTTATATCCTTTTTAATTCGAACACTTCGTTCGTGATCTTCCACCCTTATTATTCTCTCTTCGCTCAACTGTGTAGTACCTGTCTTCCCATATAGCTTACCCCCATTTGTCTCAGAATTTCGAACATCTTGCACTGTTTTACAATGTCGAACGCTTTTTTCTGGTCAACAAATCCTATGAACGTGTCTTGATTTTTCTTTAGTCTTTCCTCCATTATCAGTCACAACGTCAGAACTACTCTTTACCTTTCCTAAAGTCAAACTGATCGTCATCTAACACATCCTTAATTTTCTCTTCCATTCTTCTGTATATTAATTTTGTCAGCAGTTTTGATGCACGAGCTCTTAAGCTGACTGTGCGATAATTCTCGCACTTGTCGGCTCTTGAAATATTGGGAGTTGTGTGGGTGATGCTTTCCGAAAGTCCGATGGTATATCGCCAGACTCATACATTCAACACACTAACGTGAGTAGTCGTTTTGTTGCCACTTGCCCAATTGATTTTAGAAATTCTGATGGAGTCTATCCCTTCTACCTTATTCGATCTCAAGTTCTCCAAAGCTGTTTTAAATTCTGATTTTAATTCTGGATTCCCTATGTCTTGTATATCGACTCCTGTTTCTTCTTCTATCTCGTCATCAGATAAGTCTTGCCCCTCATACAGACTGTCAGTGTACTCTTTCCACCTATCTACTCTCTCCTCTGCATTTAACAGTGGAATTACTGTTGCAGTCTTAATGTTACCAGCCTTGCTTTTAATTTAACCGATAGTGTTTTGACTTTTCTATTGCTGAGTCCGTCCTTCCAACAATCATTTCGTTTTCGATTTGTTCACATTTTTCATGCTAACATTTCGTCTTAGCTTCCCTGCACTTCCTGTTTATTTCATTCCTAAAAGTCTTGTATTTCTGTATTCCTGAATTTCCCTGAACATTTTGTGCTTCCTTCTTTCATCGATCAATTGAAGTATTTCTTCTCTTACCCATGAGTTCTTCGCAGTTACCTGCTTTGTACCTATGTTTTTTTCCAACTTCTTGATTGCCCTTTTTAAATATGTCCGTTCCTCTGCCTACTAACCTACTCCTGACCTACCCCTTACTGCAATATCTATAACCTTAGAAAACTGCAAGCATATCTCTTCATTCTTTAGGCATTGATTTTTCCTGATCAGTTTCTTAAACTTCAGTTTACTCTTCATCACTATTAAATTGTGATCTGAGTCTATATCTGCTCCTGGGTACGTCTTACAATCCTGTATCTGATTTCGGAATCTCTGGCTGACCATGATGTAATCTATCTGAGATCTTCCCATACGTCCCGGCGTTCTGCAAGTATATCTCCTCCTCTTGTGTTTCTTGAACAGAATATTCGCTGTTACTAGCTGAAACTTGTTACAGAACTCAATCAGTCTTTCTCCTCTCTCATTCCTAGCCCCAAGCCCATATTATCATGTAATCTTTTCTTCTGCTCCTTCCCCTACAACTACATTCCAGTCTCGCATGACTATTAGATTTTCATCCCCATTTACATATTGCATTACCCTTTCAATATCCTCATACACTTTGTTTATCTCTTCATCTTCAGCTTGCGACGTCGGCATGTATACCTGAACTATCGTTGTCGGTATTGGTTTGCTGTCTATCCACGCTCCGATTCGTAAACGATTTCCTTCGCTGGTTATTCATTCCTTTGCTCATGGTCACCCCCCCCCCCCCCTTCACAGTTCCCTTCCAGAGATCTGGATGGGGGACTAGTTCGGCATTTTTGCCAATGGAGAGGTCATGACCTTTCTTCAGTTAGACGCCTTATGTCCTGAGGATAAATATTATTTGTCTTTAATGCAGTGGTTTACATTGCCTTCTACATGCTCATGCCGTTAATTATTGTTAATTCTTCCCTTTAGCGACAGTTTCCCACCCCATGGGAAAGAGTGTGTCGAATCTCTCTCCACTCCTCCCCCGTCTTTGACAAGGCTTTTGGCTGAATGAGGGTAACTTATTATGCCAAAAGTCTTCTGCCACCTGTGCTGATGATTTTTATTCATAATTTAAGCATTGGTGGGGTTAGAACCCTGGACCTAAGACGTTTATGATTAATAATCAAAGAAGATGCAACCTTCTTTGATTCGTTACTGTTCGTTGCATTTGTTCGAAGCGGACATCGCATGAGACCCATTCAAGTTCATCGTTGATCCATTCGCTCAGTTTCTTATTACAAAGGGCATTTAAGCCCGTGGCCCCAAACGCGGAAGTACCGTACCGGTTACGGTGCTGATTGCACTGTTATCATATATGTATGATCCATTTTTCCGATCTGTCATTGTGCATATGTTATTCGCATTTTTAAATCACGTTGGTAATTGGTCTTTGGAGAATCGGTTTATCAGTAGAGGGTGCTCAGAGTCCAAGGTTGCATTTTATAGTATCGTGACCTCTGCGAGTCTATCACTTTATATGTAGGAAGAGTTTATTTTTAGCTCCCCCTTGACCATTTCTCTGTCTCGTATCCGTGTGGCGATGACGTGTAGTGTGAGGGATACGTCCATTGTATCGGTCATGCTCTCGTTTGAGGGATTCTCATCATTAATGTACAGATAAGGCTTCATAGCAAATACAAGTGTGCTACTATGCAGCTTGTGTCTTTGGAATTCTACGGGTCAGTCGAGATTACACTCCATACTCAGATTTTCCCGTTGTTAGTGTACGAGGCTTATAATAAAGTCGCATATATTTGCAGGGCTTATTTTGTTACGAATCTTCACTCCACCTGGGAGGCCGCCTAGCAGAAAATGGTCACCTACACCAGTTTCAAAAGCTTGACAGCTAGAGGGAGGAGGAGGGGAGTGTTTCCGGTTGGTCCAGAGGGAACTGGTGGTGGGGTGAGATGTGCTTGGAGCTTAATCTGTTAGCAGCGCATAACCGCAAGGAGTCCGCAGATTTCCTCCGGTGAGCGTGTAGATGTCTACGAGTTAAGACTGGCATCCTCTGCGGGCGAAAATCAATGAACTGGGAAAGGCAATCAAAAATCCATAAATTCAACAAGGCTTTTGTGGTGACATCTGCTGTGTGGGGTCTTGCATTATGCTGCTGGAACATGCCATTTGGTATACTGTTTGTGAAAGATATGACAAGTTTACCTTTCTTGCCACATACTGGCGTTCAGCCTTCCTTCAACAATCACACATACATCTATATACGTATTCCGCAAGCGACCATACGGTGAGTGACAAAAGGTACCGTGTACCACTACTAGGCATTTCTTTTCCTGTTACACTCGCAAACAGATGTAGAGAAAAACGACAGCCCATGTGCCTCTGTATGAGCCCTAATTTTTCGTATCTAATCTTCGTGATCCTTACGTGAAATGTATGTCGGCGGTAGCAGAATCGTCCTGCCGTCAGCTTCAAATGCCGGTTCTCTAAATTTTCTCGATAGGAGTCCTCGACAAGAACGTCACCTTTCCTACATGGATTCCCATTTAAGTTCCAGAAGCATGTACATAACGCTTGTGTTTGGCAGAATTTACTGTTAACAAATCTAGCAGCCCCCCCTCTGTATTTGCTTTAATATGTCCCTTTAATCCTACCAGGTGGGGACCCCAAACACTCGGCGAGTACTCAAGAATGGGTCGCACAAGTGTCCTATACGCGGTGTCCTTTACACATTAACCACGCGGTCTCAGAATGCCGCCAATAAACCGAAATCGACCATTCCCCTTCCCTACAATAATTCTCACATGCACGTTTCATTCCACATCGGTTCGCAACGTTATGCCTAGATATTTAAAAGACATGACTATGTCAAAGAGGACACTGCCACTGCTGTATTCGAATATTACCGGTTTGTTTTTCCTACTCTTTTGCATGAACTTACATTTTTCATCAGACCAAATAGAAATTTTGTCTAAGTCATCTTGTATCTTCTCACAGTCACTCAACTTCGACACCTAACCATACACCACAGCATCATCAGCAAACAACCGTAGATTGCTACCCACCCTGTCCGTCAAATCATTAATGTACATAGAGAACAACAAAGGTCCTATCACACTTCCCTGGGACACTGCGGGCGATATGCTTCTCTGATGAACACTCGCCGTCGAGGACAACATACTGGGTTCTACACTCCTGGAAATGGAAAAAAGAACACATTGACACCGGTGTGTCAGACCCACCATACTTGCTCCGGACACTGCGAGAGGGCTGTACAAGCAACGATCACACGCACGGCACAGCGATCACACCAGGAACCGCGGTGTTGGCCGTCGAATGGCGCTAGCTGCGCAGCATTTGTGCACCGCCGCCGTCAGTGTCAGCCAGTTTGCCGTGGCATACGGAGCTCCATCGCAGTCTTTAACACTGGTAGCATGCCGCGACAGCGTGGACGTGAACCGTATGTGCAGTTGACGGACTTTGAGCGAGGGCGTATAGTGGGCATGCGGGAGGCCGGGTGGACGTACCGCCGAATTGCTCAACACGTGGGGCGTGAGGTCTCCACAGTACATCGATGTTGTCGCCAGTGGTCGGCGGAAGGTGCACGTGCCCGTCGACCTGGGACCGGACCGCAGCGACGCACGGATGCACGCCAAGACCGTAGGATCCTACGCAGTGCCGTAGGGGACCGCACCGCCACTTCCCAGCAAATTAGGGACACTGTTGCTCCTGGGGTATCGGCGAGGACCATTCGCAACCGTCTCCATGAAGCTGGGCTACGGTCCCGCACACCGTTAGGCCGTCTTCCGCTCACGCCCCAACATCGTGCAGCCCGCCTCCAGTGGTGTCGCGACAGGCGTGAATGGAGGGACGAATGGAGACGTGTCGTCTTCAGCGATGAGAGTCGCTTCTGCCTTGGTGCCAGTGATGGTCGTATGCGTGTTTGGCGCCGTGCAGGTGAGCGCCACAATCAGGACTGCATACGACCGAGGCACACAGGGCCAACACCCGGCATCATGGTGTGGGGAGCGATCTCCTACACTGGCCGTACACCGCTGGTGATCGTCGAGGGGACACTGAATAGTGCACGGTACATCCAAACCGTCATCGAACCCATCGTTCTACCATTCCTAGACCGGCAAGGGAACTTGCTGTTCCAACAGGACAATGCACGTCCGCATGTATCCCGTGCCACCCAACGTGCTCTAGAAGGTGTAAGTCAACTACCCTGGCCAGCAAGATCTCCGGATCTGTCCCCCATTGAGCATGTTTGGGACTGGATGAAGCGTCGTCTCAGGCGGTCTGCACGTCCAGCACGAACGCTGGTCCAACTGAGGCGCCAGGTGGAAATGGCATGGCAAGCCGTTCCACAGGACTACATCCAGCATCTCTACGATCGTCTCCATGGGAGAATAGCAGCCTGCATTGCTGCGAAAGGTGGATATACACTGTACTAGTGCCGACATTGTGCATGCTCTGTTGCCTGTGTCTATGTGCCTGTGGTTCTGTCAGTGTGATCATGTGATGTATCTGACCCCAGGAATGTGTCAATAAAGTTTCCCCTTCGTGGGACAATGAATTCTCGGTGTTCTTATTTCAATTTCCAGGAGTGTATTACTTAAGAAGTCTTCGAGCCACTCAAATATCTGTGAACTTATTCCATAAGCTCGAACCTTCATGAAGTCTGTAGTGAGGCACCGAGTTAAATGCTTTTCGGAAGTCTAGAAATATGGAATCTGTCTCTCTGCAGTTGATCCATAGTTCGCAGTATGTCATGTGAGAAAAGGGGAAGTTGAGATTCGCAGGAGCCATCCTTTCTAAAACCGTGCTGATTTGTAGGCAGATTCTTTTACGAAATCATTCTTGCTGTCATTTAGAATAACTCCTCACACCACCATTCCAGAGGTTGGGTTTCAAGAATCGCTGCTTCCTGTGAAATGCGGACACGTTTGCGTCGATCTGATCGCCACAAATACAAGCGCGGCTCATCACAGAACACCACAGAATCTCTCTCTGCATTCCAGGTGACTCTGGCAACATCTCAAGCAAGTTTCAGTTGTCTGTGCTACGGTGTCAGCGGTAAGCGACATATGGCAGATGTATCCAGCGTCCAGTAGTCTGGTCCCATCGGTTCGCGGCGAGACAACGCCTGTAGCCTCTGCGCAGATTTCTGCTGTCGTCTTCTGTTGTTCGTCACAGCTACACTCATGCTCATAAATTAAAGATAACTGCAGAATGTGGTGCCACAGAACGTGGCACAACACAAAACTGGCGCTAATAGCATAGGCACATAGGGAACACACACGACACAGACCTGTAAGTAGACGGTATTGGTGATAAGTTGAGAAAACCGTCCCGAAACACATGTGCCACAAAAGCCACTGTTTCCTGCGCATGTACCCCGACATCAATATGGGATATGATCACCGTGCACACGTACACGGGCCGCACAGCGGGTTGGCATACTCTGGATCAGGTGGTCGAGCAGCTGCTGGGGTATAGCCTCCCATTCTTGCACCAGTGCCTGTCGGAGCTCCTTAATTGTCCTAGGGGTTTGAAGACGTGCAGCGATACGTCGACCGAGAGCATCCCAGACGTGCTCGATGGGGTTTAGGTCTGGAGAACAGGCAGGCCACTCCATTCGCTTGATATCTTCTGTTTCGAGCTACTCCTCCACGGTCGCAGCTCGGTGGGGCAGTGCGTTATCATCCACGAGGAGGAAGGTGGGGCCCTCTGCATCTCTGAAAAGGCGGACATACTGGTGCAAAATGATGTCCCGATACACCTGACCTGTTACAGCTGTTCTGTCAAAGACATGCAGGGGTGTACGTGCACCAATCATGATCCCACCCCACACCATCAAATCACGACCTCCATACAGGTCCCTTTCAAGGACATTAAGGGGTTGGTATCTGGTTCCTGATTCACGCCAGATGAAAACCCGGCGAGAATCACTGTTCAGACTAAACCTGGACTCGTCTGTGAACATAACCTGGGACTACTGTTCCAATGACCATGTACTGTGTTCTTGACACCAGGCTTTACGGGCTCTCCTGTGATCAGCGGTCAGTGGAATGCACCTTGCAGGTCTCCGGGCGAATAAACCGTGTCTTCTCAGTTGTCTGTAGACTGTGTATCTGGAGGCAACTGTTCCAGTGGCTGCAGTAAGGTCCCAAGCAAGGCTACCTGCAGTACTCCGTGGCCGTCTGCGGGCACTGATGGTGAGAGATGGGTCTTTTTTTCTTGTGGTGCTGTACACTGTGGACGTCCCGTACTGTAGCGCCTGGACACGTTTCCTGGCTGCTGGAATCGTTGCCATAATCTTGAGATCACACTTTGTGGCACACGGAGGGCCCTTGCTACGACCTGGTGTGTTTGACTAGCCTCCAGTCGCCCTAGTATTCTACCCCTCATAACGTCATCAATATGTGTTCTTTGAGCCATTTTCAGCACACAGTCGCCATTAGCAGTTCTGAAAACGTCAGCACACTTACTCGCTGCACTGTACACTGGCATGCACCAACACATCTCTGCGTATGTGGGCTACTGCCAGCGCCACCGCAGGTCAAAAACACCGCATTTTCATACCCCGAGGTGATTTAAACCCGCAAACCGCCCACAAGAGCGTTGTTTCGCCATGTATCAGCATTATCCTTAATTTATGAGCATGAGTGTACCTTGCCATCTTCTAGTGGTGTAATCCTTCTGGAATGAGCGGTGCCCCATCTTCTTGCCACACTGTTCTCCTGCGTTCTTCTCGTTATCACCCGTCCTACTGTCATTCCACAACAGACAACTGTCTGCGCATTCTCCTATGTCCCACACGTCAGTGATTCGAGTTTCTCTAACTCCGAAAGATGATAAGTTGCATATGCACGTCCTCAGGGAAAACTGTGTTGCGATCTCCACTTGAAAGGTTCCAGTAATGTTAGATACACCCAACAGCTAGCATGTAGTCACATCATCAGTAAGAATGGCTTTTTTTCTGTACTGAAAACAAGCTCGTATAAGGATGTAATTTAATCAACATATCCTACAGGCATGGAAATACTTGAGTGTGAGTTTGGTAGCGTTCGGTAGGGGTGTTCCTTGTGTAACACCTATGACATCCTTCTGTTTATGAGGTAGATATTTCTACAATATTACGAACAATACAACTAAAAACCAATTTTTCGCAGCTTTTGCCACACAGAACTGGACTAAAGGACTTCGCAGCAGGCGAGAAAACAACAACAAAAATTAACAAGTGTGCCTAACCATCCTTCGCAGCAAGCACAGAAATACAGGGTGAACACAAAGTCTTGCCCTGATTATAATAATTTATTACTGAAAAACCGTTCGACATAATAATTTACATTTGATGCCGTTACATATGTTAGTGTTACTAGTTTTTTATTAATACCTCTTACGTTAGTAAACCTCAACGTGTGCTCCCTTGGTAGCTCGGAGAATGTGAAGGCGGTATTACAGTTCGCGCCAGGTGTTTCGTGACATGTGTTCAGTCACAGTACCCAGGGCAGCTTGTAAACCTAGCCTTCAGTTCGTCGATGTCAGCACCTGATGTGACGAAGACTCTGTCCTTGATATAGCCCCAGAAACAAAAGTCAAGGGGCGTAGTGTCTGGAGAGGGGAGTAATGTCCGGATCAGTGGATCGGAAGGAACGATCCAACACCCTGGCCACCCTGCTCTGCAGACATTACGCCCCTTGACCTTTTCTTCTGCGACTATATCAAGGACAGAGTCTTCGTCACACCAGGTGCTGACGTCGACGAACTGAAAGCTAGGTTTACAAGCTGCTGTGGGTACTGTGATAGAACACATGCTACGAAACACCTGGCGGGAACTGGAATACCGCCACGACATTCTCCGAGCTACCAAGGGAGAACACGTTGAGGTTTACTAACGTAAGTGGTCTTAAAAAGAAGCTACAACTTACGTAACGGCATCAAATGTAGCTTATTATGTCAAACGGTTATCCTGTTATAAAATTTTTTTATCAGGGCAAGACTTTGTGCTCAGTATTTGTTTTGTAAATAAAAATACCTCTTGCTGCACTGTATTTCATTTCTCCCAGACGCGTGTCGCCTTTTTGGGTTCTAGGCATCATCAGTGGGCGAAACGCCTCTGGGAGGAATAAAATACAGTGCAGCAAGAGAATGCGTTTTTTATTTACAAAACAAATACTGCGAAAAATTGTTCTTTCAACAGGAGTTGGTTTTAAAACGCACCACAATAAAGAAGTCATTATGTGCTGAAGATGCTATAGTTAAAAAAAAGAAAAGAAAACGCAGCAGCATTGTACACCTACGTGAAACGTGCAATTATACGCACTACACTTATACGAGGGGGACCCAAAAGTAACCGGAATCGTAATGCTGCATATCGTATACTTGTAGTAGCAGGCTGCGCCGCCAGAGGGTTGTGGTAGGAGCTCTACTGAGTCATTCTGCCACGCGGCGTCACCCAACAGTGGGAAGTGTGGTTTCTTTGGCAGCTTTTTGAGTGTGCGTACAGTGCAGACGTGGCACGAGGAAATGGCTAGTTCCTACGAACAACGTGCAGCAGTGAAGTTTTCTTGCTTGCTCGGCAAGAACGCAGCAGAAACTGTTCCGATGATTCAGACAGCCTACAAAGACCATGCTCTTAGTAAAACGCAAGTGTACGAATGGTTTTCTCGGTTTAAAAAGGGAGAAATGGTGGTTGAAGATCAGCCCCGTTCCGGTCGACCTTCAACTGCTCGAAGCAAAGACAACATCGACAAAATCCGTGATCTCATCAGTGAATACCGACGATGGACAATCGACCAACTCGAGAACTTGTCTGGGTTGTCCTGGAGCTCAATTCAGCGCATCTTGACCATCGATTTGGGGATGCGAAGAGTGGTAGCAAAATTCGTGCCGAAGCTTCTTACCGGAGATCAAAGGGATCGTCGCGTTCAAGCCTGTCTCGAAATGAAGAACGCGTTCAAAGATGACCCACATTTTTTCAACAAAATCATTACAGGTGATGAGTCATGGTGCTATGGGTACGATCCAGAAAGTAAACAACAGTCATCACAATGGAAGTCACCTGGCTCACCTCGACCAAAAAAAGCTTCACAAGTGAAATCGAATGTGAAAACGATGTTGATCTGTTTTGTTTTTTTTTTTTTTTGACGTCAAAGGGATCATACACTCTGAATTCGTCCCTGAAAACCAGAGAGTAAACCAACAATTCTGTTTGGAGGTTATGAAACGGCTTCAAGCAGAAGTTTGTCGCGAAAACGTTCGGCTTTGTGGGATTCTGGCGTGTGGTTCCTGCATCACGACAACGCTCCCGCACGCACAGCTCTCAGCGTTCGCCAGTTTTTGGCCTCAACGAAGACAACTACCTTGACCCACGCGCCCTATTCGCCGGATTTAACACCCTCGGACTTCTTCCTATTCCCGAGGATGAAAAGAGACTTGAGAGGGAAGCGTTTTGCGGATGTGGAAGACGTAAAACGCAATGTCATGAAAGTGCTAGCAGGTATCAAAGAGGACGAATTTAAAAGGTGCTTCGAACACTGGAATGAACGTTTGGACAAGTGTATTAATGCTAATGGAGAGTACTTCGAAGGAGATTAAGGTTGTATTTGAAAACAATAAAGTACATGCTTTCTAGAAAGAAATTCCAGCCATTTTTGGGTCCCCCCTCGTAAATGTTGTCAAGGTGTGTGACTCATGTTTCAATTGTTATGCTATGGAGGGCACGGGCGTATACATTTATAATGTTTTATAGCGCTCTTGAATATTGGAGTGTAAGCCATTACTACGGTGTCGTCGTGTGGAAGCGATAACTGACACGTGCTAGTAGTAGTGGGATGACGCACATGTAAGTAATTGAAGCCTGTGGAACGGCAGCTGTCCCTCCCCGTCCCCGGCACACAGCCACGTGTCTTACCGAGCAGCAGTAGCAGCAGCAGCAGCCAGAGTAGGCAGAGCGGCAGGCGGCGCAGCACGGTGGCCAGCAGCGACGGTGGCGCCGGCTCGGTGACGGCCGGCCCGCACACCTCTCCCTCCAGGTCCTCCGGGTAATCGCGCGTCAGCACGCACACGCACCGGCACTGCCACGCGCACGCGCACCGGTCCCGCCGCTGCACGCGCACCGCGCGCTCCGTCACCACCTCCTCGTGGCGCGTCACCACCTCAACTGCTGCCCACACAAACCGACACTCAGCAAACTAAAGTTCTACATACAGTTCGTGTACTAAACTCCGAACAAGGGAACCTCCCCATCGCACCCCCCCCCCCCCCCCCCAGATTTAGTTATAAGTTGGCACAGTGGATAGGCCTTGAAAAACTGAACACAGATCAATCGAGAAAACAGGAAGAAGTTATGCGAAACTATGAAAAAATAAGCAAAATATACAAACTGAGTAGTCCATGCGCAAGATAGGCAACATCGAGGAATATGAGAGCACAGGAGCGCCGTGGTCCCATGGTTAGCGTGAGCAGCTACCAAACGAGAGATCCTTGGCTTAAGTCATCCCTCGAGTGAAAAGTTAACTTTCTTTATTTTCGCTAAGTTATGATCTGTTCGTTCGTTCATTGACGTCTTTGTTCACTGTAATAAGTTTAGTGTCTATGTTTCGCGACAGCACCGCAAAACCGTGCGATTAGTAGACGAAAGGACGTGCCTCTCCAATGGGAACCGAAAACATTTGATCGCAAGGTCATAGGTCAACCGATTCCTCCACAGGAAAACACGTCTTATATATTCTATACGACACTGGTGATGGCATGTGCGTCACATGACAGGAATATGTTGTCGACCCACCTAACTTGTACGCTTGGCGAATGGGTAAAAAGATTCTTCTACCTTGCCCGATTTAGGTTTTCTTGTGGATGTGATAATCACTCCCAAAAAGTGATGAAAACATAGGAGTTTGTCACATAAACTGCAACAAATGAATGCAACAGTTTCACAGTCGCACAGTTTTCCCTGTGCTCTGTCAAAACATATGTTTTTAACGTTTTCAAATTTTTCCGTCTATAGACCGTCGAATCCTGCATACGTCCAAGCAAATCTGAACATGTCCCGGAATTTTGGAGAGCGAAGTTGATATAAAAAACTAAACTTTTCACTCGAGGGAAGACTTGAACCAAGAACCTCCAACTGCTCACGCTAACCATGGGACCACGGCGCTCCTGACCTCACATTGTCCTTGATGTTACTTATCTTCCACATGGACTAATCAGTTTGTATATTTTGCTTATATTTTTCATAGTTCCACACAACTTCTTCCTGTTTTCTCGATTGATCTGTGTTCAGTTTTTCAAAGCCTATCCACTGTGCCAACTTATAACTAAATCTGAGGGGGGTGCGATGGGGAGGTTCTCTTGTAAGAAGCAATATAACAGGAAAAGTGTCCTCTAAATATTTAAAAATACCGACATTTCTTTGCAAGCGAAAATTAACACAATTACGATATTGCACTGCATTCGTGTCCGAAGGAACATCGCATCGTTCTTCTTGACAACACAGGCACTGCGATATCGTATTCATCCGCCAATACCGGGCACCGACTTTCGCTTAAACTGTGTGTACGAATATAGGTTGTAACGCACGAACGACGACGTAATATGGAAGTTTGGGTATGACTGTAGGTTGTGCTCGGACAGCCAAAGTGATTATGGGGACCGTTCGCGATGCTGACAACTTCTAACAGTGTTAATAAAGTAAAACAGATCCGAGAAGTTGAGAAAGAAAATCTTCAATTGCAGGCGTAGGAAATGTAACAAAATTTCAAAACCTCCAGTTAGTCAGAATATGAGAATTAAAATACCGGATGTAGAAAGGGCAAATATGGATGCAAAATCTGTACTAACATTAGTGAAAAATATTCAGGATGACCAATTTTATCAACTCGGTTCCAAAGCTGGTAAACTGAAGTCATTATACACTAGGAACCAATTTACATTGTGCAAGGAAAACTTTATCAACGTCGAAGAAGTAGCAAGACAAGACAAGACAACAAATGATTGACACGAAATGATAGTTGATTTCATTACGCTTCTTTCGAAACATTGACTAGAACGGTTCAGTTCTTAGCGAGTCGTGAATATTATTGTAATTGGTCAGACTTCAGGCTAAAATAGAAAGGATATTTTATTGCTTTTCAAAAAAATTATAATATGTACTACTCTGCCACGAAAACTCGCCCCTTGTCTCGAAGCACTCAGGAAAGAGGCAAGTCAGGTCTTGGGCGACCGTGCAGGGGAGGCAACTCACTCTCAAAAAGAGAGCAAATATTACTCGTGATAATATTTACAACATTACTCTTTTCATTAAGTTAAACAATTCAGATATGCAGCTATGATAACGTGCTTCCTGCCTAGTTTGGTGTCAATAAACTGAACTTTAATATGTAATTGGTACTATTGAAGATGCTATGAATGACAGTGGGCTGTCGAATGAATATATTGAATAAACTCTCATCTTTTCCTCCCAGAAATACTGCGGTATTCTCCAGATTTATTTCGGCCAAACTGCCGAATTCTGTGTATGTTGCAGTACACTTCACAGATTACTCCAAAGGATTGTATAAGTTATTTAATTTTTTTTCTTCTTTGCAGCGCTTATACACATTCAGAATTATTTCTCACGCCTCAGTGTGTATCATGGACTTACTATATGGCGTTTGAGGAGTCGCCAGAATTTCGCTCATGTTCAGAAACACACCGTAAGTCACAACCAAAGAATACGTCCTGGAATAATACAACGCCACACATCATAAGACTGCATATGCTGGTAGCGTTACGATTTACACTCAGCAATTGTCAGTAAGCGTCGGAGACAGGTGTCATGCTTTCGTGGCTGAGTAATAATAAGTGGAACGTGTGTCGCGACTGTGACAGTATTTTAGTACTTACGTAAGTGCTAACAACATTTTTACACGTTAGTTCATGTTTTTTTTCTAATTACACGTTTTCTTTATTTGTTATGGAGCAGTGTCTACGCAATAATTTGTCACATTATTAAATGATTTTAAAAAAACTTTCTAGTTCAGAAAATCGCAAAGGGAAAGCTGAAAAACATTTTTGAAAAAACTAAAAAAGTACATGAATATTCTTAAATACCTTAAAGGAAATTCTAAATATTGGATCAGAAGTTCATGTATCAGCTAACATTTCTTCAGATTCTGAACAATTAGGCATTAAAAATATACAATCATCTGTTCAAGGTGATCAAACTGACCACCCCAGTAAATCGTTGCATGAATCTCTGAGATTTCTTCAAGTCAAAATCAATATACGACTTCTGTGGTTGATGGAAGTATCAATGTACACGGAGTAAAAGAATATAATGTTTCTGATGTAGGTACGTGGCCAAAAGTACTTAATGCGAGAGATATAAATCACACTATGCTATGTGGAGCGTCATAAGTATATCTAAATAATTTTCCAAAAGATGAAAATGGGAGACTCTTCTCTTCAATACATTACACAAGAAAACTATCAAACGGAGAAACTATCAGACGACAGTGGGTATTTTGTTCAGGACCAGTTTGGATTTAGGAAGGGAAAAGGAATCATAGGCGCCACCGCCATGGTGAGGATATTGTCAGAGAGAGTTTTGGCTTTTAACGAAGAAGTTTGTGTTTGTATTATAGACTGGCAGAAGGCCTTTGATAGAATCAACTTGTTAAAATTGATGAACATCCTCAACGAGATAGGACTAAACTGGAGAAACCTGAGACTAATTCTCAAATTGTACCTGGGACAAAGAGTAAAGGTGCAGCTGAACTTTGGAGAAACAAGCAGGTTGGAAATAGGAAAATGCGCCAGACAAAGGGTGTTGGCAGTCTCTTCAACCTGTGTGGGGAATGGCTGGCGAGAGAAGCTTTGAAAGGATGCGCAATACCATCAATACCATCAAGTATGCAGATGAACTGATAGTGTTTGCTAAAAAACAAAGACAACAGCAACACGTGATCAACCAGTTTGTGGAAACTGGAAGAAAATACGGCATGGAAATCGACATCGAAAAATCAAAAGTGATGCAGATATCAAAAAGGAAGAAACCTTTGAGGATAACCATCAACAACTGAGAACTAGAGGATGTGAAATAGTTCAAGTACCTGGGAAATTTGGTGGCAACGGATGCCCAATGCACCAGTGAAATTCGAGCAAGAATCGCTATGGCCCAAACTGCATTCAATAAAAAGAGGAATCTGCTAACCAGCAAGTTAAACTTGGAATTAAGGAAGGAACTGGTGGAGTGCTACATCTGGAGCATTGCACTGTACGAAGCAGAGACGTGGATCATGAGAAAAAAGGGGAAAAAAATACCTTGAAAGTTTTGAAATGTGGTGCTGGAGGAGAATGGGGAAGATCAAGTAGACCGATTGAGTGACGAATAACGATGTACTGAGTAGAGTAGGAGAGAAGATAGACATCCTGAACACAATTCTTCAGGTGAAGGCCAACTGGATTGGACCCATACTTAGACTCATATACGAGGTCATTGAAGAGAAAATTAAAGGAACGGCAGGACGAAGAAGAAGAAGAATTCAACTTTTGTGTGACATGAAAGATGGAAAGGAATACAGCAGACTGAAGGAAGAAGCTGAAGACATCGAACAATGGCATCAGAAATTCTCCGTACAAAGACACAGACCTCCCACTAGGCGGAATACTGCATAATAATAATCAAATGACAGTGTTTTTTGCTTTTGTTGTCGACTGTTTGACTTAAAATCAGCTGCTAATTTCGCTACCACTGAGGGTTTCAAAAACTGGAAACATTTAAGGGTAGCTTTGAAACTGCATGGAAATAGTCCTAATCACAAAAAAACATTTACTCACTGGAATGAGTCCGGACACGTATCCTGTGTTCGTAGTCCACCAGCGGGTGGGACCGGGTCCTGAGAGCCTTCCACGAAGCTTACATGTACACAGACATGCAGAAAGCAGAGCAAATGCTCGCCGAATGTGGAGGTGAGTGGGTACAGTCGAGTGCAGTGCTATATTACACTTCCCGATCAGTGCATTTGGGCTAGGTGCTGACAGCTGTGCTACATTTACAATCAATCTTAGAACACAGAACGAGATGTTATGTCATGATCGCATAAATACACTCCTGGAAATGGAAAAAAGAACACATTGACACCGGTGTGTCAGACCCACCATACTTGCTCCGGACACTGCGAGAGGGCTGTACAAGCAATGATCACACGCACGGCACAGCGGACACACCAGGAACCACGGTGTTGGCCGTCGAATGGCGCTAGCTGCGCAGCATTTGTGCACCGCCGCCGTCAGTGTCAGCCAGTTTGCCGTGGCATACGGAGCTCCATCGCAGTCTTTAACACTGGTAGCATGCCGCGACAGCGTGGACGTGAACCGTATGTGCAGTTGACGGACTTTGAGCGAGGGCGTATAGTGAGCATGCGGGAGGCCGGGTGGACGTACCGCCGAATTGCTCAACACGTGGGGCGTGAGGTCGCCACAGTACATCGATGTTGTCGCCAGTGGTCGGCGGAAGGTGCACGTGCCCGTCGACCTGGGACCGGACCGCAGCGACGCACGGATGCACGCCAAGACCGTAGGATCCTACGCAGTGCCGTAGGGGACCGCACCGCCACTTCCCAGCAAATTAGGAACACTGTTGCTCCTGGGGTATCGGCGAGGACCATTCGCAACCGTCGCCATGAAGCTGGGCTACGGTCCCGCACACCGTTAGGCCGTCTTCCGCTCACGCCCCAACATCGTGCAGCCCGCCTCCAGTGGTGTCGCGACAGGCGTGAATGGAGGGACGAATGGAGACGTGTCGTCTTCAGCGATGAGAGTCGCTTCTGCCTTGGTGCCAATGATGGTCGTATGCGTGTTTGGCGCCGTGCAGGTGAGCGCCACAATCAGGACTGCATACGACCGAGGCACACAGGGCCAACACCCGGCATCATGGTGTGGGGAGCGATCTCCTACACTGGCCGTACACCACTGGTGATCGTCGAGGGGACACTGAATAGTGCACGGTACATCCAAACCGTCATCGAACCCATCGTTCTACCATTCCTAGACCGGCAAGGGAACTTGCTGTTCCAACAGGACAATGCACGTCCGCATGTATCCCGTGCCACCCAACGTGCTCTAGAAGGTGTAAGTCAACTACCCTGGCCAGCAAGATCTCCGGATCTGTCCCCCATTGAGCATGTTTGGGACTGGATGAAGCGTCATCTCACGCGGTCTGCACGTCCAGCACGAACGCTGGTCCAACTGAGGCGCCAGGTGGAAATGGCATGGCAAGCCGTTCCACAGGACTACATCCAGCATCTCTACGATCGTCTCCATGGGAGAATAGCAGCCTGCATTGCTGCGAAAGGTGGATATACACTGTACTAGTGCCGACATTGTGCATGCTCTGTTGCCTGTGTCTATGTGCCTGTGGTTCTGTCAGTGTGATCATGTGATGTATCTGACCCCAGGAATGTGTCAATAAAGTTTCCCCTTCCTGGGACAATGAATTCACGGTGTTCTTATTTCAATTTCCAGGAGTGTAGATCTGATCTCAAATCGATAGAATTGCGAAAAGTGACGAGGGAATAGGTATATATTGACCGAATATAGAGCCTAATGCGGTGAAATTGGGCAAGTACTTAGCTATCTTCTGGTTCACGTCGAACAAATTGTATATGGGACCAAGTACGCTCCAACAGGAGGAATCCCAGAAAACGTGGACATCGAAACGAAGAAAATAAGGGAGGCCGTAAATTTTTTGCCATTGAGGCTGCATTATACTGTATGTATTGACGTACCAGTGATTCCGGATGCATGAGTCACGAGACACAGCCTGCGTTCTACTCATATACAGCTACGTGTTCTGTATGTGTTTTAAATCACTGTCTAATTGCGATCGTTAATGGTAAATCTGTCGGTCATCAGAGGACTTCCATCTCATGTGTGAAGAAACTTGACACACTCCACTAAAGGAGCTTTCATTTATGCGATCGCGACTGTCGCATCTTGGGTGTAAAATCGAGACTTCAAGGTCATAACTAACTTAGCAGTAAGAGCTTGTAATGCGCTGCAATCCCTGTGTACGCATTGCTCGACTAATGCGCTGTTTACAGGGTTAGTGACGGAATGACTTGTAATTACCACATGTCGCACGCTGCTGCTATGCGTTTATCTGTTTCCTTGTAGGATGCATCCCCCGCTACTAATTATCATTTTATGTAGGCCTTATGCAGACATTGTATAATTTCTGAACCATGATCGGATGTGAACAGTGGACACTATATGTCCCCGCAAAGCTATATTGCGCTCCTATCATGCAAAGCAAATGTTTACGATTGGATAAGATAGTTCATCGTAGGGAAACTGTGAAGAAGGATGTATGTCTGATAGGCCGGAAAGGTATTCGATCTAACATTATAGCCCGTTTTTAAGTACAAAACGTTGTAGTCTTAAGAGTGTGTGTGTTTATGTTCCCTATCTTACCAATACCTTCCAGGTACAGATCCTGGACTCTAGAACAATAATTTAGAGTTGATAGCTTCTTTGATTTAGCTAAAAATGTGTCTAACTCAATTCGTCTCAAACTCCATCGCGTATAAAAATAAGTCTTTTCTTGTTCATCTTAACTGTATGCTATTACATTACGGCACTTTGAAATCTGTTACTTTAAATCGATAAGGAATGCTAAGCTCTTCGACATGGTCACATCTCGAGAAATCTCGTGCACTTAGATGGGTTGGGACTTGGAAATCTATATTCATTCACGAGACGTGGAGTGTAGCGCTCTTCTTCTGATCACTTGGAGATTAATTCTCTAACGGTGCTGCAGGGTGGGTTGGTCAGTGACTGTGTGAGGTTAGTCTTTTACTCTAAGATGGGTAGAATGCTCTGTGACTCCCATATGCTGAGAGGTAGATCGTAAATTAAACACTATGCTCGAGGTGATAGAAATATGTAGAGCGCTGTCTCGTGTGTTTTGATCATTTATGTGTTCGAGAATTAATTGTTAACGGACGTACTGCTCAGTCATCTATCGATTTTCGCAATGATACTCGCACCGTGGAGAGGGCATGGTTTGGCTATGATACTGAAGTTGGGGAAACATGCTGTCACGTCATTGGCTGGTGCTGAACTTAGTGTAAAATTCTTCACACTATCAAGTCTGTTGGTTAATATTACAGTACATCGGCGGTGTCTTTTTCATCACACCCGCGCATTGGTTACCACATATTGATTGAGTGACATAGCTTGTTTGAGTTGGGGAAGAAGTTTTGTGTATGGGTTGCAACTTCTGAGGGTTGCTAGCAGCTAAACAGAGATCGCGTACATGAGTGCAAAATTATCAATAACTCGAAATGGAACGCCGAGTCATCATCTGTTCCGTCACGGTGACATATGAATTTAAATGTAGAGCTCATGAGTGACTTTCGGGTGGTAGTTTGGAAACTCTCCACAACGCTGTCAAACTATTCTAGTTTCCTTATGTTGTAAGTGTGTTTTATTTAAAAATCATTCAGTGTTACGCTATCCACCATAAGAAAATGATTTACATAGTGTGATGTCTAGTTTTCTGTGAGAGGTCGTGGATCAAAGCGTCTTAATACCAGTTTAGAATCTGACATAAACCTCAAAGTCGTGGCAGAAAAACGAAATGTTTGGCAGTGCACAAAGTGCGTTAGAAAACAGTGTTTCAAACAACTAAACGGGGCCACAGGGGGCGTTTCTTGCGATTTACAGTATAGTACGTGGGATAAGATCATTCTCCTAGAGTAGAGGTGATGAAACTTTAAACTACCCTCTGTAGTGTATCAATAGGTTCGTTCCACACAGGGAGCAGTTTGACAGGTACATTGAGTGAGGGACGAAGTATGCCGTCACGAATGTCTGGAGGGCTGCACGCTGTGCTATTCTGGGAAGCATTGCGAAATCTCTCTCTCTCTCTCTCTCTGCGCTGGACCCCCAACGCAGCTTGGCGTCTAAGTGAGTTCTATATCGGATGAAGTTATTTGAGCTACTATAGCTGTTAATTTTTGTCTGCTGGGGGGTAGAGAATAACGACGATAGCATATTGGGCTTATAGATTTGAATGCACGTGGATCTGTAATATTTGTATGTAGTTTGGGAATGCACCACAATGCGCGCATTTCCGCCGAATGGTCAAAACGCGATCCTGTCGCAGTAACTCAGTTCGCTCTGTTTCTAGTCGGGCTGCAGAAGGTGGTGTATATGGCTTTGTCCGACTTCTGCTCAGTTCCGACTTTGGCATGATCACATGCGCAAACCTGTAGAAATGGAAGCAGTTGAAAGATGTGTAGGGACTGACTAAGACCATGTTGGATTTTTACTGTAACAGATAGGTTCGAGAAAGGTGACTCTCGTTTCGAGATATGAGAGCGCCAGAGATATGATTCACTTGTGGCTGTGATCCAGCGCATGTATGTGGCTAAATGGGATGGCCTGATTCCAAATCATAGACATAATTTCTAGCGGATAGCGCAACACTAGAGGTGTGAAAAACTAGTATACATTTCTTACGACCTCAATAAGCATACAATTTACTACTGTTTGTGTTCCTTGTCAATCAGTCAACATATTTAGTGAGTGGGTATATAACACAGCCTCTGACATGGTATCTACACATACTGGATAAATATCTAGCTGGGTGAGGGAGTTGCAAATACCGCTCACATACCGCGTTCCTTAGCCAAATGACTTTCAAAATTCACCGATTTTATCACGAGGTTAGATTGTCTGTTTGTTTTGTAACGTCCCCTTAGAACAAATTATACATGACTGTGCTTAAACTGACACACAATATTTTTAGCGCAACGCAATCTGACTTTCAAAAATCCCTGCAAAAGAATGGCCCTGACTAACATTAATCTATACCTTTCACAAATCACTTACCTCACCAAAAATCTCCGTTACTCGAACTACTGCAATACAGCGAGCGCCACTACTGCCAGCTAAATAAAAGATTCAAACTACTGAAGGCACTAACTACTGATAGACATAGTTAGCAAATGAAAGATTTTTGTAGAGAACAAACAATGTATTTACCTTAATAGTGTTGAAAAAGCATAATATACATAGCAGTTCATAATATCCATTCTGTACTCAAAAATCCGCCATCTCATTTCCCACATCCACCACTGCTGGCGGCTCACCTCCAACTGCGCAACGCTACGCGCTGTTCACATCCAGCTGCCGCTGCCCAGCACTACAATGGCAGACAACAATGCAAACTAGCCACAGACTGCACACAGCACAGCCAGTGATTTTCATACAGAGCGCTACGTAACGTTGCCAATAAGAAAATATAAACAGCCTACTTACATAGTTGCCAATAAGAAAATATAAACAGCCTACTTACAGTTTCTAGTTATTGAGCTGTCTAGAGCAGGTTCTACTTTTAACTAAAGTTTCTTTTTTGTAAAGAAATAATTCCCAGTCTGTATGTTCAGAATTATGTTGCGTGAGTGATTGGTAGGATGCTGCCTGGTGCTTAATATCGAGAAGTACAGCTAAAATGGTATAATATTATAGCGAAAATATGGGTGTTCTTGTAATCGACGAGTCTGGAGATGTCTGTAGAAATGCGAGCAACTAACGCGTTTGTGCAGCGGGGAAACGCGCCTCTCCTTGCACATCAGTTCCGAGAGTGACTTCGGTTCGCTGATGTAAAGGGGATGATTTGGTATGGTGAGGGATATGAATTGCATGTTTAATAGATCGAGGCGGTACTCGGTGATATATTCCCAGGTTGGAGATCGGTTTGACGTTCCAATATTCCTGTGAGTCTGGTACGTATTTGATGACCTGCTGACAGCATTGCTATGTTTAGTTGTCAGTGCAAAATGGCGATTAGTGTAAAATAGTTTATTACTGTTGAGTGTGGCGTTTGTAGAAAGAAAGAACAGGATGACAGTGCTTCCCTAGGACTGTTGGAGCATCGTGACATATGGGCAGTGTGAGTGTGGACATGTGATAAATTTTTTGGGTGCTGTACAGATATAAAAGATAAGTGCGCTGTTTAGAATGTGCATATATTGTATTTTAAAGTTAGTGTGGCTAACACTGTGTAAAGTGTGTATATATTGCATTGTAAAGTTATTATTGTTTATGTTATGGGATGACTAGTGAGGATGACTGCGTGTCCTATCGTGAGGGACGTATAGATTGAGTACATGGATAACGGTGAGCGATTTTTTATGTGGAAAATTATATGCGCTACAGATACTGAGGTCCAGCCGTCAAGAGGAGATATTAATTGTACGTTGTCCGGTGTCACAATGTAGCAGCAATGGTAATATTTAATTTTAGTTACACTGGTAATTGTCTTCCTCTCTTCCAACGTTCTTGTGAATCTGGTATGTATTTGATGATGAGTAGGCAATTTTGCGTGTTTAACTGTCAATGCAATTTAGCGATCTGTGCAAAATAAGCACAGAAAGCCTCGGAAAGAAAAAGTGGATCATGCTTCGATACCGGCTGCATCACTAATTTGGCGGGTAAATACGATAAGAGCAAATCAGAATGCTCGACTGATTGTGGTGGGATATAGGAGGGAACGTTTGCGTATGTTGATAGCAGGAAGGGTACCACGTTAGGAGCGTTGTGAAGAGTGGATTCGGTGTTATTTTCGTAAACAAGTTCTTTTACGGGAAATATTTCCGTCCACACAACCTGAGAAATATAGAAAGCGAGCGTTAACTATTTCTCGGACATTATACAATTTCAGAGAGGTTGAATTGTGTGTTACTTTTTACAGTGTCATGTGACGTAAGAATAGCGTTGAGAACGTTTTAGATGGCGAGTAGTCTAGCAGACGTTTTCAAATGGCTCTGAGCACTATGGGACTCAACATCTGTGGTCATAAGTCCCCTAGAACTTAGAACTACTTAAACCTAACTAACCTAAGGACATGACAAACATCCATGCCCGAGGCAGGATTCGAACCTGCGACCGTAGCGGTCACGCGGTTCCAGACTGAAGCGCCTTTAACCGCACGGCCACACCGGCCGGCAGCAGACGTTTTGCGGCGAGGCGAGAGCCACGCTGTGTAGTTAAGTATGGTTAAAGGTGTGTGTGTCTCAACACACCCTGTGCTATTATGCCTTCAATGTCAGAGAAAAGCGGCACCTGGGGATGCCAGGCATATGACACTGGCGTGAGCCCTGCTTGGAATACAACTTTCACCGGTGTGTGGCAACGCTGGCTCAGGGACCATGACGGAGCGCGCGGGACCCTAGCTGCGGCCGGTTGTGGTGCGCGCGGACCAGCTTCTCTCGCGTCATCGTAGGTGTCTACGTGAACACGTATTTGGATAGGAATTTCAAGGGCGAGAAGTATGAATGCGGCTGTCGCCACCTCATGTTTGCGGAAGCCGAGCAGGGATCTGTGCGTGGTTTGAGGCGTGTGACTTCGCGGGGGACAGGGGGTGGTGGAGGGTGCTGCACGCCTCTGTTGCATTGTTTTGCGAGCGGCCCTTAGTCTGTTCTATGCGTTATTTGGACAGTTTACGGGTACTGAGCGTGTTTGCAGATATGTATACTGCATTATTTAGGAGCAGTTTGCTATTGTGTACTGGAATTAGGAGTTGTTTGCGCGTCGGTGGGCTGTGCAGCATGACCCCACGCACATCTGGGTGGGTGTTTTGTGATAATGTGATAAATATAATGCATGCCTATTCCTTACTCTCCCCAGCAGCCCAGAGCAGGCTGAGTCGTTTTCCCTCACCATCTTGGCCGGCCGCGGTGGTCTAGCGGTTCTGGCGCTGCAGTCCGGAACCGCGGGACTGCTACGGTCGCAGGTTCGAATGCTGCCTCGGGCATGGGTGTGTGTGATGTCCTTAGGTTAGTTAGGTTTAAGTAGTTCTAAGTTCTAGGGGACTTATGACCTAAGATGTTGAGTCCCATAGTGCTCAGAGCCATTTGAACCAACCTCACCATCTTGGTTTACATCAGGAAACGGACGACAGCGTCCTCTGCTGGTGGTACTGAGTACTAGACCTCATGGAGAACATGCTGTTTGCCACCATTATGAATACCTTTACTTGTGTCATCAGCTGGTGTCACGGTGGCGTCCGCTGACGGCGACGAAATGTACTAAGCCAGTTGGGGTCTGGAGCTTGTCGTGAACCCACTAGGTGGCGCCATCTTGGATTACAGTACTTGCGTCATTACAGCGTCCTCTAATGGCATCGATATGAGCTAAGTCAGTTGGGCTATGGACTCAGTGGTGAATACACTCGGTGGTGGTGCTGCCTCTAATTGTTTAAATAAAGGGTGGTGTATGATTTCGACAGTCGATGATTAGCAGGGAGATTGTTTTAGATGGATTATTATTTTGACAATTTAGGAGTTGTTTGGCTATCTGGACGTAAATGAATTGCATTATTTATGAGTGGTTCGCATGTCTGTAGGTTGTGCAATGGGTTGTTTTTGACGGTTTACAATTAGCAAGCGTGTGTGTAGAGTCTTATAAATGAGTTATGTAGGAGTGGTTTACAGGTCTGTATGCTGTGGGGCATGTCAGTGCGTGTGTTCTGTGATACATATACTCCGTCCCTAAATAAAATGCACCTAAATAAATAAAGTACACTCCTTCCTCTCTCCATCCTCCTAGTGCGGGCTGAGTCCATTTACCGCCCGCCCCTAGGGAGAGGTGGCGGTCTGGCGACTTACGTTAGTGGTGGTGGTGAGCTTCGTTTGCTGCAATTTTCTTACGTTGGTAGCGAAAACGGAAGTGAGCTTTGTTTACTGGCAGATTTCACACTTAGCGCCGTATCCTAGGAGGAAGTAGCAGTCGGGTGGATGAGGTTAGTACAAGTGTCCTTTCTTTCCCCCAATTTTCTTAGGTCGATAGCGAAAGCAGATGTGACCTTTCTTTGCTGCCAGAATTCAAACTCGGCAACGGTTCCTAGGAAGAGGTGGCGGTCTGGTCCTTGAAAAGTAATTGAAACTAGGTAGTTGAAAGTATAGTGAACACCTTTTCATACGTATATGAAATTGTGAATTGAATTATTTAATATGATTAAAACTGAAATGCAAATAAGTGCTTAGGTAATTGATAGTTTAGATGCCCAATGTGGGTGTTAGAATATTTACAGAAGACTATGTCTTGCGCATGTATGGAGGTGGTGCGGAGGGTGTGTGACGTAAGCGGTCGGACGCCCGCAGGCCGGTGGCTAGGCACGTGTCTTGTTATAATGCGTGCGTGTGAGAGAGAGAGAGCAGACGATCTTGTGTCATCACGCCGCGTCACGGTAGCGTCCTCTGGTGGTCACGATATGAACTAAGCCACTTGAGCTCTGGAGCTCGTAGTGGATACATCGGGTGCAGCCATCTTGAATAACGGTACTTGCGTCATGATCTGATGTCAGGAGAGTGCCCTCTGGTGGCACTAATATGAACTAAGCCAGTTGGAGTCCAGACCCAGTGGAGAACACATCTGCTTGAAATTGGTTAAATAATTAAGACACGTCAGTTTTTCCCGCCATTATCGTAGGTGTGCCGCATTATCATGTTGGAATTTGAACTTTGCGCGATTTTTATTGGGGAGTGGGTTAGGTTAGTGGAGGTAGGCCAAGTGTACAATCTTACACCACGTGGTGGATACATTGGGTGCAGCCATCTTGAATAACGGTACTTGTGTCATGATCTGACGTCACAGTTGCGCTTTCTGGTGTCAGTGATATGAGCTAGACTCTGGACCTCATGGTGGTGGATACACTGGGTGCAGTCATCTTGAATAACAGTAGTTGTGTGATGATCTGATATAAGGGTGGCACCCTCTGCTGACGAGATTATGAACTAAGCCAGTGGGAGTCCGGATCTCGTGGCAAACACACCTGCATGATATTGTTTAAATAATAACAATAAAGACAAGTCCGGTTTTCCCGACATTATCGTGCTGGAATTTGAACTTGCCGCCATTTTCTAGGGGGTTGGGTGTTAGGTTAGTGGACGTAGCCCAGTTGGTCTATTTTCCCGCCATTTTCGTGGTGTGACGCATTATCCTGCTGGAATTTAATTTTTTTCTGGAGGATTAGGTTAGTGGAGGTAATACAATTGCCCTATCTTCCCACCAAAATTCACACATCCCACCAAAATCCGCCATCTTGGATGATGTCATGCGCTGTTGCTAAGTCTATACGCCACCATCTTGTATGGCGTCATCGCCGCCATCTTGAATACATATGGCAACAATGGAATGTGGGGTGGCACCTGAAGCCCCCCTACTTTCCATCACAGTCAATGTCAAGCAGTACCTTCCAGAAGATATCACAGTGTCTCTACATGCCACGACAATCGTGGTATCTGTAATGTATAAAAACCGACAGGTCGGCAACAGCATGATGTCACGATCATTGTATCACTCCACACCGATATCACAGTCAGTCGATACAGCTGCATGTTATCTACGCTATTGAGGGACAGCATCCTACATGTGTCAGCACCAGACCACAACACGAAAAAGCAGACACAGGATCAGCCTACATACCCACCACAGGATCACGTACAGCCACCGGCGAACGACCTAACAATAGCACCTCCAGTACCACCTACTCGGCCAGTACCGGTGTCACGAGCAGGCAGACCGCTGCGCCGACCAAGACATCTAGACGATTACGAGCATCTCCAGAGACGACCTGCACCAAACCGCAACACAGCTTCAGCACTCCATACCTTTGAGGAGCCGTGTGGGGACACAAGCTCTATGGGCTTCCATCGCCAAGGATATCGTTGGAAAAACAGTATCTCTGAACCCATGCGCAGTGTTTTCTGAGACGCCAAGTGTTTAAGTTGTATCTGTCCGTATTATGTGTGTAAATAAATATTGAATATGTGAATCGGTAATGTTCAAAAATGGTTCAAATGGCTCTGAGCACTATGGGACTTAACATCTGTGCTCATCAGTCCCCTAGAACTTAGAACTACTTAAACCTAACTAACCTAAGGACATCACACACATCCATGCCCGAAGCAGGATTCGAACCTGCGACCGTAGCAGTCGCGAATCGGTAATGTTGACAGTCATTACACGTCATGGACATCGTGTTCGTTACCCAAATCCAACAGCAGTAAGCTGAAACTGCTCATTGTGAACTATATAGTAGTGAACAATCAAGACGGATCCTTATGAATAAAATGTCAAACATGACCGCGAACTTGGTTTAGTCTTTCAATTGCTAAGAACATGTAATTCATCCGTGGAACACGTAGCTTACAAAATCCTCGTTCAATGGAATCTCGAGAAGGGAACTGCATCTAGTATGAGTCATTTAAGCCAAAAGTTGTATAAAGCTTTAGTTTTGTTTTGAAATAATATATAACTGCATAAAATCTTTATTTGATCATTTGTTTGGTGTAAATAGCAAAAAAAGTAAAAGATTTCTAACACAAATACCACAAAGCAGAAAAGGGACTTATTAGAATTACAATTAGAGATGTTAAAAAAAGTGTCGGGTAGCATGGGCCATTCAACAAAAAACAGATTTTTGAACAAAAAAGATGTTCTCGCGGGTAACAAACAAACTAATCCGTTTATATATCTAGCGCACAAGATAATAAAAAAAAACAGCTTGTTAAAAAACCTATCAACTTGTGGTTGACTGAACCTCACAGAACACTTTAAATTTGTGGGGATATATGTATATATACCTCAATGCTTCCTTAATAATTTAATGTTTAAGAGTATTCTGTAGAAAGTAATTCCATTTTTTGCCAATTTCCCCTAAATGGTTTTTTTATGACATTTATTTTTTACATTTGTTCACATGTTTTTAGAATTTCTCGAAAGCATCGCGCCGAGCTATTTTCAAAAAAATATATTATTCAGAATTTTAAATGCAAAGTAAATTAAAGCATCTTGCTTAAGTATTGGCTTTCCTTTGTGTGCATCTAAACTACATCGTTTGTTAGTTTACCCAAGGAAACTACTCAATTTTTCTTTCCATTTACATATACCGGTAATAAAATATTACGTAATAGATTGCTTAATTTTTGTTGACAATTTCATATTTTCCCCCTGTATCCGCAGCATCTATGCCACACATTGTGTTCCATATTGTGGTCTTGTGCTTGCTTCCTCATCACCGCCAATCGATCTTATGGATTGAAGCGTGCTAGTTACTTATCTGGCAACCAATTTCAGCGAAAGTTTAATTTTATGTTGATTACAGAACAAGACGTTTCCCAGGTCACCAAGTGATACAATTAGTTATGAACGTTCTTCCCATTTTCTCTGTGACTTACAAGATATTCTCGGAGCACAGTTCCTGTAACACAATTGTCAGACTAATAACGAAACGTACACATAGCTTGTCGGTAATACGATATAGAAGCAGTTTCACTTTAGAAACTATCTCCTTTGCAACGAAATCGCGGTATTATTCAGTTTCTAACACTGACGACGGTGGAGCAATATTTAATGCTATCGAGTTATTATCAAACATCAAGTTCATTTCCAGTGTCTGGCTACCGAGCTTAAAACGTTCACCGATCCTCCACGTTTCTTGCATAAATTAATTTTTAAAAAAAAATTATGGTTCCGCCCGGGATCGAACCGGGGACCTTCTGCGTGTAAAGCAGACGTGATAACCACTACACCACGGAACCACGTTGCAACTTATAGCTAAGGGACTGATATACACAAAACACGAGTAAAAGTACTTCCCACGTTTATTACACAAGGTTTTTGAGTTTATTATTTAGTAAGCAGCATCTCAACTGCAGTTTTTTTATAGTACTTTTCTGCATGTTGATAGGAGATTGGGGAAATGAGACGAGCAAATAATACAGTTTACTTAACATGGATGTAAGATGTATTGTAATTGAAGTGGGCCCTTTCCCAAATTTCTAACTTTTCGAATAACGTGATTTCACGTGTCTACATAGATTGAAAGTTATCAACATGTCATGCCTTTAATTATAATCGCGTCTCAGTTAAATGTTTTACTAGGGCTGTGTCCTACCAAAAATGGCAATTGGCGCAGGGCCTAGTTACATCAAAGAAGTATTGTTGTTCACATTGCTTTAAAAAAAATTCCTTTCTTAAATACAAGATGTATAGTTCTCCCACCAACTTTCGTTCCCCATTTCATTACGTAAATGCTGTGTAATTGTCAAGGGATATAACGATCCAGGGCCAATTTAATGTTGCGCGTGGACCATCATCTTCTGAAGTATCGGGTGTCGATTAGGCACTATTGTTAATAGTTGTTACTGTGGTATATGTACGTATTATTTACTTTCATATAATATGTGAAGGTAATGTCCAATAAAATTTTATGTCACTGATTTTTGAATTAACAAATGCAGTGGTCCTTAATTTTGGATTATTATGTGGGCAACATAATTACTTAAGCACAAAACTGAAATAAGTTTTTTTACCTATACCTACATAGATCGTCTATAGGTCTTACGCTGAAACTGATCAATTAAATAGGATGAGTTAGGTAACCACTGTTCTATATTTTTAACGTGGTTCGAATTAGAGGCAAGCAGAAATGATGATTGCCCACCGTTGCAGGTGCTGATAATCTAGAAATTGGTTATCAGTTATTACAGGCTATGTTAAAAAACTAAATGCCTCGTACTAAGAATTTTTGAAGTTTAGGCCTCTGGATGGAACAAAATTTCGCAATACAGTCCACCCTATTGTGCCACATTGCGACACACCGGTAGGGAAAGTCTAATCTACACAGTGATTAGTGGTTGAGTCTGGAAACGTACATTGCGACATTCGGACGGAGAAAATGAAGACATTACTGAATGGCCCACATATTAAAGCACTGTGAAACATATACAAATGATTAAAGCACGATAGGCAAACAATCTTTAAAGATACACTCTGCCTCATCCTAGTATTATTGAAAGTAGCAAAAATAGTACCAGTATCGCAAAAAAGATCTAAGTAATCTAGGTTATCGCCACCTCTAATTCAAACGAACAGCTGTCAGACTTCCTAATACTATGGTTGTCCGATTGTTTTGGTTAGAGCCGTAGGTCATTTACGCGAAGATATATCAACAATCGATCTTTAGTCTAGCTCTGGTAACAATGTAAAGCAAATAATCACTATTGACAATACTGCGACGCAAGATTGTAATATTGCACAATTGTGGAGCATGTTAGATACAAATAATGTTAATTTGTAGTAAGAGAAATGTGATTAATAAAATATAATTGCGTCCATGTATTCTTCAAACTTTCGAAAACACACATACGGTACTATTATGTGGACGTCTGTTATTTCCAGTGTTTTAAAACTACTGCTCCACTGCCTCACTATAAATTTTTGCTTGAAAATCGCTGACAAGACCTTACACGTCCTCCACAGAGTCCCGATGTCTCCCCGTGTAACTTCTATATTTTTTGGAGGCCTGAGGAAGGACATTGCCACTGATTTCCTTCAGACACAGAAGTGCATGCCTGGGTGGCATTCGTGGTTCTGTAGTCACAAACATTTTTCCATGAAGACATTAACCATTTTGTCTCACACTGGGATAACTGCATTGACAGTTATAGTGAATATTTTTGGAAAAATAAACAGTTTACTTACATCTTATCCATTTGTCTCGTTTCCATTTGAATGCCCCTTATACATCTAGGAAGTGGTGATTCTGTGGAAATACCCTCAGCTCATATGATACTGATAATTTAAACGTATACATAAAACAGTCAGTACAAATATTTGATTTACATGCAAACACCGATATACTTAAAATGGAGGTAAAAAACAACAAAAGGAACAATATACTTTCATTATAAAGGTTCAACAGTACCTTTACTAGGTTTGTCAAGGAATCAAATTTTGGAAAAAAATTCTATTAACTTTATGCGTCAGATCAACCAGTACATATACTACTGGTTAGCACAACTGTTGTTGAGTGTAATATTGTAACGAAAGCACATCTCGACAGCAAACTGATTCCCACAATCTACAGCTTCTTCCCTACATTGGGCCCATTACTGAGGTACCTGCCAACGCCATATACCTTCCAGTGACAGTACACACATTAGATCACCTCAAGCTGAATATTATAGACCAAGATGGGCATCTAGTCTACTTTTGCAGTGAAGGAATTGTACTGTGTTTACACTTGAAGCAGAACCAGCATGGGTGTAAGGTATAAAACTGATACAAGCAGCTCTCTGTACACGACACCACTGTGGAAATACACTGTTATAGCACAGGAGAATTATAAATTCCTTAAATTGCTAGGTTTGAAACCACACAATGACATCACTCGATACAACCATCACAGTTCAATGTTAAAGGCAGCTTGTCCATCAGGAATATTTCTCTCACATACCTTTTGTTTCTGCAATATTTCGTAGTAATGATGGAATTAGCATTCTCATTGAACACCAGAATGCTTTAACATTTGCAAGGAACAGCTTCACGTACTTGAAAGAAAAATTCGTAGAAAATAATGGAGTCCCTACTGAGTCACTGAAATGTACACGTAAAGCTTTCACATTCCTGTTTCAGGAAATAAGATACAAACTGAACAGTGTCGAAATTGTCCATACAAGAAATGTTGTGATCATATCAATCCTTATAAAATATGTTTCCCTTTCAACTACACATATGAATGGTTTTTAAGAATGCACAATGGTTCATAGACATTCCAAATGACACATCGATAAGTGACTACTAGTGCTTTAGTGGATGTATATCACTCAGGAAGCTAACGGGGTATTTTCAGGACACGAAATGCGCTGTTGTGATTGCAAAGCAAGAACTAATGATGGTACAAAGTGCAACAAGTGCTCGTACATTGTTGTTGTTGTGGTCTTCAGTCCTGAGACTGGTTTGATGCAGCTCTCCATGCTACTCTATCCTGTACAAGCTTCTTCATCTCCCAGTACCTACTGCAGCCTACATCCTTCTGAATCTGCTTAGTGTATTCATCTCTTGGTCTCCCTCTACGATTTTTACCCTCCACGCTGCCCTCCAATACTAAACTGGTGATCCCTTGATGCCTCAGAATATGCCCCACAAACCGATTCCTTCTCCTAGTCAAGTTGTGGCACAAATTTCTCTTCTCTCCAATTCTATTCAATACCTCCTCATTAATTACGTGATCTACCCATCTAATCTTCAGCATTCTTCTGTAGCACTTCCATACATGGCTACAATCCATACAAATACTTTCAGAAAAGACTTCCTGACATTTAAATCTATACTCGATGTTAACAAATTTCTCTTCTTCAGAAACACTTTCCTTGCCATTGCCAGTCTACGTTTTATATCCTCTCTACTTTGACCATCATAAGTTATTTTGCTCCCCAAATAGCAAAACTCCTTTACTACTTTAAGTGTCTCATTTCCTAATCTAATTCCCTCAGCATCACCCGACTTAATTCGACTACATTCCATTATCCGTGTTTAGCTTTTGTTGATGTTCATCTTATACCCTCCATTCAAGACACTGTCCATTCCGTTAAACTGCTCTTCCAAGTCCTTCGCTGTCTCTGACAGAATTACAATGTCATCGGCGAACCTCAAAGTTTTTATTTCTTCTCCATGGATTTTAATACCTACTCCGAACTTTTCTTTTGTTTCCTTTACTGCTTGCTCAATATACAGATTGAATAGCATCGGGGAGAGGCTACAACCATGTCTCACTGCCTTCCCAACCACTGCTTATCTTTCATGTCTCTCGACGCTTAGAACTGCCATCTGCTTTCTGTACAAATTGTAAATAGCCTTTCACGCCCTGAATTTTACCCCTGACACCTTCAGAATTTGAAAGAGAGTATTCCAGTCAACATTGTCAAAAGCTTTCTCTAAGTCTACAAATGCTAGAAACGTAGGTTTGCCTTTCCTTAATTTTTCTTCTAAGATAAGTCGTAGGGTCAGTATTGCCTCACGTGTTCCAACATTTCTACGGAATCCAAACTGATCTCCCCCGAGGTCGGCCTCTACCAGTTTTTCCATTCGTCTGTAAAGAATTCGCGTTAGTATTTTGCAGCCGTGACTTATTAAACTGACAGTTCGGTAATTTTCACATCTGTCAACATATCCTTTCTTTGGGATTGGAATTATTATATTCTTCTTGAAGTCTGAGGGATTTCGCCTGTCTCATACATCTTGCTCACCAGATGGAAGAGTTTTGTCAGGACTGGCTCTCCCAAGGCCGTCAGTAGTTCTAATGGAATGTTGTCTACTCCCGGGGCCTTGCTTCGACTTAGGTCTTTCAGTGCTCTGTCAAACTCTTCATGCAGTATCATATCTCCTATTTCATCTTCATCTACCTCCTCTTCCATTTCCATAATATTGTCCTCAAGAACATCGCCCCTGTATAGACCCTCTATATACTCCTTCCACCTTTCTGCTTTCCCTTCTTTGCTTAGAACTGGGTTTCCATCTGAGCTTTTGATATTCATGCAAGTGGTTCTCTTTTCTCCAAAGGTCTCTTTAATTTTCCTGTAGGCAGTATCTATCTTACCCCTCGTGAGATAAGCCTCTACATCCCTACATTTGTCCTCTAGCCATCCCTGCTTAGCCATTTTGCACTTACTGTCTATCTCATTTTTGAGACGTTTGTATTCCTTTTTGCCTGCTTCACTTACTGAATTTTTGTACTTTCTCCTTTCATCAATTAAATTCAGTATCTCTTCTGTTACCCAAGGATTTCTACTAGCCCTCGTCTTTTTACCTACATGATCCTCTGCTGCCTTCACTACTTCATCCCTCAAAGCTACCCATTATTCTTCTACTGTGTTTCTTTCCCCCATTCCTGTCAATTGTTCCCTTATGCTCTCCCTGAAACTCTGTACAACCTCTGGTTTAGTCAGTTTATCCAGGTCCTATTTCCTTAAATTCCCACCTTTTTGCAGTTTCTTCAGTTTTAATCTACGGTTGATAACCAATGGATTGTGGTCAGAGTCCACATCTGCCCGTGGAAATGTCTTACAGTTTAAAATCTGGTTCCTAAATCTCTGTCTTACCATTATATAATCTATCTGAAACCTTCTAGTGTCTCCAGGGTTCTTCCACGTATACAACCTTCTTTCACGATTCTTGAAACAAGTGTTAGCTATGATTAAGTTATGCTCTGTGCAAAATTCTAACAGGCGGCTTCCTCTTTCATTTCTTAGCCCCAATCCATATTCAACTACTACGTTTCCTTCTCTTCCTTTTCCTAGTGTCGAATTACAGTCACCCATGACTATTAAATTTTCGTCTCCCTTCACTACCTGAATAATTTCTTTTATCTCATCATACATTTCATCAATTTCTTCATCATCTGCAGAGCTAGTTGGCATATGAACTTGTACTACTGTAGAAGGCGTGGGCTTCGTGTCTATCTTGACCACAATAATGCGTTCACTATGCTGTTTCTAGTAGCTTACCCGCACTCCTATTTTTTTATCGATTATTAAACCTACTGCTGCATTACCCCTATTTGATTTTGTATTTGTAGCCCCGTATTCACCTGACCAAAAGTCTTGTTCCTCCTGCCACAGAACTTCACTAATTCCCACTATATCTAACTTTATCTAACTTTAACCTATCCATTTCCCTTTTTAATTTTTCTAACCTACCTGCCGATTAAGGTATCTGGCATTCCACGCTCCGATCCGTAGAACGCCAGTTTTCTTTCTCCTGATAACGACGGCCTCTTGAGTAGTCCCTGCCCGGAGATCCCAATGGGGGACTATTTTACCTCCGGAATATTTTACCCGAGAGGAAGCCATCATCATTTAATCACACTGTAAAGCTGCATGCCCTCGGGAAAAATTACGGCTGTAGTTTCCCCTTGCTTTCAGCCGTTCGCAGTACCAGCACAGCAGGGCCGTTTTGGTTAGTATTACAAGGCCAGGTCAGTCAATCATCCAGTCTGTTGCCCCTGCAACTACTGAAAAGGCTGCTGCCCTTCTTCAGGAACCACAGGTTTGTCTGGCCTCTCAACAGATACCCCTCCATTGTGATTGCACCTACAGTACGACTATCTGTATCGTTGAGGCACGCAAGCCTCCCCACCAACGGCAAGGTCCATGGTTCAGGGGGGGGGAGGGGGGGGGGAACTCATACATACAGGACAGTGTACTAACCCTGAAGGCAATAAGATTGTGCTTGAGAAATTATTAGAAAATGCCTCATATTTCTGTAGCTGACAAGCAGTTTTCAAAGCATTTAAAGGTACTGAATGTTGCTATTCAATTGCCATTAATTTTCTGTTCATGGGGCTATCTGAATATCACATACTATCACAGGCGCCGACTACATGGGGCTTGAGGGGGGTCAAGTCCCCTCAGAAATTCGTTTTGGGGGGGGGGGGGTGGAGGCGCCCCCCCCCCAATAATTTAAGAAAATTATTGGTTATATTATGTTTTGTAAGATCACAAAATTATGTTGGATTTTTATTTTCCTTGTTTGACGACAGTTAAATTTTAAAATACATTCAGTAATGAGTTAAAACAATTATCACAGTAGTAAGCAGGTTAACTGAAAGCGAGTGGTGTAAATCATGATAGTGCTACAGTGCTTTGGACGCACTTAGAATTTGTGCCGGTGCGCGAACCTTCGGGTAAAGTCTGGCGCTAGCCAGAATTTTTTATTTTCCTTGTTTGACGATAGTTACCTTTTAAAATAAATTCAGTAATGAGTTAAAACAAATAATTATCACAGTAGTAAGCAGGTTAACTGTAAAGGAGTGCTCCGGGCACACATAGCATTTGTCCCGGTGCGCGAACCTTCGGGTAAAGTCCGGCTGCAGCGACAGATAAAGGACTTCAAGCAGATGCGTCTAGAACCCTAGAACCCTCCTTGACGCTTTGAGACATTACGATGCCGCGGCTGTATAAAGCCCACCCTGCTGTCGCAATCATTCAGTGCGGATAGTTTCGTTCAGTGCATGCTGTATACGTGTTTAGTGTTCCGAATTTAGTGTCTAGAGAACTATTCTATATGACTATATTTTATTCGTTTACTTTAGTCTCTTAGTGTATTGTGAATTAAGTTTGCAAAGGATAAATTTGCTACCAAAAAGGCGTGCTTGGAAGTTGATGATACTAAAAGCCAATCTCCAATAAATATTGTGTCGTCAATTGCTTCGTCGTCTTCAGGCGAGAACCGTTCACAGCCGAAACATGGACAATCCTGTAAGGGAAGACATTTCAGAAGTGTTGGTGGATCAAATATACATAGTTAGAATATGAAGCATCTACCGAAAAAGTTTTCTGCAAAACCTGCAAAGAGGGAGATGCTAAAATTCTTTTTGCAATTTTCTTTAAAAAAAGAAGATGCATTTACTTCCGTAGGGGTTTCTAACTGGAAAAAAGCTTTGGAAAAATTCCGCCTTCATGAAAATACGTTTACGTACAAAGAAGGTTTTCTGAAACTAAATTCTATCACTAACAGAAGTGTGGCCTGCCAATTGAATGAACAGTTAGATAATGATATGAAGAAAGGCCGCTTAGCTCTTGAGACAATTTTTACAACCATGCAATTTTTTTGCCAACAAGGACTAGCAATTAGAGGGCACAAAGATGTAAACCTAAATTTATTTCAATTGTTGTAACCCCGAAAGAATGACATACCTGAGTTTAGAGATTGGTTAGGGCGTTCGGGGTATAAGTGGGCGTCCCACGATATTCAAAACGAGATCATTGATCTACTAGGAAAGTCGGTGTTTAGAAAGGTATTGGCTTCAATCAAGGAGACTGAACATTTTTCTATTATGGTTGACGAAACAAGTGATTCTTCGATCATGAACAAGTGTCATTTTGTATTGGAACTGTCGATGATTCCTTAACCATCAACGAAGACTTTATTGACTTATACCACATCCCCAACACTGAATCACAAACTCCGTTTAGTATTTTAAAAGACGTTTTTGCTCGTCTTAGTTTGTCAATGGATAACTTAAGAAGACAGTGCTATGATGGTGCCTCGAATATCAGAGGTAAGTTCAAAGGATTAAAAAAGTTAGTTTTGGATATACAACCAAAAGAACTTTATGTGCACTACACTGCTCACAGTTTAGACTTGGCAATTGTAGACAGTCTCCCCCATCTTAAGTCTATGAGGGATATTATGGCTTTAGGCAAGGACCTAATAAACACTGTAAGGGAATGCAACAAAAAGATGGTTTTCAGAAGCATACGCTGTGAGAGCACCAACGACCTAGCTGGTCTATGACCTCTTTGCCCGACTCGATGAAGCGCGAGCTTCTAGTATCTTGACAATATATAGTTACCCTTAAAAGTCATTCCGCGTTCCTTTCCGTAGCCTCTATGCGACCCTGAAATATGTAGCGTCAGCTTCATCTAATGTGCCAAATAATATTTTACCTACTTGTCTGTACTGTTCATTGTCCACATTTCAATTCCGCATAGGTTACACCCCAGACCAATATTTTCAGAAAAGACTTTCGAACACTTAACTTTCAATTCGATATTAACATATTTCTCTTTCCTTTCTGTTTAAATTTAGCATTTTTCATCTTCTTTATTTCTGCTATCGTCAGTTATATTGCGGCCCAAATAGCACAACTGCTTTTAGTATCTGATTCCCCAATGCCCATCAGCTTCAGAATTTTAAAGAGTGAATGTCACACAACATCGTCAAAAGTTTCCTGGTGGCTCTTACGAGGGGCGTTTCTAAAGTCCGCGCAAAAATAAAAACTACATACGTGTTTGGGGTAAACCTTTTTTTATTTTTCTACATAGTTTCCTTTTAGACTTATAAACTTCGTCTAACGCTGTTCTAAGTTGATCCCTTCCGAATAATAGGAATTGTCCAAGTCTGCAAAATAGCTATCAGTTGCCGCAATCACCTCCTCGTTTGAATAAAATCTTTGCCTCGCCAGCCATTTTTTTTCAAATTGGAGAACAAATAGTAGTCCGAGGAAGCCAAGTCTGGAGAATAGGGGGGCTGGTGCATTGTCATAATGGAAAACGACCTTTTTGCGGTCCAACCATCGGCGTTTTTCTTGCAGCTCGGTTTTCAAACGGTCCAATAACGATGAATAATATGCACCTTTAATAGTTTTATTCTTTTCCAGATAGTCTATGAGGATTATCCCTTGCGAGTCCCGAAAGACAGTCGCCATAACCTTTCCGGCCGAAGGAATGGTCTTCGCTTTTTTTTTTGGTGCAGATTCTCCCTTGATAACCCATTGTTTAGATTGTTCTTTGGTCTCAGGAGTATAGTAATGTATCCTTGGTTCATCCACAGTGACGAAACGACGCTTAAAGTCCTGCGGATTCTTCCTGAACAGCTGCAAACCATCCTTGCAACACTTCACACGATTCCGTTTTTGGTCAAGCGTGAGCAATCGCGAAACCCACCTTGCGGACAGCTTTCTCATGTCCAAATGTTTATGCAAAATATTAGGTACCCGTTCATTCGAGATGCCCACAGCACTGGCAATGTCACGAACCCTAACTCTTCTGTCATCCATCACCATGTCATGGATTTTATCAATGATTTATGGAGACGTAACCTCCACAGGGCGTCCAGAACGTTCAGGATCACTTCCCATATGGCCACACCGAAAATTTTTAAACCACTTATAAACTGTTCTAATCGAAGGTGCAGAGTCACCGTCATGTTTATTAAGCTTCTCCTTAGTCTCCTGAGGCGTTTTGCCTTTCATAAAGTAATGTTTAATCACCACACGAAATTCTTTTTCGTACGTTTTTTGACAATCGCTCGACTTCCTTGATTCACGAATGCCAAACACAAAGAAATAGACCAATATGGCTGAAACTTAGTGTGCGTTATTTCCAAAGATGCTACTAACTAAACATGACCTCGATACGTGCCGGTGGTGCCATGTCTCGGACTCTGCAGGTACTTTTCAAACACCCTTGTATATCTCAGCCGGAAAACGACACTGATTCATCTACAGAAGATACAGACAGTCAAAGAGGTTGCAGGCCTCGAAAAATTTGGATAGATATCATCCCCAATGACTCATCTGGAAATCAAATATTAAAGCGGCGCGTATTTTTCAGTCGGATTGTATACACTGCTGTCCAAAATTAAAGCAACAAACGGAAATTTTGCAAGGTTGCGTTTATTCTGCCATAAAACAGTGTCAACAGGTGATAGTAAAGTAGAAACAATGTAAAGAATACAGAAAGTGGCCAACTGCAACATGCATAACGCTAGACAAAAATGTTCTTCTTTTCTTTCCAACTTAACGGATTGCACACACACATTCTGATAACTGGTAAATGTACTCAGGATCCATCAATACGAAGTTTGGGCCAACAGCATCTCACAACAACCGCGCATGAGATCCCAAGTTCTTCTCACGGTACCTGACAGCAGTTAAATCTTACCGATTCACCCATAAATTGGTGGCCGAGTGTTCTACATGATCTCTGTCCAGACGATTAGGAATCCTCCTCGATATCGGTCTTTTTCCATAATGTTGATGGTGTTGAGACAGCAACCAGCCACAAATTTATTCACGTCTGTTGCACGAATGTAATGAAAACAATCACTCCAAACCGACATTTCACGTAAGTCACATCCAATCAAAATCTATAACGCAACCAACTGTGTAGCGTGCTTATAATTATGTATTATTTATATTTCAGGACATTTAATCTGTTTAAAAAACGTTGTAAAAAAGTAAAAAGAAACTTTGTCATGAAAGCATGAACCATCTGAAGATGAATCATAACGACTCGAAACCGGTAACGGTACCCTTAGAATAAAGGAACTGAGAATAAATTTGTGGCTGGTTGCTGTCCCAACACATCAACATTTGTCTTCAAATAACAGCCACGGTCTTCAACCATGTCATCATATGACGAAATTGCATCTTTCCATAATGTTTGGGTCCCGAAATCATGTCCCACGTTCGCTCCAGATGCGAATCCGTCGAGAATCACTATCCAGACCAAATCGGGACTCATTTGTGACAAGAACATTGTCCCACAGGTCGACCGTCCAGGGTGCATGTTGACAGCCCCACTCTAGATGTTCCCTTCTGTAAAGACACCCCAGAATAAAAGCCAGTCTGCTGAAGTATTTGTACACCGTTTGTCTCTATACAACTCGTCCAGGGGATGCTGCGAGGTCAGATGGAAGTATCAGCGCTCTTCTAAGGCGGTAGCTTGGTGCCCTTACACCCAAATAACGGTCCTCTCTTTCTGGTGTCACACATGGTGCGCCCTGCCCTGGTCTTCGTGATACAGCTTCTGTCTCTACAGACTGTCGCCTCATCCGAGAAACAACAGAACGATTCACATTAAGCCATCGGGCCACATCAGTTAACGATTCTCCTGATTCCATTCTTCCTATAGCCCTCCACCGCACTGACCCTAGGCGTCTTCGAATGGTTCAAATGGCTCTGAGCATTATGGGACTTAACTTCTGAGGTCATCAGTCCCGTAGAACTTAGAACTACTTAACCTTCATGCGCTCGCGCAAGAAATAGTCACGCTCGCACTCGGACCGCCCGAGAGTTTTCATTAATCTCTTGAGGTTTTCCGTTTTTAAAGGTAATATTTCCATAAAATATCGACATAGGATATCTTACACAATATTGCAATCACAATTGTAATCAAAATTATTTATTTAACAATAAAATATACAATGGAATACAAAAAGGAAGCCAAATACCCAAATGAAATATAAGAACATTATTTAATCGTAATGTTTTGGGACTATCTGTCGTAGACAGACGTTTCTTCCACATTCAGCGCATTCTCGCTTTGTTTTTATATTCTTTTTTGAGCCGCACAAATAACATATTCCTCTCCTTGTAGCGGCTGATACAGCTTGATAAACTACGCCACTCTCTCTTTAATTTTCCAAAAATACTAACAAACCTTTGGTAAATGCTTCAATTTAGCTCTTTCTTTCAGGTTTTCGCTCATCAGTTCCAAAGATAACGCATGTAAGAATTGTCTTATCGTTTTTTCTTTCTATTAGCACTTGCTAAAGTAGAGCCGGCCGCGGTGGTCTAGCGGTTCTAGGCGCTCAGTCCGGAGCCGCGCGACTGCTACGGTCGCAGGTTCGAATCCTGCCTCGGGCATGGATGTGTGTGATGTCCTTAGGTTAGTTAGGTTTAAGTAGTTCTAAGTTCTAGGGGACTGATGACCATAGATGTTAAGTCCCATAGTGCTCAGAGCCATTTGAACCATTTTTTGCTAAAGTAGAAAGAAAAACAGAATTTGAGAATGGCAAAATTTATAGAAAGTAATGCACATTTACTAGAGAATTGGAAGAGTCTATAAAATTGAGGAATTATAGGGGAATTACAAAAAGAAATACTTACATTCCGAAGTAAACGAGTAGAACAAAGTCTCGTAAACGCTCGCAAGCCGGTAACTGACCGTGTTTGTAAGTGCCGTAAGCGCTTGCAAGGCGGTAAACTGACCGTGTTTGTGAGTGCCGTAAGCGCTCGCAAGGCGGTAAACTGACCGCCGAACATGTTCGGACCTATTTGGATCTTGTCCTGAGTGGCAGAGAGGTGCGACTTGGACGAACTTTGAGCAGCATCTGTCGGAAAAAAGGTGCAACTAGAGAATACATGTCCCTCCCGCCGCCTCGTTACCTTTGTGGAGTAAGTATGGCGCGAAATTTTAAAAAGGCGGTCACTTCACCGCCCGCGTGAGCGCGTGAAGGTTAAAACTAACTAACCTAAGGACATTACACACATCCATGACCTACACACATCCATGACCGAGGCAGGATTCGAACCTGCGACCGTAGTAGCTGCGCGGTTCCGGACTGAAGCGCCTAGAACCGCTTGACCACCGCGGCCGGCTCTAGGCGTCTTCTCTGTGCCATACTGTACAGACTGTGTGTGTGTGTACACAGCGATTGTGGATGTGGGACTGCCTTGCAAACACTACCCCGCTTGATAGGTGGCCTGACGTCATTGCTGGCGTGGTTGTCCGTTGATCGGAAAGGCATCTTCTGTGCAGGACGCGATCGTAACTATGTCTGTTGACAGTTTGTATGACAATGTCAAGCATTAGACACAGGACGGGGAAATAGCAGTTTTTGCTTTAACTTTGGACACCAGCTAACAGCCAAATCTAGAAACGTCAATTTTCGTTAAGAGCTTCTTAAAGGTCGGGACACACATGTCCGGACCGTTGTCCGTGCCGAGATACGTCCGAGTATCGGCCGTCACCCGGACAACGAAATACACTATTAAAACAAATGTAGCGGGCCCCACTTGACCGGGCCGTGCACGGGGAACGTCAACGGGCCGGGGCCGGGCCGGGCGGGATTCGCCGAGTTTAATTTCTCACGTGACGGACACGGCCTGACGGTAGAATTGTCTTGTGAGCTGTGCAACTGCGCAAGACTGTTCAGTGTACAAAACATGGATGTGGAACGACTAATAGAAGAAGTTCGTAAGTGTCCTGTTCTTTACGATCAGGGAAGTGAAAACTACAGGAATATCAAGTACAAACACAGAGTTTGGAAGACAATTGCAACAGATCAAGATAAGATAAAAACTATACAAGCTTTAATACCCGAAAGATCTTTATTTACTTTTTATTTTACAAACAGATGTTTGGTTTATGTCATCGTTATATCGCCAAGGCACCATGTTCTTGCCATTCCACAGTCCCTTGTGGAGAATTCAGGAATTTTTTGAGTTGTTCTTGTACAGCAAATGCAGCATCTGTTGCTCTCCCACCAATTCGAGGTAGGTTTCGAAGATTTGATGATCTTACGGATCCCTCAGCAGTTTCCTTTTGATCCATCCTTTGTTCGGACAACCTATAACCTTCCATTTTTGGAATAAAGTTGTACAGTACACACGCAGCGTCACAATCATTGTAAGGTTATTAGTATCTCCCTGAAGGATTCTTCTTAAATATTGGAAATTTCTGTTGCAATATACCGAATGCATTTTCGGATATTCTTCTTGTCCGACTCAAACGATAACTAAATATAGGCTTGTCATAAATCAAAAGCACCAGTTTGCTTTTGTTCTACAATATTGTAGAACAAAAGCAAACTGGTGCTTTTCATTTATTATAATGTTGTTCTACCAAGAACCGACGGAAGATTCTGTTAATATAGCCTTGTCATTTGTTACGTTCCTGCCAGGATATGGTCGCATCAAGTATGTTTTGAGAGGAAAATCTTCATCGCCTACAATTACCATTGGGAGTTCAACATCAGTTCCGGATAAAGTTTTACTCTTTGGGACGCTAAGCGTATTGTTTTCCAATGACTTTCCAAGGTTTGAATTTACTAGAATGCCTCCATCAGAGTTTTTTCCGTACGCTCCCACGTTTATTGCAATAAATTATAACATGGGTCAACCAGAGCGAGGTGCACAATCATCTATGAGATGAGAAAATAATGTTCGAAACTCTCCCTGTACTGTCTTGTTTTCCAGGCACTGTGGATCCATTATTTTCTTCTTCTTGTTTGCCTTCGTTCTTTTTGCTCTTCGTCTAAAGCAAGTGCTATAAGTCCTAATTCACTATTAAGAAAATTAGTGAACATGTTTTACAGCTTTCACAAACAGAAAGACAGATCACCGCGTCCGAGTCACTACGGACGTGCCCCGGTCACGTGTGGCCCCTGCAGGAGCGGACCGGAGCACGGCCGTCGCTCGTCCGACACTCTGCCCTGACACGGCCCGGACGTGTGTGTCCCGACCTTAAGAGAGTAATTTTCTTGCTCAGTAAGAGCAAAAATACTTACAGAGGCAGTACTATTTCATGATGTGCTTAATTTTAATTGAAGTTGGTGAATATGGCTGTGAGCTAAGTAAAGTTGGCCGCTTATCTCAGGGTAGAGGGGTAAGTACCGGAGGGTTAGAGGTTGTGAGAGTGAAAATGATTTATTGTTTGTTTTCCAGTACTGACAACCACGGGCATGCATGACTCGCAAACAATCAGCTGCTGTGGTATAAATTTTGACACAGAAGTAACACGGATTGGTGAATGCATATCACAGAGATAGTCATCATCAGAAGTGGTACTTATTTATAGCAAGGAATATTAAAATTAACTGACGCTGTTATAACATAATGCAGTGAATGAAATTAAATAATTTTTCAAACTTTTGTGATGGTGTTTCATATTCAATACTGCATGTAAATGAGTACAGTTACTGTTGCTGATAATGTTGAGCCCACAGCTGACAATGTTAATGATACATGAAAACCACCTCAGCTGTATTATTACACATTTATTGTTTTACAACCGGTTTCCTTGAACGTAGGTTGCAGAGCTGTGTTTATGTCATGACTTCAGCACAAATCGGCAACCTGAAGATGTTCAAAGAAAAGAAACCGGTCGTAACATAATAAATGTGTAACAATACAGCTGAGGTGGTTTTCACTAATCGTTCACAATTACTGCTTCTAATCAACTAATCATCCCCTGACACAGACAACACAACGACTCTTCGTCAGGCATTTATAGTGTCACAATTTTGAGGTTGCTGAGGGCGGCAGCAATTTGAAACAGAGAACATTCGACACGAAGTGTTCTGAATGGAGATGACCAGCTTATCACGCCCTTTCTTTATCCAGTCGACTGTAGCCTCATAATATACTGTTTAATGTAGGTTACCAATTAATAATAAGATCGGTACATGTGCGCCCCGGGGTGTCGCCCAACAATGCCAGTATTGCCTCTTGAGCAAAAACGTTTGATGACCACTGCTTTACAAGGAGCAGATGGGAGTTACTCTGTTATATCGTTCAATGAGTGAAGGCTGTGAACGTCATTCTCATGACACGATATTGGAATATGGCGGCTCACTACTGGATTGGACTACAGATTGCTGTACAGATTAATAAAATTGCTGCGTTAATAAAGACTTTGCCAGAACTAACAAACTTTTTAGTATTATTTTCCTACCATTATGTTGTTGCTCATGCTGACCCAGAACATTAAGGTTTTGTGACATTTAATTTTGTTATGTAGTTGTTTATTGTGAATTAATAACAGCTGTTCATTTTGGTACGCAGGAGCGAAATAAGTTTGTGCAAAAGTGGCCATAGTTGTTCTTTGGACAACTAAGACAGTGAAATGAATGGAAAACTCCATTTCCTGCCTTTTTAATGGCGTATTGTGTTTGTAAATTAAATACGCTGTCAAATGAATCTGGATAAGAGCAAGTAGGAGTGTTCCGTAAACATTTAGTTATGTGTATAGAGAGTTCATCCATCCCGGGAATCGAGAATCAGGACGATTTTTGCCTATTATCAGTATTGATGCCAGCATGATATAGATCATGGGAATTCCAAAACTTTCGAGAATGTTTAAGTTTTAAGTGTAAATTTTTTGTGTAAGTTCACAATTGCTATTGTAATTTTCTTTTAATTTTATTAATTTTGGAGTTGTATTAACACGCTATGCCAACTGGCAATTGTAGATGCCTTGACTTCGTCTGCTGTTATTCCTGTTGTGATTCCTGGTAAGTCTCCAGGGAAGAAAGCGGTACAGCCGGCCATAGGACCACTGCTATTACGCATATCTCGAATAGCTCTGTGTGAGGCTCCAGTTGATACTTTATGGGAAATTGGGAACGGCATTAGAAATAATAGAAGAGCAATCCTGTATCAGTTACTAGTATTAGTTTGCTCTGAAACACTAAAGATGCTCTACGTTTTGTAGGCATAGCCTGTCAGCACGGTAATTGGGCGACCTTACGCCTATCGTGGGTGAATGACCAACGCATAGTTTGCACAGCAGCAGGGGACTTCATTTCATCGTAGCTCAGCCAATTAGGCAGTAATTTTTGTAAATTATATACACATTCCTTCCTCGTCAATCACCTGTTACTAAAAACAAGATCAAAGTTCCTTAGATTTCTGACAGATTAGGAATGCAACGTGATTTTTTAACGGCAAAAAATATTTTTATGTGATATAATTACAATTTAACAATTACAAATGAAGACAGTACAATTTATACTATGAAACCACGTTTTTTTGCCAAATTTCATGATTCTAGGTCAACAGGAAGCACCCTATAGGCTGTGATGAGTGAGTTTTTCGTGTATCACAATATGTGAAATAAATAGCCTCATTTTTTGACAACTAACTTACAAGCTGAAATAATTTACACCACCAAGGGACTACAGACCTTGTATGTATGTATTAAATCGGGGACCGAGAAAAGACAGAGAAGCTTCGTCCCGTCGTAGCCCTCAGTGGTTCACAACCCCACAACAGGCCACAGCAGTCGACCAACCACACCGCCGCCCAACACCGAACCCAGGGTTATTGTACGGTTCTGCCCCCAGTGGACCCCCCCCCCCTCCTTCCACCCTTCCCCGGGAACGTCTCATTCCAGACGTGTGTAACCCTGATGTTTGCGTGGTAGAGTAATTATTGTGTACGCGTACGAAGAAACGCTGTTCGCGCAGCAATCGCCGACACAGTGTAACTGAGGCGCAGTAAGGGGAACCAGCCCGTATTCGCCGAGATAGATGGAAAATCGCCTTAAAAACCGTCCACAGATTGGCAGGCACACCGGACTTCGACACTAATCCGCCGGGCGGATTTGTGCCGGGGACCGGCACGCCTTCCCGCCCGGGAAGCAGCGCGTTAGGCCGCGCGGCTAGCCGGGCGGGCACCACAGACCTTAGTATCTAACATAAATGTCAACAAATTCGTTCCTTGCGAACAGCCAGACAGACGGACAACAAAGTGATCCTATAACGCTTCCGTTTTTGCCAATCGCGATACGGAAGCCCAACTGCCAGTAGATGGACTCTACTATTAAATTTTCCATTGTCTACAAATGCTACTATGTTTGAGGAGTGGTCATAAGGTTTTAACTATTAAATCGAAAAATATAGTTGCCTTTTTTTCAGCTATACGTATTCACTACGTTGCCCCCCCCTTTTTTTATTTCCTCTTGCGGTGTGTTATAATACAGTGTTGTGGATATTTCCATGTGTATCACGACTGTTGACATACGCCTGGAGACAAACAAAAAAATTAACTTTTATTTGTTCGAGGAAGTTATTAAATCTTTAGGACGACGCCTCGTAGGGCTTTTTTTTCATCAAGTCTTCAAAGCATACGGTCGATATCGCACCGCGTGTCCTTAAATTTCCGGAAGATAGCGCCGCTATTGAAAGTGGGTGGCCGACTCACGCGTGCAGCGCAGGCGGTCCCTGTCGGGCTGGCCGGGAAGCTGCAGCTCGAGCGTGGCGCTCTGGCGCGCCTGCAGCGGCGCCTGGTCGCTCTGCGCCGCGTACCAGCCTCCGCACGGGCGCATGCGCAGGCGTAGCCTCGTCGCCGCCACCCCCAGGTTCGTCACCAGGGCCGTGATCCTCGTCGCGTCCTGCTGCGTCGCGTCTATACGCACTTCCGTCACGCGCGCCGCATTCCTGCAAGCACAGTCTCGTTAACACCAACACGCAGCAAGTGGCCCTTCATTTGAAAGACTCACCAGTCATCACTCACTCACGAGAAGACAACAGACTTGCCTCGTTGAATACACCGGTCCTCGCACGGGACGAGTTAGCTAACGCTGACGTACAGCTGCAAAAGCTTTGTGACGTCACTCCCCGTTATTTCACATTAAAGAGCCATTGCATCCCATGAAATACATAATTAAGCTCTGCGATATTTCGGCAATGTGCTACGAAAGGTTGATACAACAAGAGACAAGGACTCTCTCTACGTCACAAGCAGAACTTTCGGGATGCCGTGTTGTATTTGTAGTTTTCAGTAGAGGCCTATATTTCGTAGGTTTTGCATTACAACTTGCATCCTATCAATGTATGCTGTTTCTAAGCATCAGAACTTTTTATTGGTACAATTCCCGGTAATTAAATGACATGACTCGTTATATTGTGGTTAAGGAATTTTCATAGTTAGTTATTTTTGTGGTAAACTCGCTTTTTACGAAAGTACACAGTTTTAACGCAATGTCACATTGAAGGTCCATCGCCAACGTGTGCTTCTTGGTAGGATTTGTTATAATGAAGAGGAACAAATAGCACTAAGAGTAAATGATACATTGGTGACAGATGTGTATAGTGTTGCAGAACTTTTTAACAGACACTTTATAACTGTTACTGAAAAGATGGGGTTGTCAGGTTGGGTAGATGCTGCTATGGAATAACTCAGAACAGACATTTCATGTAACTTCCATAATATGAATTTGACCCTCACTATCCCAGCAGAAATAATGTACATCATAAAATCTTTAAAATCAAAAACATCTAGTCGGTATAATGAAATATCAATAAAGTTAATTAAAGAATGTGATTCTGAGCTAAGTAACATATTAAGCTATCTGTGTAACCAGTCGTTTATCAGTGGAATATTTCCTGAATGGTTGAAATATGCTGAAGTTAAGCCACTGTTTAAGAAGGGAGATAAAGAAATAGCATCAAATTTCCGTCCAATTTCACTGTTGCTAGCATTCTCAAAAATTTTAGAAAAAGTAATGTACACTCGGCTTTATAACCATCTTATCTCAAATAACATGCAGTCAAAGCCACAGTTTGGATTTCTAAAGGGTTCTGATATTGAGAAGGCAATCTACACGTACAGCAAAAATGTGCTTAATTCATTCGACAAAAAATTGCATGCAACTGGTATATTTTGTGATCTGTCAAAGGCATTTGACTGTGTAAATCACAATATCCTTTTAAATAAATTAGAATATTGTAGTGTAACACCAAATGTTGCAAAATGGTTCAAATGTTATATCTCTGGCAGGAAACAAAGGATTTTATTAGGAAAGAGACATGTGTCAAGCTATAAGGCATCATCCAACTGGGAACTAATTACATGTGGGGTCCCACAAGATTCCATTTTGGGGCCCTTACTTTTTCTTGTGTATATCAATGACCTTTCATCAGCAACCTTACCAGATGCCAAGTTCGTTTCATTTGCCGATGATACAAACATTGCAATAAATAGCAAATCAAGTGTAGTCTTAGAAAGATCAGCTAATAAAATATTTGTGGACACTGATCATTGGTTCCTAGCCAATTCAGTTTTGAAAAAACACACTACATGCAGTTCAGAACTTGTAAAAAGTGTCCCACAAGTATATGCCTAACATACGATGACAAGCAGATAGAAGAAGTGGATAGTGTTAAATTCTTGGGATTACAGCTTGATAATAAATTCAACTGGGAGGAGCACACCACAGAAGTGCTGAAGTGTCTTAACAAATCTCCATTTGCAATGTGAATTGTGTCAGACATAGGGGATATAAAAATGAAAAAGCTGGCATACTATGCTTACTTTCATTCCATAATGTCATATGGGATTATTTTTTGGGGTAATTCATCAAGCTAAGCTAAAGTTTTCCGGGCACAAAAACGTGCAGTAAGAGTTATATGTGGTGTGAACTCAAGAACATCCTGCAGAAGCCTGTTTAGGGAACTAGGGATACTAACTACTGCTTCCCAATATATTTATTCCTTAATGAAATTTGTCATTAAAAATATATCACTTTTTTAAACCAACAGCTCAATTCATGGAATCAATAATAGAAATAAGAATAATCTTCATAAGGATTTAAAGTCACTTAGTCTTGTACAAAAAGGTGTGCATTATTCAGGAACACACATTTTCAATAGCTTGCCAGGAGCCATAAAAAGCTTAACAACCAATGAAATTCAGTTTAAGAGAAGCATAAAGGATTTACTGGTGGCCAACTCCTTCTACTCCATTGATGAATTTCTCTGTAAAACCAACTGATTTATATATATATATATATATATATATATATATATATATATATATATATATATATATATATATGCAATACAACTTCTGCACAATTTCAGTGCAGTAACGTGTTCATTGTAAATAAATAAATAAATATATATATATATATATATATATATATATATATATATATATATGTGTGTGTGTGTGTGTGTGTGTGTGTAAGTATAATCTAACTTCTGCACCAGTACAGAGCAGTAATGCGTTCGTTGTAAATAAGTATTATAGTAGTTGTATTACACGTTTATTACCTTATAAATAAATAAAAAAACTGTTTTATTTTAAATTCAGTGCATTAGTATTTGTAAAATGACTCTTTCATGTAGTGTTCATTAAAAAATTACGATCATTCCGCTTGGGACCTGTGGAATGGTACATTAGCTTATTTGTTTTAGTTGTAAATATTAGTCATGTATTCTTGTTTTTCTGACATGTTCTACATCCTGTAGGACCTCCTCACTACAGATCAATTGAAATGAAAGTAAATGTAATCTAATCTAATCTGAAATGTTCATTAATAATACATCTACGAATAAAGCCTTCGGAAGATCGCAACTAATCTGAAATGTCCATTAATAATACACCTACGATTGAAGCCTTTGGAAGATCGCAACTAAAATAGCAGGTCGTTTCTTATTGAAGTTCAGCGTAGCACAGTTAATAGCGGCGCCATGGCACAAAACATAATGCTGCAGGTTTGCTCCTACTGATCCAAATCTTTTTCATATATTTGCATTTTCTAAAAGTTTATGGGACTTTCTTCTTAAATTAACAGAAATATTTTCGATAATATTCGATGTTATGTAGAAATAAGTGCGCTCTCACTCTGTTATTTTATAAGCTAATATCCTTAATGTCTGGACCTGGAACTTTCCTGTTTCTCTTGTAATATGTTCATGGATATTGAGGTTTCTATTTATGTATACTACAAACAGAACAACATGATTAGCATGTGGACAAGAGAGAAAACATGCATTCTAATAGAGCTAATGTAGGAACTTTACGCGTGACCGTTTTCGTAAACAGACTGTGTGGTTAGCGAACCAAATACAGCAGACAACTCCTGCTTAAACGCGCCGCAGTCGCAAATCATATTAACTAGCACACCCCAAGTGATGCAGGCCTGTCTCTCTCGAAAGCTGAATTTCTCATCCGCGTCCACGGGAACGGTAGCTGCCTCGTCCTGGCCAGTAGTTGGGTGGATAACCGCCAGAGTACACCATGTGCGGTTGGTTACTTTCCCTTTGCCTTCATGGCGATGGTGGCATACAGGATCTGATCATCAGTCTTTCCGGCAATGGCCTCGATTAAATTCCAAACCTCTCCGCAGCGTCTGATGTAGTACGGGCATACTGTATGTCGCTGTTGGTCTGTCTGTCGGATGGGGACGTTAAATTCGGTGGCCCCCTAAGTGCTGCTTGAGAGAAGCACGCTACATAGAGAGATCTCCAACACGAACATAACTCACCCTCCACAACACCAACTCTCGTAACTTTTATCCCACTGCTGGCATCCCCCAGGGCTCTGTCCTCTCCCCTCTCCTTTATCTCTTGTATACAGCTGATATGCCCAAGCCACCCCCACCTGTCCACCTTCTCCAGTATGCTGATGACACCGCCTTCCTGGCTCCCTATCCTACCCTTCAACGGTCCCAATGCACCCTCCAAACCCACCTTAACCAGCTCACCACTTCGTCTAACCAGTGGTTCCTCTGTCTCAACCCCTCCAAAACCCAGGCAATCATCATAGGCTGCAGCACTCACTCCTTCCATCTCCATGATTTCTACCTCACCCTTTATGGTCATCCCATCCAGCTCACCCTGACCCTCAGATACCTTGGCCTCACCCTCAACCGTCACCTCACCTAGACCCCTCACCTCCAGACCATCCAGCAGAAAGCCCATTCCCACCTCAACCTCCTGAAACTCCTGTCTGGCCGGACATGGGGATTGCATCCTTCACATCTACAAATCCCTCATCCGTCCTATCCTCTGTTATGCCAGCGTTGCCTGGATCTCCGCACCCACCCGCTTTTACAAGGCCCTCCAAATCCTCAAACGCCATGCGCTCTGCGCCTTGTCTTCCGTATCCGCCTTCCTTCCCCACACGGCTCCTGTACGACCTCATCCCCTTCCCCCACCTCCTCCTGTTCCTCCAACATCTCTACATCCTTTACATTGTCTGCAGGCTTGATCCCCTCACCCCCCTGGTTTCCTCCTTCCTTTCCACCCCCCCACCACCCATTGCACTCCGCTGCATCCCTCCCTCTCTCCACCTCCACTTTGCCGTGACATCTACCTTTCCTACCAACTGTAACCTGGCTTTGTTCCCCCCCCTCCCCAGGGCCCCCTTTTTCCTCTCCCCTCCTTCTCCCAGAGCGGTTTTTCCTCCTCCCCCTACCCCTGACTCCCAGCACCCCATCCTCGCCTCTTTCCCTCCCACATCCATCCCTGCCTGGCCATCTTCGGCGAGCCCCCCGCCCATCCCCCCTCACTTCCCCTCCTACCCTTCTCCCTCATCTCCTTGCACCTGGCAGATCCTCCGTTTTGATCACTGTCAGTGTGTCACGTCAGTGTTGTTTAGTGCTGTTCTCCTGTGTGTCGAGAGGTGTGATTTTAATTGTGAGCTGACCTTGTACTTCGTGTTACTGTCAGTGATTATTATGTGCTATGCCATCAGTCGATACTTTTATGCTTCGGTCATACTGCGCCTTGTGTTCTTTTAATTGTCCCAGTGTGTGGTTTTTTGTGTGCGCTACTTTTTTACGGTTTTTATCTCCATTTTACAGTAGCCCCTTTTTTGTCTATTGTCTTCCATTATGTTCCTCCTTTTTTATATCTATGTACAGCATGTTTTCTCCTTTATGTTATTTTTAAATGACTTCTATTGTTTGTTCTATGTATTTCGCCTGAAGAGCAGTGCCTATGCTGCTGCCAGCCCACCCCGATGGGGAATTGAAAGACAATAAAGACAATAAAGAAAAAGAAAAAAACGAACATTACGCCACACCACACAATGCCCTTACAGTCACCTACACTTATCACTTAAACACACAATTCTCAGATTTCGCGAAGGAAAGGTGCCACTGCGTGCGAAGGGCAGAAAAACCTTTCCATTGAGGTACCTTCACACTGAAAACCAACTCCAACAAGCTTGGTTGACAACTGTTCTAAACTCGAAATTTGACCTAGTTCTTAACTGATGTCAATAGTTGTTTAAAACCGCGTGTCTACAAGATTAGTTGAGGGAAGCTTTGTCTCGAGTTTGTAGTGTAGGGCCAGTGGTAGCTGACCAGCGCATGCGCACTGCTGTATCGTCTCCCTTGCTTCTTTCTTGTGTTTATACCATGACACTTTCGAATGGTCCACAAAAGCAACTATTCAGTTTTTATTAGACATCTGAAACCTCTTTGAAATCCTTCCAATTCCACCTTTAAAGATGGATACCAGCAGTAAGGATTGCTCAAATAAATTTCAGAAAAAAATTGGTGTACCATTTGTTGAATGCAAGCGAAAATGGACCAGTATGCAAACGCAGTACAATCGTGAGTTGTGATCTCTAAAATGCTCCAAACGAAAAGTGAATCCGGCACACTTGATACCTACGCTCCAAAATGGATATTTATCCTACACACGAAGTTTTTGCACTGCCAGAACAAGCCACGTGTATGTATTAACGTGTTAAAAATATATAGGCAGTAAAGTAACAGTACTTACTTTTACAATATCCTTGAGTACATTCCCGAGAACCAGACACACTCCAGGCATAGTTCCACTAATCTTGACCAGTGATATTCGATGGGGGCACACTAAACTTGTGTAAGGGTCACCTGTTACCAAAAATCGAAGAGATACAAGCAGTTATTGTGCTGGTAATACTGAAACTGTAAAATTTGTGTCTTTCCATTGAATATGTGGTGCTACTAGCCGCAAGAGTTCTTCGAATTGCTGACGTTGCATTCTGACATATTTCTTGAAACTTTGCCTGTTTTGAATATAGAGCTCGTTCAATACAGATTTATAGGCCCCATGGATTTTCAGACTGATTTTTGTGACTCATAATTACACCAAAGATTATAGTAAGAAATGCTAATGCATCTTCAGGAACTATTTTCTTTTCTGAAAAATGAAATTAAAAACGCCGAATGTATGTGATTATAAGAGTTTGGGACTGTTGTCAACATTTTACAACATTTTGCCGAGCTCACAGCTGTTGCCTTTTGGCAAACTTACAGCAGTTGTGTGTTTTTGTTTGCTGGTATTGGTTTTCAGCGTGAAGGTACCTTATGCAGCTGAACCTGTTCTTCGCGGTCTGCCAGCCAACAATGCCACACGACCTTCTCTGCAATTCCACGCTATTAAAACCTGTCTAAAATAAGGCTTTTGTTGTGTGACAGGATAAACCTCTCACTACTCCAAAGTCAATAATTAAAGCCCTATAGCTATCCAACTAACGTGAGGATGATTACGAGATCCGATAAGGGTTCCCAGGTATGCCGATTTACACAGGATTGTCCCTGTTTTGCTGCGGAAAACGCGACTCTCGCTCAAGCCTTGTTAAGATACTTAAAAATCCCGTTTACACAAAAACGGATAATATTTTATAGAACGTAATATTTTTCACTGTGCGAGTGGGCATTAATTTGCGAGTTGGATGTCGATCAAAACGACTGGTGGTTTTTACTGTGCATCTTACAGTTCATGAAGCTTTTTTCCAACTAGATTTGTAGTCAGACAGTCAAACTAATGAAGTAGCATTGTCGAAAATAGCAAAACCTGAAATTGAAAATCCAGTTTAATAATGAATGGTATATGGTCTACACAGTTGAACAGTAGTAAAGATGATTACAGTGCTCACTGTGTCCCTCATATTTTACTGTGTGAGCAGCTCAGGTCGGCGCCGTATATTTGTCGTGAAAACGTCACAATAAAATAGTAACAAGTGTTTCGTGCCCGTATTTTCATTATTTGCCTCTTTAATACAACGGTTAAACAGAGTAGTATAGTGGTTACAGAACAGAAAAATCATATTAACGAGTCACATGAGACGATATTATTCATTATTTTGAAATTTTCAGTTTAATACAAATTTCCACTTATATGAGAGCGAGTACTTTTATTCTCTCGCTTTGGGTCCTCGAAGTGCTTCGCAAGCTCTTCACTGTTACACCCGAATCAATGTTGCAGCTAAGTGCATTTCCACGCTACACCAGTTTATAACTTCAGACAAAGCTAATTCGTAATAGTGACGCCTACTGCCCTACACTGCTGGGGCGGCATCACAGGCAGAACAAAATTAGCGCAACGTACATGTACGGCCATGATCTACCCTTACGGGCTCAACCAAGCATTGTTTATGGACCTGTCGCAGCGCAAAAAGGTTTTGTTCTAATGACTGCCACCGCAATTCGTGTATCATATCCGTGGCACTTTCTCCCCTATTTCGCGATAATGCAAAACCGGTTGCCCTTCTTTCCACTTTTTCGATGTCTTCCGTCAATCTTATCTGATGCGGATCCCACGCCGCACGGCAATACTCCAGAAGAGGGCTGACATGCGTAGTGTAAGCAGTCTCTTCAGTAAACCCCTTGCATTTTATAAGTGTTCTGCCAATAAATCGCAGTCTTTGGGTTGCTTTCCCTACAACATTATCTATGTGATCGTTCCAATTTAGGTAATTCGTAATTGTACTCCCCAAGTATTTAGTTGAATTTACAGCCTTTAGATTTTTGTGATTTATCGTATAACTGAAATTTAAAGGGCGCTTTTTGGTGCTCATGTGGATGAATTCGCACTTTTCGTGATTTAGAATCAATTTCCACTTTTTACACCATACAGGTATCTAATCTAAATCATTTTGTAATTTGTTCTGATGATCTGATGACATTACATGACGGTATATGACAGCATCATGTACTCAGATTCTCTCCTAAATCGTTTATGTAGATCAGGAACAACAGAGGTCCTATAACACTTCTTTGGGGAACACTAGACATAACTTCTTTGTTACACGATGACTTTCCATCATTTATTACAGACTGTGACCTTTCTGGGAGGAAATCACGAAACCAATCGCACAGCAGGGACTATGTTCCACAAGGACCCAGTTTGATTAGAAGTCGCTTGTGAGGCTGTGTTGTTGTTGTGGTCCTCAGTCCTGAGACTGGTTTGATGCAGCTCTCCATGCTACTCTATCCTGTGCAAGCTCCTTCATCTCCCAGTACCTAATGCAACCTACATCCTTCTGAATCTGCTTCGTGTATTCATCTCTTGGTCTCCCTCTACGATTTTTACCCTCCATGCTGCCCTCCAGTACTAAATTGGTGATCCCTTGATGTCTCAGAACATGTCCTACCAACCGATCCGTTCTTCTAGTCAAGTTGTGCCACAGATTTCTCTTCTCTCTAATTCTAATCAATACCTCCTCATTAGTTATGTGATCTACCCATCTAATCTTCAGCATTCTTCTGTAGCACCACATTTCGAAAGCTTCTATTCTCTTCTTGTCTAAACTATTTATCGTCCATGTTTCACTTCCATACATGGCTACACTCCATACAACTACTTTCAGAAACGACTTCCTGACACTTAAATCAATACTCGATGTTAACAAATTTCTCTTCTTCAGAAACGCTTTCCTTGCCATTGCCAGTCTACATTTTATATCCTCTCTACTTCGACCATCATCAGTTATTTTGCTCCCCAAATAGCAAAACTCCTTTACTACTTTAAGTGTCGCATTTCCTAATCTAACTCCCGCAGCATCACCTGACTTAATTCGACTACATTGAGGAACGGTGTCAAAAGCTTTCTGAAAATTTAAAAATATGGAATCAATTTGACATCCCCTGTCGATAGCAGTCATTACTTCGTGAGAATATAGAGCTAATTGTGTTTTACGAGAACATATTTTCTAAATCCGTGTTGACTATTTGTCAATACGAGGACTCATCAAAAAATTTCGGAATACTCGTAATTCACGTCAATGGTGTGTTAGTGCGAAATGCGGTTGGCAACCCTGCATACTCCTGTGTTTAATGTGAAACTGCTGGAAGTTTCCTTGTTGTATGTCTGTTAGTTATTGTTCAGTGCGTATTGAGTACAACGTTGTGTCGCACAGTTCGCGAGTTTCGAAATGGCAGAGTTAGACGAGCAATGCGTCTGTAAATTTTGGGTGAAACTCAAGAAAACCTTTACAGAGACAAACCAAATGATGCAGGAATCCTACGGTGATGTGTGCTTAAAACGTACTCGGTGTTACGAATGATTCACACGCTTTAAGAATGGTCGGACGGATGTTAAAGATGATCCTCGTTCAGGACGGCCTTCGATGCCTACCGATGACGCTCTTGTCAGGAACGTCAACGAAACTGTGCCTGCCAATCGAAGACTGACTGTCCTAGAGAGAGCAGAAGAATGTAATGGTTCAGTTGGATCATGTCATGAAATCCTGACACGGCACCTCGGAATGCATCGAGGTGCCGCAATGTTCGTCCCACAGATCATGAGTCAAGACCAGAAAGACCTTCGCCTCGCAATCTGTGAAGAGCTTTCGGATCGCGCAAATGAGAATGAGATGTTCCTTAAGAGAATCATAACTGGTAATGAAAAGTGGGTCTACTATTGTGATGTTGAGAGCAAGGTTCAATTTTCAAAATGGGTCGGGAAAGGTTCTCCAAGACATAAAACGCTCGTCAGGTCAGGACAGTTGTCAAAGCCAAGCTGACAGTTTCCTTTGAAACTTCCTGGCAGATTAAAACTGTGTGCCGGACCGAGACTCGGGACCTTTGCCTCCGCTGCAGAGTGAAAATCTCATTCTCAAAACATACCCCAGGCTGTGGCTAAGCCATGTCTCCGCAATATCTTTTCTTCTAGGGATGCTAGTTCTGCAAGGTTCGCAGAAGAGCTTCTGTGAAATTTGGAAGGTAGGGGACACGACGTACTGGCAGAATTGAAGCTGTGAGCGTGGGTCGTGAGTCGTGCTTGGGTAGCTCAGTACTTACCCGCGAAAGGCAAAGGTCCCCAGTTCGAGTCTCGGTCCGGCACACAGTATTAATCTGCCAGGAAGTTTCATACAACGCACACTCCGCTGCAGAGTGAAAATATCATTCCAGTTTCCTTTGACTTTGAAGGATTAGTTCATCACGAATTAGTTCCACAGGGGCAAACTGTTAATCGATGGTACCATCGAGACGTGCTACGGCGCCTGCGAGAAAATGTGAGAACATTACGGCCTGAAATGTGGCGAGACTGTTCATGGTTCTTGCACCACGATAACGTACCCGCACATTCATTCCTGTTGGTGCGTGGCTATTGCACAAAAAACGAAATCACTGTGCTGACTCATTCTCTGTACTCTACAAACCTCGCCCCCGTGGACTTAATTTTATTTCCAAAGTTGAAAATCCCGTTGAAAAGAGAAGATTTGCAATGACAGACGAGATAAAAGAAAATTTCCCGGAAGTGGAAACGGCGTTGGGAATTATGTGTCAACTGTGGAGCAGAGTATTTCGAAGGAGACCATGCACAGTAAGTAAAAGGTAAGCGTAGAAAAATTTTGTGGGCAAAGTTCCGGAATTGTTTGAAGAGACCTCGTAAATCTTTTTCTTCGAGGTGATTCACAACGTTCCAGCACAGTATATGTTCCAGAATACTACTGCAAATCGATGTTAGTGATATGGGTCTGCAATTCAGCGGATTACTTCTATTCCCTTTCTTGGGTATTAGTGTGACTTCTGCACCTTTAGGTACGGATTTTTCGACGAGCGAGCGGTAGTACATGGTACGGAGCTACTGTATCAGGATAGTCTGAAGGGAACCTGACTGATATACAATCTGGACCGGAAGCCTTGCTTCTCTTAAGTGTTTTAAGCTGGTTTGCTACACCGAGGATATCTACTTCTACGTTACTCAAATTGATAGTCGCTCTTCATTCGAGTTCTGGGACATTTTCATCATCATGTTTTGTGTTGTAGTCAAAACAGAATTGAAAGGTAAGTCAGTGCTGTGCCGTCGAATAGACACGAAACCCTGTAGATAAATGCAGCCCATTCTTCATCAGAAAGAAGGTCGCTACCGATTCTTCTTATTAATTCTCAATTATAAGTGCTACGCTAGGAGCTACACTGCTCGATGCGATGAGAGCAACCAAGTCTCCAGCATCATTCGGAGGTGAAGGCAAGGATAAGGGCAGACTGAAATATTCCGCTAGCTTTCGGATTCCAGGAAAAGGCCTGGCAGCACAGAACATGGCCCGGCGGTGCGGTGCAGCTGCAGAAGATAACAGAGGCATACAGCAGGAAGGGACGCCAGACAGGAAAGAACTGTTAGCTTTAGCGATTGCTGTTGCTGTCAGCTGTCACCCCGTGGAAGCGCACGAAACCTCGTAGCGACTTGCATGTGCAGCGCCGTAAGGCAGAGCTTCCTCCCACATCTGCTGCCATACAGCAGTCAAATGTGCCAGCAGGTGCGGACTGCGGCGAATCTGTATTCTGAGATGACTCCGGTGCTGCTGTAGGCCTGTTGTCCCAGCATCAAAGTCGCACCTTGTGTGGCCGACTGCATGCCACAGGCTGCACAACTGGCCGCGTTCTGTCTGGCAAAGTCTTCAGCACTTTACCGCTATACTCTCTTCATCATAGGAATAAACCTCATGTTAACATACCAAACAAAATGACTAGTCGGCAGCAGTAGCACACGTACGCTCTTGAAAGAAGGTCCTACTTATGTATTAGACATTGTATTACTATGTCACGATAAAGGATAGATTAAATAAAGTGGGTGGTGGTGTCTTTGTGTCCGTTGGTAGTAGTTTATCTTGTAGTAAAGTTGAAGTAGATAGTTCCTGCGAATTACTATGGGTTGAAGTTATACTCAACAGCCGTACCAAAATAAGAACTGGCTCCTTCTACCGACCCCCCGACTCAGATGATATAATAGCTGAACGGTGCAAAGAAAACTTGAATCTCATTACAAATAAGTACCCCGAGGTGGAGACTTCAATCTACTCTCGATTTGTTGGCGAAAATGCATGTTCAAAGCCGGCGGTAGACAGAAAATATCTTCTCTGATAATTACTTTGAACAATTAGTTCATGAGCCCACACGAATTGTAAATGGACACTTGACCTCTTAGCCACAAATAATCGTGCTCTGATTGAGAGCGTCATGACGGATACAGGGATTAGTGAACACAAGGTCACTGTAGGGAGGCTCAAAACCATATCAACCAAAACCACTAAAAATAAACGCAAAATATATATATTTAAAACAGTAGATACAAATTCGCTTGATGCCTTCCTAAGTGAGAGTCTCCATTCCTTCCAAGATAATTATGTAAGTGTAGACCAAATATGGTTCAAATTCAAAGATGAAGACTCGACAGCAATAGATAGATTCATACCGCATACGTTAATAAGAGACGGGACTGATCCACCATGGTACACAAGTCACGTCAGAACACTGTTGCAGAAGAAACGAAAAAAGCATGCCAAATTCAGAAGAACGCAAAATCCCCAAGACTGGCCAAGTTTCACGGAAGCTCGAAATTTTGTGCGGACGTCAATGCGAGATGCTTTTAATAGTTTCCAGAACGAAACATTGTCTCAAAATATGGTAGAAAACCCAAAGAGATTCTGGTCGTATGTAAAGTACACCAGTGGCAAAAACAGTCAATACCGTCACTGGGCGATAGCGATGGAAATGTTACCGATAATGGTGCTACTAAAGCAGTCACTAAATACAGTTTTCCGTAATTCCTTCACGAAAGAAGACGAAGTAAATATTCCAGAGTTAGAAATCAGAACAGCTGTTAGCTTGAGTGACATAAGATAGCATAGGTGTTGCGAAACAACTCAAATCACTTAAGAAAGGCAAGTCTTCCGGTTCAGATGGTATACCAATCAGGTTCCTTTCAGAGTATGCAGGCACAAGAGCGCCTTTCTTAACAATCATATACAACCGCTCACTTGAGGAAAGGTCTGTTCCTAAAGACTCGAAAGCAGCACAAGTCACACCAATATTCAGGAGAGGAAATAGGAGTAACCCATTAAATTACAGACCCATATCACTGATATCAATTTGCAGTAGGATTTTGGAGCATACACTGTACTCGAACATTATGAATCAAGTCGAAGAAAATGACTTATTGTTACATAACCACCACGGATTGAGAAAATATCGTCCTTGTGCAACACAGCTAGCCCTTTATTCCCATGAAGTCGTAAGTGCTCTCGACAAGGGATCTCAGATCGATTCCATATTCCTAGATTTCCAGAAGGCTTTTGATACCGTTCCTCACAAGCGACGATTAATGAAACTGCGTGCGTATGAAGTATCGTCTCAGTTGTGTGACTGGATTCGTGATTTCCTCTCAGAGAGGTCACAGTTCGTAGTGATAGACGGTAAATTATCGAGTAGAACAGAAGTGATAGCTGGCGTTCCGCAAGGTAGTGTCATGGACCCTCTGCTGTTCCTGATTTACATAAATGAACTAGGTGTTAATCTGAGCACCCCCCTTAGACTGTTTGCAGATGATGCTGTAATTTACCGTCTAGTAAAATCATCAGACGGTCAATGCCAATTACGAAATGACCTAGAGAGAATTTCTGTATGGTGCGAAAAGTGGCAATTGGCATTAAACAAAGTGCGAGGTCATCTAGATGGGTACTAAAATAAATCCGATAAATTTTGGGTATACGATAAATCGCACAAATCTAAGGGCTGTCAATTCGACTAAATACCTAGGATTTACAATTACGTGCAACTTAAATTGGAAAGACCACATACATAATAGAAGATATGACAAACCCACTAAAGAGACAGCCTACATTACACTTGTCCGTCCTCTGCTGGAATATTGCTGCGCGGTGTGGGATCCTTACCAGGTAGGATTGGCAGAGGACATCGAAAAAGTGCAAAGAAGGGCAACCCGCTTCGCGCTATCGTGCAATAGGGGTGAGAGTGTCACTGATATGATACGCGAGTTGGGGTGGCAGTCACTGAAACAAAGGCGATTTTCTTTGCGGTGAAATCTATTTACGAAATTTCAATCACCAACCTTCTCTTTCGAATGCGAAAATATTTTGTTGACACCCACCTACGTAGGGAGAAATGATCTTCATAATAAAATGAGAGAAATCAGAGCTCGAACGGAAAGATTTAGGTGTTCCTTTTTCCCACGCGCCATGCGAGAGTGGAATGGTAGAGAAGTATAATGAAAATGGTTCGATGGACCCTATGCCAGGCACTTAAGTGTGAATTGCAGAGTAACCATGTAGATGTGGGCACAGAGCTCCTAAAACTGATCCTCTCCTCACCCGAACTTGAGCGGCGAGTTGAGGTCTGCGCGCAGCTGCAAACGCAGCAGGCTGGGGTAGCGGCCCGGGTAGGCGAGCGCCAGGTACAGCTTGCCGTCACGCACCACGAGTGGCGGCTCTGCGGGCTGTCCCCAGTTCTCCAGGAAGAACGCGCCGCGCCGCCCACGCAGCCGAGCCTCCTGCACAACCAACACATCATGGGAAGTCGTGCAACAACAGCCAAATTAAATATCTGAAACACAATTTTCGAAACTGGATGTCGAGTAATAGCATCAAGGGTGACGCGAGACTAGTAAATTCACAATGTACGAGGGGATTTGAAAAGTTCGTGCAAAAATAAAAACTACTTACGTGTTTAGGGTAAACCATTTTTATTTTTCGATATAGTCTCCTTTTAGACTGATACACTTCGTCCAACGCTGTTCTAATTTGTTGATCCCTTCTGAATAACCTCCACAGGGCGTCCAGAATGTTCACCATCACTTGGCCACTCCGAAAATTTTGAAACCACTTATAAACTGTTCTAATCGAAGGTGCAGAGTCACCGTCATGTTTATCAAGCTTCTCTTTAGTCACCTAAGGCGTTTTGCCTTTCATAAAGTAATGTTTAATCACCACACGAAATTGTTCTTCATCCATTTTTGAGAATCACTCGACTTCCTTGATTCACATGCCAAACACAAAGAAATAGGCCAATATGGCTGAAACTTGGTGTGCGTTCTTCCAAAGATGCTACTAACTAAACATAACCTCGATACGCGCGCCGGTGGTGCCATCTCTCGGACTTTGCACGGACTTTTCAAACGCCCCTCGTAGAACTAATGAAAAAATTGTGATAAACAATACAAAACATACTTCTCTTCGTTCAGTGTAAACATAGATCACGTATTAAACGAGTGAGCGGGATGCTGAATTCCATTATTTGTGCACTAGATGTCTCTTTTGCTGCTGTACATTGTCGCCCTCTGTCAGTCCATGTCTTGAGCTGGTATTACACAACACATGCATTTCACGCACCAGCGCTCCACGCGTACAACCCTGGAACTGCCAACCTTTCCGTTAGCCCTATTACACGGCACACCGAACTTGTAAGTCTGCACAAGTGACCCAAATGTACTTATTAGGGACTCCAGGCTTGTTTACGTCGATGAGTGTGAAACTCTATATGTTTGTGAAGCTGCTATCTACTCTTACTGAAACTTATGAGATGTGTAGGTTAGTATTTATTAACAGTTATTGTTATCTTGTGCAGCTAGAACGAAATTACGTTATGATTATACAGAATCACAAAAGTGTTCGTTTTGCGTTTCGCCGGTACAAGCAAATATCTGTCTATATGTTTCACAGCGTTTTAGACGTGGAAGATGCAATTATCTATGCAGCATTTGCCGTCAATGTGTCCGCCATGTCGTTAGGAGAAGGGGAGAACGATGACGTAATGCGAGCTGTGGGAACTAGGTTCGGCCCTAGGTAGCAAGAAGCGGTGAAGGCAGGAACATAACGTATCTTCCCTGTTACGGAGGAGTTAAAGCCCGAAGATCCACAAGAATTTAGGAACTTCGTCAGCATGGGTGGGCTTTGTTTTGACAAGCCGCTGTCGACAGTACATGACGAAATTCGCGTAAGTGATGCAGAAGTGAGGGAAGCTATTTCGCTATACCGCGACCGTAAAGGTGCAAAACGGCTTCTACAGTCCTCGATTGGTGCGGCGGGCACAACTGCTCTGAGTCTTGTGGCTGAAATATCACAAAAGGTGCAGTCAAATCAAACACGCTCGTGCTTTCACCTGTTAAGGTAAAATGGACACATATCGAAAGTAAAATTATACACACATTTGTGTAAAACCTATAAACTCAGAAAGAACGTTTGCAGAGTTACCTTATTGTGGTACAGCGTATCTAGAGGATCATATAAAAACCTTTCCTTGCTGTATGTTTCAATAAGCACGGTTATACTTTCTTTCTTTTATTCCGTTTCTACAAAGATGATGATGATGATGATGATGATATTGGTTTGTGGAGCGCTCAACATCACGTTCGTCAGCGCCTCAATCTTTCCATTTCCATTCTCGCTACTGCTCGAATGATGATGAGATGATGAGGACAACACAAACACCCAGGCCCTGGGCGGAGAAAATCCCCGGGCCGGGAATCGAACCTGGGAGCTCGTGAGCCAGAGGCAGCAACGCTAGCCACTAGACCACCAGCTACAGTCCCGTTTCTACAATAAGAATCTATCATTAGATATACAGTTTTTCTCAACGGAAATACAAAAAAGGGTAATTTTCATTTTGTGTTATTACATTAATAAAAAATTCCTCAATGAAAAATGGATAGAATATCTTACACGACAGCCAGAAGAGACCTAAAGAGCTCGCGCATTTCTCAGCTACTCACAACTTTACACCTGGAAACAATAAAAAGCAGTAAGCCCGCTCGAAATACTGCGTTCTGAACAAGCGTACATACACCTCTTCTACTGCGCATGTGCAGATTCTCGGCAGAATAGAACGGTTCCTATTTCTCTCGGCGTAAAAACCGTTTGCTAAAATTGCAGCTTCACCCGTTCTGCTATGTCGCAGGCCGTCTTCACCTGACTTGTACACGGTGCATGTGTCGTGTAATACCGGCTTTAATAAGCTCTTTGAACGATAGTGGGACATGGGACACTTTTCATTCATTCTGTTTCTTTGTTCGTTCGTAACATGTGTCATTCTTTTATATCTTTCAAAGTGATATAATTTATAGATAGATGAATAAATTTACTGCCAGAAAGAGACCTTTAGCAGTCCATGAGCAACAGACACAGAGCAACAGTTAAGCAGTGTGTCTGAAATTTCTTAGATACAAAACAACAAACAGAGCGCCATCATGCAGTACCAAGCAACCCTTAAAGATAGGGTTCACGTGGTGTGGAGATGAAAGGCGGCCTACGCCGAGATGTGTGACATGTGGGGAAACTTTTTCCAATGCGACGTGGCACCGAATAGCCTAACACTGGTGCGGTATATTTCGACCAAACACGAATATTAATAAGGAAAAAGTTTAGACTACTCCAGAGAAATTCAAAGACAGAAGAATCAGCAGGACTCTTTGTTTACTAAGAAATTTAAGTCCTCTGATAAAATTCAAGAAGCTAGATATATCGCGGCTGAGATTGTTGCAAAAAATACGTTACCTCGTATTGTTGCAGAGAAATCCATTATCCGGCTTACTGTGTTCCAGTGAAAGCAATGTTTGATCGTAACTATAGCGTGATGCGAAAAAAAATTCCTTGACTGATTCAACTTAAATAAAATTCCTTGGCTGATAATACTGTTGGAATGTAGGGTATGTCAGAAAACGACTGAAAATTCTGTTAAAACTCGAGTTGGTGAAAGAAATTTAAGGTTTGCAATTCAACTGTGTGAGTCTTTCGATGTAAGTTGCCTGGTTCACCTTTTATTAGTTTCATTCGTGAGGGAAACACAGTTGAACAGTATCTATGTTGGAAGGAAATTCACTTTACTACCAAAGGCAAAGACATTTTTGAAGTAATATATGCATACATGAAGGCAGTTAATTCCTCGAGCAATAATTGTGTCGGCAAATGCACAGATGGAGCCACTTCATTGACAGGTACTATAAAAAAATACATCACACTGACGAAGCAACTAAAAGAAAATCTGATTATTTCGCATTGCGCTCGTAGCAAAACCCATTGGAAAGAAGAAATTATTTTTGGACAAGACTGTTAAAATGGTAAATTAGCTTGCTATAAAGTCAAGACTTCTTACTGAACTATGTGACGAGCTAGAAACACAGCATTTAAACGTTCTCTTTCATACGTTAAGTCCCCTGGCTACCCAGACGAAGAACGCTTAGTTGGATAAAATTAATTAAGTCGAAATACTGCACTTTTTTAGGCAAGAAAATAAAATCGAGCTTGTGGATAACTTAAAAGATGAGCTTTGGAGGACAAAGCCAGCTTACTCTCTGATTTATTTGGACTACTCAGCAACAGAAATCCTACCCCACAAGCGAAGCCGGCAAACCTCCTTACTACTATGTACATAGTGGGAAACCTAAGAGATGAAATTAAGATATAGTTGAGAAAAACAAAAGCAAGTAATACTGAAATGTTTCCATTACAATCTAAATGTGCATTTAGTAACAAGGTACAACAATTGATTCATGACCATTTAGCGTAGTTGAAAGGCAGGTTGGACGGATAATTCCCAGCCAGTATGACAGGTTAAGAAATCCTTCCACACTTTCCAGTACCTGTGAACTTCAGCTTGTTGAAGAAGAGGAACTGGCAGACCTGGAGAACAACCACACTTTAAAACTTAAGTACCAAGAACTGGATTAACGCAACTTCTGGATTTCTATTCAGCAAGATTGCCCTCACTTGCTGCTGTTTTTTCCAACGTATTCATGTGACTAATATAAAAACTAATGACTAATATAAAAATAATTAAACGTGGAAGTTTGAGAAAGTTAGATAAGGAAATGAGTGTGAATTTGTTCTACATCCGAGCTAAAATAAGACAGATTTGTAATGCTCGCCAAGCCTACATGAGTCACTGAATTGATAATACACACATCAAAAGAAAAACCCAGTTCCCAGAACTCATGAAGATAGACGTTGATTGTGGATATTGTTATCACAGACACAGTCCCTTTAACTGTTCAGAGATGTCACTAAACCCGCCCAAAGATGTAAACAACCATGCATGAGCAGCGCCTATTAGACGGAGGGGATCCGATAGCCGATCAGTTCCAGTCATTCCACCTGGAAGGAGGTACACGGCTCGTGTTGTCTGTAGTACAACCATGCCTAGACGGTCAATACCGCGGTTCGGTCGCGTCTGCGTTGTTACTTTGTGCCAGGAAGGGCTCCAACAAGGGAAGTGTCCAGGTGTCTCGGAGTGAACCAAAACAATGTTGTCGGACATCGTGGCCGAGCGGTTCTAGGCGCTTCAGTCTGAACCGCGCGACCGCTACGGTCGCAGGTTCGAATCCTGCCTCGGGCATGGATGTATGTGATGTCCTTAGGTTAGTTAGGTTTAAGTAGTTCTAAGTTCTAGGGGACTGATGACCTCAGATGTTAAGTACCATAGTGCGCAGAACCATTTGAACCATTTTTTAAAAATGTAAAACCTTACAAAAATACTGTGCAAAAAAATGCTGCCCTCTAAAGCTGCCGCTGTCTGAAGCTGCCTCCCCTAGGCCCGTGCCTTATGGGTCTATATGTTAATCCGCCTTTGCATGCTACATGAGCTGATTTGGAATGGAGTCCATCTGCTTAGCTTTAAAATCATAAATGTTCACGTACCTTGGACTGCAGAAGTCCACACACGGCTTTTTAGTGTAAGATAGGCGTTGAATCACGGAGACTGGTTAATGAAGTATCGCGCAGAACAGTGAACGCCGATGCGCATGCTAATTACGGCCAAGCTATGCTCAACTGAACTGCCCACCAACAACCGCTACGCGCGAGACGTATTGTCGATGCAGCGGCTCTGTGAATGTATTGCTCTGCAGAACTCAAGGTGTTCTACAACAGAATGTGCTTGTAGATGCATGAACAGATTTGCCAAACAAATATTGGTCCTTTTCCAGAATTATTGCTTGTCCAGAATGAGATTTTCACTCTGCATCGGAGTGTGCGCTGATATGAAACTTCCTGGCAGATTAAAGCTGTGTGCCTGACCGCGACTCGAACTCGGGACCTTTGCCTTTCGCGGGTAAATGCTGTATCAACCTTTTTTTTGCGTTTTGTTCGTTCTTGCTCACTGTATTTGGTCCTGGTGGACGTTACATGACATCCATCGAGGTTCGTTGTTGGATCTTTCACTCAGTTTTTTTGTTACAGAGGCCAGCCATCTTTCTGACCGAACACGCTTTTTTCAGTTCTTTTTTTTTCTTCTTTTCATTTTGTTCGGTACTGTTCGTTGCGTTTGATCTGGGCAGACGTTACAAGACATCTGTTCAAGTTGATCGTTGATTCCTTTACTCATTTTTTTTTATCACAGAGGGCGAGCCGCCCTCTGACCGAACACGCTGAGCTCCTATGCCGGCGATCCAACTGAGCTACCCAAGAACGACTCATGAGCCGTCCTCACAGCTTTATTTCCGCCAGTACCTCGTCACCTACCTTCCAAAATTCACAGAAGCTCTTCTGAGACACTTGCATAACTAGTGCCAGCCCGCATCTCGTGGTCGTGCGGTAGCGTTCTCGCTTCCCACGCCCGGGTTCCCGGGTTCGATTCCCGGCGGGGTCAGGGATTTTCTCTGCCTCGTGATGGCTGGGTGTTGTGTGCTGTCCTTAGGTTAGTTAGGTTTAAGTAGTTCTAAGTTCTAGGGGACTGATGACCATAGCTGTTAAGTCCCATAGTGCTCAGAGCCATTTGAACCATTTTTTTGAACTAGTGCTCCTGGAAGAAAAGATATTGCGGAGACATGGCTTAGCCATAGCCTGTGGGTTGTTTCCACAATGAAATTTTCACTCTGCAACGGAGAGTGCGCTTATATGAAACTCTGTTGGTTGATTGTTGGATGTTATTCTGCCATCGACAGCTGCCTGGCGCTTTTCGAGACACGTTTTTTAACAATCCTGATGGTCCTTGCTGTTCCCCAGACCACGCACACCTGTTCGGTAAACAAGAAGGACTCTAGCGGCCACTAAACCGAACACTTCACCAACAACCCTTCCGACATCCTCGCTGGTGTCAGGGTGAGGTCGCACATACTATGTTATCAACAAAGACCTTCACACCAAAGGGATTTACTATCCCATGCTAACATTGTTAGTACATCGTCTTCCTCCATTTATCTGACAAAAAGAGTAATAATTGTCGACGTAAAGAGTGATTATACGTATATGTATTACATATATGAACTGACAATAGTAACTGCATGGTTATTTCATTCTATACGTAGCGAACTTACAATTTATCTTACCTGAACTTCACCTGAATCAAAGATAACACAACTTTCTCCCTGTGTAAGTACGTGAAATATCAACTGTTTTCAACTTTAAACACGATATTATGATCAACGTAACAAGTATGCAACGCAAGTTTGAAAGTTTCTCTTGGTTTGTTCCCCTGATTTTACTCAAGGTTTTCCCGAATGGGGAGGCACAGGAAACGAAGGTATCTAGGGTGCAATAAAAGCAAGAATAACTTAAATCGGCACAATTCCAATGCTGCAAGCGTATTGAGAGTGGTGGACAACACCTGCAGTCGCAATCACCTGCTCGATGTACTCAATTTTTGGACGGCTACACAATGTAGACGATAGATGGACCAGAGTAAAAGCGGTTGGGAAGTGCAGACGAACCTGGAGAAAGGCAAAATATCCATTGGTGCACCATAGACCGAAGAAATCGCAAGAATAAGATTGGAATCCTCTACAGTGGGCTTTTCAACCTGCTTTGCACCAGATGATGTGCCCTGCTGATACCCCCACCTATCCTGCTAAATGTTTAAATGTGCACCAAACACACAGTGGCGACAAGAAAATGGTAAAAATCTAACCAGTGTCTGTAATAAATATACCGGGCGATCAAAAAGTCAGCATAAATTTGAATACTTAATAAACAACGGAATAATGTAGATAGAGGGATAATAATTGACACACATGCTTGGAATGACATGGGGTTTTATTAGAACAAAAAAAAACCAAAAACAAAAAAAAAAAACAAGTATTGCTAGACCCGTGAAAGATCTCTTGCGCGCGTCGTTTGGTGATGATCGTGTGCTCAGCCGCCACTATCGTCATGCTTGGCCTCCCAGGTCCCCAGACCTCAGTCCGTACGATTATTGGCTTTGGGGTTACCTGAAGTCGCAAATGTATCGTGATCGACCGACATCTCTAGGGATGCTGAAAGAACCCATCCGACGCCAATGCCTCACCATAACTCCGGACATGCTTTACAGTGCTGTTCACAACATTATTCCTCGACTAAAGCTATTGTTGAGGAATGATGGTGGACATATTGAGCATTTACTGTAAAGCGCATCATCTCTGCTTTGTCTTACTTTGTTATGCTAATTATTGCTATTCTGATCAGATGAAGCGCCATCTGTCGGACATTTTTTGAACGTTTCTATTTTTTTGGTTCTAATAAAACCCCAGGTCATCCTAAGCATGTGTGTCAATTTGTACCTGTCTATCTACATTATTCCGTGATTTATTCACTTTTCAAATTTATACTGACTTTTTGATCGCTCTTGAAAGACGTATACATTGCCGGCGATGGGCGAGGAATGACAGAATCTCTGCCCAGAGAGTAGTTTATCGTTAGCTGTTGCTAGTCTGCGCTTGACCGCGGCGAGTCGACAGTAGTAGTAGTCAGTCGACAGTAGTAGCGAGTGGGTAATAGTTTGGTGTAGTCTGCGTGAGTCGGCGGGAGTCGGCATGCGTCGGCTGTGTGCTCTGTTCGCGACTCTGGTCAGGACTCTGGAGGATGAGTATTGTTGTAGAAGGTAAAGAAGCAGCCTTGCGCATATTTAATAATGTATGTTAATTGTAATTTAATTTGTTCCAAAAAATGCCCCAATAATACTTTTATAATATAAAGCAACTCTTTTTTATATAAAAAAAGAAAAAAAGTGTAACCTCCCCACAAAATATAAAAATGAAAATGAGCCAAGAGTAACCTTCCCACAAAATATAATTTATAATTAAATGAATTTTTTAATTATTGTGAGCTCTGAACAAAATTAGTTTTAATGTAACCTCAAAATTCATTTCCTAAACACCTAAATAATAAAAAAAGTTTTGTAACCTGATGAATTTTATGAGGACAGCAGCGCTGACCTTCGGTCCTGTATTCTGAATAAAAAAGAGCAAAAATTCTTACCTCAATAAAAACTGCAATTATATCTGCTCTTAAGTTGGAATTTTTCGACACAGCTTTGTGCAATGCTGGCGTATTTTTTTTTTTTTTTTTTTTTTTTGTTTGATTATTGGAAGGAATGATCCTGCATTTGAAATATTCTTTAAATTCAAATGAATGCTTTTCTTTAAAGGAGTTGCTTTATATTATAAAATTATTATTGGGGCATTTTTTGGAACAAATTAAATTACAATTAACATACATTATTAAATATGCGCAAAACTGCTTTTTTACATTCTACAACAATACTCATCCTCCAGAGTCCTGACCAGAGTCGCGAACAGAGCACACAGCCGACGCATGCCGACTCCCGCCGACTCACGCAGACTACACCAGACTACTACCCACTCGCTACTACTGTCGACTGACTACTACTACTGTCGACTCGCGCGGTCAAGCGCAGACTAGCAACAGCTAACAATAAACTACTCTCTGGTCAGAGATTCTGCCATGCCTCGCCCATCGCCGGCAATGTATACGTCTTTCACTCTGTATGCTCCGTAAATGAGGACGTTAACTTTAAGTGTTAGTTGAAGTTCATCTGAACCATATATCTATCGTTTACTGGAAGGGGCTTGGTGAAAAATTTTCACTACATTTGCAGTCGCGAACGACTGCCGTCATGTTTAGGCTCTTTATGCTCACCTGACGTCACGGATCCCCTGACAGGCACTGAACGTTCGCTAGTGTTCCGATTGCTTTTCTGTGAACGTCGTACCCAGTGCGAGCATTAAAAGTGATCATGGTGAGTCCTTTAGTGAGTTTTTATTCTCTCTGTCGTGAGCTGCCATGGCTGGTGATGTTGGAAAGTAAAAAAAAATCTGCATAAGCAAGCGAGAGACATAATCTGCGGGATACACGCTTTTTTCAAGCTCAAAGAACATATACGCGTACTGCAACTATATCTTGGAATGATTCGCACTATTGAATGGAATTTTAATTTATTTTATTCCACTGATGCGCTCTATTTTCCTCACATTTGAATTGAACGAATACGTAGATATTATTATAATTTTGCTTAAATTAAGCAGAAGCTTTTAATTTAAGTTTTATGTACTGATTTCACAGATTTGCTAACACAGAGGGACTCAGTTTCATTTATTTTACTTCTGAGAGTATAATTTATATAAAACGTCGCACAGATTTCCGCATATTTCTCAGAGTTTTCCATTTTATTGTGATCAAACAATTAGGGTAACGGAAGCCTTGTGGTCTATCGGTTCCAGAACTACTTTCTGAGAACCACAAAACACAACGGATGACTGTAAAAAGTGTAGTTCTCAGTAACAACGAGATTTAGCACCCGGTATTTGTCATTCGGCAACAGTGCTAAAGCAACGCCCTCGCTGAAGACTTAAGTTACTGATCATGGTGTAGGCTGAAGTGCATGACGTCTATACCCGAGCTGTAAAGGCTCATTCAAGCAGATAGTGAGAGGGCAGAATGCGCTGTTGTTCGCCGTTGTTGGCTGTGAGCGCGGGTAAAGACTCAGCGACCAACTTGAATGATTTTCGTTGCGAATGAGTCAGCTGCTGTGGAGTTAACATGAATAGTAGTTCAAACGACGTCCAACTGTTGCTTTTGTTTACCTCTCTTGCCTGCCCCCGGTAGCTGAGTGGTTTTGGCGGCACGGTAGCTCAGCGTGTTTGGTCAGAGGGCCAACTGCCCTCTGTAATAAAAAAACTGAGTTAATGGATCAACAACGAACTAAAACAGGTGTCTTTCGACGTCCGGCTAGAGCAGATACAACGAACCAAAACGAACAAAATGAGATTAAAAAAAAAGTGGTCAGCGCGACAGAATGTCAATCCTAAGTGCCCGGGTTCGATTCCCGGCTGGGTCGGCGATTTTCTCCGCTCAAGGACTGGGTTTTGTGTTGTCCTAATCATCATCCATCCCCATTGACGTGCACAAGTCGCCGAAGTGGCGTCAAATCGAAAGACTTGCACCAGGCGAACGGTGTACTCTCCGGGAGGCCCTAGTAACACGACATTTACATTTTATTTACATACATGGTTACATAATATTAACAGTAAATGAGGTGGCTATGATGAATGTCTCCGTCTTTGCAAGGAACTGTGGTCTTTTGAAAACAGCTCCTTCAAGCTCATTGAACTGGGAATCTTCTCCATCTCTAAGTGTGCATCGTTGATTGTCTTGCCAAGAGACAGAAAGGGAAATAATTAGATACCTGAGAATTTTATTAACAGATCCTCCAGAATGATATTTTATTATTTTGTTGTGTATTATATGTTGGTATTCTATTATGCTTAGTATCTGCACTGCAATAATTACGATATACACTACTGGCCATTAAAATTGCTACACCATGCAGATGATAAACAGGATTCATTGCACAAATATATTATACTAAAACTGACATGTGATTACATTTTCACGCAATTTGGGTGCATAGATCCTGAGAAATCAGTATCCAGAACAACCACCTCTGGCCGTAATAACGGCCTTGATACGCCTGGGCATTGAGTCAAACAGAGCTTGGATGGCGTGTACAGGTACAGCTGCCCCTGCAGCTTCAACACGATACCACAGTTCATCAAGAGTAGTGACTGGCAAATTGTGACGAACCAGTTGCTTGTCCACCATTGACCAAACGTTTTCAGTTGGTGAGAGATCCGGAGAATGTGCTGGCCAGGGCAGCATTCGAACATTTTCTGTATCCAGAAAGGCCCGTGCAGGACCTGCAACATAAGGGCGTGCATTATCCTGCTGAAATGTAGGGTTTCACTGGGATCAAATGAAGGGTAGAGCCACGGGTCGTAACACATCTGAAATGTAACGTCCGCTGTTCAAAGTGCCGTCAATGCGAACAAGAGGTGACCGAGACGTATAACCAATGGCACCCCATACCATCACGCTGGGTGATAACGCCAGTATGGCGATAATGAATACACGCTTCCAATGTGCGTCCACCGCGATGTCGCCAAACACGGATGCGACCATCATGATGCTGTAAACAGAACATGGATTCATCCGAAAAAATGACGTTTTGCCATTCGTGCACCCAGGTTCATCGTTGAGTACACCATCGCAGGCGCTCATGTCTGTAATGCAGTATCAAGGGTAACCGCAGCCATGGTCTCCGAGCTGGTAGTCCATGCTGTTGCAAACGTCATCAAACTGTTCGTGCAGATGGTTGTTGTCTTGCAAACATCCCCGTATGTTGACTCAGGGATCGAGACGTGGCTGCACGATTCGTTACAGCCATGCGGATAAGATGCCTGTCATCTCGACTGCTAGTGATACAAGGCCGTTGGGATCCAGCACGGCGTTCCGTATTACCCTCCTGAACCCACCGATTCCATATTCTGCTAACAGTCATTGGATCTCGGCCAACGCGAGCAGCAATGTCACGATAGGATAAACCGCAATCGCGATAGGCTACAATCTGACCTTTATCACAGTCGGAAACGTGGTAGTACGCGTTTGTCCTTACAGGAGGCATCACAACAACGTTTCACAGGGCAACGCCGGTCAACTGCTGTGTGTGTATGAGAAATCGGCTGGAAACATTCCTCATGTCAGCACGTCGTAGGTGTCGCCACCGGCGCCAACCTTGTGTGAATGCTCTGAAATGCTAATCATTTGTATATCACAGCATCTTCTTCCTGTCGGTTAAATTTCGCGTCTGTAGCACGTCATCTTCGTGGTGTAGCAATTTTAATGGCCAGTAGTCTATAATTATTGTCTCTAAAATTCGTACAAGCATATTATTAAATAAGTTGAACTACATTTTGTACAGCATTAATCATGAGCTAGTATGTATTACACAAGTGTGCATTTATTTATAAAAAAGTATTCATTAAATTAATGCCCACTTGATTCAGACGTGCGCCTGTTTCCCTGTTTGTATATGGTGTATGATACAAAAATACGGTTGCACGCACAAAATCAATCCGACATTTCTCGCATTTGGCCACCACAGACTCTGTAGAAACCACAAACTGCCAGTTGCCCCACTCGGGCAAGAGCGGTCTGCAGCACGGACGGCCGCCCTCTGTTCTGACAGGGGGCTGTGCCACAACGTGCAGCATAGAGACCGCTGCCTGTTTGACCTAGTCCTGGTCTGTAGCGACGCCCACGAGAACGACAGGCCGCGGCACTTACGTCACGAAGGTAGTCCTGGACTCGCTCACCCGCTCAGCTCAGCAGACAAAATGCGTTTCTAAATCTGTTAACTCGCAGCTGGGGGTGAAAGTACTACAGAGAATTGAATCTTCCACTGGAATCTGCTATTATGAAGTGTTACTGATTAACAATACTACAGCAAAATTTAATTTAAGATCAGTACTCGATATAAATGGTTTTACAGCTTGTTTATAGCATTTAGTCTCTTCTGCTTAACAGTGCTCATTACATGCTGGAAGTGGTGCCTTATGCAGCTGATAATCATTTTAGCATGATTTTATTTTATTATACGCCTGTATAGCCGTAACAGATTACAAGCAGGCCCATGGACTTCCCACCATTATAGGACTAACAACACTTGTTGTTGTTGTTGTGGTCTTCAGTCCTGAGACTGGTTTGATGCAGCTCTCCATGCTACCCTATCCTGTGCAAGCTTCTTCATCTCCCAGTACCTACTGCAACCTCCATCCTTCTGAATCTAAAAAAAAAAAAATGGTACTGAGCACTATGCGCCTTAACTTCTGAGGTCATCAGTCACCTAGAACTTAGAACTAATTAAACCTAACTAACCTAAGGACATCACACACATCCATGCCCGAGGCAGGATTCGAACCTGCTACCGTAGCGGTCGCTCGGCTCCAGACTGCAGCGACCACAACCGCACGGCCACTCCGGCCGGCCCTTCTGAATCTGCTTAGTGCCTTCATCTCTTGCTCTCCCTCTACGATTTTTACCCTCCACGCTGCCTTCCAATGCTAAATTTGTGATCCCTTGATGCCTCTGAACATGTCCTACTAACCGGTCCCTTCTTTTTGTCAAGTTGTGCCACAAACTCCTCCCCAATTCTATTCAATACTTCATCATTAGTTATGTGACATACCCATCTAATCTTCAGCATTCTTCTGCAGCACCACATTTTGAAAGCTTCTATTCTCTTCTTGTCCAAACTACACTCCTGGAAATTGAAATAAGAACACCGTTAATTCATTGTCCCAGGAAGGGGAAACTTTATTGACACATTCCTGGGGTCAGATACATCACATGATCACACTGACAGAACCACAGGCACATAGACACAGGCAACAGAGCATGCACAATGTCGGCACTAGTACAGTGTATATCCACCTTTCGCAGCAATGCAGGCTGCTATTCTCCCATGGAGACGATCGTAGAGATGCTGGATGTAGTCCTGTGGTACGGCTTGCCATGCCATTTCCACCTGGCGCCTCAGTTGGACCAGCGTTCGTGCTGGACGTGCAGACCGCGTGAGACGACGCTTCATCCAGTCCCAAACATGCTCAATGGGGGACAGATCCGGAGATCTTGCTGGCCAGGGTAGTTGACTTACAGCTTCTAGAGCACGTTGGGTGGCACGGGATACATGCGGACGTGCATTGTCCTGTTGGAACAGCAAGTTCCCTTGCCGGTCTAGGAATGGTAGAACGATGGGTTCGATGACGGTTTGGATGTACCGTGCACTATTCAGTGTCCCCTCGACGATCACCAGTGGTGTACGGCCAGTGTAGGAGATCGCTCCCCACACCATGATGCCGGGTGTTGGCCCTGTATGCCTCGGTCGTATGCAGTCCTGATTGTGGCGCTCACCTGCACGGCGCCAAACACGCATACGACCATCATTGGCACCAAGGCAGAAGCGACTCTCATCGCTGAAGACGACACGTCTCCATTCGTCCCTCCATTCACGCCTGTCGCGACACCACGGGAGGCGGGCTGCACGATGTTGGGGCGTGAGCGGAAGACGGCCTAACGGTGTGCAGGACCGTAGCCCAGCTTCATGGAGACGGTTGCGAATGGTCCTCGTTGATACCCCAGGAGCAACAGTGTCCCTAATTTGCTGGGAAGTGGCGGTGCGGTCCCCTACGGCACTGCGTAGGATCCTACGGTCTTGGCGTGCATCCGTGCGTCGCTGCGGTCCGGTCCCAGGTCGACGGGCACGTGCACCTTCCGCCGACCACTGGCGACAACATCGATGTACTGTGGAGACCTCACGCCCCACGTGTTGAGCAATTCGGCGGTACGTCCACCCGGCCTCCCGCATGCCGACTATACGCCCTCGCTCAAAGTCCGTCAACTGCACATACGGTTCACGTCCACGCTGTCGCGGCATGCTACCAGTGTTAAAGACTGCAATGGAGCTCCGTATGCCACGGCAAACTGGCTGACACTGACGGCGGCGGTGCACAAATGCTGCGCAGCTAGCGCCATTCGATGGCCAACATCGCGGTTCCTGGTGTGTCCGCTGTGCCGTGCGTGTGATCATTGCTTGTACAGCCCTCTCGCAGTGTCCGGAGCAAGTATGGTGGGTCTGACACACCGGTGTCAATGTGTTCTTTTTTTCATTTCCAGGAGTGTATGTCACTGTAAATGAAACTTCAAAACATTCTGATGTATTAACAACCATCAACGTTTTTCTTAATCATACTTTAGCTACCTAATTTTTATTTGAAAAATCGTGTACAGTCACAGTCTCTGTAAATACTTGTACTTGTGCTCTGATTGTCTCACTCTTCATATGTACCGCGAAAGTGGATGACACTGCTTCGTGTTTCGTAGTGAAACACGTGCGCGGAACACTGTTAATGGCTAGAAACAAGTTGTTTTTAATGTTTTCCACAACGTTATAGAGAAAAATGAGCTTTGACGTTTGTTGAGAAACATAATATACTAAAAATAAGGGTTGCAGTTTTAACTGTAATCGTGTGTAAGAGCGTCGTTGCTTCATAATCGAGCGAACTGGTGGCCAGTGATTCGAAACACGTTGCGATCAATTCTTTTTGTTCCGTTTCAATACCCAAAGCACTTAAATATGAAATTCATCAATATGTGGTTACTAACTCATACTTAACTATCATTTTTTCAAGAAAAATGCACGTCCTCTGGTTTCTAATTACATATCACACGCAGAATGAAGTTTGGTGTAGAGATAACTTGAACTCTGACAATCTTAAAAAAAATTAAATTACTTGGCAAAGGCGATAGTAGTCGACAGTTAACTAAACGAACACTGTTTTTTGCTTCTTTAACAAATTTTCAATGTTTCACGAAGAAAACTAGTCGATAATAGCGAATCATGGCAATAAAATCTTTGTTGGCAATGCACTTTTTTACAGTACGTTGGGAGGCGATAATAGCTACATGAAACTGAAAACTACGAGAGTACACATCTCAAAAAGATCTACACAAAAGTCCACGAGAGCATATGATTACCTTTTACGTTTTTTTTTGTCTTTTGTATTTTGACTGCACCTGGCGGAGCGAATCCAAAAGACACCTCAACAATTATGTTTGTGGGTGTATAATAAAAGATGAACATATGATATCACGGAATTTTTTGTAGAGATTTTTGAGATCTGTATTGTAGTAAGACATCAAATTATGTACCGAACATTGATTAGGCACCATGCTGCTGGCGACGAACTCCTCACTTTCCACAGCAAATTCCTTTTAAATGGCTAAACAAACTTCATTAGACACATGTCGCGACAATTCTGATTAAGCTAGTTTTCAAATAAATAAAAAAGAATCTGCATTGAAGTCGATGCATTCGTGTCGATGCAGTGATGCCATAGACATGCGTACTGCAACTATATCTTGGAATGATTCGCACTATTGAATGGAATTTTAATTTATTTTATTCCACTGATGCGCTCTATTTTCCTCACATTTGAATTGAACGAATACGTAGATATTATTATAATTTTGCTTAAATTAAGCAGAAGCTTCCAATTCAAGTTTTATGTACTGATTTCACAGATTTGCTAACACAGAGAGACCCAGTTTCATTTATTTTACTTCTGAGAGTATAATTTATATAAAACGTCGCACAGATTTCCGCATACATTCCTGGAAATTGAAATAAGAACACCGTGAATTCATTGTCCCAGGAAGGGGAAACTTTATTGACACATTCCTGGGGTCAGATACATCACATGATCACACTGACAGAACCACAGGCACATAGACACAGGCAACAGAGCATGCACAATGTCGGCACTAGTACAGTGTATATCCACCTTTCGCAGCAATGCAGGCTGCTATTCTCCCATGGAGACGATCGTAGAGATGCTGGATGTAGTCCTGTGGAACGGCTTGCCATGCCATTTCCACCTGGCGCCTCAGTTGGACCAGCATTCGTGCTGGACGTGCAGACCGCGTGAGACGACGCTTCATCCAGTCCCAAACATGCTCAATGGGGGACAGATCCGGAGATCTTGCTGGCCAGGGTAGTTGACTTACACCTTCTAGAGCACGTTGGGTGGCACGGGATACATGCGGACGTGCATTGTCCTGTTGGAACAGCAAGTTCCCTTGCCGGTCTAGGAATGGTAGAACGATGGGTTCGATGACGGTTTAGATGTACCGTGCACTATTCAGTGTCCCCTCGACGATCACCAGTGGTGTACGGCCAGTGTAGGAGATCGCTCCCCACACCATGATGCCGGGTGTTGGCCCTGTGTGCCTCGGTCGTATGCAGTCCTGATTGTGGCGCTCACCTGCACGGCGCCAAACACGCATACGACCATCATTGGCACCAAGGCAGAAGCGACTCTCATCGCTGAAGACGACACGTCTCCATTCGTCCCTCCATTCACGCCTGTCGCGACACCACTGGAGGCGGGCTGCACGATGTTGGGGCGTGAGCGGAAGACGGCCTAACGGTGTGCGGGACCGTAGCCCAGCTTCATGGAGACGGTTGCGAATGGTCCTCGCCGATACCCCAGGAGTAACAGTGTCCCTAATTTGCTGGGAAGAGGCGGTGCGGTCCCCTACGGCACTGCGTAGGATCCTACGGTCTTGGCGTGCATCCGTGCGTCGCTGCGGTCCGGTCCCAGGTCGACGGGCACGTGCACCTTCCGCCGACCACTGGCGACAACATCGATGTACTGTGGAGACCTCACGCCCCACGTGTTGAGCAATTCGGCGGTACGTCCACCCGGCCTCCCGCATGCCCACTATACGCCCTCGCTCAAAGTCCGTCAACTGCACATACGGTTCACGTCCACGCTGTCGCGGCATGCTACCAGTGTTAAAGACTGCGATGGAGCTCCGTATGCCACGGCAAACTGGCTGACACTGACGGCGGCGGTGCACAAATGCTGCGCAGCTAGCGCCATTCGACGGCCAACACCGCGGTTCCTGGTGTGTCCGCTGTGCCGTGCGTGTGATCATTGCTTGTACAGCCCTCTCGCAGTGTCCGGAGCAAGTATGGTGGGTCTGACACACCGGTCTCAATGTGTTCTTTTTTCCATTTCCAGGAGTGTATTTATCATCCATGTTTCACTTCCATACATGACTACACTCCATACAAATACTTTGAGAAACGACTTCCTGACACTTAAATCTATACTCGATGTTAACAAATTTCTCTTCTTCAGAAACGCTTTCCTTGCCATTGTCAGTCTACATCTTATATCCTTTCTACTTTGACCATCATCAGTTATTTTGCTCCCCAAACAGCAAAACTGCTTTACTACTTTAAGTGTCTCATTTCCAAATCTAATTCCCTCAGCATCACCCGACTTAATTCGACTACATTCCACTATCCTCGTTTTGCTTTTGTTGATGTTCATCTTATACCCTCCTGTCAAGACACTGTCCATTCCGTTCAACTGCTCTTCCAAGTCCCTTGCTGTCTCTGACAGATTTGCAATGTCATCGGCGAACGTCAAAGTTTTTATTTCTTCTCCATGGATTTTAATACCTACTCCGAATTTTTCTTTTGTTTACTTTACTGCTTGCTGAATATACAGATTGAATAACATCGGGGAGAGGCTACAACCCTGTCTCACTCCCTTCCCAACCACTGCTTCCCTTTCATGCCCCTCGACTCTTATAACTGCCATCTGCTTTCTGTACAAATTGTAAAAAGCTTTTCGCTCCCTGTATTTTACCCCTGCCACCTGCCTAACAACAGTAAGATTCCATAATTGCGGATTGCAGTAGAAGATTCAGCTTTTGTTTGTACGGACACGGCTAGTTACGAGTTTCAGGTGCAGAATAGCAGTTTGTCTGCTGATATGAGCGAGCGAGCGAGCGCAGGACTACGCCCGTGACGTACGCGCCGCGGCCTGTCTCTCTCGTGGGCCTCGGTCCTGTAGCTACTGACCGTGTCGCGGCGCCACATGTGGAGGGGCTGGTTGCCGAGGCAGCTTCCCCTTGGCACGGCGCAGCGGCGCGGCTGCTTGCTGAAGGCGCGGTAGCCCACGCCCGCCGTGTCGCACCGCCTGCCGTCCGCGCTCACCAGCTCGCGGTCCACCACCAGGAACTCCGCCGGCACTCCTGCCACAGGAACACACCTCCAGCGCGCGTTCTTTCCTGGGTCCACTGGAAAGGCTACGTGGCACAAATAGCGTATATTTACGAAATAACGTACGAGAATGCAGCCGGGTGACGTCGTCGACGACCACCGATATTTTGACAGGTGCATACCCTGTCATTTTCCAGGAAAAACTTCAGCAACTAAGCGCAGCGTAAAGGAATTTACTACCACGGTTTCCAGAGCAAATCCGGGAAGATAGCACACATACAGACAGTAAATATTTGCGCCACTGTACTACCAATGATGGCCAACGTCAGAAGTTATCGATAGTTTCAAATTTTTTTGTGGGGTCCACAGCCTCAATGAGTTTTGTGAACGAAAGCGGAGGCCATTATTATTTATGCTATTGGCCAATTTCGGCCTTTGGCCATTTTCAAGCACATACGAGGTGTTCAAAATTGGCTCTAAGCACTATGGGACTTAACATCTGAGGTCATCAGTTCACTACAACTTTTTTTTTTAATCCTTTATTGATACAACAACATTATTATAAAACAATCAAAAAGAAGATATTGTGATACAAATTATTCATGAACAACAAACATTGTATGATACACACTAACGCACCACATCTAATTAGTGGGTCCAATTATTATACTTTAAAACAAGCAGCTTTTACTACTTAATAAATGGCACTTACTATGGACAGGGTTGTTCTAACTACTTAACTACTCTGGTTATCCTAAGTCTAGCTACTCTGCAGCGTTACAGGTGTGCCAGACGAAATACAAACCTACTAATAAGGCCTGCTCACTGAGCTAATCCCAGTGAGCGTGCCCCTGGCACTGGGCTGGCCTACTACTTTTTGGAATCGATGCAGTCCCTACCTATGTTAGTGGTGTTAGTGTTCTAAAATTTACGTTATTCTAGTAACTACTTCCTATCAGATCTTAGTGCATATGTCAAGTCCGGAAATGGTGCCCTTGCTCCCCTGATCCGACAGCGCGGCGGATTCCAGTTGTGAAACAACCGGCCAGTACCGCGCTCGGCGGAATTGCAGGTGCACCTGAGTCTTCATCGGGTTCTTTTTGATTTCTATCCGTGTTGGTTACTAATATAATCCCTCAAGATCCTCTGGGATATTTCATTTGCCAAATTGTTGAGGACATTGAAGGTCTCGGCACGTCGCAGTTGGTTATATGTGTCTCTCTTTGGCAATTGATTCCTAAGTTCGAGCGCCACATCGTCATACAACGTGCAGTCATAGACGACATGTTCGGGTGTTCCATCCGGAGCACCACAGTCGCACGCTGGTGTTGCCCGTTTCCCAAATCGACATAAATATGTCGGATATGGCCCGTGACCTGTAAGAAAGTGCAGCATACCTCTGCTCGGCTCAAAGTGGTTCATTTGAAGCCTTTCTCTGATGTTCGGTAGTAGTCGGAATACCCTTCTTCCCGTTTCCTCAGTTTCCCATTGCTGTTGCCATAACTCTTCGCCCCTTCTCTTTATTGCATATCTATCCCCAACTTGAACCCCCATGATTTCCCTGGTCTTTTCTATCTTTCCTTTAGAGACCCAGTACCACGCTCCTTGTTCTCTAATTTTTATGTCTAAGGGACATAATCATATTATTGCCAGTAAGGCCCCCCCAGGTGTTGTTCGGTATGCCCCGACTGAACGCAACAGCATGTTCCGCTGCACCCTTCTTACGGTCACTGCGGGCATCACCCTCGTGAGCCTGTGTGCCCAAACCCCGCTCGCATATCCTACTAAGGATGTTAGGATGCTGTTGTGATAAAGTTTGATCAGGTTGGGAGGTAGGTGAAATCTTCTATGGCCTATACTGATTAGATTATTTAAAATTTCTAATGCTCGCTGCGTAATGTTTTATATATGTGTATTGTAATTCCATTTTTCATCTATTGTGACTCCTAGGTATCTAGCCTCTCGACGCCGAAGAACTGGAGTTCCCTCAATTCTGACGGTTGGATTTCTGACGAGACTGCCTTTCATTAATAGATATGTGGATTTGTGCGGTGCAACTTTCATTTTTGCTTCTTGGCACCATTTCTGAAGCACTATCATGGCTTGCTCTACTTTGGGCTCTAGTTCCTCTCGGCTGCGGCCGTCTACCAGCAGGAGGAGGTCGTCAGCGTAAGCTATCACGTCTAGCACGTCCTCACTTAGTTGTAATTTCTCTAGGAGGGGCTCTATGTTTATATCCCAAAAGAGTGGCCCCAGAACTGATCCCTGGGGACACCCCTTCGTGATGGTTTTACTTTTCTTCCGCTAGGCGACGATAGCCATACCTCCCTGTCCATGCAATAGCTCCTCAGACAGCCATAGAGAGGCCCTGGGCACTCCTTCTCACGCAAGCGGGAGAAGAGCGAGGGCCACCACAGGTTGTCGAAGGCGCCACTGATGTCCACCATGATGCCTACCACATACTTGTGCGGGGTTGAGCTGCAGACCTCAGCTGCCAGGGCAACTGCGTCAGACGCCGATCGCCCCGGTCTAAAGCCGAACTGCCTGTCGCTCATCCCGCGATGTATCCTGTGCGCTGCGACTCTGTCAGCTAGTAGTTTCTCCTTAGCTACAACTTACAATTACTTAAACCTAACTAACTTAAGGACATCGCACACATCCATGCCCGAGGCAGGATTCGAACCTGCGACCGTAGCAGTCGCGCGGTTCCAGACCGAAGCACCTAGAACCGCTCGGCCACTTCGGCCGGCCATACGAGGTGTGATTGGAAAGTTTTAAGAATGGATCCGCTACTGCTTACTGGTTTGGCGGGCAGGTACACGGAGGGGGGGGGGGGAGGAGTGAGTCATTGCCTTGTACTTGAATGCCCCCTGACAGGAAACTGCGTTTCCTTTATCAGTTCCTTGTGGCAGCTAGTTGAGTGCGGGTCTTTTACGTTTTGTTGTCGCATTCTGTCAGCGTGAAAATGAACATAAAAACGGAGCAACAAGTTTGTGTGAAATTTTGTTTTAAAACCGGGAAATCAGCGTCTGAGACTTATGAACTATTAAAAACAGCTTTTGGAGATAAGTATATGAGCCAGTCAAATGTTTTTGTCTGGTTCGACAGATTTTAAAATGGTCGCGAATCATTTGAAGATGAACCACGGTTCGGCCGTCCTTTCACCTCAAAAACGAATGAGAATGTGAAAGTTCGCGACTTACTGCGCTCTGATCATAGACTCACAATTATAGATGGCTGATGAACTTAATTTAAGCTTCTATGCAGTTCAGTCAATTTAAAATGAAGATGCACTGAGTGTCCGCAAAACTCATTCCAAAAGTGTTGTCAAGTGACCAGAGACAATACCGACTTGAAGTGTGGCAACAACTGATAAATCGGACTAAAAATGACCCAGATTTGTTAAATAGGTAATTGCAGGTGACGAATCGTGGGTATATGGATATGATCCTGAAACCAAAGTGCAGTCTCCGCAGTGGAAGACTCCAGGTTCACCACGACCGACAAAAGCATGGCAAAGCCAGTCGAAGGTGAAGACAATGTTGGTGACTTTTTCGATTCTACCGGTATTGTGCATCATGAATTTACCCCTGGAGGACAGACAATTAACCAGAAATACTACAAAAGTGTCCTCGAGCGTTTGCGCGAAAAGGTGCGGAAGAAAAGGCCTGCATTGTGGAGAGACAGGAGTTGGGTGCTACACCATGACAATGCTCCGGCTCATTGTGCCTTCTCCATCGTTGAATTTTTGACCAAATACAAAATTCCTGTGCTTCCACAACCGCATTATTCCCCTAATTTGGCCCCTGCGGACTTCTAACTGTTTCTTAAACTGAAATTTTCACTGAAAGGGAAGCAATTTGACTCGTTTGAAGACATCCAGGCAAATACGGAGAGCGTCCTTAACACACTTCAGGAAAAAATTTAGCTTGAATGTTTCCAAAAGTGTTCAGTCAGAAGGGGACTATTTTGAAGGAGATGCATCACAGTGGCATGTAAGTACCACAATTGTACAATTACAAGCCCATTCTTAGAACTTTCCAATCACACCTCGTATTTTAGACTTCCAGTTTCATTTCACATTAAAATGTATCACTGGTACAAGCCGACAGGAATACATCTTACTCATGTGCGTATGTGGCACAAAGACAACATACTGTTGTACGTGGTTACGCCTATTAGCTGACGCAAACAGAAATATGTTATATCCTAGTATCTATGAGGTGATATCTTTCTTTTCGTGTCGGCTAACAGACGTAGCCAAGTACAACAGTATACAGGGTTATTCTAAATGATGGACCCATCTTCAAAAATTCGTATGTATCCAAGTACAAATCCAAAATGAACAAGATTTATACGAATGAAAAGAGGAAGTTTCAAAGTTTTTGGCGGGCAACGGGGAGGCCGGCGGCGATGGTTTCAGAAGCAGCCGGTAGAGTTCGCGCGGCAATAGGGCCGTCATTCCGTTTCACCGTCAGTTGTGAGTGAGATGGCGACTGTGGAGCGAAAGATTTTCTGCGTTCTTGAGTTCGCGAAAAGTGAGTCGCAAATTGAAGTACAGCGGGCATTTCGTACCAAATTCGGTATTCAACCACCAACTCGCAAAAGCATTAGCCGATGGTTTAAGCAATTTACAGAGACCGGGAGTGTGTGCAGACGAAGCACAGACCGACCACGTGTGTCAGTGGACGATGTCCGACGGATTCAAGAAAGTTTTGTGCGCAGTCCCAGTAAGTCTACCAATAGAGCCAGTCGAGAACTTGGAATATCCCAACCAACTGTATGGAAGTTCTGAGACGGCGTTTTTGTGGTTATATGCTAACAAAGATGGTGGATGACGCATTTCTACAGTGTGTAATTTTTAGTGATGAAGCGACGTTACACCTTAGTGGAAAAGTCAACAGACACAATCGCATATGGGGTTTGGAAAATCCACATTCACCATTGCAATACGAAAGAGACTCACGGGAGATCAACGTGTTCTGGACTGTATTTCGTACAAAGGTTTACATACCATTTTTCTTTGCGGAAAGAACTGTAACAGGACTAACGTACCTGGACATGTTGGAACAATGTCTGTTCCCTTAAGTTATGGAAGATTCCCCTGACTTAATTTTCCAACAGGATGGAGCTCCGCACCATTGGCACCGTAATGTACGAGGATTTACTGAATGACTCCCTTCCTCAGCGCTGGATTGGTCACAGGGGACTCGAGGACCTAGCTCTGCACTTCTGGCCACCGAGATATCCTGATCTCACATACTACGACTATTTCTTATGGGGTTATATGAAGGGAGCTGTTTACGTCCCCCTCTACCAACCACTCTGAATGATCTGCGGAACCGGATCACTGCTGTCGTGCTCTCAGTAACATCTAACGCGCTTTCGCGTGTTCAAAAAATGGTTCAAATGGCTCTAAGCATTATGGGATTTAACATTTGAGGTCATCAGGCCCCTAGACTTAGAACTACTCAAACCTATCTAACCTAAGGACAATACACACATCCACGCCCCAGGCAGGATTTGAACCTGCGACCGTAGCAGTCGCGCGGTTCCGGACTGAAGCGCCTAGTACCGCTCGGCCACAGCGGCCGGCTTTCGCGAGTTTGGGACAAGTTTGGCTACCGCGTCGATGTTTGCTGTGCAGCCAACGGTGGCCACATTGATCACTTATGGCATTTATCACATTTCTAATTATTAAATAATTATTAAAAACTCATTAATTACAAATTATTAAATTTATTACATTGATGTCAAACGTTATGAAAAAATACTTTGAAACTTTCTCTTTTCATTGGTATAAAGCTTGTTCATTTTGGATTTGTACTTGAATAAGTACGAAGTTTTGAAAATGAGTCCGTCATTCAGAGTAACCCTGTATTATTTCTGTCGACATATACCAGCTATATACTGTAACGTAAAACGATGCTGGAACCTTAAGATAAGTCCCTGAAAATGACCAAAGATCGAAATTGGCCAATGGTATAGAGACTAATAAAAAAGAATACAGCCTACCTGGGCCATGTTTTCATTCACAAAGCTATCGATAGTGAAAATTAATAACCAATGGGTGAGGTAGCTTTAACTCTGTCTCTCTGTTTTTTGACAAGAGAGAGAGACAGCAGAATTCCACACAGAATTAATCAAAAACCACCACCTTTATTTATAAAAAGTTCCTTGCTACTTCACATTCAACTGCTTACTTAAAAATACTATTCCAATAGCTAGGAGTGCATGCTAGAATCTCCATGTCGTTATACTCCATAGCATTATCAGAGCCAAGACAGTGTTCTGCAGTGGTAGGTTTGCTCGGCTGTTACAGGGGTGTGTGATACCGAAATGGTACAAAGGTCTACGGACTTTTTGGCTTACACAGGGAGCATTCCAATAAAGTTGGTAGTATTCTGCGGAAATATGATGTAAAACGTGTTTTTCGACCGCCATCTAAGATTAGGTTGCTTTTAGTTTCTGTAAAGGATGATCTTGGTTTGTGTAAGGTGGATGTTTATTGTATTCCTTGCAGTTGTAACATGTCATATATTGGTCAAACCATCCGGTGTATGAGCATAAGCGTCACACACGCTTACAACAGCCGAGAAAATCTACTATTGCAGAACGTTGCCTTGGTTCCGATCATACTACGGAATATAACAACAAGGAGATTCTGGCATGCACTTCCAGCTACTGGGACAGAGTGATTGAGGAGGCAGTTGAAATTCAATTAGCAAATCACGTTGTAAATAGAGACGGATGTTTTTGCTTAAATTTTGTGTGGAATTCTGCTCTCTCTCTTATCAAGAAACGGAGGGACAGAGTTAAAGCTAACTCACATGTTGGTTATTTACTTTCACTATCGACAGCTTCTAACGTCGGTTATCTTTGGTCGTGTAGTGGCGCTAGTGTTTACGGAGTGTGTGTGTGTGTGTGTGGCGTGTTACCTTTCCGGGATTGCTCTGTAAATCGAGGTCGCAGAGTGCTTTGAACAACACTTCGTGCTGCAGTTTTTTCTTGAAAATAAAGGGTCTGGTCCTGTCGCAGAATCGGTAGTCGTCGACGGCGTCACCCGGCTGGATTGCCATTAATTATTTGGACATTGTATACGTTGGGAGAAACTCAGCTCTCAGCTTACACTTACGCTCTGCAGCACAGCGTGCCCCAATGAAGCGTAATGGACGTGTAATGTTTTCGAATTTATTCCGAATTTACCACGCATGATATCAGGCACGATCACCAGCGTTATAAGGTTCATTCAAGTTGCTGTTGTGTACCGTCAAGTATAGTCACAAGGAATTACAGAAAGACTTGAAAAACAAAATTCTACTCAGCGTAATGAATATCAGCTCTATTCAAACTTGAATAAATGTTAGATAATGCCTACAACAAGAAGACCCCAATAGCGTCAAAGATTAAAAGATTTGATGTGAATGACTTGAGCACAATACATTGTGTTAAGTATTTATGGGATAGTAACGAGTGATCAATTGACGACGTTCGCAGCTCGTGTTCTTGCAGCAGCGTTCTCGCTTCACGCGCACGGGGTCTCGGATTCGATTCTCGGCGGGGTCAGGGATCTTTCCTACCTCGAGATGACTGGGTTTTGTTGTGTCGTCTGCCTCATCATCATCCATCCCCATTACAGTCGGAGGAAGGCAATGGCAAACCACCTCCACTAAGACTTTGCCTAGTACGACGGTGCGGGTCTCCCACATCGTCCTCTACGCTCCTCGGAGTATGGGACCCCATCATCAATTAATTGCTAACGCAGAGCGTGCGACCGGCCTGTGGGGCCGGCTGATATGTCCGCGGCGCACGTGACTCCGTCCGGAGTAAATATGATACCGTTTTGTCGCGTGAGTTATTTCAAACCTAAGAAACGTAGATAGTTGAAAAAATTATACTCCTCACGTATATCAACTAAGTAGTTGCTGGAACTGTCTCCCTTCGTTGTTTAAGCATTTCTGACACCTGCCTAGGAAATTGTTCCTTTTGCTCCGCAGTTACCTCTGACAAATGGCAGCCGTTTCTTGGCGAATGCTAGGTTTACGTTCGTCTTAGTTGTGTAGGTTTGATATGTACACTTTCTCTTTTAATGCCTCCAGAGATAAAAATCACAGGGGTTAAATGGGGCAATAAGGGAGCCACATGTTGTTAGTGATAACTCTGTCTTGAAACACGTCATGAATTTTCTGTGACGAAAAGTTGGCTGTGTTGCCTGCACGTGCCGTTACCGAGTCCTATTGAAAGGTCGCGAAAGCACATTCTCTCTCAGTTAACTGGTCAAAAAGAATGCCACAAAATGTTTTCCAGATACCTGTTACTGTTAATTGTTTGCTGAAAAAAGGGCCTATTTTTCTCTCACTGCTAATAGCGCAATCACCCTCGTCGTTTTTTAATCATGCAGGATTTCCTCGTGTTACTACGTAAGGCTTTTGAGTAGTCCAACAACGATTATTTTGTAAATTAACATACACACTTTGGCTGAACCACGATTCGTCCGAAAAGAAAGCTGGTGTAGGGTCAATTTCAGCCTATTCAAAATCCATTTACAAAACTATAACCTTTTTTTGCAGGGTCACATGGTTTAAGTTCTTGTGCACCAGTTATTTAAAGGGCTGTAGCTTTAGTACCTTCGTATCAGTTTGAACAGAGCCACAGGAAATTTTCATCTGCTGAGAAAGACATTGAACTGCTTTCGTAGGAGAGCTTTCTAGAGCACCTCCAATGTTATTCATAATTTCTTCTGTATGTAATTGTCTATGTTTCCTGTCAAGAACACTTCCCGTTCCAAGAAATTTATTGACCAATCTAAATTGTCCAATTCCTTGTAATCCTAGCCATTCACAGATTAAAAGTAGGCGAAATACAGTCATTGGAGGTACCATCCTCATGGATTCACCAGGTGGAGAGGTCTCTCCCAATGATCCCAACACATTTACCCATATATTTTAAATAACTTTAGTTCCTTGTCAAGGTATCGTTGGCAATAACAGTAAACAAAACTCTAGGTCAGGGAGAAGAGGGAAGAGGAAATGGGTAGAAAAGGGGGGGATACGAGAGGAAGAAGGATGAGGTGGACGCATAGAGAAGGGGTAAGAGGTGATAGAGAGAGTTGGGAGGGAGAGGAGGAGACAAACAAAGAGAGGGGAAGGAGGAAATAGACAGACAGGGCGAGGGGAAAGAATGACTTTAGGATGTATATCCAGTTTCCATTCATATTTAGCAATTGAGAAGCATTGCCGAGTTCGGTAGTATTTTATTATGATTTGCCCCTCTTCTCCCTACACCCCCTCCCTAGGCCAAACCCTTGGTAGGCTCCTGTCTATAGTTGTAAGGTGGCTATAATTTCGCACCTTACAAGCACTCATCTACATACTTTGCCGTGATTTACAACCCCAATTACGTAATATTTGATAGGTTGTACATCGTATATATGAATATTTAAAGAAGACTGACATTATCAGCCCGCATCTCGTGGTCGTGCCGTAGCGTTCTCGCTTCCCACGCCCGGGTTCCCGGGTTCGATTCCCGGCGGGGTCAGGGATTTTCTCTGCCTCGTGATGGCTGGGTGTTGTGTGCTGTCCTTAGGTTAGTTAGGTTTAAGTAGTTCTAAGTTCTAGGGGACTTATGACCACAGCAGTTGAGTCCCATAGTGCTCAGAGCCATTTGAACCATTTTTTGACATTATCACGTTGTTGTTATTGTTGTGGTGTTCAGTCCAGAGACTGGTTTGATGCAGCTCTCCATGCTATTCTATCCTGTGCAAGCTTCATCTCCCAGTACCTACTGAAACCTACATCCTTCTGAATCTGTTTAGTATATTCATGTCTTGGTCTCCCTCTACGAGTTTTACCCTCCACGCTGCCCTCCAATACTAAACTGGTGATCCCTTGATGCCTCAGAATATGTCCCACCAACCGATCCCTTCTCCTAGTCAAGTTTTGCCACAAATTTCTCTTCTCTCCTATTCTATTCAATACCTCCTCATTAGTTACGTGATCTACCCATCTAATCTTCAGCATTCTTCTCTAGCACTTCCATACATGGCTACACTCCATACCAATACTTTCAGAAAAGACTTCCTGACATTTAAATCTAAACTCGATGTTAACAAATTTCTCTTCTTCAGAAACGCTTTCCTTGCCATTGCCAGTCTACATTTTATATCCTCTCTACTTCGACCATCATTAGTTATTTTGCTCCCCAAATAGCAAAACTCCTTTACTACTTTAAGTGTCTCATTTCCTAATCTAATTCCGGCAGCATCACCCGATTTAATCCGACTACATTCAGTTATCCTCGTTTTGCATTTGTTGATGTTCCTCTTCTATCCACCTTTCAAGACATTGTCATTTTCACGTACGCCTTGTAAATAAATGTAACGCTTTTGCATGAAAGGTGACAGTGTGTCTTTATAATCAAAACGGCGTAATGAATGATTGCCTATAGTAGTTGAGGTTAGAACGACAGTGTAAATGAAACGGCAGGCATAACTCAAGCCCTGGGTGGAAAGGTCGTACAGGTGTGCTGGTCTTGCTTGACACAGGAAGTGCCAAGACGGACAGTCTGGACAACTGGGCGCGGAAACATAACACAGCGGCGGCTGGCCTGTATTGCAGCTAGGCCGAAAAGATTATACTTCGGAAACTATGAAAATCTTGGACGCAGCTTAGAGGAACGAGGAAGTGTCACCTCGGAAATCACGCAGGGTGGGTTATTTTCGAGGATTTTTACTCAAAAACGTACCACGGTACGAGTATAGGTATTTCCTCGCAAAGTTTCCGCGCTCGACGACAAAAGACTAAGATATGGTTGGTCGGCATTTGGAAGAATCTGTAGAGAGGGACAATATTCCGTAGTTTCGTGACGATGATTCGCCTTCTGAGTTACAAGGGTGGGGAGCCGAGTTCTGCTGGCAAGCTAGCGATGGAGAGAAAGAGGTCTTCCGTTTTTGAGCACCCGTTATCTGAACTCCGTCCTTGTGGCTGTGAGTTCGGGTTTCTCGTCTGTAGAACACAAAGATGAGAAGACAGTATTAGAGTATATTAGTCAGAGGAATGCCTTCTGCCGTTCTAGTGTTTGAAAGAGTTTTATTTTGTGGCTGGAGTTCTTCCATCGTCGCAGTCGTGTACGAGAACCGTCACTCCGACAAACCGGACGCAGTACATACGGTGATATTGCTAATTGCTTCAGCTTATTAGGGCTATAAAGCTAAACAGCTGTGATCACGCTAGTTTATTTCCACTGAGGTTCCAGACCACCGTAGATCATCTTTGAAAGTAGCGTCTTCTAGTGTTTGGTACGTAGATGATGTCAGTCATTCCGCGTTATTTATGTTAGATCGCGTGGCCATATAAAGGAGGAGAGTTAGGAAACTGATCAGAAATTTTAGTTAGGAAAGAGTTGTTTTTAATCTGCAATAAACGTATAATAAGAAACAACGTTTATCATTTAGTAGTATTTGTTGCCTAAATCATTCATTTATGTTTAGGTTGTAATTTATATGTTAAAGAGCATTAAGAGATCCTAAGATCTACTTCAGGGGGATAATCATCATTTTAGCGTTCATTATTTTCCTTTGCGCACACTAATTTTACACCCGCCTGGAGTAGCATCTTGGATAGTTGCTATAAATGTACTGGTATTATGCCTTCAATACCATGCCAATTTCTCAGCCCCTTTTTCAGCAAATATCGTTTTGATGCGCTTAGCGCAGGCTCATCCAAGATTTGCGCCCGGCGGGCGCAAAACAGTGTAGTTCAGCGCCCCGTCCGCGACCGTGTGTCGCTAGTGTCGCCATAGGAGCGAGGGAGACCGCACAGCACTGCTCTGCGCTGGACTGTCCCGCGGTCAGATCTAACGTAAACAAAATACTCTATTTTAGAAATAATTTTATGTAAGGGATATAGAGTCTCATTCTTACTGTTAGTAGTTACAAGTAAGTATTTTTTGTTATACTTCGTGCTACAATTTTTTGTATCCCTTTTCAGAGTTTAGAAATCTGATGCTTAGTTTGCTGTTTTGTACATAATAATTTTAACTGACAAAGTTTGAAAACTTATTAAAATAGAATTAAGGTTATAAAGCTCTTTTATTGTTACAGTCAACATTGTTAACGAAGACTGTAAGTAGGATGTTTAGGTTCTTATATTGGTAACGCCGCCGCCACGTAGCGCTCTCTGTATGAAAATCACTGGCTATGCTGTGTGCAGTCTGTGGCTAGTTTGCATTGTTGTCTGCCATTGTAGTATTGGGCAGCTGGATGTGAACAGCGCGTAGCGTTGCGCAGTTGGAGGTGAGCCGCCAGCAGTGGTGGATGTGGGGAGAGAAATGGCGGAGATTTGAAATTTGTAACACTGGATGGCATGAACTGCTATATATATTATGATTATTAAGGTAAATACATTGTTTGTTCTCTACTAAAATGTTTCATTTGCTAGCTATGCCTATCAGTAGTTAGTGCCTTCAGTAGTTTGAATCTTTTATTTAGCTGGCAGTAGTGGCGCTCGCTGTATTACAGTAGTTCGAGTAACGAAGATTTTTGGTGAGATAAGTGATTTGTGAAACGTATAGGTTAATGTTAGTCAGGGCCATTCTTTTGTAGGGATTTTTGAAAGTCAGATTGCGTTGCGCTAAAAATATTGTGTGTCAGTTTAAGCACAGTCTTGTATAATTTTTCTAAGGGGACGTTTCAAGACAATTAACATTTTACACGTTTTTCTTTTTCGAGAAAAAGATTTTGTCTAGGCTTGGTACAATACTCAATGAGACTGCTAACCTCAAAGAATTGGTCAAACTTTTATCGCCAAGGAATGAACGGTCCTTAGTTTTAGGAAGTTACACATAAGAAAGCGGTCCTTCAGGGGGATATGGCACTGTAGGTCAATCAGCTCTAGTTGAAGCACTTGTGAGACGTCCTCTGCCGGAAGGGAAAACGGGCGAACAAATATCGGCTGGCGTTCGGGCGGTCCGCACGGCCAGCTAAGCGGCACGGCTCGGCCACTGCAGCAACGTACGGATTTGCCCGGGGCGCTGGCCGCGGGCGATCGCGGGCGCTAGCGCCCCAGGGGCACAGTTTGGACGAGCCTGGCTTAGCGTTTTCATGCTCAATGTACGGTCGCTGCCCAAAGATTCTGTGCCCGATTCCAAGTATTCTGGGACTTGTCTGAGATTGAGCGTTCCGAGGGACGTACCAGAGGAAAAAAGAAGAGGAGGAGGAGGAGGAGGAGGAGCAAAGCGTCCCTCACCTTGAGGCTGTGCGCTCTGGTACCCGTGCGAGGGCTGCGGCATGAGCAGCAGGGTTGTGTTGGCGTCCAGCGAGAAGCCAGGCGCCTCCTCGGCGCAGCCCAGCTCCGTGTACCGCACCGCCACGCCGGCAGGCTCGTCCCGCGCCAGCCGATCCCGAGTCCCCAGCCTGCTCATCACGCTCTTCTGCATTTTGTTCACTGGCTTCGGGAAATGGCTCGTACAAACAAACACAAAATTGGCAAAACACGGTTCGTTAGTATTACTGTTATTATTATACACTACTGGCCATTAAAATTGCTATGCCAAGAAGAAATGCGGATGATAAACGGGTATTCATTGGACAAATATATTGTACTAGAACTGACATGTGATTACATTTTCACGCAATTTGGGTGCATAGATCCTGAGAAATCAGTACCCAGAACAACCACCTCTGGCCGTAATAACAGCCTTGATACGCCTGGGCATTGAGTCAAACAGAGCTTGGATGGCGTGTACAGGTACAGATGCCCATGCAGCTTCAACACGATACCACAGTTCATCAAGAGTAGTGACTGACGTATTGTGACGAGCCAGTTGCTCGGCCACCATTGACCAGACGTTTTCAATTGGTGAGAGATCTGGAGAATGTGCTGGCCAGGGCAGCAGTCGAACATTTTCTGTATCCAGAAAGGCCCGTACGGGACCTGCAACATGCGGTCGTGCATTATCCTGCTGAAATGTAGGGTTTCGCAGGGATCGAATGAAGGGTAGAGCCACAGCTCGTAACACATCTGAAATGTAATGTCCACTGTTCAAAGTGCCGTCACTGCGAACAACAGGTGACCGAGACGTGTAACGAATGGCACCCCATAGCATCACGCCGGGTGATACGCCAGTATGGCGATGACGAATACACGCTTCCAGTGTGCGTTCACCGTGATGTCGCCCTACACGGATGCGACCTGGATACATCCGAAAAAATGACGTTTTGCCATTCGCGCACTCAGGTTCGTCGATGAGTACACCATCGCAGGCGCTCCTGTCTGTGATGCAGCGTCAAGGGTAACCACAGTTATGGTCTCCGAGCTGATAGTCCATGCTGCTGCGAACGTCGTCGAACTGTTCGTGCAGATGGTTGTTGTCTTGCAAACGTCCCCATCTGTTGACTCAGCGATCGAGACGTGGCTGCACCATCCGTTACAGCCATGCGGATAAGATGTCTGTCATCTCGACTGCTAGTGATACGAGGCGGTTGGGATCCAGCATGGCGTTCCGTATTACCCTCCTGAACCCACCGATTCCATATTCTGCTAACAGTCGTTGGATCTCGACCAACACGAGCGACAATGTCGTGATACGATAAACCGCAACCGCGATAGTCTACAATCCGACCTTTATCAAAGTCGGAAACGTGATGGTACGCATTTCTCCTCCTTACACGAGGCATCACAACAACGTTTCACCAGGCAACGCCGGTCAACTGCTGTTTGTGTATGAGAAATCGGTTGGAAACTTTCCTCATGTCAGCACGTTATACGTGTCGCCACCGGCGCCAACCTTGTGTAAATGCTCTAAAAAGCAATCATTTGCATATCACAGCATCTTCTTCCACTCGGTTAAATTTCACGTCTATAGAACGTCATCTTCGTGGTGTAGCAATTTTAATGGCCAATAGTGTATAAGGACTGTGATAAATGTACAACCATTACTACACGAGTTCACATTTTCCGTATTTTCGTTTAGATGTTTTTCATAATGAAAGGCGTCGGTTTGTTGCATCTCGTAAAGACAGCTTTCCGTACAGATGGCGAGGTGGCAACTGAGAGTGTCGACCACTGAGTGTAACGTTTTCTAAGACTGTCCATTGTGTTAAAGGTTTAATAATACTCAAAGTTTTGTAGTGGCAGAAAGAAGTTCTTCCCTTCTTTCTGTTTCTTTATTGCACTATCAATTTTTTGTACTGTTGTAGTAGTATTGGGTTATTTTGCAAGTACCATGTAGTAATAGTTATTGTATACCCTTTTTATCATACACAAAAATGTGAGTCGTGTGTACAATTTCAGCTGTTGCAGATAACTGGTCGTAATTAAGAAGAATGAATAAATAGATGAATACTGCAGTGTGTCTAGCACAGGCTTTATATGACCATTTGGCATCAGCTGTTCGTTCCTCATCTCAGAAAGTCCCAGACGTCACTAGAGTTGTTCTGTAGAGGTCTTGCTTTTGCGCATCTTTCGGTTGTACACACATTACCTATACAATGATTAAAAGCATGAATGAGAACATACCAGGGAAGTAAGGTTGTTCTGTTGTAGCTGTGTTTTAGGTGTACACTGAAGAGGGGAATGAGCTGGAGCTCCACCATGTAGAAGCCAAATTACCCATCGCAACACCAAAGGCTACAGTATTCTTGTTTTCTATTTGAAATCAAAGATGTTGAAGAGGCGCTGCATCCATTTGTATTCATTCATTCTTCTTACGTAACCATTAAGCCGAACTCTGACTTTGTGCATTGTTCCGTATTTGTTTCCATTCTAGAATATATTTATTATTTCGATTTTTTATGTAGATCCTGGCTGATCATGTGCACTCAGTATATTGTGTAACATCTTTCTCTCATTTAGAAAACATCTCTCAAAGACGATAAGGCACTCAGAGGCATACAGACACGTTAGTTTTAGAACAGACTTGTAATGATGAAGTCTGATTTTTATGGGAAAAAATACTTTACGCTGTCAATGTTTCGTGAGGTTTGGAAAGCTATGTACCTTCTTCTGGCTCTTGCTTTCACAGACTATTTACCTACCCCCACTGTCTGTAATCTACTCGTCCAGACATTTATAACAGTTCATGCACTTTATCATCTGCATCTAAGAGATTAACTGGATTGTATTATCCTTGATATTCAGTATTACTCGTCTTTTCTCAGAAGATATTTGGCAAACCAATTTGTTCTGCTACTTCTTTCAGTAAGTTAACTTGTTCTGTCGCAGTTCTAAAATCTTTTGTCGTTATGACTATACACGGTTATTTTACTAAACGGTGACCAACTGCAGCGGACTATTTCTGAGAAGATACGGAGAAAAAAACTCAGATGGACTTTCGGGCGAAAATGCATTCCAAAGGAGGTGCACCTACTTGGAGGTGTAGATAGAAAATTTTGGGCAGTGTAAGTTTCAATGATAAAAAGCATGATTGAGAACACACCAGGGAAGTAAGATTTTTCTGTTGTAGTTGTCTTTTAGGTGCACACTGAAGAGGGGAATGAGCTGGAGCTCCACCATATAGAAGCCAAATTACCCTTCGCAACACCAACAGGGAGGAATGGGTCACCTGCACGAACGGCAGACACGCCTCACCTGGCAGGCGTTGTGCAGAGATGACTGGTTCCACGAGGCTGTCGTCGGTAGTCCGTGCCCATACAATGATGTAGACCTGGTGCTGATGGTTCGGTGTCATCATATGTTGGTGATTCTCCGTGGCCCACAAGTGATGAAGGTTAACGATCTCGTCCTCGTAAAGGTAGCTTCATCTGTAAATATGATGAACGATAGAAATCCCAGCACCATGCTGGGCTGTGCAACGAACCAGAAACTAAACCGCCGCCGCCGGAGGCAACTCCGTAGGTTGTAAGACTGCTCGCTTTGTAAGCTATACGGATAGTGGCACCTGTTGTGGAGAATGTTCCATACGGTCATCTGCCTTACCGTATGCTGGCGGGCTAGCTGCCTGGTCGCTGATACCGGGTCACTGGCAGAGATTTTTAACCTGCATCTTCAAGTGGAACGTATTTCCAGCCTCCCGTTCACATTACCTTTTTTGCTTCTAACCCTCTCAGAAATCATTTCCAGCAGTTTGTCCCCATTTAGCGTAATCGCCCTGCTAGTCATAATAACAAAAGCTTAGTAGTAGGGTGAATCATCTAAAACTTGCAACGCAAATATTGAGGAAATGAAAAGTGGTGATGATGTGCGGTTTTCACAGAATGATTGGTAGTCGGCGGCTCGTATTGGTTCAAATGGCTCTGAGCACTATGGGACTCAACTGCTGTGGTCGTAAGTCCCCTAGAACTTAGAACTACTTAAACCTAACTAACCTAAGGACATCACACACATCCATGCCCGAGGCAGGATTCGAACCTGCGACCGTAGCGGTCGTGCGGTTCCAGACTGTAGCGCCTTTAACCGCTCGGCCACGTCGGCCGGCGCGGCTCGTATTGTTAGCCAAACAACAGATTGTAATAATAGTAAGAAAGTGTATTTTTTGTGCAAACATACACTTTTTTAAATGTTACAATGCCTTTTGACATTAGAAAGCTAAAAGTAGGTAAATGAGAATGTCAACGGTGTTTGTTGCAGGATTCTAGTACGAGTCATTTGCGTGATATACTTTGTAAAGTTCACACACCGACACCTGTACAATACCTGTGGTAGCACACACAAAGAACAAAACAGGTACGTACACCAGTTATGCGGATTTCGACCAGTAACGAGAAAACTGACGATCACAAGTTGTGTTCAAAATGACCACCGACAGCGGCCACACACGTTTCCAGTCTGGTATGGAACGACTGCTGCACACGTGCTAGCATTTCAGCCTAGATGTCTGATCAGGCTGCAGTAATACTTTGCTGCGTATCATTGGGTGTAGTTGGTACGTCCTTGTAGACAGCTCTTTCAGCTTTCATCACAGAAAAAAATACTACAAGCGTCAAATATGGAGAACGGACCGACGGCGGTACAGGTTCTCTGCGACGAGCCCAAAGATTGGAAACAATTCGTGAAGACATGCTGTAGTACATCTTACGTTATATGCTGGAGAGTCATCATTTTGGTACTACATGTTCCTCCTAGCCTGCAGAGGAACATCTTCTAGCATCTGTGGAGGATTGTCTGTTAGTAGACTGCGATACTTGTGCGCGTTCAGTGCTACAACTATGAAAAAAGGACGCTTGAGCTGACCGTTCACTATCCCACAACGCACGTTTGCATTCCATGAACGCTGACGTACCACCTGACGAAGCGAACTGGAATTGCCAACGGACCAATAGAGCATGTTTCATCGGTTTACCTGGCCATGATTGGTAAATGTGGCTTCATCACTAAACAAGATACATGATACATCTGGAGCATCGTGTCTTAATGCTCATGTACAGCCGGCCGGTGTGGCCGAGCGGTTCTAGACGCTGCAGTCTGGAACCGCGCGACAGCTACGGTCGCAGGTTCGAATCCTGCCTCGGGCATGGATGTGTGTGATGTCTTTAGGTTAGTTAGGTTTAAGTAGTTCTGAGTTCCAGGGGACTGATGACCTCACATATTGAGTCCCATAGTGCTCAGAGCCATCTGAACAATTTGCTCATGTACATAAGTCAACAAGATTCTCATTGTCTTTTCCGTGCAGCTCTTGATGGAGAGAGATGTGATGGGGATGGAACCTATGTCGATGGTGAATGCCTTACTCATGCCACTTCCTCGTACGCACGACCGGAAGCTAACATGCATACCAACTACAACAGAAGCAAGAACATTAATTTCCGCCTCTTTTGTCGTCACTTGTTTACTTTACGTTGTCTAGGTGCTACAGTACCACTTTCATGTAACTGGTTGAAGAGGTTGATAAGTAACTGCCGAGATAGTTGTATAAGGGGGTTGTTTGAGTTGTTGCCCCGGATGATAATTAGGCGAAATATTTGTCAGGATTTGTAAGCCGTGGCTCCTTGAGGTACGGCAATACACGAACACGAGAAGTAAGTTTAAGCGGTTTTATTAACAGAGGCTGGTTATAAAACTCCCACGCTACGCGCACCTATCATCACTGTGTCTGACATCCTAATTATGGTCGTATCGAAAGGCACCATGGTGAGCTAAGAAAAGAGACATATTCGCGCCCGAGGCCACGCTAGTTAATACGGTGCGCCAGTGGCTTACTACTACATCGCACTGCGGCTGGGCGTAAGTTTACTGACCAAGCAAATTGTCGGCATTCCAGACAGGTCGGTTGGCGGGCGCGTGTTACGTACTGAAGGGCTGCGTGTAACCCGTAGACCCTTACAGTTGACTTCTATTGGCATATCCTGTCGCATACACTTTACGAGAAAACTTGCATTCTTCCTACATTCTCCACACACCATGAGCATCTCAGCCATTCTTTGCGTTGGTAAATCCCATCGTCCACTCACGACCTATTGCTTGGACTACCACACACTGACTAGTACGTCGCAGCGCATTCGAGGAAAACACAAGCACACTGTAAGTAAATATGGCTACATAGTACCTAACGACTATGCAGGCAGAATGGCACATACAAGTGTCGGTGTAGAAACTTAGCGCAATACGATATCTCGTAAACGCCTCGCACTAGAATCCTGAAAAAAATACCAAAGACATTCTCATTTAACTTGCTTTTAGTTTGGTAATGTCAATAGGCATTGTTCCATTTAAATAGTGTATGTTTGCACAAAAAATACTCTTCTAAGTGTTATTACAGTCTGTTGAATGGCTAAGAATACGAACCCCTCAGTACCAATCCATCCTCTGAAAACAGCTCATCAATAAGACTTTCCATTTCCACAATATTTGAGGTGCAAGTCTTAAGTGCGTCACCATTGCAAAACAGCATCCTGCGTCAATATAAAGAATCCGTTTGACGCTCGTATGAACCGGGCCGACATAGGCAGCTACGAAGGGGATTGTTACACGAGAGCAGTGCTGGCGTACCTGAAGGGTCTCCCTGGGGTGATCTCCTGCCAGTGCCAGGTGCCATCATCCAGCTCCTTCCTGCCGAACACCTGCACCGTCACCTCCTGGTCCAGCGAGGGCTGCTGCAGCTCGTATACTCCGTACCTGGCAACCCAGTGCACAACAAAACAACTTCATACAGCTCTACAAAGCAAGATGTTTCTTTCCCTTAAAACTGCAGCGAACATATGAATGTAGTGTGTGGCTCAGATGGATAGAGCGTCTGCCATGTAAGCAGGAGATCCCGGGTTCGAGTCCCGGTCGGGGCACACATTATCACCTGTCCCCGTTGATATATATCAACGCCCGTCAGCAGCTGAAGGTATTAATATATAATTTTAATTTCGTTCTAGACGGCTGCAGGTCATCAATTGTGTCTGTTCTTTCGGACATGTCCGAAAAGAGCAGACACCATATCCACATAAGTTCGTCACACTTGTCGGATTTTATGCCCAAAAAAGTCACCCTTACATAACTCCGGACTGTAGCTCGACTGAAGGTTCAAATTTCGTCCGCCGGTGTGTCGGACTTTGGTATAAGGTGGGTTTTAACCGTTTGATAAAATCTTCCTTTGTTTGGATTCTACGTGCAAAAAAATACGTTTTTATGGAAGGATTGTGAAGTGTGCCACTTCTACAGTTTAAACTTGTACGAATGGTATGAGCACCAAAGTAGACAAATCGATAAATTCAACACAAAATTTTGTTACCCAATCATCTTCAGCCGCTGTCTAGATACGATCGTTTAACCTTTTTCTGGGAGGTTTTTGAAGCGGGCAACTTGTACACTTTAAGCTCATACAAATCGGTTCAAACTTTATTCGAAGGCAAATAAATGGATAACGTCAAAGGGAAATTTTTTATCGAATAATCTTTATATGTTGTCGAGATTCGATGGTTTAAAGTCAAGTTAAATGTACCACGTAAAATTCGTTCTTACGTGAAATCAAACGGTTTAAACTGAATCAAATAAATAAAAAAAGCTGTCTTATGATAAAATCGAAAACTCGTTTTCAAAAAACTAGCTTCACTCAGATTTTACGTACAAAAACACTTTTTGTGAGGTTTTTTATGCGCGCCACTTCTGTGTTTCAGACCTGGGCATATCGGTTCATATTTTGTAAGAAGATAGACAAATACATGTAATTAATGGTCGCCTTCTTCTTTTGTGAAAGCCTTATAAGCAACATGGTTAGACAGACCATAAAAAAACCTATACCAGATCAGTCATCGTCCGGGTCAATAAAACTCTACGTCCGTTGCGAGGTATGGCGGTCTAACGTCAAAATTATGGCAGAGTAAAAGTTGGGAACCAGAAGTAGAAAGTGCTCCTACTATAGCACAATAAAGGAGACTATGTTCTGGACAGAGTTAAGAATGTAAAAAAATGGAACTAGCTTTTCCACTTATCTGCCAGCTTCAAAGACATTTAAATCAAAACATCTTGACATATTCGCGCTTTTTTACTTCCCCATCTCAGTAAGCTCTCTTAAACTCACCCCTGTTACATGTATGATGAGGGGTGTAAGGACAAGCAGACACAAATTTATGAGCTTCCAGAGAGTCGGATGCATCTATAACAGGAAGTATCCGTGCGAATGTATGCATCGTAAACTTTAATGACACGTTTTGTCTTATTGCGCGACACGACACATGCCATGTTGGATGACGTGATAGTGTCATGCTATAAGACATGACGTCACGTATCGTGTTACTATGTATTGTGCTAGATGATACGGGTAGTAATATCAACAAGTAAAAAAGCGTCAATATGTCAAGAAGTTTTGATTTAAATGACTTTGATGCTGCGAGTACACTACGTGATCAAAAGTATACGGACACCTGGCTAAAAATGACTCATAAGTTCGTAGCGCCCTCCATCGGTAATGCTGGAATTCAATACGGTGTTGGCCCACCCTTAGCCTTGATGACAGCTTCCACTCTCGCAGGCATACGTTCAGTCAGGTGCTGGAAGGTTTCTTTGGGAATGTCAGCCCATTCTTCATGGAGTGCTGCGTTGAGGAGAGGTGTCGATGTTGGTTGGTGAGACCTGGCACGACATTGGCGTTCCAAAACATCCCAAAGGTGTTCTATATGATTAAGGTCAGAACTCTGTGTAGGCCAGTCCATTACAGGGATGTCACTGTCGAGAAACCCCCCACCACAGGCCGTGCATTATGAACAGGTGCTCGACAGTGTTGAAAGACGCAATTGCCATCCCAAAATTGCTCTTCAACAGTGGGAAGCAATAAGTTGCTTAAAACATCAATGAAGGCCTGTGCCACACAAAACAACAAGGGGTGCAAGCCCCCTCCATGTAAACCACGACCACACCATAACACCACCGCCTTCGAATTTTACTGTTGGCACTACATACGCTGCCAGATGACGTTCACTGGATATTCCCATACCCACATCCTGCCATCGGATCGCCACATTGTGTACCGTGTTTCGTCACTCCACACAGCGTTTTTCCACTGTTCAATCACCCAATAATTAAGCCAAGCGAGGCGTCGTTTGGCGTTTACCGGCGTGATGTGTGGCTTATGAGCAGCCGCTAGACCATGAAATCCAGGTTTTCTCACCTCCCATCTAGTTGTCATAGTACTTACAGTAGATCCTGATGCAAGCTGGAACTCCTGAGTGATGGTCTGGATAGATGTCTGGCTATTAGACATTAAGACCCTCTTCAACTATCGGCGGTCTCTGTCAGTAAACAGATGAGGTCGGCCTGTACGCTTTTGTGCTGTACATGTCCCTTCACGTTTCCACTTTACTATCACCTCAGACTGGAGCTAGGCATGTTTAGGAGTGTGGAAATCTTGTGTACAGACGTGTGACACAAGTGACACCCAATCACCTGACCATGTTCAAAGTCTGTGAGTTGCGTGGTGCGCCCCATTCTGCTATCTCACGATGTCGGTATAGGTACTAAGTTCATTTTGGCACTCTCTGCATTGTTGCCAGATGTATCCAAGATGGTGTCGATGACGTATTCCAAGATAACATGTAGATTTGGCAACAGCACATGATATCATCCAAGATGGCGGCTATGACGTCAGCTGATGTCGCAGGTACTGTTATCCAACATGGCTGCCTTTGGTGGGAAACTACCACGTCCCCCACCATGCACCCCTGGTGGGAAGTTCAAATTCCATCAGGACAATGCAACCTCTACTAACCTAAGAAAATGGCGGGAAATAAAGGACAGTTGGATTACGTCCACAAACCTAAGTCATCCAACGGCCACCTCATCCTAGGAAATGGCGGGAAGAGGACACTACCTGTGCTGGACATAAGGCTTTATTTTGTATGCACTATTTATTTCACAATTAGAGGTAGTACTACCGTCAAGTGTGTTCACCAAGAGGTCAGGTTCTAGTACACAGTACCACCACCAGAGTGCGCTGTCGTCCCTTCCGTGACGAAAACCAAGATGGTGGTCTGATGGTGGAGAGGAAGGGCCTCATAACAGGAAATTCAGGGGTATATTATTTATTTATAAAAAAAAATCAGTTTTTGGGGGTTGGATTTCTTTTGCTCATCTTTCTATGCTGTTTGGAAACATGTAGGTCTTGTAAGAAGTAATTATGTGGAGCAAACATGATGCATAACCTAATGTTCGGCACTCTACTCTGGGTGTCTTAACCTTATGTTGGGAGCTTTGTAGGCACTTAACCTATTATTCTGTTATCCATAAACTATTCTACCGCCATTGATACCAAATTAAGTAATTGGTTTGTCCTCCCTCCATTTTCTGGTACACTTTTCGAATTTCACATGCTTTTGAACGCCATTTCTGGCGCATTCGTCTTTGTCACCCACCCCCTTAAACTTTTGTACTGTGTTTTACATAAAAAATTATGCAAATTAACCTAGTGTTCTTCACTTAACCTGCTGTTCTGCTCCATGTCACCCACTCATACACACCCTCCCCTTAACTATTGTACTGCTAACACCATGTTGATATAGAAAAATTACGCAAATTAATTAAAGCAATATTTTTCACATGTATAGGGTAGTAGTTTTAATTCAGAGCATCCTATTGGTCAGTGAAATCGATGGAATATAGTTAAAGTAAAAGATCACTAATAATAAATACATTCCGCCACTTGATGCTTGATGCCCCCACCACTGCAACAGCCGCCGCCACCCCTGGCCCCTACCCCAACCCAACCATCGCCACCACAGCATCGCTCTGTCATCCATGGGCCGCCCTCCCTCAGGATAGCGGATTAGGGCTGCAGCAACCCGGCTGCTCACAGCGGCCCAATTCTGCTGCGTCTTCTCCTCCGCCGTCATGTCCTTGCCCATGACATGAAGAACAGCACACACCCCTGTCCACCTCTCCACAGAACTCCAGGGCACACTCACACCTACCACATACGCGAAACGCCTCCGGGCAGGATGTATGTTTACCATTGCTGCCACTAAACCTATGGATACTGACGGTATAGAAATCTGCTCCAGAATAGCACATACTGCTTTCTCCCTAGCGATCCTAACGGAATATACGAGCTGTGTTCAGCCGTATGTACCTGCCCCAGTGTGACTGACACCTCGCCGCGAAATGTCTGCGTGGCGACTCACCATCTAACAGATTCTCAATGATATTCTGACGTCACATGGCTATGTAAAATAAGAGCCAAGTCGACCTCTCGGAAATTGTATAGTGTTCCAGAAATAGTTAACGCTCGCTTTCTTGATGTTGCAGCTTGTATGCAGGGAAATTTTTGTCCTAACAGAACCTGTTTACGAAAATAGCTCAGAATAACGTCGACTGTAGTCTTCCTTGCGGTGCTAACATGGTACCCCACCCATCACGTGTTACCCTTCCTGCTTTCAACACACAAAAACGTTCCCACTGCTATGTAGAGACTCCTATATCCCAGCACAAAAGGATGTCTTGTGAATGAATCGAGCGTTATGATTGGCTCTTATCGAATTTACCTGCAGAATTACTGATGCCGCTCGTATTGAAGCACCGTCCGCCTTTTTTCTTTCTTTCTGCAGATGAGACTTTCAGCGGGACAAAAACTATTTTACACAGATCGCCATATTGCACCGACAATTAAACCCTGAAAAGTATCCCTACATATAGTCAAATACGGAAATACTTACTCAATTACACTGCTCTACCACTGAGGACAGTAGCTTGAATATTAGAGTGAAAAACCGATCTCCAACCCAGCAATATATCACCACTTACTGTGTCGATGTAGTAAACATAACATTTACTTTCGTGCGCCATACAAAGTCACCCGTTTTACTTCATTCGTATGTATACTGTGAAGACAGACGACACCTTATGTACTCCTCACAGCACTGGATATTTCCATGCGAGGTATGTGGTCAGAAGTCATCCACTCCCAATGTGCGACCAGAGCGCCCTCAGCGGACCAAAGTCACTCTCACAATTGTTTTATAAATTCGGACTCGTTTCCCCTCAGCAGGAACGTATTACTGTTTCTGTTACTGTTTCTGGTCCGGACCTACTTGCTTGCTCACTTTTCTACACCAATCTCCAGACATTTGGATTACAAGAACACATGTATTTTCGCATGGTTTGCCATAATATTATACCATTTTCGCGGTACTTCTCGATATCAATCACATAGCGATATCATACCGATCGCTCGCGCAACATAATTCCGAAGACACAGACCGGAAATTATTTCTCTAGAAACCCGTAACTTTAGCTAGGTCGAGCATGCTGTAGACCACTGAGTAACTAGAAACTCATGCTGTCAGCGAAGACAATTACTCGAAAACTCGAAAAAAAATGGAGAAAACTGATATTTCCACTCGCTAACACCGATGTTGGTGATGTAACAGATTCCAAATTATCCCCATAATTTACAAGGTCAACTAAGGTGTTTCTCATGTCTAGAGAACCGGGAAACGTGTCTTCCACACACTTGTTGCAATACACACGACAGTCGATCTTCTCTCAACTAAATAAAATCGCGAAATGTGCAGAAGAAGTCAACCAAACAATGTACATGGGAGGGGATAACGATCCAGCGTAAATACACACCCATATTCATTCTTCTCAAATGTCCACGCGATCACAAAAGCTATCCAACATATACTAAGTATTAGTTCGCTATTCGGTTGTCTGGAGGACAACACGGTTAATTCATCTACATTCCTACACTCCAACAGCCCTTTCCAGTCTGATAGCTTCTACCGTTAACGGGAAATGTGGATCACCCCCGCACAGGTCACCAGTGCTGTGGGCAGAGCAAGTACACATAGAATTGTCATCCAAAGAAATCTGTACTTACAATTAAATGTTACGATTGCAATCTCATTTGAACGACATTTAACAATCAGCGAAGTATCGGTAATACACCCTGTTGACGGCTATGACTCTGGAAATAGAAATATTACTACCATTCTTATGACTTGACATATTCTTCCCCTCGCTATCATGGTACTCATCACAAAATCCATACCTTCCTTTGCACATGACTGTACACAAACACATAGTTTATAAGCCTGATGCTCTAGGCGAACCTATCACGCACCCTCTACTACTAAGTATAATACTTCGTCAATAACTGATCGCTGGCAATATGAAATAATACTGACTGAAAATCAACGATGGGTGGACATGTCTCATAAGTTTTTCTTGCGAGTGCTACCACCGTGTCTTAGAAAGAAAGGTTTAGTCGTCTTACAAACCGCTAGATGTTAAAAAACCCGATCCCAACAACTACTCAAAAATGTTCAAATGTGTGTGAAATCTTATGGGACTTAACTGCTAAGGTCATCAGTCCTCTAAGCTTACACACTACTTACCTAAATTATCCTAAGGACAAACACACACACCCATGCCCGAGGGAGGACTCGAACCTCCGCCAGACCAGCCGCATAGTCCATGACTGCAGTGCCTAGACTGCTCGGCTACAACAACTACTGCATATTACGAGGTGCATTCAAGTTCTAAGGCCTCCGATTTTTTTTCTCCGGACTGGAAAGAGATAGAAACATGCGCATTGTTTTAAAATGAGGCCGCGTTCATTGTCAATACATCCCAGAGATGGCAGCACCGTACGGCAGATGGAATTTTACCGCCAGCGGCGAGAATGACAACTGTTTTAAATACTTAAAATGGCGACTTTTTCCTTACTTGAACAGCGTGCAATCCTTCGTTTTCTGAATTTGCGTGGTGTGAAACCAATTGAAATTCATCGACAGTTGAAGGAGACATGTGGTGATGGCCTTATGGATGTGTCGAAAGTGCGTTTGTGGGTGCGACAGTTTAATGAAGGCAGAACATCGTGTGACAACAAACCGAAACAACCTCGGGCTCGCACAAGCCAGTCTGACGACATGATCGAGAAAGTGGAGAGAATTGTTTTGGGGGATCGCCGAATTACTGTTGAACAGATCGCCTCCAGAGTTGGCATTTCTGTGGGTTCTGTGCACACAATCCTGCATGACGACCTGAAAATGCGAAAAGTGTCATCCAGGTGGGTGCCACGAATGCTGACAGACGACCACATGGCTGCCCGTGTGACATGTTGCCAAGCAATGTTGACGCGCAACGACAGCACGAATGGGACTTTCTTTTCGTCGGTTGTGACAATGGATGAGACGTGGATGCTATTTTTCAATCCAGAAACAAAGCGCCAGTCAGCTCAATGGAAGCACACAGATTCACCGCCACCAAAAAAATTTCGGGTAACCGCCAGTGCTGAAAAAATGATGGTGTCCATGTTCTGGGACAGCGAGGGCGTAATCCTTATCCATTGCGTTCCAAAGGGCACTACGGTAACAGGTGCATCCTACGAAAATGTTTTGAAGAACAAATTCCTTCCTGCACTGCAACAAAAGCGTCCGGGAAGGGCTGCGCGTGTGCTGTTTCACCGAGACAACGCACCCGCACATCGAGCTAACGTTACGCAACATTTTCTTCGTGATAACAACTTTGATGTGATTCCTCATGCTCCCTACTCACCTGACCTGGCTCCTAGTGACTTTTGGCTTTTTCCAACAATGAAAGACACTCTCCGTGGCCGCACATTCACCAGCCGTGCTGCTATTGCCTCAGCGATTTTCCAGTGGTCAAAACAGACTCCTAAAGAAGCCTTCGCCGCTGCCATGGAATCATGGTGTCAGCGTTGTGAAAAATGTGTACGTCTGCATGGCGATTACGTCGAGAAGTAACGCCAGTTTCATCGATTTCGGGTGAGTAGTTAATTAGAAAAAAAATCGGAGGCCTTAGAACTTGAATGCACCTCGTACTGTCACAAGCGGTCTTGGTTCTACATGTGCACACAAGTATCCACGTTAAAAGCTACATCGGTTTTATAAATCTACATATGGCGATACCTACAAATCATGCGGTTTTTCCAAATACCGAGATGGTGATTGTAGGTATGTGTATTATCAGACCAGCAGTCCGGTTACACATAGCCCATGATGCAACATCATCATAAAATCGCAGAATTTTGAAAGTGATTCAGCTAAGGAGCTGGGTATGAAACCAGTATTTGCAACACCCCTCACGCAGCTGTCGCTAGATATTTCTCCAGTATTTGTAACACATTCTGTCTCAATGCAATGTGTGAGAGTCGTTGATATATCCTCTGGGCTAGAGGCAATGGTTGAGAAATGTACACTAGCTTTTTAGATCTCTAGTGTTACGCTATCTGCTAGAAATGGAGTCTATTATTTGGAATCAAGTCCCTCCATTCAAGCACATACATGCGTTGGATCACAGAAACAAGTGAATCATATTTCTGGCACTCTCATATCTCGAAGCAAGTCACATTTCTCGAACCTGTCTACTACAGTAAAATTCCAGCCTTGAGAAGATGAGGATTTTTGCTACTGCATTGTGGTGCACTCCAAAACTACATACAAGTACTACAGATCCACGTCCATTCACATCTATCCCCCACCCAAGATGCTATATTCGTTATTCTGTACCATCAATCAGAGAAAAATTACAAACTATAAAAGCTCAACTAACTTCATCCGATAGAGAACTAGATAAGATTTTTACCGCATCTCTCACCCATATATCAAAAACAAATACCACATGCATGCAGGCATCGAGCACATGTGATGATCTTATTAAATATACAGGTATTGATGAACTGTACAGACCAGTTTAAAGTTCCATCACCTGTACTCTAGTTGGATGATCATATCCCATGGACTATACTGTAAGCTGCAAGAGACGCCCCCTGCGGCACTGTCTCATTGTTTGAAACATTTTTTTTTCTGCTCTAACATGCTGTGTACACTACCGAACATGTTGTTTTTCTGCCACTACTTCGAGGTCTGTGTCAGGTTCTAAACGGACATTAAGATGTGGTGATCCACTGCCTCTTGCAGACAATGCGGACATCACCGCAAAGTACCATTCTCCAAGACGTCACACTGTGACACACTTGACGTCATTCAAGATGGCTGCTGTGACGTCAGTTGATGACGCGACTACCATTACCCAAGGTGGCTGAAAAATGCCACCCCTGCCAAGCCCCCGTGGGGGAAGTTTGAATTTTGGAGGGAAGATAGGTCAATTGGGCTACCTCTAGATGTCGAACTGTGTAAATCATATTGTTACTGCTGTTACCGTAACACCACACACACTGGATGATTTTAAATAAAAGTCATTTACAACATAAAGAAATTGGACGAGATTTACGGCGTTGGCGTGCGTTTCCAAACTACATTTAAACTCATCTGTCACATTGACAGAATAGCTGATGGCTCTGCGTTCCATTTCGACTGATTTCTCATATTGCAGTCGTGTATGTGATCACTGTTTCGGTGCTAGCCATCCCCAGAAGTTGTCACCCTGCCACAAAACTCCTTCTCCAACTCAAACAAGCGCTGACAGTCAATCATTATGTTGTTACCAACAGCGTTCCAGTGCACGGATGGGATGGGTAAGACACCGCTCAAGTACTGAGATAATAAGCATCATAGTTGATACTGTGAGCAATTTTACGCTAATTTCAACACCGACCAATGATGTGACAGCGTGGTTTCCAATTTCAGTATCATAGCTAAACCACCCCTTCTCCACTTTGCGAGTATCATTGCGAATGTAGATAGATGACTATGCAGTACGTCCATTCATTGTTAATTCTCGAACACATCCATCATCAAAGTATATCAGGCAGCACTCTACATATTCCTAACACATCGAGCATAGTGCTTAATTTACGATCCATCTCAATGCTGATGGGAGTCACAGAGCATTCTCACAAGTCTTAGGGTAAAATTAGAGAATGAAAGACCCCCTAACACTGTCATTGACGAACCCAATCTGCTACCGATTTAATCTGCAACCAACCAGAAGTAGACCGCTACATTCCACATCTTGTGCATGAACGGAGCTTACTGAGTCCTCTCCCATCCAAGTACACAATATTTGGCAAAAATGGCTCTGAGCACTATGGGACTTAACTTCTGAGGTCATCAGTCTCCTAGAACTTAGAACTATTTAAACTAACCTAAGGACATCACACACATCCATGCCCGAGGCAGGTTTCGAACCTGCAACCGTAGCAGTCACGTGGTTCCAGACTGTAGCGCCTAGAACTGCTCGGCCACTCCGGCCGGCTCCGAATAAAAAGCCCGTTGTGTAGTCTTCTTTAGTCAGCGATGACACGTTTAAGTATGCTGTATACTTCATGCCAAGATTTCTCAAGAGGTGCCCATGTCAAGGAGGTTAGCACTCTCTATCGATGTATAGTAATAGATTTGAAAATAACATGTTGTAAATGCTGGCAGTTAAGAACAGGAAACGAAAGATTTTTGTTCTTGATGGAGCTCCAGGCGGTTGGAGTCCGAGCATTTTTACGTAAATCAACCAAGCTATCAATTTTAAAGTATTATTCCAGAGTCTAGGTAAGATCAGTACCTGGAAGGTAGTGGTAAGAGAGAACATAAACATATGCACTCCTAAGGCTACAACGTTCTGCACTTAAAACGGGCTATAATGTTAGATCGCTTGCGTTTCCAACCTATGAGTCATATGGAATGTAAGTACTGTTAATATTTCAATGTAAGAAATATAATTCAAGTGCGGGACATACATCCTTCTTCCCAGTTTCTCTATGATAAACTATGTTACTGAACCATAAAACTATTGTTGTGAAACATCGGCTGTGTGTGATACGAGCACAACATAGCTTTCCAGAGATGTATAGCATTGACTGTTCACATCCAATCATGGTTAAGAAATTATACTATGCCTGCCTCAGACCTATGTAAAATGATCGTTAGTAGCGGGGGATACCTCCTACAAGGAAACAGATAAATGGATAGCAGCAGCGTCTGACAAGTCATTCCGCCACTAACTCTGTAAACACCACACCTGTCAGGTAAATGTATACACAGGGATTGCATGCCTCACAAGCACCTACCAAATTAGTTATGACGCCGAAGTCTTGATTTTACACCCAAGATGCGATACGGGGATGGATTACATCGCATAAATCATAGTTCGTTTAGGGGAATGTGTCATGTTTCATCACACATGAGATGGAAGTCCTCTGATGACCGACAGGTTTACCGTTAATGATCGCACGTAGACAGTGCTTTAAATCACATACAGAACACGTGGCTGTATATGAGTAGAACGCAGGCTATGTCATGTTACTGATGCATCCTGACAGAACAGTGGAAAAATTGACCTGCAGCAACCACTCCCTCTCTAGAATGCATCATCAGTCAACCATTAATTCATACCCCGTTACAGCTCCATGTCAATCGATCACCCTGTCCACTCTCTGTTATCCTTTAATGCAGATGCATGTAAGTTTAGATGCAGATGGTTCTCTGTCTTCCTGAGAAGCGTCAAATACAGTAGTCAACTCGCGTGTATCACTGGTACCTCAAAAGACACACAGTATAATGCTACCTCAACAGAGAAAAATTGACTGCTTTCCTGATTTCCTTTGCTTCCATGTCGACGTTTTCTTGGATTCCTCTTGCTTCCACATACTTCTTCCCCTTACTGCCGCAGAAGGCCCCCAGGACCCAGTCCCCTCTCTGGTGAACCAAACTTCGAACATAGAAAATGTTTTCGTACATAGTGCTTGATTGGTCCACTGGCAAACCCTATCCCAGATGCAACGTGTGGTGTATCCACTTCCAAACTTCGGTCACGATATATGTATAGTGTGCAGCAGATTCACACTCGAATGGTAACTTGTGTGTGGTATATTGTGGATCTGCATCCCAACACCGCTCCGTACATTGTGCATGGCAGATCCACCTTCAAACCCTATGCCTTGTATGGCATATTGTGGATCCGCATCCCAATATCGCTCTAGTTAATACACCCAGAGTACAGTGCCGAACATTAGGTTATGCATTATGTTTGCTCCACATAATTACTTCTTACAAGACCTACATGTTTCCAAACAGCATTGAAAGATGAGCAAGAGAAATCCGACCCCCAAAAACTGATTTCTTTAAAAATAAAAATATACCCCTGAATTTCCTGTTATGAGGCCCTTCCTCTTCACCATCAGACCGCCATCTTGGATTATGTCACAGAAGGGACGACAGCACCCTCTGGTGGTGGTACTGTGTACTAGACCCAGACCTTGTGGTGAACACATTTGATGGTGGTACTGCCTCTAATTGTATAAATAAATAGTGCATGCAAAATAAAGACTTATGTCCAGCATAAGTCGAGTCCTCTCCCCGCCATTTCCTAGGATGAGGTGGCAGTTGGAGGTTTGTGGAGGTTGTCCAACTATCCTTTGTTTCCTGCCATTTTCGTAGGTTAGTAGAGATAGCCCAAGTAACCTTTCTTTACCGCCAACATTCAAACTTCGCGCCAATCCCTAGATCTCTAGGAAGAGGTGGCAGTCAGGTGAGGTTAGTGGAGGTAGACCAAGTGACCTTTCTTTCCCGCTATTTTCTTAGGTTAGTAGAGATTGCATTGTCCTGATGGAATTTGAATTCTGTGCTAGGGGGTACGGCAGGGATGGTGGGGCATGGCACTTTCCCAACTAAAGCCGCCATCTTGGATTATGGTTCTTGCGTCATCAGCTTACGTCATGGCCACCATCTTGGATTACATCATGCACTGTTGCCAAGTCTACAATCCGCCATCTTTGATGACGTCATCGTCGCCATCTTGGATACATCTGGCATCAATGCAGAGTGTGCCAGAACGAACTTAGTACCAATACTGATGTCTAATGACTACTGAGGTCGCTGATATGGATTACCTGGCAGTAGGTGGCAGCATGATGCATCTTTTATGAACAACTTATGTTTTTGAGGGTGTCTGGATACTTTTGACCACATCAAATGATCTTTTGGACAGAGTGGATAGCAATGTGCGGCTGTTTGCTGATGATGCTGTGGTGTACGGGAAGGTGTCGTCGTTGAGTGACTGTAGGAGGATACAAGATGACTTGGACAGGATTCGTGATTGTTGTAAAGAATGGCAGCTAACTCTAAATACAGATAAATATAAATTAATGCAGATGAATAGGAAAAAGAATCCCGTAATGTTTGAATACTCCGTTAGTAGTGTAGCGCTTGACACAGTCACGTCGAGTAAATATTTGGGGGTAACATTGCAGAGCGATATGAAGTGGGACAAGCATGTAATGGCAGTTGTGGGGAAGGCGGATAGTCGTCTTCGGTTCATTGGTAGAATTTTGGGAAGATGTGGTTCATCTGTAAAGGAGACCGTTTATAAAACACTAATACGACCTACTCTTGAGTAGTGCTCGAGCGTTTGGGATCCCTATCAGGTCGGATTGAGGGAGGACATAGAAACAATTCAGAGGCGGGCTACTAGATTTGTTACTGGTACGTTTGATCATCACGCGAGTGTTACGGAAATACTTCCGGAGCTCAGGTGGGAGTCTCTGGAGGAAAGGAGGCGTTCTTTTCGTGAATCGCTATTGAGGAAATTTAGAGAACCAGCATTTGAGGCTGACTGCAGTACAACTTTGCTACCGCCAACTTATATTTCGCGGAAAGACCACAAAAATAAGACAAGAGAGATTAGGGCTCGTAGAGAGGCATATAAGCAGTCATTTTTCCCTCGTTCTGTTTGGGAGTGGAACAGGGAGAGAAGATGCTAGTTGTGGTACGAGGTACCCTCCGCCACGCACCGTATGGTCGATTGCGGAGTATAGATGTAGATGTAGAACTTTACTTTTGAAATTTCGAGAACATACGTTCCAACATCAGTCGAGCAACGTTTTGGTCTCGCAGACGTATATCTCACGAAATGACCACGACGATAGAATCAGATTAGAGCTCGTCCAAAGGTTTATCCACGATCGTTCTTCCCGCGCAACGCTCTTTGGGGGAACAAGGAAGAGGGGTAAATGGCAGTGCTACCAGAAGTAGCCTCCACCACACACAGAAATGTGGTAAGCGGAGTTTAGATGCAGGTGTAGAGAGACCAATGGGCATACAGAAGCTCAATACACAAATGGAACAGGATGGGGAGACTCTTAATGCTAAAGTCCCCTGCGATGCCCTGTACAGAAGCTTGTGGCGTTTGTATGTGGATATAGACGCAGGCCGAAGTTGAGAGTACACACCAGGAGTCGGCGAAACGCAGACAGTGGGCGCTGCTGCGGTCCTTCTTACTGGAACTCCTGGGATCGACCCCCGCGCAGTCCCGCGACGGCTCCTCCCGGGCCGCCTCACGCCGCCTGCGGGTCCCAGACGCGTTGCCTCTGCACGCAACGCAGCGACAAGATTCAACATCAGCGTTCGCTGCAACACGCTCTTTGTGAGTACCAGAGCTGTTTCAGAATGAAGCACATAACGAAACAAATGAAGAGAATATGCCAGCGCTTGAACTTTCACCATACAGGCACAACTTGGCCATCAATGATTTTCAGCTACTAGCGCTCTTCAGAACCATGTGGTTGGGCAACACTTTCACGAGAATGAGGCCGTTGGATGCGACAACTGGTTCAAAAATACTTCGCTGCATTCATTCGACACCTTGACAAACGATGGGATAAGTGTTAATCTTACAGAGCAGTATATAGAAAAATGAAATAAATATCATGCTGGTACTTGTAGTGCCGATTTTGACAGCCAGTTTTGCGACTTATTTATTATAAACTTATTGATTAGTAGCGCGATGTCGACAATTATTAATTACAGTAAATATAGTTCGCCTCTATCACTACATCCAATATTAAGGGGGCCGACTTGGAGCAGGAGAGGCACCACAGAACATTTTAATTTCCACTGTCTATACTTTTACAAGTAAATTCATAAAACTTTGTCAGCATGACCAGGAAGGATTCAGGATTCACACTCGTAGCAGCGGAAGTTTAAAAACATAACAAAATAGTTTTTTTTACATGTGAAATTTCATCATTCCTTCACTTACTATTGGCTTCATTTGTTGCTATAGGTACACTTTTCTTCATAAGTAAGAGAGACTGTTCGATGAATTTTGCACAGCATACAAACCATACTTACAGGTGTCTGAAACTCTAGAATCTATTTAATTTATGAAAAAATGAATGAGCTGTTATGTTTTAAAACTTTATGTTTAGAAAAAATCAAATTTTGTAGTTAATTATCTCAATTTTTACCATAGTTTTTAATAGATTTGGAAAATTCTAGTGTTTCATACACCTGTAAGTATGGTTTGTATGCTGTGCAAAATTCATCAAAGAATCTCTCTTATTAGTGAAGAAAAATGTACCTATAGCTACAAGTGCAGCCAATAGTAAGTGAAAAAATGATGAAATTTCATATCTAAAAAAATTTATTTTGTTATATTTTTGCACTTCCACTGCTACGAGTGTGAATCCTGAATCCTTCCTGGTCATGCTGACAAAGTTTTATGAATTTATTTTTAAACGTATAGACAGTAGAAAATAGAATATCCTGTGGTGCCTCTCCTGCTCCAAGTCGGCCCGTTTGACGTCCTACCCCCCTTAAAGGCTATGTAGTTTTGAAAGATTAATTCTCCATCTTCCGAAAGCAGTAGCCTTTAATAAAGGACACTGAAACAGAGGTAAGCTGCATTTACTGTTCTTTATTTATTGTTTCAGAGTTAAATATTGCAAAAGTGAAATCGCTTGCAAGAGTAAAGTTGGATAGGTAAATAGAAGGCATGGACTACAGTGTGCGGCACGTCGGAAGACACCTCTGCGTAGGAGGGCGGAGAGAGAAAGCGCGCGCACGCGATACGGAAACAGAGGGGTTGAGATTTGCTTATGCATGACAACAGAGAGATGCAAACATTTCTCATGTTGTCAAGCTTTACAATGTGTGGCTGTAGACAACAATAAAATTGCACCGCCGTTGGACTATGGTCAAACGCCTGTCTGGATTAGAGCATTTGTCGCCATACAACATTGTTCACTGCAAGTTATCCAGAGAAAGACTAAGTCGAGCTTAGTGCCCGCATATACTCTGCAACTTGGCACAAAAATTTGTTCGTGCAGCTTATCGGTATGACTCTACCAATATTGCTTTTTTTTTCGAATCAAAGGAACTTCAGCTGTAGTCCTCGTTCCTTAGGGTCTGCCCACAAGCAAAGCAGGTTACTGACTATGGAGGCCAGCACGGCGCGACTTCCAAGCATTGCGAAAAATATCGGCATGTTATGTAATGAAGCAGCACGGATAGCAAGAGACAGGTCACTTCAGTGCGGCCAATGCCGACTCACTACACGGGAGGGAAGGGGGGTGGGGGCGGCGCTGCAGGTGTACACTTGACTGCTCAGCAATCTTTCTCAAACAATTTTAAACAAACTATTCGATGAAAATGATATTTTAAAATCCTAAAGCCACTTATTTTGTGGTGAACTGCTTCTCTTTCCATAAATAGCCATAGCACCCCGTCTTCAGGCCACAAATGGTCCATCGGGACAATCCGACCGCCGTGTCATCCTCAGAGGAGGACGTGGATGGGAGGAGCGCGTGGTCAGCACACGGCTCTCCCGGTCGTTATGATGGTATTCTTGACCGAAGCCACTACTATTCGGTCGCGTAGCTCCTCAACTGGCATCACGAGGCTGAGTGCACGCCGAAGAATGGCAACAGCGCACGGAGGCCCGGATGGTCACCCATCCAAGTGCCGGCCACGCCCGACAGCGCTTAACGTCGGTGATCTGACAGGAACCGGTGTATCCACTGCGGCAAGGCCGTTGCCATTAATAGCCAGAGTTATTGCGATATTTTTAAATTATGTAACCCACCACACAAAATTCGATTCATTGAACAGGAGGCGCTATGAATTTATGTTTGGTGTACTTTCGTACTTACACTGCTGGTGTATATATAACATATCTAATACAACAATTTTTTTAAAAACTTGGATAAGATCTCTGTCTATCTCCAATCTTGAGAAAATAAATTGTATGTAACGCTCTTACTTCCACCCACCCATAAACTAATCACGCTACTGAAACAAGTTTGTGGCAAATGATAACATTCAGAGGGAGAGTATTCTGAAAATGGTTAACATGTGCAGTTATCTCATCATCTGCGATATGCAAGTAACTACATATTCCTGCTGTGGGCCAGCCGGAGTGGCCGAGCGGTTCTTGGCGCTTCAGCCTGAAACCGCGCGACCGCTACGGTCGCAGGTTCGAATCCTGCCTCGGGCATGGATGTGTGTGATGTCCTTAGGTTAGTTAGGTTTAAGTAGTTCTAAGTTTTAGGCGACTGATGACTTCAGACGTTAAGTCCCATAGTGCTCAGAGCCATTTTTGAACCTGCTGTGGAATAATGTAATTTCTTAAGTGCCATCGACAGCTGGTGCAATGAGATTTGGTGTGGGTTTGCAACGACAAAAGTGAAGAAATTAAATGTCCCCATTTATATGAAGAACGAACTTTTTCATACGTTTTCATAACTATTTTGTCCTCACTTGTTCGTTTCATAATACACTGTTCCAGGATTACATTGCAGTTGCAGCTGCATTAGCATGTTAGTGAGGTAAAGCATGTGTAAAAGTCCACTGTACTTCGCAAAAGAAACAAAATTCAACACAGAAGCAAGGGAACTGTAGGCGATAGTAAAAACTCGTCACTGATGACATCTCTCTGAGGTAAAAAGATTAAGAAATATGAGAAAAATAAATCGCCACCTCTTCTGAAATTTCTGCTGAGTCCTTACCCTAATGTACTTTAATAATGGCGCATCACAATAACTACGACCATTACCGGAAAGATTCACCATGATGCTGTCATATGCGTCTATAAAATGCGAAAGAATCAATTTTTTTTATCGAACAGTTTCTTCAGAATTGTTTGAGAAAGACGGAAGAGCATGTGAGTGGAACACTTGGTTGGCAGGTTAACCGATGTTCTCTGTGTGCACCTGTAGGCACACGTAACTGAACTTGTCCGCGCAGGAAGTCAGCACGCGTGTGTTCTCACACCAAGTACAAAATCGCAAATTAATCGTTCAGTATCAGGTAACAATGTAGTTGTCTTTGATTACTGACGCTTCATTTAGGTAGTGAACACTATTGTACTCACAATTCCGCTATTTTTTACGACAGAACAGGCATAGTTTTTCATCTAAGAGTAAAATTTACCCTTCACTGATGAGCACTAATGTTGAAAGAAAGTAATCAACAAAGTTCAGTATGTAGCGCAGCTGTGACGCAAGTTTCAAATTTGCAGTTTTTTGCTGTATGTAGAACAGACAGGCTGGCAAAAAGTAAGATTTGGACAAATCTACGTACCTAATACCCGTTCCTCGAAAATAATCTTGTTAAAGGCCTCGGAAATTGCAAAGACCTCACATATGCCACAGACAGAATTCCGTGAGAGTACTGGTTGGTGCCTCAGGTTTATATATATGAAGTAAAGAGTAATTATAATTAGGGCTTCAGTTACAAACCGCTATAAAGAAGGAGACGCTGCTCAAACTGAAATAAAATTTGAACGTAATATTGTCGAAGAACGGGAAACGTTATTTTAAAAAAAAGTTTAAGTAAAATTTTCACACTAGATGGCGCTGTACGCGTAATAACGTAAATTGATGTGGCGACAAATGACAGATGAATTACAATACGATGGCTCTAGTCCGAGTTGCACACTAATTCGACTGTACTGCACCCTGTGCATGACTGCACGAGTTTGACATTAAAAAATGTGGCACTGTTAATTAGGAAAGCCCATCCACCGTGGCAAGATTGTACAACGTCGGATGGCAAAAACGCCAAAAACCGCATAAAAAGCAACCAAAAAATCAGTTTCTAATTGACGTGAGACTGAAGTAAGACACGTTCAGGATGTTGTTCACTTAGGGTTGCCATCTGTCCCGATATATCGGGATCGTCACCGTTATGGACGTTCTCGTCACGACATCCCAGCAACACCCAGTTTTGTCATGGCTTTGCAAAATGTTGTTACGAGCTTGGCTCTGTTACTGAAGTAGCGCCATCTGTTAGCGCAACATGTAAATGTGGTCTCAGATAATTTTATTTAATAATTAATTTGATTTAGAAAGTTGAGGAACAGACAATGCCTTTCTATACCATTGAATTTGATTACTTGGGCTACTTTTTTAATAATTGATTGGATGGCACTATCTGAAACTGCAGATTGGGTGATGATTGAAATCATAGTCGAGTCCATGTCACGTCGTGTTACGGCACTTCTGCGTTCTCACAAGAGCCCTACACGATATTAGGCAGGTGTACCAGTTTCTTCTCCCCCCCCCTCTCCCACGCATTAACCATGGACCTTGCCGTTGGTGGGGAGGCTTGCGTGCCTCAGCGATACAGATAGCTGTCCGTAGGTGCAACCACAATGGAGGGGTATCTGTTGAGAGGTCAGACAGACGTGTGGTTCCTGAAGAGGGGCAGCAGCCTTTTCAGTTGATGCAGGGGCAACAGTCTCGATGATTGACTGATCTAGCCTTGTAACACTGACCCGCATTTAGTATGAGGGCGCCACAGTGGAACACGTGGTTGCAGCGGCCAATAGCGGCGTCCCCGATCGCGTACTTAAGCGCCTGCCTGTCGCTCAGCCTGATACAGATCCTGTACACCTCCCGCAAACTCGATCCTCCTCATCCGCTTGTCTCACCCATCCTCTCCCACCCCTGCCCGCTGCCGCGCCTGTATTCCCACGTCCCACTCGGTCTCCATCTCTCCACCCTCCTCACCCTCTCCCAAGGTGGCTTCCGTCAGCTCCCCCTCCCTGATGATGTCCTCCTCCCCTCCATCTACCCCTCCTACCAACTTTGATCCTCCCCCCCACTTCCTGTGTCCTTTCCTTTCGGCACCCTCCCTCCCTTCTCTTCCCTTCCCTTCTCTTTCCTTTTCCCCTGCCTCCTCCCTCCTTCCCTCTTCCCCTGGGCCTCCCCTCCCCCTTCCTCCCTTCCCCCTATCTCCCCTGCCCTTGGCATCTGCTCTCCCCTCTCCCTCTCCCTCTCCCTCTCCCTCTCCCGCTCCCTCTCCCTCTCCCACCCCCCCTCCTCCTTTCTTGGCAGGTCCCCGGACTCGTACACGGTTAGTGAACATTCGCGCGCCGGAGATCTACGCCTCGTGTTCTGTGTGTATCGTCGTTTTGTGCTTAAGTGGTTCAGTATTATTCGTTTTGTGCATCCATGTTCACGTGTGACAATATTCGTCTCTGTCCAAGTGTCTGAACAAATTTTATCTTGGACTCTACGACCGTGAACAGCTCCATGTATTTTAAAAAGTGATTGTCTCCGTTTCTATGTCCACCATGTTTTTTTCTCTCGATGTCTTCCTTTACATTTTGTGTGTTTCTCTGAGGCCAAAGAGCGGCGTAGCATGCTGCTGCTGGCCTGCCTGTAGCCAGGTTTGAAAATAACAATAAAGAAAAAAAAAAGCTCAGCCTGCCACCTGACGTGGCTGCCACACGTCCGAGACGTCAGAGGGCGGGCAGTGGGGCGACTTCGTGCGCTTTACCCACTGCTCAACCCTTCATCGACACTTCCTCCACGCCACGGCCTCACCATGTATCTGTCCCTTGTCCGGCCGGTACTGGAATACGCGGCCGTGGTGTGGGGTAACGCGGCAGCGACGCACATTGCGACGCTCCAACGCGTGCAAAATAAGGCGCTGCGACTTGCGCTCCACAAGCCGCCTCGCTACCCGACGAGGCTGCTACACGAGGAAGCAGGCATCCCTTTCCTGCGGAATCGCTTCCGGCAAATCGCCAGAGTGTTCTACAGCAATGCAGAACACTCTGGCAGCCGCCTGATTCGTGGTCTGGGCCAACAGGTCCACCATAGGCCAACAACACGTTCGCCCGACCTACTGCGAGAGTAGTCTTCTCTTGCAGCCCGATATAGAAACAAAGGGCGTCACAATCAACGACACCCAGTGAGCACAGCTCAACACGTTAGGTCCCACTGCACCCCAAAGAGGTCAACGCAGGAACAGCAGCTCCGCTGCTTAAACTGCCAACACACCTGGCATATGTAGCCAGAATTTTAGAGCAATCAATCAGCCTGCCAGTCTAACCTCGCGTGCGTATCAGGACATATCGCTTCGCATTAGACAGCGTATTGACTTTCGTGTTTTCATTACGAGTGGACGTGGTTGTCTTGTTTGCTTCATGACTCTGTTGTCTGTTCTTGTTGTGTCGTAAGGTATTTGTTGACCTATTCCCGCCCACAACGCCAATGTGGCCTTGTGGGCTGATGAAAGAAATCGACTGCTGACTTGCATGGAGTTTTATAAATACGGAAAAGGGAAAAAGGACTTGTTGAAAATTGTGAAACCTGCGGAAAAATGTGGTGTACCAACTACTCCTGCCGCACCTAATTCCGTTTAATTGTGTTCTAAACAGTAAGTAATTATATTAAATAAATTTTTCACTTCATTTCTACAGCCCCGTGTCAGAGTGCCCCCACGACGTGCCAGCTAGATGTGGCAACCCTATGTTCATCGTTTTCTACCATAAGATGAAATTCCACAACAGGTCGGAAGTGTCTCAGAGGTCACGATCAGAATGCGTTACACAACGCGTGTCTTCAGTTCAGCTGCTTCTGTAATTTCAGCACTGAACACAGCATCTTTCAGATAAAAGCCAGAAGTCTCACAGATTAAAATCGGCTGACCTGGAAGGCCAAGCTGTGGGAAAATGTCGGCTGATAATTCTAGCACTTCGAAAATGCTTCAATAGCAGCTGCTTCACTGGCTGTACAATGTGCAAAGGAGAGCCATCTTGCACTAAAGTGGTCACACACACACACACACACACACACACACACACACACACACACACATCGACCCTGTTGAAGTGTTGAAATGAGAGTGGTGCGCTAAAGTCTCTCTTAATGTGTACCAGTGACGGTACAGTAACAGGACTCGAGGACTCATCTTCTCGAAAAATTATGCTCTAAGATAAATGACACCGTTAACCAGCACCACACGGTTACCTTTCAGAATGAAGCGGTACCGTTGATGTGCAAGCGGAGTTTTCGTTGCACGTATTCTGCAATTCTGTGCACTGATATATCCTTGGAGATGGGAATGAGCTTCGTCTGTCCACAGAATGTTCCATGGCTATTCATTGACTACTTTCACGCGAGCAAGAAATTCTAGAGCAAACGTTCTTCTCACTCTCAGGTGAGCATGAAACAACTCTTGAACATGTGTAATTTTGTATGGATAGCAAGCAGGATGATTCGTAGAAGTTTATGCACTGTGTACTCACAGGCATATCCAAAGTTCAGGCAATTCCCCGAGCAATGCATGATTGCATACCAACGCTCGAGCCCTCCTGAAATGCTGTGGCCACATCCTCTACTATCCTCAGACCAATTGTTTTCCTCTCTCTGTCACACTGCGCTGCAAAAGAACCTGCCTTTTCGAATTTTTTAATAATTTTCTCCAGACCCTTGGTAGACATCGGAACAACGCCGTTTCTCGTACCCTGAGTGTTCGGAACTTCTGCATAGCTACTGGTGCACAGTCACCGTTCTTGTAAATGGTTTTACCAGCAGCACGTGATATTGCATTGAGACAACCATGCCGAAAGTCTCTTGTTTCCACAACGTTTCCCCCTCCTTCGATAATATTCCTTTCAAATTTAACGTCATTGTCAGCAATGACTACTTTTTTACAGCGTTTTGAAACTGGTACTTCAGTTACGAGCAGAAAGACTACCAAGTAACTCTTCTACTTTAAGAGGCATTTAATCTAAATGCTGCAGCAACACTCTACTGAAGTCTAAAGCGTTATCAGTGCCATGTTGTTAGCAGTTACTGCAAAGGGAGGGAAGCTGCTACCCTCCCCCTTACACCCCCCCCCTCCCACCCGTTGCATGTAAGTCTCAAACGTAAACTTTGCCAAGAAAAAACTAAAGGCTTAGTGATTAGTTGTTAAGAAAAAGGCTACACGAGAACACAATTAATTGTGGACTGTCTAGCTACTCGTCAGAGTACCAGACCTTGTGCGCTGTTCATTGATAGCGTTAGATACGTTTTTAAAAGTCACCTGACACCTAAAGTAAAGAATGAAGTTGCTGCATTGAAAACAAAACTAGTTATTAAACATGAAGGTATGACTTTAAAACTGCCGTCATGAGCAAGCCACTTAAAGACCAATTTTGAAAACACAATTATGAACGGTTTGTATAGGAGGAGCATGCATTCACTCCATCTGACATGATTAAAAACTCATTAGTCAATCTTACGAGTGAATGGAGTTTCTCTTTATGGGCACGACATCACCATATTCTGTCATAAAAGTGTTCAACAACTGCTTTGTGACCACCGTCCTGTATGATTTGGGAGAAGAGTGATGGAATACTGATAGGGACAAAACAAATAACAGTAGTGGAGTTAACGTGAGATTAGTAAAGATTCATTCAAGAAGGCTGGTATTTCTATTAAGTTAGCTACATTACAGCATAAAAAATGTGATTAAGTGTGACCGTATTGTGAACAGGTTTTGTAGACGTGTATGTAACAAAAATTTTTCTGCGCTGAGGTTCTTTCTCTCCCCCATCAAAATTAGGGGTATGACTTATACAGTGTTTTTCTTACAGGACTTAGCAAATTTGCAAATTTAGATAGATTTATTCATATGACTTAAAGACCTGGTTTCGGTGTCATATTGCAGCAAAGTACATCAATTTTTCTACCATTTATCTAAACTTGCTTAACTGTGTATAGATTCTTGCTCTACTAGAGAAGCCGGTAAGAATGGTACAAACACTGTATCCTTCATGAATTCCCACAGGAACAAGTCAAGAGGTGTCAAGTCTGGTGAACGCGAGGTTCATGGAAATAGCACACCCTGACCAATTCATATACGCAGAACGAGGACATCATGGACGTCGGATAGGCAGTGCAACAGTGCACTATCTTGCAGGAAGTGTACAGTCTGTTAAGAAAGAGCGTGGTCGGCGTTGCACACAAATGGTAAAATACACACATCAAAAAATTTTTGCATCATCTCGGTTCCAGGAGTTCCGAAACCTGTACAGAAAACTGGAACAGATGTCAACATAAACATCATTCCCGCCCTTTTTATTGCTCAAGAAAACCACACATTGCATGTTGTACTGCCATACAACGAGACCTTCAGAGGTGGTGGTCCAGATTGCTGTACACACCGGTACCTCTGATAACCAGTAGCACGTCATCTTGCATTGATGCATGCCTGTATTTATTGTGGCATACTATCCACAAGTTCATCAAGGCACTGTTGGTCCAGATTGTCCCACTCCTCAACGGCGATTAGGCGTAGATCTCTCAGAGTGGTTGGTGGGTCACGTCGTCCACAAACAGCCCTTTTCAATCTATCCCAGGCATGTTTGATAGGGTTAATGTTTGAAGAATATGTAGGCCACTGTAGTCGAGCGATATCGTTATCCTGAAGGAAGTCGTTCACAAGATGTGCACGATGGAGGCGTGAAATTGTCATCCATGAAGACTAATGCCTCGCCAGTATACTGCCGATATTGTTGCACTATCAGTGCAGCCTTCATAGCGCCTTCCATGACCATCAGTGGCGTACGTCGGTCCAACATAATGCCACCCCAAAACGGCAGGGAATCTCCACCTTCCTGCACTCGTTGGACAGTGTGTCTAAGGCGTTCAGCTTGACCGGGTTTTCTCCAAACACGTATCTGACGATTGTCTGGCATGTGCGAGACTCATCGGTGAAGAGAACGTAATGCCATTTCTGAGCGGTCCATTCGGCGTGTTGTTGGGCCCATCTGTACCGCGCTGCATGGTGTCGCGGTTGCAAAGATGGAACTCGCCATGGACATGGGGAGTGAAGTTGCGCATCATGCAGCCTATTGCGCACAGTTTAAGTCGTAACACGACGTCCTATGGTTGCACGAAAAGCATTATTCAACATGGTAGCGTTGCGGTCAGGGTTCCTCCGAGCCGTAATCCGTAGGTAGCGGTCATCTGCTGCAGTAGTAGCCCTTTGGCGGCCTGAGTGAGGCATGTCATCGACAGTTCCTGTCTCTCTGTATCTCCTCCAAGTCCGAACAACATCGCTTTGGTTGATTCCGAATTCCCTGGACACTTCCCTTGTTGAAGCTCTTCCTGGCACACAGTAACAATGCGGACGCGATCGAACCTCGGTATGACCGTCTAGGTATGGTTGAACTGCAGACAATACGAGCCGTGCACCTCCTTCCTTGTGGAATGACTGGAACTGATCGGCTGTCAGACCCCATCTGTCTAATAGGCGCTACTCATGCATGGTTGTTTACTCTATGGGTGGGTTTAGTGACATCTCTGAACAGTCAGTGTCTGTGATACAGTATCCACAGTCAACGTCTATCTTCAGGAGTTCTGGGAACAGGGGTGATGCAAAACTTTTTTTGATGTGTGTTTGTCGCCTTAGCTCTTTCAAAGTCCAATAGAGGAAGCTTTGTCCTTCACGCTGTGTCCATAAAGCATTAGTTCACTTTGAATTCTTGAACGGCCATCAAAGTCCGTTGTACAGAAGTAGATAACAGGCTATACCGTGGTTAAAAACGTGAATGACTACGACAGTGCGTTGCACTCACATCTCTTCTTGTGTATCTCAGTCAAGAATTCAAAATAAACCAATGCTTTATAGACATTGCATGAGGTACAAGAGATCCCTCTATTGGTTTGTGGAAGAACTACGGCGATATCTTTTACCATCTGTGTGTAATGCCGACAGCGTTCTTACTTAACAGACTATATGGTGTGTTCTTGGTCAGCCTCGTCAATCAATGGAATTAAAAGGCTTTCCAGAACATCTAAGTACGATATTTTACTGACTGTTTTCTCTTGGAGAAAGAAAAGACTACAAACTCTGCTCTTGCTCAAAGCACCAAATAAATTAACTTTTGGGCTATGATGATCATTTCATAAAGTGCACTTTTAACCATCAGCTGCTTATTTGGCCCATTAGTCGTCAGCCGGTTTCAGTTATTAACAATCATCCAGGATGTAGGATACAAAAGATTAGTTAAAATCATCCCATATTCCTTTGAAGCTGAACAATATCGAAATTACTCAGTAAAATTGTACAAACACCTGAAGCAGTTTGTCTTAGAATGATTGTTTTTCCTGCGATGTCTGTGTATTTGACATGGTATATGGCTATCAATATTCTAAGACAAATTATGTCAGGTGTTTGAACAATTTGACTGGATAATTTCTATATTGTTCAGCTTCAAAGGAATATGGGATGATTTTAACTAATCTGTTGTGCCCTACATCCTGGATTATGGTTAATAACAGAAACCGGTAGATGACTAATGGGGCAAATGAACAGTTGATCGTTAAAAATGCGTTTTGTAAAATACTTTACGGCTGTCGAACTTCACCTCATAGAAAGATATGGTGGACATTTTCCAAGGTTTGTCGTGGACTTTTGTCCTACTGTTGGGTTTAACTCCACCACTTTATTGAAATATCTGATCATCACTGAAGATAATGTTTCCAGTGAAATCTTCGTCTTTATACGATCAATTAACATTTTCTCAGAAAAATGATTACAAGCAGTCCTATGAATGTCGTTTTAGTTGTTGCACCATTTGAGCCATGGTAAAAATTACTGTTTTGAAGAGCGCGCCGCACCGCGTTGTGTGAAGCAGTCGCCCTCCGTTTCTGGCCGTGGCGTCGCTGTGCAATCTAAGCTTTGGTGTCTTCCTCTGGTGGGAAAGGGGAAAGGTAGCCTGCTCACGTGCATTTAAGGGGCGCTATGAGCTTGCTAGGGGGGTGTCTGGTCAGTTGGTCGCCCGGGTCAGTGCGGGGCAGTCAGTGTCTGTCTGTCGTTCGGAGTGTTAGTACGTCTGTCGTTTGGATCGAACTTTAAAGCCGGCAAAATGAGAGTCTTGCCACTCCGCCAGTAACAGAACTCAGCTAGTGGTCGCCCGGTCGGGATGAGTTCCTGCATCTGAGTCTGCGCGTTAGGCCGCCAGTCTGCTCGAGTTGCTCAGGCAACGGTCATTGGCGGTTGGATCGATCGGTTGGTTGGTCGCGCACTGAGACACAAGATGACTTGTCTGCCTTGAGCGTCGGCGCATGTGAAGTCGCCACATGAGTCCAGTGGGCCGCGCCGTATAGCGAGGGGTAGTGGCTTCGCAGCCGACACGAGAGCAACAGGCGTCAACCCACGACATCGGTCTGGCCGGTGTGAGCTGCGACGCCATGAGACGGGAGTTCGGCGCGCCTTCATGCGTCCGTTGAAGTGGCTGGCAGCGGATGGTTCGGGAGAGCGTTTTGGGGGTGCTGCACCAGGTCTTCGCCGGATATCGCAGTTTATTAGATGTTAAGTGATATGTTGTTTCATTTACTTGTTAAATTCTACTTGTTTTATTGGTCAATCTCTCGTCCCCAGCTTGCTCGTCTGTCTCTCGTCCGCACTGGTTAGGCAGTTAGTGACTGTCTGTCTGTCGGTCGGTCTGCCATTCGTTAATATCTGCTTCTGTCAGGTTGGTTGCATTCGGTGTTAACGAATTTACTTGTTAAATTCTACTTGTTTTATTGGTCAATCTCTCGTCCCCAGCTTGCTCGTCTGTCTCTCGTCCGCATTGGTTAGGCAGTTAGTGACTGTCTGTCTGTCGGTCGGTCTGCCATTCGTTAATATCTGCTTCTGTCAGGTGGGTTGCATTCGGTGTTAACGAATTTATTGCTGGAAGTGTAACGGCCTAATTCCTGAAATATGTTTTTATCTTGCCTATCATCTTGAGAGGCGGTATATGTGTAATGTAGAGCATGTTTGGCCAGCCTTGTATATTTATGTAAGACTGCTTTTCATGGGTTTTTATTTAAATGGTCATTTTAGTATATAGAGTTGCCACCCTTCCACCATAAGACTTTTTTTAAAAATCAAGTTGCACCTTCGGTGGCAAGTTAGTCTTTTAATGTTAGTGTTTTGTACCATTTCCATCCCTCCTACGGGGTGCATAATTTATGTGCTTGTGTGAGTTGTTAAAATCTTTAGTTTAAAGTAATCTGGTGTGTTGCAGATTTGCACCAGTGTAGTCTTTCAGAGGTTGTTGTGAGCGGTCATGACTACGGGTGTGTCAAAAGGGTGCAGCAAGGTTCTCAGCCCGAAAGCACATACAGTCAAAAATTTGTTCTTTCTGCCTCTGAATAAATTGTAACCTTATATTTAGAGGGTGCTTTCTGATTATAATTTTAAATCTGTTTCTAAAAAAAAAAGGCTTTTAGGAATAAAATTTCCATTTGTTGAAAGAAATTTGATTTGTTTTCATCAGTTACCCACTGGCAACTACTTCCACCCACACATAGTGTGATTAAATGTGTTAATGTTCTTGATGAATCGCTAGTAAATAAAGCAAATTCTTAAGAAAAGGTTTTGAAAGTAAATTCACGGGTCACCATTGTTAATTTGTACGGTTTGAGATGCAAATGTGTTCTTAAGAGATGCCAAACAGTCACGTGTGGGACGCTCAATTTACGAGAAGCACATCAGGTCCATGTTGAAGGCTGTCAAGAAAGCTCTGCCTCACATGCTGTGCGTCATCAAACACTGAGGCTGACTTGAGGTTTTTTAGGGCTTACCGAGCACCCTGTTGAAAATAACAGCTATGTCTGTCATAAATGGCTGGCCTACCTGAAGGATCTTCGCCGTAATCGATGACAGAATAACGTCGCTGATTCTTCAAACTAGAAGGCACAGGGATCACGCTTAGGACCAGTGAAGGCAGCCATCTTTGCTGCAACTGTCGCTAGTGCTTGCAGTGGTGTGATTCGCAATAGCATACTATGTGAGTAAAACGACTATCTATTTTCCTACAAAGTTACGTCAAGAGTGAGTCTTAAGTCGTATGAATAAATTTTTAAAGTTACTAAGTCCTTTCAGAAACACTTAGTATTGGGGACAATATTGTATCTGGCTGGGATTATTAGAGGGAGATGTGCAGAACGGATATGAACTGGACCGCCTCTCGACGTGAGGCACACTGCAGTACAGTGAGGAACAGCGACAAAAGAGCGTCGGAAAGTGGACGCGCCTTGGCGCACCCGCCGCCGTGCTGGCGCGCCCCGGTGTCCTTCGACTTGGCGGTGCGCGCCCCGCAGTCGCCGACGGCCGTGCAGTTGGCGCCCTGCGGGAACAGCTGGTGGTGCGGCTTGCGGAAGATGCCGGCGGAGGCAGAGTGCAGGGGCAGCGACTGTAGCGTGGCGAGTCGTTTGGGGTGCACCCTGCGGCGGGCGCCAGCCAATCGGATGCGCGCGTCCACGAGGCGCTCGGCGGCGGCGCGGCTGCCCAGTTTGTCGCAGTTGGCCGCCACCGTCAAATTGGGCAGTGGCTGCTCCATCAGCGCTTCTGCTGCCGCGTCTGGCGGCACGGTGGGCTCCACCAGCGCTTCTGCTGCCGCGTCTGGCTGCACGGTGGGCGTCGTAGCCTCGTCACAAGTGCAGCAGAATCCCTACCACAAACAATTACCAACAATACCGCCTCTCCTCAGGACACCTGGCACCTGCGTCTGCAGAGCGTTATACGGTAGTTCCCGGTTTACTATTCATCTGGTCTAAGATACAGGGTGATCAAAAAGTCAGTATAAATTTGAAAACTTAATATACCACGGAATAATGTAGATAGAGAGGTAAAAATTGACACACATGCTTGGAATGACATGGGCTTTTATTAGAACCAAAACAAAACAGAGTTTACAAAATGTCCGACAGATGGCGCTGGACAGCAAAATGTCAGTGACTGCGCATGACAATCGTGTATAAAACGAGCTGTAATGAGAGAGAGAATCAGATGCGCCAGCAGTTGCAGCATGTTGACGTTACCTGTAAAGGCGCTTTTAGTGAAGCTGTATTATAAGAATGGGGAATGTGCTAGGTCAGCGTTACGATCCTATCGCCATAGGAAGGGGATTCGAGCAGGTAAAGGTCCGTTGACAAATGCAGCTGTGACGAGAATGATTTCGAAGTTCGAAGCCACGGGTTGTTTAGAGGATAGACCCCGTAGTGGCCGACTGAGCACAAGTTCGTCTATGCGTGGGGAAATCAGCGCTCGTGCAGTCACACGTCGCACAGCCATTCCCTACACTACTGTTTGGTTGGCACTTAGGCGTACCCTCCGATGCTATCCTTACAAAATCCATCGGCATTATGAACTGTTACCTGACGATTTAGTGAAGCGGAGGGCATTTGCGGTGTGGGCGTTTCAAAAGATGGCGGAAGATGACGATTGGTTGAGTAACGTGTTGTGGACCGACGAAGCTCATTTCACGCTCCGAGGGTCTGTCAATGCCCACAACTGCAGAATTTGGGCTACCGATAATCCTAGAACTGTCGTGGAAACTCCATTGCACGACGAGCCAGTCACGGTATGGGTTGGACTTACCACATCTACCATTATCGGGCCTTTTTCCTTCGAGGAAATGCGTGATTCTGGTTTTGTAACTGCTACCGTGACGGGTGAGAGGTACGCCGATATGTTACAGAATCGCATCATCCCCAGCCTGGCTCATAAACACCTACTGGAATGTACGAAGTTTATGCAGGATGGCGCTCCACCCCATATTGCTAGACGCGTGAAAGATCTCTTGCGCGCGTCGTTTGGTGATGATCGTGTGCTCAGCCGCCACTTTCGTCATGCTTGGCCTCCCAGGTCCCCAGACCTCAGTCCGTGCGATTGTTGGCTTAGGGGTAACCTGAAGTCGCAAGTGTATTGTGATCGAACGACATCTCTAGGGATGCTGAAAGACAACATCCAATGCCAATGCTTCGCCATAACTTCGGACATGCTTTACAGTGCTGTTCACATCCTCGACTACAGCTATTGTTGAGGAATGATGGTGGACATATCGTGCATTTCCTGTAAAGAACATCATCTTTGCTTTGTCTTACTTTGTTATGCTCATTATTGCTATTCTGATCAGATGAAGCGCCATCTGTCGGACATTTTTTGAACTTAGTATTTTCTTGGTTCTAATAAAACCCCATGTCATTCCAAGCATGTGTGAAAATTTGTACCTCTCTATCTACATTATTCCGTGATTTATTCAGTTGACTTTTTGATCATCTGGTATATACAGCTCAATAGTTCCTTTCACAAGCCTACCGTACCTGCTCTTCATCACCTATTTCGCCCATATTTATGGTGAGTCCAGCTCTTGGACAGAAATGAAAATGACAGAAGTGGGAGCCTCAGATAGCCAAGCGTTTACAGAAAAAGCATTTTTGACACATGTCGAGTGTGGCATGAGCCATTCGTGACAGCGTAGTTTCCAGGCAGCGTTTGGCACAGCGAATTAAGAAAGGTAATTCGATGACTGCTGGGTCGAGTCATATGTGGAAACCATTTTTCCTTCTTTTCCTTTCAGTTTTTACGTTGCTTTTGCCGCAAACAAGCCGGAATAGTGCTCAATTTATTGTATTTTTTAATATTTTCATTAAAGGTACGAAAAGGAAATCCAAAAGCTAAATACAGGAATGTCCTCATCACTTTATCAAAATCGTGGGAACACCTAACATCCTTATACAAAAAGTTTTTCACGGACGTGATAAAGCCTTATGTGGAAGAGAGCAAATTTCTTCTGTTAATTAACTCGTGGGGAGAACAAACAAATCCACAGTTACACGACGAGGTTTCTCAAGATGAAGAAACACTGCCAACTTGCAGTATTAATGTGATTCCCCTTAAATAAACTCCACTAGTGCAAACCTGCGATGTCTGTTTTTATCGTAAGATAATAAATTTAATCAGAAACTTTCAAAACTGTTTTAGCTCATCGAAATAAAAAGAAATAACTGCCGCGCGGGATTAGCCGAGCGGTCTGGAGCGCAGCAGTCATGGACTGTGGGCCTCGTCCCGGCGGAGGTTCGAGTCCTCCCTCAGGCATGCGTGTGTGTGTTTGTCCTTAGGATAATTTAGGTTAAGTAGTGTGTAAGCTTAGGGACCGATGACCTTAGCAGTTAAGTCCCATAAGATTTCACACAAATTTGAACAACAAAGAAATCACTGCATCAAAATACAATCCACAGTGTATAACCAGGAATACTCGCTAATGTTTGACACGTGGTTTTCTGTGTAACGGTGCGATGACTGTTTATGAATATTAGGTGAGTTTGTTTTTCTACAGCAACTTTAAAACCACCATCTAACAGAAAATAATAGCACTTACAAAGTGTGGAAGATGACGAGAATATTATTGCTTCCTCTATTTTTACAATGAACATCACATTGACGCGTCTGTATTATCAACAGTTGAAAGGGTACAGTACCGCCCGACATTGAAAATAGGTGCAACATACTTCATTATTTTTGTCACAACATCACATTTTTTTTTGTAAAATAACTCAATTTCAATTAATACAGCGAAGCCGGATACCAGTGTCGGAAAGAATGACAATTTATTTATTTAATTGATCACATGTGCACTCCCACAAAATAAATCCCTACATCCAGTTTGGTGAGATCTTTTGAAATGAATGAATGTATGGTCGTCTGCTAACTACAGATAGTGAATGTGAATATATGATCATCTTTGAGTCGATCCTTTGGCCACCTTTGGTGGGACCAAAGAGATGAAATTTACCTGAGCTTTGACCGCCTGAAATGTGGCTGACCAATACGGTAGCAAGGTGCTCCCTCACTTCGACAGAGGTGCGAGAGGACCTCGAGAACGGCCATGTTTCAGCACTCTGCCACTGGATCTTGTGCTTTTATGACCTGTTTTTGTTGTGCCCCGTAATGACGAAAGAGTGGAGACATGGTATGCATGTGGAATATTTAAGAGTAGTTTGAAATAATAATTTCTCTATTTCAGGAACTTTTGTGGGGAGAATTAAATGTCAGGCAGGTAATATTAATGGGATTGTAGTAATCTTTGGAAGTGACCAACGGTCACAATGAAACCACGTGTAGCAATAAGTTGAAATACTTCCGTGTGCTTAAATTAAGCTGAATTACTAGCGTGTGTACAATAAGTTGAAATATTTAGAAATAGCGTGTGTACCATAAGTTGAAATATTTAAGAAATGGCGTGTGCAGGACTTGAAATTAGAGACGAGTACTTCCACGTGGTGAGTACTGTGTGAGTCTCAAACTGTGTATGAGACAAAAGATAAAGAGAAGTACTCGTCCATGGTATCAGTTGAGGACTCGCGTGTGTGATGAATACGTTCTTAATATTACTTTACGTGATGTGATTCTGTGTGACGCTAGATTCAAACTCTGAGAGAGAAGCAAGGTGAGTCGGCCGTCTATCCAGCAACGCCACTTGGCTTGCATTGCACAGGAAGACGTGCATATATCTCCAGAGTTCATAGTAGGAAAGTAGAATTACGAAGTGGGGCAGTGTCGTGTGAAACAGGGATAAATATTAATTGAAGTGGGAAAGCTGAAAGTGATAGTGTTGTGACTATTTAGTGTTTTGTATTTCATATTGTAGTGTGATGTATGTCATGTAATTTCCTATCCAGAAAGTGCACTGTAGCGTTAAATAATTACGAGACCATAATATAGAGATTCACCAATGTAAAGCCATGCCCACTGGGCGGAATTTCTCATGTGTTATTGTTGTAGGTTATTGAATTTGTGTGTTTAGGTTAGAGAATTTATCGGAATAAATATGGTAGGGAAAAGAAAAAGATTGGTGGACTTTTCCTTTCGAATTGTATGTTGTCATGATGTCCCGAATTTATAATGTGTGCGCCATTCATATTCAGTGCGGTGGCCATGTGTTGATAAAAGCCGTTAAATAAAAGACATAAAGAAAATGTGGTATTGCCAGTGCGAAGTGAACAGTCTGAGTTCTGTAAATCACTGATAGTCAGATGTGCGTTTCCGTTGCGTATTATTCATACAGGAGGATAATTTTTAACTTAATTGTGAGTACGAGAGTTCATGTTACTCGATAAATAAGAATGAATCCACTCGCTTGGCAGACCACTCATCTTGCAGGCCTGACTGCTTGATGCCACAGTATGAGCAAGGCATGTGGGTGCCTCTCATAATTTCGACCCTGCCAGGATATTTTGCCAGGATATTTTGCCAGATTATGTTGCCAGGATATTCTGCTGTTAGGGTTTGCTGCTAAGATTTTTTTTATGGAATGTATTGTGATAGCGCTAAGAAGTAAAATTTTTTTTGTTTGCAATTTCTTTCTGGTTTGGTGAGGATCTTTTATTTTTTTATGTAATTAATTGCTATATCGTCCAAGGCTGGAAGATTGTTGTATAAATTTTTTTTTGCGTAATGTCCGTAGTAACTAGGTCGCAGTTGAAAAGTGTAGTCACCATGGAGAATAGTGATTCTAGGGTGAACGTAGCAGTGCAGCAGGAAGTAGCTGTTGACCATGGGTTAATGAGCGAGAACGACAAACACTCAGAAGGGGCTGAATTGTTCAGCAGATCCTTTAAGCGGCGGGCTTTGTCCACAAACGGGGGCTTTTCCTGACGACGCGGCCGAGCTGGGACTAGGTCAGGTATGCAGTGAAAGTGAAGCTACCCTTGGTGAGGCTACGGTTTCTCAGGCGAACGAGGTACGAGGTGAGTGCACCGAAAGTAGCAAAGGCGATGTGCTACTGCAGTTTTTACAGAGGATGGATAGAGATAATAAGGAAAGATTAGAAGCGATGAATAGAGATAATAAGGAGAGAGATAGGGAGAATAAGGAAAGATTTGAAGTAACTAAGGAAAGACTGGAGGCAATGGATAAGGAAAATAAAGAGGCAATGAGGAAGCTACACACAGCTATCGATGAGCGTCTGTCCGCAGTTAATAATCGATTAAATGAGGGGGAGAAGAATCTGGGTGCGATGAAGCAAGTATGTGATGCCGTGAAAGAAAAAGCCAATAATTTGGAGGTACGAATAAGTGCAATAGAGAGCGATATTACAGAACGTAGGGACGTGTTGCCGGATGAGCGAATCAAAGAGATAGTGGAGGACTTACTTGCAGATAAACAAGGGGCATTAGACAGCGTGGAAGCTCAAGTCACCTGGCAGGAAGTGGCGCTAAATAAACACAGGGATGAAGTTGCGGAGGTAGTGGTCAGAATGAATACGATTAGCGCAGATGTAGAAAAGATCAGTATGAGAGGCGAAACAGGCTCTGACAGTATGCAGCGAGAGGTTTATGCCGACCAGGAGGAGATACAATCACTATTACAGTTTAAAGAGGCACAATTAGAAACAAATAGGAAACATAGGGAAGAACTTGCACAGTTGCAATTAGAGTGCAGAAGTGAAGGAGAAACACCACCCGGTGGACTGCAGAGGGAGAGTGAGATAAATTCAAAAAACGAAAGTAGGTAGAAAGAGGAAGACGAACTCAGAGAGTTAGAAGAACGGTTGTGTCGGATAAAACAGGTGGCAAACCCAACTGGGTATAGTCCAAGGTCGGAAAACATTTATGCGGAAGAAGAATGTAGGAGGCACTTCGTGTCGGTACAAACGTACACTTGTTTTCCGGATCCTGATAATTACCAACATCCATGCCTGTGGCTGTCTCAATTTCAAGATTCATTACCTTCATTGTGGGGACCGCTCCTCAAAATGAAGATTGTGTGTAACCATCTGAGGGACAAGGCTAGAGCAAAAATGCAGGAAGTTATTAAAGATTGTAGTAGCTACAAGACATTTTGTGACAAGTTATTCAATGAATTCTGGTCGAAAAGTAAGCAGGACCAGGTTAAGCAAAGCATATTGATGATGCCAAATTGTAACGAAGGTGGTATAAGAGATCCAGTGTCGTGGTATCAGGAAATCATGAGACGAAATAGGTATTTGGATGTGCCATACGAAACTGGGGAGCTCATTAGGATCTGTATAACGAAGTTGCCAGTGAAATGGCGCAGAGATATAGTGATAGCAGGCAGAGGCTTAGACGATTCTTCGTCATTTCAGCACTTGTTACAGGAACTTGGTAATGAGAGCAACATTGTGAACGGAGACACGACTCAAAGGTCAGATACTGTCGAGGATAGGAACGGCAGAAACTATCAGAATGACAGGAGAGCATGGAATCCTGGCATTTATTTCTTTTCGTAATAGATTGATGGATCCAACATATCAACATATCAGCCCTCAGCATGTTTCCTTAACACACTTGCCGCTGGCACTGAAAATTGTCTATGTAGCAGACATACTCTACTGATATGTAGGAATGCAAATACCATACTTCTGATCATAGAATAAAACACCAGTAATGAAATCTGTTAGGCTGGTCTCTCAGAGCAAAATTTGCAAATTTTTATGTGGAACACTAAAGTAAAAGGACTGTTTCCTCAAAGACCAGTTGCTAAAAATGTTATGTAATAATGCCAATGAGTCCAGTTTAATTAGTGCGATTTGACTATGGCAGGTACTTAACACGTAATGTAAAAAGTCAATATTGTGACCGAAGATTAGCTGCCATCTAATCGGTAGTATGTCATTGTCATAGTGACAGTTATAATGAAGTGCTGTGTGTGGTTGTTCGGAATCTGGTGTTAGGGAAAGAGGCCACTAGCACCAATGTTTCTAACACTTGGGCTGTCCCATCTCTCCCAGCTTGTATATTCTCTGCACAGATTTAATTTTCATGTAAGCACAGATTCCTAACTAGCAAATTATTTACTGTGTATAGTGGACCATACAGAGTGAGGCGGATTGTCCATGAAAATGCTGTACTGATTGAGACGATCAAGGGAAAACAATCTCGAGGGCTTCATCACATTTCTAACATCAAATTATGGAAAAGTTAAGGATAGATCTAAAGCAGGCAATTTATGGTAGATAGTCAGTGTATTTATTTGTGGTGTGTAACGTTGTGCAGGGTCAAATCGAACATAACAATTTTCAGGCGGGATGTCAGGAAGTATGACGGAATAGATTGGTCGAATGAGTCATGAACAGGAGTCGACAGAGTGGTGTATGTACGTATTTTTTTGTCATATGAATAAGGATCTAGCAGAAACGACGTGATGAGTAATGAGAGGATAAAGATGGTAGATAGTGAGAGAAGCGACGTGATAAATAGTAGTTGATAAAGGTGATATTTAAGGAGAGAAGCGACGTGAAGCAGTGTGATTAATAAAGAGAGATCCGACGTGATGAAACAGTGGTAAATAAAGGTGAGTAGAATTGAATAATGTGGAGATGTCTTAGAGGTATGTTACAGAGAGGCCTGTGTATGCTGCAATCGAGATTGATGCGAATGGCGAAGGAAGACCAGGAAATGATGGAGTAATCGACGGACGGAGAGCCGAAATACGAATGAAGAGATGAGGACAACTGCACAACGTGAAAGGACATAAAGGGAGTATGAGATCCAGATGGTGAACGTTGTGGAATACTGACGTAACATGTAATATAAGTGTAAATCTAATTCTTACCATAACAGTTGCTATGTGAAAAAAATAATTTTTGTTGCTGTTGTTGTTGAAGCCTAGGTACCAGTATAACTAATCAAAACGGTACCAAGAATGTGTACAGTTATTTTGCAGGATGAATAATTCGTGTATTTTTTGTTCTTAGATGAAATGTCGCAATTCTTAGTTGATATTTAGCAGGATGAATAATCGGTAAAGTGAATGCAGAGGTAAGCCGATGGAGAGAGGTGCCAGAAAGAAAGGACGAATTCGGAGACTGGAATGCTATCTCCGAAACAGCTTCATGTGTTATGTGGTTGAGTATAAGGGAGCAAAGGTATGGTATGTTGTCGTGAGTGTGGTGGTGTTATGAGTATAAGGGAGCAAAGGTATGGTATGTTGTCGTGAGTGTGGTGGTGATAAGGTTAGCTGACTTCTAGACCTATCCTGTTAGTGTATTAATGGATTGAATGAGGAGGAAAATGTGATTTCTGGTGAGTGAGAGTCGTAGAGTAGAGTGATCAATGCGCGCACTCCTGTAAAGGGGATGCCACCGATCCATAACTAAAACATTATTGTGCTTTATTGTTTGATTTGGATGAACCTCGATGGCAGGTCAGGGTCTGACATCATGTGGATGGTTCATACATGTCCTAGAAATGTTGTTATATATAATAAAATGTAAAATATATAAAGAGATACTAATTTCAGTCTGTCACATGCACAAAGGTGCATTGTATGTTGTAGATTTAGAGTCATCAGTTTCTAAAATGTTTATTGTGTTAGGATGTTAAAGTAGTTTACTACTTAATAACATGTGATAGGTAATTGTGAGCTGTGTAGATTATTTCTTATTTTTTTGTTAGAACACTTTCAAGGGGTATTAATTTCAGCCTGTCACAAGCACAAAGGTGCGTTGTATATTGTAGTATTAGGATCAAAAGTTTCTAATATTATCACTGTGATAGGATGTTAAAGTAGTCTACTATTTGATATTGTAATTATGAGCTGTATAGATTGTTTCTTATTCCTTTTTTTTAAACACTGTCATGTTTTGTATGAGGGACGACAGGTACAATCAATAGCACAAGTGTGGGCTGTATATAGAAAAGGGATAAATGTTGATGTTGTATGTGTAGAAAACTAGGGTGTATGATTTTATGTTTTTTAGAACAAAGATTCTTTTATTACCAATGTATCTAATAGATGATACATGTAATCAATGAGTATTTAAATAATGTAAGAATATCCTTTTGTCTGTAATGTTGCGAGATGCATGGAAGGATCTGACTGACTGGGTTAGTAGCACTGAGCTGCTATGCAGAACGCGCCCATACCGCTAGCGGGAGGCCAAGCTGACATCGCCATGGGAGAGGTGACAAAGCCGCTGCGCTCCCCACTCCACTGTTGCTCGGGGTACAGTCCACGCGCCCGCTACAACAGGTCAACGGCCTGGGGCGACACGCACCTACTACTGGCTGCCATTCATAAGTTCCGCCACCCTTACGACTGGGGAAAGTATCCCGCAGAGGCAACAGCGGATGGTTTCTTCTGCTCATTCGGCTCGAGCGGCGGCGCCACGGCAGAATGAACGACGCGCGGCAGAGCCCGGCGGGCATTTGTTACCAGCAACTACTAACTAGTACTGGACTGTGGAGCCGTGAAGCAAGATGACTGCTCGTATGTCTCCATAAGGTGGAAAGTGAAGGACTGGTGTTTCCACGTTGTGAGTGGTGGAAAAGATTTTGTATTTAGCAGACAGGACGATCGTTTTGTTTGGTCTTGACCACTGAACGGTGGGAACCATAAACATTTGGCAGTGACTTGTTAAGTGTGCTTTGTGAATTGCATGTGGGACGCTTGGTATACTTAAAGAGGACAGTTGTCGTTTGGTGACTAATTATTGTATGAACGCAAGAAACTAAAGTGGGACATCGACATTTGCATTTGTAGTAGGAGACATTTGTTTAATTGGTGCGGGAATAAGTGCTGTTTGTTGGAACTTACGACTTTTAATTACACCATGAACTGAAAGGACAGAATCGTGGGTAATAGTAGTTGTAGGGCCATTTCTGGACGACCAGATTCGTGTGGATGGTACTCTGAGAGTGACTATGACATTTGTGTTTAATGTGAGATACAGTTTACTGTTCAGTGCGTGTTCAAAATGCCGATTTGAGTGACTTAAAGACTTTCGTCCGTGTAACCATGGGAGAGCTTTGACACCGAGACAGTGTTTCTAGGGAACCTGTCAGCAACTTTTTTGATCCCAAGAAAATCACAGAATGAAATGATTCCGTGTGACTCGCAAGATAGGATATAATGTATTTGTATTTGTGTAAATTTTTTTATATATTCCTGAAGGGACAGCAAGTGTCATTGTATTTCATTAACATTTGTGTTTAGAATAGTTAGTGTTTTTTTGTTTGCTCTGGGTTATCAAGTACACGTAACATGTTTATTAGAATATTTGGTACAATGATGCTTTAATTATTAGCCAGTGGCGTAATACTAACGTAGCGGCTCTTGTTGCATTGGTCAGTAAGGTTGTCACAAGGGACAAGGGTTTGCATTGCACAACAAATATCGGAATTAACTGATGCATTTTGATGTCGTGGACAGTAATGATCTTGTTGGTGTGTTGACTGAAGCCACTTATTTGCATTATCACAGTGGTGATATTTCACATTAAAGTGTAACGAAGACTAGTCGAAATGCAAGTTCTTGTCGTCCAAATGTGTAACAACAGAGAAATGAGCAGTAGAGTAAGATACGAGAGCTACTGGTGGATTCAAGCACTTATTGCTAACTATTTACTGTGTGTATTGATCAAAGTTGATGGACTGACTTGCTCAGCAGCAGGTATTTGTACTGGTGGACAAGGATAAGGTTAAACTCACAGTCGAGTAGTTGTGGCAATTGCTTAAGTGATGATAGTTAATTAGGTATGACATGATGTCTTAGACGAACTATATCACGTAACCAGTATGTAACTTGTGGTATATATCATTGTTTTTCTTCTCAGCTTTATTTCTCTGTAGGTTTGAAGTATATTTTAGAGTGATAGTATGGAGCCTGACATTATACGTGGAACTAGTGTACGCAATTTTTTTCTTTTGTTGATTTTGTTTTGTATTTAGACATTGCCGTGTAAAAGAATATTACAACGCAATTTATGAATGTCAGATTATTTGCCCTGTGTTTGGATGGTGAGCTATTTAAAATTTCATGAGTACAATTAGTATTTTTTTTTTGTCATAGAATTAGTGAAGTCTGGATTACTCATAAAAATAACGAAGATCCCAGTAACTAAGCAAATTTTTACCTCAACATTATTTTTTATTTGTATGATGTAATGTTTTATTTGTCATGTGGATTATTGTAAATTTGTATGTGTACGTTACTCCGGATTGTGGACAGTACAATAATGCAACAACTGTGTCAATAATTTGGTAAAGTAACAGCATTTGGTCGTCTATTTGAGGTCACCAGGGGCTAAGGTCTCCTCCTGGTTATTTTGATGACTTGCTACGTTTGTTCTAATACAGTTTTCTTAAAAAAATGTTTGGAACTACCCTCGCATTGCAAGGATAGTACCGTGCCATTTTTTTCTGCATGGGTAGCCGGTGGTGAAAGGGTACAGTACCGCCCGACATTGAAAATAGGTACAACATACTTCGTATTTTTGTCAGAACAACACATTTTTTTTTGTAAATTAACTCAATTTCAATTAATACAGCGAAGCCGGATACCAGTGTCGGAAAGAATGACAATTTATTTATTTAATTGATCACATGTGCACTCCCACAAAATAAATCCCTACATCCAGTTTGGTGAGATCTTTTGAAATGAATGAATGTATGGTCGTCTGCTAACCACAGATAGTGAATGTGAATATATGATCATCTTTGAGTCGATCCTTTGGCCACCTTTGGTGGGACCAAAGAGATGAAATTTACCTGCGCTTTGAGCACCTGAAATGTGGCTGACCAATACGGTAGCAAGGTGCTCCCCCCCTTCGACAGAGGTACGAGAGGACCTCGAGAACGGCCATGTTTCAGCACTCTGCCGCTGGATCTTGTGCTTTTATGACCTGTTTTTGTTGTGCTCCATAATGACAAAAGAGTGGAGACATGGTATGCATGTGGAATATTTAAGAGTAGTTTGAAATAATAATTTCTCTATTTCAGGAACTTTTGTGGGGAGAATTAAATGTCAGGCAGGTAATATTAATGGGATTGTAGTAATCTTCGGAAGTGACCAACGGTCACAATGAAACCATGTGTAGCAATAAGTTGAAATACTTCCGTGTGCTTAAGTTAAGCTGAATTACTAGCGTGTGTACAATAAGTTGAAATATTTAAGAAATAGCGTGTGTACCATAAGTTGAAATATTTAAGAAATGGCGTGTGCAGGACTTGAAATTAGAGACGAGTACTTCCACGTGGTGAATACTGTGTGAGTCTCAAACTGTGTATGAGACAAAAGATAAAGAGAAGTACTCGTCCATGGTATCAGTTGAGGACTCGCGTGTGTGATGAATACGTTCTTAATATTACTTTACGTGATGTGATTCCGTGTGACGCTAGATTCAAACTCTGAGAGAGAAGCAAGGCATGTGGGTGCCTCTCACAGAAGATTCCAGGTTCGAATCCTATCAGGGTCGAAATTATGAGAGGCACCCACATGCCTTGCTCATACTGTGGCATCAAGCAGTCAGGCCTGCAAGATGAGTGGTCTGCCAAGCGATGGATTCATTCTTATTTATCGAGTAACATGAACTCTTGTACTCACAATTAAGTTAAAAATTATCCTCCTGTATGAATAATACGCAACGGAAACGCACATCTGACTATCAGTGATTTACAGAACTCAGACTGTTCACTTCGCACTGGCAATACCACATTTTCTTTATGTCTTTTATTTAACGGCTTTTATGAACACGTGGCCACCGCACTGAATATGAATGGCGCACACATTATAAATTCGGGACATCATGACAACATACAATTCGAAAGGAAAAGTCCACCAATCTTTTTCTTTTCACTACCTTATTTATTCCGATAAATTCTCTAACCTAAACACACAAATTCAATAACCTACAACAATAACACATGAGAAATTCCGCCCAGTGGGCATGGCTTTACATTGGTGAATCTCTATATTATGGTCTCGTAATTATTTAACGCTACAGTGCACTTTCTGGATAGGATGGTGGATCTATTATTATTTCTCACACTTCGACTCACATAATCATCATCACGAAACTATCCTCCAGACCGAGCAGTACAGAAGGAACAAGCATAACCCACTAATCTTTTGAAACTACCTTGCTACTCTCCCATGCAAACCACACATACCCAAATTACATGACATACATCGCACTACAATATGAAATACAAAACACTAAATAGTCACAACACTATCACTTTCAGCTTTCCCACTTCAATTAATATTTATCCCAGTTTCACACGACACTGCCCCACTTCGTAATTCTACTTTCCTACTATGAACTCTGGAGATATATGCACCACGTCTTCCTGTGCAATGCAAGCCAAGTGGCGTCGCTGGATAGACGGCCGACTCACCTTGCTTCTCTCTCAGAGTTTGAATCTAGCGTCACACGGAATCACATCACGTAAAGTAATATTAAGAACGTATTCATCACACTCGCGAGTCCTCAACTGATACCATGGACGAGTACTTCTCTTTATCTTTTGTCTCATACACAGTTTGGGACTCACACAGTACTCACCACGTGGAAGTACTCGTCTCTAATTTCAAGTCCTGCACACGCCATTTCTTAAATATTTCAACTTATGGTACACATGCTATTTCTAAAATATTTCAACTTATTGCACACACGCTAGTAATTCAGCTTAATTTAAGCACACGGAAGTATTTCAACTTATTGCTACACGTGGTTTCATTGTGACCGTTGGTCACTTCCGAAGATTACTACAATCCCATTAATATTACCTGCCTGACATTTAATTCTCCCCACAAAAGTTCCTGAAATAGAGAAATTATTATTTCAAACTACTCTTAAATATTCCACATGCATACCATGTCTCCACTCTTTCGTCATTACGGAGCACAACAAAAACAGGTCATAGCAGCACTAAATCCAGTGGCAGAGTGCTGAAACATGGCCGTTCTCGAGGTCCTCTCGCACCTCTGTCGAAGTGGGGGAGCACCTTGCTACCGTATTGGTCAGCCACATTTCAGGCACTCAAAGCTCAGGTAAATTTCTTCTCTTTCGTCCCACCAAAGGTGGCCAAAGGATTGACTCAAAGATGATCATATATTCACATTCACTATCTGTGGTGAAGCCGACATCGGGGAAAATCAGTTTGGATTCCGTAGAAATACTGGAACACGTGAGGCAATACTGACCTTACGACTTATTTTAGAAGAAAGATTAAAGAAAGGCAAACCTACGTTTCTAGCATTTGTAGACTTGGAGAAAGCTTTTGACAATGTTGACTGGAATACTCTCTTTCAAATTCTTAAGGTGTCAGGGGTATAATACAGGGAGCGAAAGGCTATTTACAATTTGTACAGAAACCAGATGGCAGTTATAAGAGTCGAGGGACATGAAAGGGAAGCAATGGTTGGGAAGGGAGTAAGACAGGGTTGCAGCCTGTCCCCGATGTTATTCAATCTTTATATTGAGTAAGCAGTAAAGGAAACAAAAGAAAAATTCGGAGTAGGTATTAAAATCCATGGAGAAGAAATAAAAACTTTGAGGTTCGCCGATGACATTGTAATTCTGTCAGAGACAGCAAAGGACTTGGAAGAGCAGTTGAACGGAATGGTTGGTGTCTTGAAGGGAGGATATAAGATGAACATCAACAAAAGCAAAACGAGGATAATGGAATGTAGTCGAATTAAGTCGGGTGATGTTGAGGGTATTAGATTAGGAAATGAGACACTTAAAGTAGTAAAGTAGTTTTGCTATTTGGGGAGCAAAATGGCTGATGATGGTCGAAGTAGAGAGGATATTAAAATGTAGACTGGCAATGGCAAGGAAAGCGTTTCTGAGGAAGAGAAATTTGTTAACATCGAGTATAGATTTAAGTGTCAGGAAGTCATATCTGAAAGTATTTGTATGGAGTGTAGCCATGTATGGAAGTGAAACATGGACGGTAAATAGTTTGGACAAGAAGAGAATAGAAGCTTTCGAAATGTGGTGCTACAGAAGAATGCTGAAGATTAGATGGGTAGATCACATAACTAATGAGGAAGTATTGAATAGGATTGGGGAGAAGAGAAGTTTATGGCACAACTTGACCAGAAGAAGGGATCGGTGGGTAGGACATCTTCTGAGGCATCAAGGGATCACCAATTTAGTATTGGAGGGTAGCGTGGAGGGTAAAAATTGAAGAGGGAGACCAAGAGATGAATACACTAAGCAGATTCAGAAGGATGTAGGTTGCAGTAGATACTGGGAGATGAAGAAGCTTGCACAGGATAGAGTAGCATGGAGAGCTGCATCAAACCAGTCTCAGGACTGAAGACCACAACAACAACAACATCTGTGGTTAGCAGACGACCATACATTCATTCATTTCAAAAGATCTCACCAAACTGGACGTAGGGATTTATTTTGTGGGAGTGCACATGTTATCAATTAAATAAATACACTCCTGGAAATTGAAATAAGAACACCGTGAATTCATTGTCCCAGGAAGGGGAAACTTTATTGACACATTCCTGGGGTCAGATACATCACATGATCACACTGACAGAACCACAGGCACATAGACACAGGCAACAGAGCATGCACAATGTCGGCACTAGTACAGTGTATATCCACCTTTCGCAGCAATGCAGGCTGCTATTCTCCCATGGAGACGATCGTAGAGATGCTGGATGTAGTCCTGTGGAACGGCTTGCCATGCCATTTCCACCTGGCGCCTCAGTTGGACCAGCGTTTGTGCTGGACGTGCAGACCGCGTGAGACGACGCTTCATCCAGTCCCAAACATGCTCAATGGGGGACAGATCCGGAGATCTTGCTGGCCAGGGTAGTTGACTTACACCTTCTAGAGCACGTTGGGTGGCACGGGATACATGCGGACGTGCATTGTCCTGTTGGAACAGCAAGTTCCCTTGCCGGTCTAGGAATGGTAGAACGATGGGTTCGATGACGGTTTGGATGTACCGTGCACTATTCAGTGTCCCCTCGACGATCACCAGTGGTGTACGGCCAGTGTAGGAGATCGCTCCCCACACCATGATGCCGGGTGTTGGCCCTGTGTGCCTCGGTCGTATGCAGTCCTGATTGTGGCGCTCACCTGCACGGCGCCAAACACGCATACGACCATCATTGGCACCAAGGCAGAAGCGACTCTCATCGCTGAAGACGACACGTCTCCATTCGTCCCTACATTCACGCCTGTCGCGACACCACTGGAGGTGGGCTGCACGATGTTGGGGCGTGAGCGGAAGACGGCCTAACGGTGTGCGGGACTGTAGCCCAGCTTCATGGAGACGGTTGCGAATGGTCCTCGCCGATACCCCAGGAGCAACAGTGTCCCTAATTTGCTGGGAAGTGGCGGTGCGGTCCCCTACGGCACTGCATAGGATCCTACGGTCTTGGCGTGCATCCGTGCGTCGCTGCGGTCCGGTCCCAGGTCGACGGGCACGTGCACCTTCCGCCGACCACTGGCGACAACATCGATGTACTGTGGAGACCTCATGCCCCACGTGTTGAGCAATTCGGCGGTACGTCCACCCGGCCTCCCGCATGCCCACTATACGCCCTCGCTCAAAGTCCGTCAACTGCACATACGGTTCACATCCACGCTGTCGCGGCATGCTACCAGTGTTAAAGACTGCGATGGAGCTCCGTATGCCACGTCAAACTGGCTGACACTGACGGCGGCGGTGCACAAATGCTGCGCAGCTATCGCCATTCGACGGCCAACACCGCGGTTCCTGGTGTGTCCGCTGTGCCGTGCGTGTGATCATTGCTTGTACAGCCCTCTCGCAGTGTCCGGAGCAAGTATGGTGGGTCTGACACACCGGTGTCAATGTGTTCTTTTTTCCATTTCCAGGAGTGTAAATTGGGATTCTTTCCGGCACTGGTATCCGGCTTCGCTGTATTAATTGAAATGAAGTATGTTGTACCTATTTTCAATGTCGGGTGGTACTGTACCCTTTCACAGTAAAATAACAAAAATATCTAATTTTATACACTGATCAGCCAGAACATTATGACCACCGACCTACTATCGATATAACCCCTTTTCAAGTGACAGCAGCGTTACCTTTGCGAGGGATGACTGCTAGTCAGACACACACATGGTGCATGTAATATCAGTGAGCATGCTGTCCGTGTTAGAATGGGGAAAGTGCCCGATCTGAGTTTGAACGAGGGCAGATTGTGATGGCCTGGAGGCTCGGCACGAACATTTCGGAAACTTCACGAATATTCATGTGTCCAAAGAGTGTTGTGGTTAGTGTCTTCCCAAAACAAAGATGAAACTATGTTCAGAGGTCGTGGGGATGGGTCGCCACCCCCTCTTACATGTGTCTGACATTGTAGCTAGTGAAGACTGATAAAACAGGACAGGCGGCGCACTGTGGCGGAAATAACATAAACTTCAGTGCTGGACAGAGTAAAAGTGTGTCTGAACACACAGTGCACCGAACACACCTAACGTTGGACCTCCGCAGCCAACGATCCACACATGTGCCAATGTTAACACCCTGATATCGGCACTATGGCTGAAACGGGCACGTGACCATGAGCATTGGATATTGGCGCAAAGGCGGAGCGTTGCATGGTCAGATGAATCCCGATACCTTCTTCATCATGCTGAAGGAGAGGAGCGAATCCGTCGTCTTGCAGGGAAGAGCTCCTTGACACCCGTAGTGCGGGGCAGAGACAAGCTGACGGCGGTTCGGTTATGCTCTGGGGAACATTTACGTGGGCATTCGTGGGTTCAGCGCAGCTCATACAAGGAACAATGATGGCCGAGGAGTATCGTACATTGGTCGCAGACCACTTACATTTGATTTTTCAACAAGATAATGCGCCATGTCACAAGGCCAGAAATGTGATGGAGTGGTTCGAGCAGCACAGTAGCAAGTTCCAAATGATTTTCTGGCCCCAACTCGCCAGATCTGAACCCGATCGAACACATCCACACATGTGCCAATGTTAACACCCTGATATCGGCACTATGGCTGAAATGGGCACAGGCACGTGACCCTGCCGCCGTTGCATAAGCAGCTGCAGCAGCAAGTCGTATACTCATAGCTCACGCATTTGTTACATAGTTTAATTCTTAATTTCTTTGCATGTTTTTGGTACTTGCATTGTGTAATTCATAAATTTCGGGCGTATTATAGTATTTGATAGTTGTAGCACCGCGTTTTAGTACCTGAATAGTGTAAAATCGCGTAGTCTCCTTCCGCCGCCGAGCAGTGTGTCAGCAGTGCGCAAGTAGCAGCATTACTGCATTTACTAGGCAATCTTGTATTTTAATAACCGTTTAAATTTTGTGTCGATTTGTTTGCGCTGTCTGTAGATTAGTTCAGACGTTCTTTGCACAACAGTTTTTAGCATGGATAGGGACTGCAACTGCTGTGTTCGGATGCAGGCTGAGTTGGCATCCCTTCGCTCCCAGCTTCAGGCAGTGTTGGCTTCGGTCACGCAGCTTGAGGCGGTTGCCAATGGGCTCACTGTGAGAGTCCGGATGGGGGTTTGTTGGGGACGGCCAGCTTGGCCCACGCATCCCCCAATCGGACTACGACTGTGGTTGCCCGGGATACTGCCCGCATTGAGGCTGATCCATCACCTGTGGTAGAGTGGGAGGTCGTCTCAAGGTGTGAGAGGGGGCGAAAGACATTCCGGAGGGCTGAATGGAAGGCCTCTCCAGTTTGTCTGACGAACCAGTTTCAGGCTCTGTCTCAGGCTGATACTGATCTTCGGTCTGACATGGCTGCTTGTCCTGTTCCAGAGGTTGCCCATCAGTCTGCAAGATCCGGGCGGTCGCAGAGGGTGGGCTTACTGGTAGTTGGGAGCATCAACATCAGGTGCGTAATGGGGCCCCTTAGGGATATGGCAGCAAGGGAGGGGAAGAAAACCAATGTGCACTCCGTGTGCATACTGGGGGGAGTCATTCCAGATGTGGAAAGGGTCCTTCCGGATGCCATGAAGGGTACAGGGTGCACCCATCTGCAGGTGGTCGCTCATGTCGGCACCAATGATGTGTGTCGCTATGGATCGGAGGAAATCCTCTCTGGCTTCCAGCGGCTATCTGATTTGGTGAAGACTGCCAGTCTCGTTAGTGGGATGAAAGCAGAGCTCACCATCTGCAGCATTGTCGACAGGACTGACTGCGGACCTTTGGTACAGAGCCGAGTGGAGGGTCTGAATCAGAGGCCGAGACGGTTCTGCGACCGTGTGGGCTGCAGATTCCTCGACTTGCGCCATAGGGTGGTGGGGTTTCGGGTTCCGCTGGATAGGTCAGGAGTCCACTACACGCAACAAGCGGCTACACGGGTAGCAGGGGTTGTGTGGCGTGGGCTGGGCGGTTTTTTAGGTTAGATGTCCTTGGGCAAGTACAGAAAGGGCAACAGCCTCAACGGGTGCGGGGCAATGTCAGGACATGTGGGGACCAAGCAGCAATCGGTATTGTAATTGTAAACTGTCGAAGCTGCGTTGGTAAAGTACCGGAACTTCAAGCGCTGATAGAAAGCACCGAAGCTGAAATCGTTATAGGTACAGAAAGCTGGCTGAAGCCAGAGATAAATTCTGCCAAAATTTTTACAAAGGTACAGACGGTGTTTAGAAAGGATAGATTGCATGCAACCGGTGGTGGAGTGTTCGTCGCTGTTAGTAGTAGTTTATCCTGTAGTGAAGTAGAAGTGGATAGTTCCTGTGAATTATTATGGGTGGAGGTTACACTCAACAACCGAGCTAGGTTAATAATTGGCTCCTTTTACCGACCTCCCGACTCAGCAGCATTAGTGGCAGAACAACTGAGAGAAAATTTGGAATACGTTTCACATAAATTTTCTCAGCATGTTATAGTCTTAGGTGGAGATTTCAATTTACCAGATATAGACTGGGACACTCAGATGTTTAGGATGGGTGGTAGGGACAGAGCATCAAGTGACATTATACTGAGTGCACTATCCGAAAATTATCTCGAGCAATTAAACAGAGAACCGACTCATGGAGATAACATCTTGGACTTACTGATAACAAACAGACCCGAATTTTTCGACTCTGTATGTGCAGAACAGGGAATCAGTGATCATAAGGCCGTTGCAGCATCCCTGAATATGGAAGTTAATAGGAATATAAAAAAAGGGAGGAAGGTTTATCTGTTTAGCAAGATTAATAGAAGGCAGATTTCAGACTACCTAACAGATCAAAACGAAAATATCTGTTCCGACACTGACAATGTTGAGTGTTTATGGAAAAAGTTCAAGGCAATCATAAAATGCGTTTTAGACAGGTACGTGCCGAGTAAAACATTGAGGGACGGGAAAAACCCACCGTGGTACAACAACAAAGTTAGGAAACTGCTGCGAAAGCAAAGAGAGCTTCTCTGCAAGTTTAAACGCAGCCAAAACCTCTGAGACAAACAGAAGCTAAACGATGTCAATGTTAGCGTAAAGAAGGGCTATGCGTGAAGCGTTCAGTGAATTCGAAAGTAAAATTCTATGTACCGACTTGACAGAAAATCCTAAGAAGTTCTGGTCTTACGTTAAATCAGTAAGTGGCTCGAAACAGCATATCCAGACACTCCGGGATGATGAAGGCATTGAAACAGAGGATGACATGCGTAAATCTGAAATACTAAACACCTTTTTCCAAAGCTGTTTCAGAGAGGAAGACCGCACTGCAGTTCCTTCTCTAAATCCTCGCACAAACGAAATAATGGCTGACATTGAAATAAGTGTCCAAGGAATAGAAAAGCAACTGGAATCACTCAACAGAGGAAAATCCACTGGACCTGACGGGATACCAATTCGATTCTACACAGAGTACGCGAAAGAACTTGCCCCCCTTCTAACAGCCGTGTACAGCAACTCTCTAGAGGAACGGAAGGTTCCAAATGATTGGAAAAGAGCACAGGTAGTCCCAGTCTTCAAGAAGGGTCGTCGAGCAGATGCGCAAAACTATAGACGTCTATCTGTTGTAGAATTTTAGAACATGTTTTTTGCTCGAGTGTCATGTCGTTTTTGGAAACCCAGAATCTACTATGTAGGAATCAACATGGATACCGGAAACAGCGATCGTGTGAGACCCAACGCGCTTTATTTGTTCATGAGACCCAGAAAATATTAGAGACAGGCTCCCAGGTAGATGCTATTTTTCTTGACTTCCGGAAGGCGTTCGATACAGTTCCGCACTGTCGCCTGATAAACAAAGTAAGAGCCTACGGAATATCAGACCAGCTGTGTGGCTGGATTGAAGAGTTTTTAGCAAACAGAACACAGCATGTTGTTATCAATGGAGAGACGTCTACAGACGTTAAAGTAACCTCTGGCATGCCACAGGGGAGTGTTATGGGACCATTGCTTTTCACAAAATCTATAAATGACCTAGTAGAGAGTGTCGGAAGTTCCATGCGGCTTTTCGCGGATGATGCTGTAGTATACAGAGAAGTTGCAGCATTAGAAAATTGTAGCGAAATGTAGGAAGATCTGCAGCGGATAGGCACTTGGTGCAGGGAGTGGCAACTGACCCTTAACATAGACAAATGTAATGTATTGCGAATACATAGAAACAAGGATCCTTTATTGTATGATTATATGATAGCGGAACAAACACTGGTAGCAGTTACTTCTGTAAAATATCTGGGAGTAAGTGTGCGGAACGATTTGAAGTGGAATGATCATATAAAATTAATTGTTGGTAGGGCGGGTACCAGGTTGAGATTCATTGGGAGAGTCCTTAGAAAATGTAGTCCATCAACAAAGGAGGTGGCTTACAAAACACTCGTTCGACCTATACTTGAGTATTGCTCATCAGTGTGGGATCCGTACCAGATCGGGTTGACGGAGGAGATAGAGAAGATCCAAAGAAGAGCGGTGCGTTTCGTCACAGGGTTATTTGGTAACCGTGATAGCGTTACGGAGATGTTTAACAAACTCAAGTGGCAGACTCCGCAAGAGAGGCGCTCTGCATCGCGGTGTAGCTTGCTCGCCAGGTTTCGAGAGGGTGCGTTTCTTGATGAGGTATCGAATATATTGCTTCCCCCTACTTATACCTCCCGAGGAGATCACGAATGTAAAATTAGAGAGATTAGAGCGCGCACAGAGGCTTTCAGACAGTCGTTTTTCCCGCGAACCATACGCGACTGTAACAGGAAAGGGAGGTAATGACAGTGGCACATAAAGTGCCCTCCACCACACACCGTTGGGTGGCTTGCGGAGTATAAATGTAGATGTAGATGTAGATCTGGGATGTGATTGATCATGGCATCAGAGCTCATGGCCCCCCTCCCGGAATTTACGGGAATTAGGCAACTTGTGTGTGCAAATGTGGTGCGAACTCCCTCCAGCGACCTACAAAGGCCTCAATGCCTCTGTGGCACGACACGCAGCCACTGTTATCCGTGCCAAAGGTGGACGTACCAGCTATTAGGTAGGTTGTTATAATGTCCTGGATAATCAGTGTATACAAAGATCACATTTACAACTTACAATTCATTCCTAGAAATTTGTTAACAATCTGAACTTCTCCTTCGAATTTCTCTTTGACATATTTTTATGAAAATATTAATGATTACAATATATTGAACATTATTTCGGTTTTTTGCAGTAAATGCAACAAATAAATTGAAAATAAAAAGTTCCTCTGTTCTGCACTCTTGCCACTGCGCCAATCGCTGCCTGGAAACCACGATAACATAAATGACTCATGATTTTCCTCATCCACGATTTAACATAACTTTCTACTGAATCAGTTTTAACTAATGCATTAAGAAGACTGTTTGTCATATTGTTTATTTCTTTATCATAATGTGCCATAATACCAGTTCCTTATTTTAAATCTAAAAAAAGTTGGTTATGGTCTTCTTTATTAACGTAATTAAAAAACTGTGTTAGGATGCTCATGTAGTCTGGATTTTGTTACATATTCTTTTTCTAAGTATTGTTTGTTAAATACATCTTTTGCACCGATTGGATCATTTACATTAACAAGTCTTCTATTTTTAAAAACAATATAACCTTTAATTATTTTAAAAGTAACATTAAATTCTTTTTGAAATCAATAGATCTTTGGATCTATTGATGGTTGAATTTGCTTAATAATATTTTAATTTTTTTCAATTTCTCTAAATTGAATGGTGGCGTATTAATTACTTGTTCAGTTTGTTTAGTTAGATGTATCTTATTTCCAGAATGTCCATTTATTAAATCTAAAGTATCATTAAAATTATAGTTCTCAAAAATCAATTTTAAAACAAATTAACAGAAATTACCACATAATACTTCTTCAAAATTTTGTATTATTTCTATATTATAGCATAGTTCATATTTTCCTCAATATTTAACTAATTGTTTTGGCATATTACCACCATATGACCCAAAAACAATTTTTTATTATTATTTTTATAATGACAAATCAAACGAATACCAGGATATTTCAGATGTATCTAAAATTACTATACCCCATTGAATTTTTAATGGTTTATTTACTTATTCATCAATCATGTATACACCATGAATGTGTTTAATTTTTAGTTGTATAGTTAGTTTTTCTATATCAAAATTAATTAATGCATTAGGATATTGTATGAGTTACTTTTCAATTTTTTTTGTTTTCTTTATTCCATTACCAACTTATTTTTCAATTTCTAAGTTATGTATTTTTTTGTTCTTCTAATACCTTATAATTCTCCGTTTTGTTTAATACTGCATTAGCAATTGCTGCGGATCCTCCAGCTAATGAACTAATTGTTGCTAAATATGGTAATGCAGCTAATAATAACAGTAAGAATCCACCCTCATGTTGTGATAATCCTTTACTATTTTCTTTTTTGTTACATATTCAGTAATTATTTTTACAACAGGAATAGCTAATGTAACAAGTAAATTTCATCCTATTTTTTTCTTTCTTACGTTTTTGTCGTTCAGATATAAATGGTTCAGTTACATTTAACTGTTCATTATTTAACTTTAATTTAATTGACTTTGGTTTAGTTTTACCACTAGATAGCAAAGTATAATCAATTGTAAAGCTATTCATTACATAGTTAAACATTTAATACAGATTTTTCATTTAGTTAAAAATTTATATAGATAAAAATTTATTTAGTTAAAAAAATTTATAAAGATTTTTATATAGTTTAAAAATTTCTAAAGATTTTTATAATCCCCCAGCATTTTCATCAACATTAATTCCCATACCTAATCTTCTTTTTCCATACATTATTCCTCTAACCGCTGTTGGTGCAATTTTTGACCAAATGAAGTATCATTTGCATAGATTCTTTCTTTTGCTGCTAACTGAAGTTCTTTAGCAGTTATATGCCTTTTTTTAAAATCTTTATTATATCCATAAGCAGTATCATGTTTTCTACAAGCTTCATCTAATAGATTTTTTCCTTTATCAACTTTAGCTAATGTTTCTTCTAATTTTGTATCTGGACCACAAAGTATATAGCCTGGAAGATGCATTTCAAATGGTAGTTTGTTAATTAAAGTATTTACTAAATCTTTTCCAATTTTATCACTTTTCCAAAATATATGAGGAAGATTATTTAAAAATCTAATTAAAATGGAATTCCTTTTAGATTATCAATTATAAAATTACTAAATTTGTTTGTTAACATTTGTGCAATACTATCTTTTTCATTATGATAATTTTTACTTCCAGCTAGTTCTTCACCATGAATTACTGCTAATCTATAATTAATTGTCTAACATCATTTAACCAAACATATTCAATGGATTTTTCTGTATATTTTTTAACGAAACCTTCACCAAATTCTTCAGGAAAACTAATATCTGAAGAATGTATAGTTGATTGTCATATGTTTGTAAAATAATCACCAACCATTGTATTAATAAATTTAAATATTTATTTCCTTTACTTGATATTATTATATTTGGATTATTATCAAAGTATAATGCCTCCCAATTTAATAATATATCTGCATAATTTGATATATTAACACCATCAAACGTTTTATTTAAATTTTCAATAGTAATTTGTTTCTCAGTTAAAAGTCTAATTAATTCATCAGCATCTTCATATGTTTTTTTACCAATTGTTAATTTATCACCATTGAATTCTACAGGTAAGTTACCAACATATTTAAACATACCAACAGGTTTTAAACAAAATACTTTATCTTCTCTATGATTTAGATACTTTAACATTCTTTTACTAACTTTTATTTTTTAGTTTTGTTTATCTTTTTACTTTCTTTTTCTTCTTGGTATTTATTAAATGTATCTTTAATTCCTGTTTCACTTAATGTATGATCATATTTTCCAGGAATATCAACAGACCAATCTCTTAATATTTAATTGGTGATAAATCTTCAAAATCTTCTTTATGATGATATGGAATCTTTTGTTATTCAACTTCCCTATTTTCTTCACTTGCTTTTAAAACATTATCACCTAAACCTTGAATATCTTCTTTTACTTTTTCAGTAGCATCAATAACCGGTTTATCTTCGTTTTTATTTTTTTCATTTTTTGTTCTTGGTTACTTTTTCCAAAGCTTAAATTATTCTTTTAGTTCTTCAGCTTTCTTTCTATTTTGTTTATCTTGTTTAACAACTTTTTCATCATACTTTGTAAACATTTATTAATGAAGAGGAAACATTAATTATGTTTATGTTTATCTTTAATAGTTATGTTTATGATACTGTTTATATTTATGTTTATGTTGTTAAGGAATGTTGTATTTTATTTCTAAATTTGCGTTCATTCGGTTTTCTAGACATATCTATTGTTAAAGAAACCAAATTCATCATTCCATCATTTACTACACAATTCTTTAAAGTAATCAAACTTTGAATCTCCACCAACAAACTCATGGTAAATATGATTTAAAATTGAATCATCTTGTCTAAAAATATTTTAAAAATTTAAATTCTCTCTAAGTGTTCTGGTATTTTTGAATAAGATTGTTCTAACTAAATGCAATCTATACCTTTGTATCTATCTGTAGTAAAATATTCTCTTACAATATCTAGATTTTCCAATGTCAAGTCTTCAAATACAACTGAATTTTCTTCACATTCATCTAATGGAATAATTTCTTCATCATTTTCAATAAAACTAACAATATTTTCATTAATTTTATTTTCAATTCATTTACTTTTATTTATAAATTCTTGATTCATTAGTTATTCTAAACTTTTTGAATAAACGTATAAATGTTTAATTTTGTTCCAATTTAACCATCCTGGAGCTAAAATATAATTTTCATTCGTTAATGTTGTTTGTTCACAACCTCTTCGTGCAATTATTACACATCTTAAAGAATTTGGTAAAAGTTTACCATGTTCTTTTTTAACTTATTTTCTGGACTTCTTACTTCTGGTTCCCGATGTTTTGCTCATTTATTAATAATTATTGTAATTTATTTATTTTTCATTTATTAATAATTTTTTCGTTTATTAATAATTTTTTTCAGTAGTAAGTGAGTAGATTATTTCAACTTAGTGATAAATCTTCTATACTTAGAAAACGATTAACTGTTCCAATATTTGATAATTTTAATAATGTTTCATTAGTTTGTTTTTATTCAACTTTTTAACACAAAATGTTACAACAAAAATTAATAAACATTATTCTGATGGAGAACCAAAGGAAATTCCAGTAGCTCAATATAGTTTTAAAAATTCAAAAATAATTACACGTTTGAATAAACCCAGTACACACAATAAAGCAGATGAAATTATAAACAGAATTGTTATTGAAAGTGATGTAAAATTGTATATTGATATAGCAGTTAGTAATTGAATTTTACTTGGTTTTAATAACAAGTTATTGAAGCTAATTAAAAAGCTGTAGCTACAGATATTCCTTTTGAATTAATCCATATAAATTTTAATTTTGCTGATGGAATGTATGTTAAAGGTAATGATCATTTTCATAAAGAAACTAATATTATTGCTTCATTTAAACACAATGGAGAATTTCGTGGACCAATAAGTTATGAACAAATTAGCCTGTAAATGTTCCTATTTTTAATACAATTCAGGAGTTAGAAGTTACTATAACTGATGAAAATTATAATGTAATTGACTTTAATGGTGCTACTGTAACAGTTGTTTTAGAAATATCTTAATAAATTTTTTCCTTAATAAATAAGTAATTGCTAAAACAATGATAAATAAAATTGAAAGTTATCAGTTTTACACTTTCCCTGTTAATGAAAAAAATAAAAATAATTTAAATGTTCCCAACAAAGATACAGAAATTGAAATAAATATTGGTGATGGTTGGCTCCTTCCAAATTGCGCATGCCCTATTGTATATGAATTTTAATATTATTTGAATTGATGGTACAAGTTATCCAACTTATGATTTAAAATCAAACAAAAAATTAATTGATAACTATGTAGATAAATTGCATGCATGGTATTGGGTGTGGGTCTCTCTCCCAGCTGGTGCAGATGGGGCTACCCAGCAGTTGGTGGTGCGCGCTTCATGATCGTGAGTTTGTGTGATAGTCAGGATTTTTTTTTTCATCAGGTATGTTTAGCAGAAACTTTGTGGTGGAGGAGGGAGCATACAAGACCCCAGATATATTTAGTGCTACGATCTATTTGTGACTGAAATTACATTAATTAATTTGCATAATGTTTGCGTTTGGTACTCAAATGTTGAAAATATGTTTTATTGTGAGGAAGGATTATTGAAAGTAGGAGTGAGTGTTTTTATCGATCCATTTGACTCCTGTAAATTGCTCAACAATTAGTCTGACAGGATAGTGCAAATGGATTATTTCACTTTATTTTTGATATCGAAATTGTGTCAGCTTTCCCTTTGTATCCAGCATTAGCCAATAGGAATACAGTATTCTCAGGAGAGATGACATGCTCCACATTCATTTTTGGAGACGTTGGTTTACACAGTCAAGTGGGAGCGACTTTTTGAGAGTGAGAGAGACAGGAAGCGTGTCTGGAATTTGCCGATCAATAAAATGCTACCACTTGATGCTAATATGTGATCCGTGGTCAGAGTTATTTAGTAACGCGCACTGTAATTAGGACATCGGGCTGTTTTGACCTTCATGGTGGCACCCTGATAATAGCCGCACATGCAGGAGATTCCAAACGGTGTCTACTATGTCACTTCGTTCCATTCCCTTATGATTACACTTATTGTCATGGCGAGCAAGGGTGTGGGGTGCAGTCATAATGTCATCCAAGTGGGAACCCCATCTCCCACAAGCTGATTGAGTAAAAAGTATGTATCAGTATATTATTGACTTTGATTTGGATGTCGTCTCATGAGATCTTTCTTCTCCAGCACAGTGGGAGTCTTTTTCCCAGCTATTTTTTCTGGGAGGGGTGGGGTGGGAGAGAGTGAGGGGTAGAAGGTGTAACATCCTCTGGTGGTGGCAGTGTGCACTACCTCACTCGATCCCTGTATGTCAGTGTGAGCATATGCAGGAAAATTTTCCAATAAGAGACACATTAAATCTGCAGCAGTGTAATTACGTAATTAGGACATGTAGTTGTTGGATGTGAGTTTTTCCCACCAAATAAAAGTGGGATCCAGCCCCTGAAAATTGAAATTTATAAATAACCAGTATATCCTATGCTATATAATTGAATTTCTTGTCATGAGATCCTTTTTCTCCAGCACAGATGGCAGCTTAGCGCCTATGGCAGAATCCATTATCAGTGGGGAATCTGCCTTGGAAGGAAGGTGTCTGACATGCATCAATATTCCACATGGGTTTACCAGGTAAACACTGCTTTTTTGCGGTTCGGTCTGACTGCGACCAACGGCGCATGCAGGCCCAGCTGGACATGAGGAGAAATAGGGAAAGAGCACGTGTTTTGACAGCAACTTCTCAGATGCTTTTGTTCAGGGACTAAGGTGACATCCAGTCTGTCAGTCGTGGACACTCTTGAATAGGCGTGTTACGCAGCCACACTTTGCAGAGCCTTGAGGGAGCTGTATGTGTGCTGGAGCGAGACGGCATTAGGTGGGGACCAGCAGACAGGAAATGGTCGACGGTCCATGCTTTGCAATCAAAAGATTTTTAACAGAGTATTTGCATGTGATGTGTGGTTCATGACGGTATACCTTGCACAATCGGAATTATTACTTAATTACAAGCTAAACAGCAGATAATGATGAGCAGGAGAGGTCCAATCCCTGCAAACTGAATTTTGTATAAATCAACAATATACATTCTGCTGTGTAATTGAATCTCCTGTCATGAGATCCAGCACAGAGTGATCAGCTTCCAGGTAGGGGTGGGGAGAGTGGAGAGAGGGTTGAGGTGTTACCAGAGGGGGAGGGGTTAATTAATTAATCAATTTAATTAAATATTCAATCAGACTGATAGAGTGAGAGAGGGCTATTCGAATAATCCAGGCCTGAAAATATATGCGTATCAGTGAGAGGAAGGGGAGGGTTGGAGGTTTCGTGAGGTGTTGGGAAGAGGAGGGGGAGGGACAGGGGAACAATAGGCTAAGAACCTGTCGTTAAAAAAATGATTATCACCAGTGGGGTCATTACCTGTCAATAAAAAGGAAGAATTTTCCCCAGGGGATCATTACCTGTCAGTCAAAAGGAAGGATTATCCCCTGGGGCCCATAATCTGTCTATAAAAAGAGAACAATAGGTTTGTTCCTGAGTGCATACAGGCCCCTGATGTAAGCAACCCACACTAACAAAGCATGCCACAACTCTCTTTGCCCTATTACTACAGATGTCCTGTCATCCTATTCCTTCTTCTTGTCAGTGGTTTCCATATATTCCTTTCCCGCCGATTCTGTGAAGAACCTCCTCTTTACTTATATTATCAGACTGTCATTCTTCTGTAGCACCATATCTCAAATGCTTCTAATTTCTTCTGTTCCAGTTGTCCCACAGTCCACGTCTCACTGCCATACAAATCTCTGTTCCAAATGTACATTCTCAGAAGTTTCTCCTTCAAATTGAGACCTATGTTCGATACCAGTAGACTTCTCTTGGCCCAGAATGCCTTTTCTGCTAGTGTTAGTCTGCTTTTTATGTCTTCCTGTTCTGTCTGTCATGACTTGTTTTGCAGGCCTAGCAGACTTCCTTAACTTCACCTGCTTTGTGATCACCAGTCCTGATGTTAAGTTTCCCACTGTTCTCATTTCTGCTACTTCTCATTACTTTGGTCTTTCTTGAGTTTATTCTCAATCTATATGGTGCACTCATTAGATTGTTCATTCTAATCAACACATCGACTATTTCTTCTTCACTTTCACTGGGGACAGAATCTTATCATTGATATCTTTTCACCTTGAATTTTAATCCCGCTCTCGAATCTCATTCTTATTTCCATCATTGCTTTTCAACGTATACACAGAACAGCTTGGGTGAAACATTATATCCCTGTCTTACACTCTTTTAAAACGTTGCACTTCGTTCTTGATCTTCTACTCTTATTGTTCCTTCCTGATTCTTGACCTAATGTACACACATCAAAAGAGGTTTTGCATCACCCTGGTTCCCAGAACTCCTGACGACAGACGTTTACTATGTATATTGTATTACAAACACAGACCCTCTGACTGTTCAGAGATGTCACTAAACCTACCTAAACAGTTAAACAACCATGCATGAGCAGCGCCTATTAGACAGACGGGGTCCGACAGCCAATCAGTTCCAGTCATTCCATAAGGAATGAGGGGCACAGCTCGTGTTGTCTGCATTTCAACCGTACCTAGACGGTCAATACCGCGGTTCGATCACGTCCGCATTGTTACTTTGTGCCAGGAAGGGCTCCGACAAGGGAAATGTCCTGGCGTCTCGGAGTGAATCAAAGCAATGTTGCTCAGACATGGAGAAGATACAGAGAGATAGGAACTGTCGATGACGTGCCTCGCTTCGCTCAGGCCGCCCAAGGGCTACTGCAGTGGATGACCGCTACCTACGGATTATGGCTCGGAGGAACCTTGACAGCAACGCCACCATGTTGAATAATGCTTTTCGTGCAACCACAGGACGTCGTGTTACGACTCAAACTGTGCGCAATAGGCTGCGTGATGCGCAACTTCACTCCCGACGTCCATTGTGAGGTCCGTCTTTGCAACGACGACACCACGCAGCGCGATACAGATGGGCCCAATAACATGTCGAATGGACCGCTCAGGATTGGCACCATGTTTTCTTCATCAACTAGACAATCGTCGGAAACGTATTTGGAGGCAACCTGGTCTTGCTGAACACACACACTGTCCAGCGAGTGCAGCAAGGTGGAGGTTCCCTGCTGTTTTGGGGTGGCATTATGTGGGGCCGACGTACGTAGCTGGTGGGCATGGAATGCCATCCTGCGACCGACAGTGTAACCATATCGGCAGCATATTCGCGAGGCATTCGCCTTCATGGACGACAATTCGCGCCCTCATCGTGCAAATCTCTTGAATGACTTCCTTCAGGATAACGACATCACTCGACTACATTGGCCAGCATGTTCTCCAGACATGAACCCTATCGAACATGCCTGGGATAGAATGAAAAGGGCTGTTTATGGACGATGTGACCCACCAAACATTCTGACAGATGTAGCCGAATCGCCGTTGAAGAGTGGGGCTATCTGGACCAACAGTGCCTTGGTGAACTTGTGGATAGAATGCCACGACGAATACGGGCATGCATCAATGCAAGAGGACGTGGGTATTAGAGGTACCAGGTATGTACAGCAATCTGGACCACCACCTCTGAAGATCTTTCTGTATGGTAGTACAACATGCAATGTGTGGTTTTCATGAGCAGTAAAAAGGGCGGAAATGATGTTTATGTTGATCTCTAATCCAATTTTCTGTACAGGTTCCGGAACCCTCGGAATCGAGGTGATGCAAAACTTTTTTTTGATGTGTGTATATTACGCGTCTTTCTTTATAGCTTACCCTTATGTTTCTCAGAATTTCGAACATCTTGCACCATTTTACGCTGTCGAACGCTGTTTCCACGTCGATAACTCCTATGAATGTGTCTTGATTTTTCTTCAGCCTTGCTTCCATTGTCAACCGCAACGTCAGAACTGCCTCCCTGGTGTCTTTGCCTTTCGTAATGCAAAACTGACAGTCATCTCACAGATCCTCAATTTTCTTTCCCACTCTTCTGGACGTTATGCTAGTCAGCAACTTGGACGCATGAGCTGTTAACCTGATTGTACTATAATTCTAGCACTTGTCGGCTCTTGCAGTGTTCCGAAACGTGTACATGATGCTTTTCCGGAAGTCTTGGTATATCCCCAATCTCATACGCTCTGCAAATCAACGTGAATAATCGTTTTGTTGCCACATTCACCAATGACTTTAGAAGTTCCGATGCAATGTTATCTATCCCCCCTACCTTAATATGATTTCAAGTCCTCCAAAGCTCTTCTAAATTTATATTCTAATGCTGAATTCCCTATCTCTTCCCTATGGACTCATGTTTCTTCTCCTACCAATCTCACAGAAGCCCTGAATGTTCTGTTTCCACGTATTCGCTCCCTCCTGTGCATTTAACGGTGGCATTCCCACTGTGCTCTTAATGTTACCGCCTTTACTTTTAATTTCACCGAAGGTTGTTTTGACTTCCCTGTCTGCTGAGTCAGTCCTTCCGACAAGCAATCCTTTTTCTATTCATTCACAATTTTTCATGCTGCCATTCTGCCTTATCTTCCTTGCACTGCGTGTTTATTTCATTCCTAAGTGACTTGTATCTCTGTATTCCTGAATTTCACTGAACATTTTTGATCTTCATTCTTTCGTCAATCAGCTGAATTATTTCTTTCCTTATCTGTGGTTTCCTCGCAGTTACCTTTCTTGTATCCATATTTTTCGTTATACTTCTGTAAGTGCCCCTTTTAGAGATGTCCGTGCCTCTTCAACTGAACTGCCTATTGAGCTATTCATTACCGTAGTATCTATAGCCTGAGAGAACTTCAAGTATATCTCTTCATTATTTAGTACTGTCGTACCAACATCTTTTTGCACTTGTCCTTCCTGACTAATCTCTTAAATTTCAGTCTTCTCTTCTTCATTATTAAATTGTGATATAACTCTGTTTCGAAATGTAGTAAAAGGATTAAGTAACTAGCAATGATAACAGAGGTTATTAACAATCAAAACAAAGTTCATAATGACTGTTGAAATGTATTGTCGTTTCATGTGAAAAAAGTTAATTATTTATAGAAGGGAAGACATGCAGATGTATAGGCATGATATTTAAAAATTATCTCTGGTTTTCATTGCCAGTCGCCAGTTTGTTGATGTGGTTTTCAGTCCAAAGACTGGTTTGATACATCTCTCCACGCTGCTATATATCCTACGCCAGCCTCTTCGTCAGCTAATAACTACTGCAACCAGCATCCAACTGAACCTGCTTACCAAACTTGCCTCTTGGTCTCCTTTTGCAGTTGTTACTGCTACCCTACGCTCATATCTGAGTATGGGATTATTGGTCATCGCAAACCAGGTGGAATAATTTATTCATGGCTCGCTCTCCCAAGGATATCAGCAATTCTGAGGACATGCTGTCTACTGCAGGGGCCTTGTTTCGGGTTTCGCAGTATCATATCTGCAATCCCATCCTCATCTACTTCCTCTTCCCTTTCTACAATATGCTCTTCAAGTTCATTTCTCTTGTGTAGCCGCTCTATACATTACTTCCACCTTTCAGTTTCTCTTCTTTGCTTGGTATTGGCTTCCATCTGAGTCCTGAAGAATAAAATACCCTGAATACACAAAATAAATAATTGCACAGAATAAATAGCTACGATTATGTCCTTATTTTATTCATGCTTGAGGGCTTATATGTATATACAACCTTTCGTACGTAAACTGAACGACTATACCTTACGTATACGCAACTTTTTATTTCGTAGCGTAATTTTTCGCCGACGCGAACTACGATGTCGGTTCCGCTTTCTCTCATTTAAAGGAAGGCCTGATATTCGTGATGTGGTGAACGTCCCTCAATTCGCGTGTGCCGAGCGTCTCGATCCTGTGGCAAACGTCGCGCCCTATATGGTCTATTGAAAAGGCTTAAAACTGTTTTAGGCAATGCATTTCGTTTTTTAGACATTCTATGCTTACAGGGACCATACTCAAACGGTGGAAAAATCTCTGGAATGCCGGTCGCAGCTCACATCATGACACATGGGCAAAAACCGATGACAACCATTATCATATCAAATAAAAACAACTCACCTATAAAAGTAGCACAGTACTCTAATGAACAACTTAAATACCTAGGAGAAATTTTAACACACAACTTGGGCGAGAAACCTATAAGATAAGTAAGAAATATCAAAATGATAAAGGCTCAAAAATTAACATGGTCTACATACAACAAAAGAAGTCTATCTATCAAAACTAAATTAAAACCTTACAAGACGGTGATTCAACCAGAATCGACGTAAGGAAGCGAAACTCTTTTAAAATCACACAGAAAAACAGAATCTAGAAAATCCTTAAAGTAGAGAGAAGAACAGCTAAAACATACATACATAAGAAACAACGAAAAGATGGACAATGGTGGATAGTGCCAAATGAAGTAGCGCACAGCGAACTGGAACACACTGTAGATACTATACGGAAAAAAGGGGGCTAATTTTTGGCCACATTATGAGGACACCAGAAACCAGATTAAGAAGAAAGATTATAGAGAACCTTTGGAACATGAATCAACATACAGGATGCATAGCGGAAGTCAGGGAGGATATGAAAAGAGCTAGAATTACCCAGATTTTCAACACAAAACAGAAAATTTAAAGAAACTGTAAACCATGAAAATAAGATTTAAACAAAAAATAGTCAAACGACACACAATAGAAAGGGTATTTACAGACGAGGAACGCCAAAAAGTTTCAGAACGAATGAAATAAACTAGGACATTCGGAAAGAAAACCTGGTGAAGAAGATGATGATTGACTGGATTGGCCCAATAAGGCTGTAAAAGCAGAAGAACACGTGATTTGTGTTGAGGTTGTGACAGTCACGGAAGTATTGTCTCAACGTATTTCCAGTTCAGAGGCACAATAGATGAGTACGTAGATCAGTTTAATGATATCAGTCACCTTGACAAAAGGAAGCCATCTATCTGTCCTAGGCATACGAATGTTAAATCACGACTATGGTTAAAAAGTGCGTGAAGAGTTTGACAGAGCACTGAAAGACCTGAGTCGAAACAAGGCCCCCAGAGTAGACAACATTCCATTGGAACTACTGACGGCCTTGGGAGATCCAGTCCTGACAAAACTCTACCATCTGGTGAGCAAGATGTATGAGACAGGCGAAATACCCTCAGTCTTTAAGAAGAATATAATAATTCCAATCCCAAAGAAAGCAGGTGCTGACACATGTGAAAATTACCGAACTATCAGTTTAACAAGTCACAGCTGCAAAATACTAACGCGAATTCTTTACAGACGAATGGAAAAACTGGTAGAAGCCGACCTCGGGGAAGATCAGTTTGGATTCCGTAGAAATGTTGGAACACGTGAGGCAATACTGACCCTACGACTTATCTTAGAAGAAAGATTAAGGAAAGGCAAACCTACGTTTCTAGCATTTGTAGACTTAGAGAAAGCTTTTGACAATGTTAACTGGAATACTCTCTTTCAAATTCTGAAGGTGGCACGGGTAAAATACAGGTAGCGAAAGGCTATTTACAATTTGTACAGAAACCAGATAGCAATTATAAGAGTCGAGGGACATGAAAGGGAAGCAGTGGTTGGGAAGGGAGTGAGACAGGGTTATAGCCTCTCCCCGATGTTATTCAAACTGTATATTGAGCAAGCAGGAAAGGAAACAAAAGAAAAATTCGGAGTAGGTATTAAAATCCATGGAGAAGAAATAAAAACTTTGAGGTTCGCCGATGACATTGCAATTCTGTCAGAGACAGCAAGGGACTTGGAAGAGCAGTTGAACGGAATGGACAGTGTCTTGAAAGGAGGGTATCAGATGAAAATCAACAAAAGCAAAACGAGGACAATGGAATGTAGTCGAATTAAGTCGGGTGATGCTGAGGGAATTAGATTAGGAAATGAGACACTTAAAGTAGTGAAGGAGTTTTGCTATTTGGGGAGCAAAATAACTGATGATGGTCGAAGTAGACAGGATATAAAATGTAGACTGGCAATGGCAAGGAAAGCGTTTCTGAAGAAGAAAAATTTGTTAACATCGAGTATAGATTTTAAATGCCAGGAAGTCGTTTCTTAAAGTATTTGTGTGGAGTGTAGTCATGTATGGAAGTGAAACGTGGACAACAAATAGTTTAGACAAGAAGAGAATAGAAGCTTTCGAAATGTGGTGCTACAGAAGAATGCTGAAGATTAGATGGGTAGATCACGTAACTAATGAGGAAGTATTGAATAGGATTGGGGAGAAGAGAAGTTTGTGGCACAACTTGACCAGAAGAAGGGATCGGTTGGTAGGACATGTTCTGAGACATCGAGGGATTACCAATTTAGTATTGGAGGGCAGAGTGGAGGGTAAAAATCGTATAGGGAGACCAAGAGATGAATACACTAAGCAGATTCAGAAGTATGTAGGCTGCAGTAGGTACTGGGAGATGAAGAAGCTTGCACAGGATAGAGTAGCATGGAGAGCTGCATCAAACCAGTGTCAGGGCTGAAGACCACAACAACAACAACATGGTTAAAAATCCGTGCAGGATGAAATGGTATTATACTAGAGAAAGTTATAATGGAATTTAAATTTGGAAGTGGCAAAAAATGTGGAAATCCATCCAATATGAAGTGTGAGCTGGTGCGCGGCCCAATATAGACGTCACAGTAGTTAACGAACATGTCTGGAGGATCAGAATCTGGAAAGTTGAAAGAGGCCCCACTACGTGTGGCCACAACGTTATAATCGTTACAGTTGACTTCTACAGAAATGAACTCAGATATGACGACGCATTAAACACGTTAAAATAATGATACAACGTAAGGAAAGTCTACTGGAACCATTTGAGGAGCATTTTCTGTCCGGACCTGGTGGAAGTAGGTGACAACGATGACACAAAAGCTCAAGAATTTGTCAGTGCAATACAAGAGGTCATGAAAGACGTTATAGCCACTCATAAGACAAAAGAGCTGGAATTCATAAGTAGCAATTCCAAAGACTGAGGACAGTAGTGAAAAGGGCTAGAAGATTTTACCACACAGGCCGCGCCGCGGAAGGAAGAGATCGCAAACTGGGGCAAACACAGAGATCTTAAGCACCAATTTAAAGATCGCCTGTGGCTGACAAGAATAGAGATCTGAATCCGATTCATGGAACAGAATCTACATCTTTGCAGATGGGGTTTACTTTACAAAACTATCTCTCAAAAGATGAAATCTCCGACAATGTCACCAATTCTAAACCGAGCAGATGGCAGGATGACAGCAAACTGGTGGCAACCTGCACAATTATAGATGGACATTCTCTTTCTAGACGACACTGCAGAGGACAAATTTGATTAACACATGGAATTTCGGAAGAAAAGTATAGAAGACTACTGCAGAGAGGGGATAGTCTGTCCATTTTCGTAAGAGGAGATGAGAGAAGAAATCTTGAGTCTGAAAAAAAATAAATCTTCTGGTGTCCCCTGCTGAAGTTTGTAGAACGTCCAAACGCACGTAAGTTTATAACACGCGTTTATTGCGGGGAAGAGTACCAGATGTGTGGAAGAAAGCAAACTTGATTATTTTGAAAAAGGCTGAAGACAAAGATCCCCTGCCTCCAAAGTCATTTGCCTTCTCAGTATCTCAGGGAAAGTGCTAGAGAATTTGCTATGTAGTAAACTACAGGTGAAAAGAACTCTTCGTGGAATAAACTCCCAGCAACATGAATTAAAACGTGGGAAGTCAAAGAAGACGCCGTAAATGAAGCGATTAGGCTTGCAAAAAACACTTCCCATAGATATGTTGTAGTCATAATGCTGCGTATCACCGGGACTACGATCGCTTGTGGTGGTCCGCAGTTTTGACCTGCCTGAGGGTCTTGGACTGCCACTAGCAGCATACAACTCTTTAAAGAAATATTATCGAAACAGGGGAGCACCTCTGTCGTGCCCAGGATAGATCTTTACAAAACAAAATTTCGAAAGACTGCCCACAGGAATCCAAAAATGGCCCTGTCTTCTAGGATCTGGTACTCAACCCAGTATTAGGAAAGTTGCAGAATAAGAAAGTTGCCGTAGGAATAGTGGCATATGCCGACGACCTGATGATCCTTGCGAAGTGAATCTCCAGAACCAACCTGTAAAACTGACGTAACGCAAGGAGTACACTGTATCCGATCATGGAATTAAGCAATAAGTCCACATACACATATTCCGTCACCAGATACCTAGACGTCTTCTTGAATGGGGTATAAAATTATAGTGCACATACTGAAGAAATTATCAAGAAAGGCAGGAACATAATGAACAAAATTATTAATCCATACAATTACAATTATAAACTACCACTGCAAGCAATAAGAACGTAGGATATGACTCTCAGTATCACTATTTACGTACTCAACATACACTTTAAATAATTAATACTACAGGCACCTAGTGAATCGTTTTATAACCGGTTATCACTCCTGATTGCCTCTTGTAAGCAGGGTATCGATGTATGGTACTGCATCCTACCCTTACAGAATATTTCATTAAAATTCAGTCATTCACACAATGTACACACCAAGCTAAAATATGACACTTATGTATACTACATTTGAGGAGTCAAACCGGAAAAGATGTCATGATCACGTGATAAATATACACTGATCAGCCAGAACATTATGACCACCTCCCTAATAGCCTTATATGGATATGGTGTCTGTTCTTCACGACATGTCAGAAAGAACAGATACCATATCCATAGAGGTATATAGTTCTGGCAATACCGGCCATGACATTCTTCTTCTGTGCGGATGCACACATATTACCCGAACTCTTACGGGACTTTTTAAGAATGTCTTCCACGAGTAATGAGTGTATTGGGTAGTGACACTACGATTTTAGTGCGTGGACATACAAGGTGAGAATGTGGGTCTCACGGGATAGTCCCTGCAGTCGCACTATCCTCTGTGCCCTCGATGGCTCAGGTGGATAGGGTATCTGCCATGTAAGCAGGAGATCCCGGGTTCGAGTCACGGTCGGGCCACAGATTTTCACCTGTCCCCTTTGACATATATCAACGCCCATCAGCAGCTGAAGGTATTAATATATAAATCTAATTTCCCTAATAGCCGGTATTTCGACCTTTGGCACGTTGCGATATGGAAGCAATGAGCCCTTGGTAGGTGGCTGGAGGGAGTTGGCACCACATCTGCACACACAAGTCACCAAATTTCCCGTAAATTCCGGGGAGGGCGGCAACGAGCTGACGACACGTTCAATCGCATCTCAGATGAGTTCAGTCCAGATTTGACGAGTTGGGGGCCAGCACATCAACTGGAGCTCGCCACTGTCTTTCTCGAACCAATCCATCAAACAAGTGGCCTCGTCACATGACATGTTATATTGATAAAAAATGCCACTGCCGCCAGGAAACATAGTTGTCATAAAGGGTTATGCGTGATCTGCAAGAAGTGTTCAAAATTGTTCGAATGGCTCTGAGCACTATGGGACTTAACATCTGTGGTTATCAGTCCCCTAGAACTTAGAACTACTTAAACCTAACTAACTAAGGACGTCATACACATCCATGCCCGAGGCAGGATTCGAACCTGCGACCGTAGCAGTCGCGCGGTTGCGGACTGAGCGCCTAGAACCACTCGGCCAGCGCAGCCTTGGTCTTGGCCATCATGGCGCCTTGCTCGAGCTCCTCTGGACCCATGGATGCCCACGTGAATATTCCCCAGTGCGTAATGCAGCTACCACCATCTCGTCTCCGTGTTGCAGTATACGAGTCAAGGAGCTGTCCCCTGGAAAACGATGGATTCGCGCCCTCCAATCGACACGATCATGGTTTCATCAGACTATACAACGCTCTGACACTGTGCCAACATCCAGTGCCGATGGTCACGTGCCCATTTCAGTCATAGTTGCCGATGTCGTGGTGTTAACATTGACAGATGCATACGCTGTCGGCTGCAGAGGTCCATCGTTAGGAGTGTTCGGAACACTGTGTATTCAGACACACTTGTACTCTGCCCAGCATTAAAGCCTGATATCAGATCCGCCATAGTTCGCCACCTGCCCTGTTTTACCAGTCTGCTCAGCCTGTGACGTCCGACTTCTGTAACGAGGGATGGCAGCCCAACCCCACGACGTCTGGACGTCGTTTCCCCACATATTGAAGACACTCACCACAGCGCCCCTCGAACACGCGACAGCCGGCCGGACTGGCCGAGCGGTTCGAGGCGCTTGAATCCGGAACCGCGCCACCGCTATGGTCGCAGGTTCGAATCCTGCCTCGGGCATGGATGTGTGTGATGGTTACTTAGGTTTAAGGGTATACGGAATGAGTTTTTAGATGAAAAAATCGATTTTTGGGTAAATGCATTTTCGAAAAATTTAGACTCTCCCGTTTAATACCATGTATAAAATATTTGGATGACGTGAATAGAACTATTTTAAATAATTTTTTAAAATAATTTCGACACACGATGTTCCGCACCTTGTATATGAGACGCGAAATATACTGATATAGACAGCCTTGCCAGAGATATAATTGAGCACAAGAGAGTTAGCTTTTCTGTTGGCTACACTGCTAGACAGTTGACAATAGATTCTGCACCATTTGTATTGTTTCCTTTGTGAGTACATCCATGTCATTGTTGTGAAAGTCGTATGTGGAGAAGTCATTGAGTTTTCTTTCCTTCAACATGCCAAGATCTAGTCTGAAGGTATTTAGAAAGCGTGTACATTGGCGCAAGAAAGTAAAGCGTACTAAAAATTCGTCTGATTCATCTTCATCAGTATCTGATGTCCCAGTAGCGACTAACCTCAACACTGGTAGTGATACATTGAGTGATGCTGCTGCCACTACACCGGAAAGTGTTTCAAGAAGAAAACTAGCTGGAATTGAAGAAGAATACAAGAAACTAAATGCTGGGACTACAAAATATTAGGGAATTAACGTCTCTTTATTATCAGACGTTTTGGAGAACAATGTGTGCTGCAAACAATGTGGAAAATGTGGTGTTTCATTGAAAACAAACTTACATGTAGGACTTGCTTGTGAATTAGAGTTGATGTGCAGTTATTGCAAACACAGTGTTACTTTCTTCAATTCCTCACATGTTACTGCAGATACAGGTAAACTATACAATATAAACATTAGACTGGTTTATGGATTACGGTGTATAGGGAAGGGCAGGGCTGCAGGTGCCATGTTGTGTGGTGTGATGAACCTCCCTCCCCCACCTTCAAAATTTAACAAACACATAATTTCAATAGGCTCTGCTGTAGAAGCTGTGGCACAGGAAAATATGAAAGATGCTGTTGAGGAAGCAGGTGTTCAAAATAATAATAGCGGAGACTTGTCCATAGCTTTTGATGGAAGCTGGCAGAAGAGAGGCCACACATCTCTGAATGGTGTAGTAACAGCTACAAGTGTGGACACTGATAAGGTAGTTGATGTGGCAATACTTTCCAAGCATTGCAGATGCAAGGAGAAAATGAAAAATAAACATGAAGAGGAGTGCATGGCAAATTAATATGGATCAAGTGATGGTATGGAAGTTGCTGGTGTAAGAAGTATTTACTCAGTAAAATGGTACAACGTTAGATACATAAATTATCTTGGAGATCTTGGAGATGGTGACTCAAAGGCTTTCAAAGAAATTGAGGAACTGAGACCCTATGGTAACGATGTGAAAATTTCCAAATGGAGTGTGTTGGCCATGTTCAGAAAAGGATGGGATCAAGACTTCGATGGCTCAAGGCTAGCATTAAAGGCAAGAAATTGAGCGATGGAAAAACTTTAGATGGGAAAAATAGACTGACAGACGCTACAATAGATCATATTCAGAAGTGCTATGGTCTAGCAATAAGACAGAATACAGCAGATGCAGAATTAATGAGAAGAGCAGTCTGGGCTCTGTTTTTTCATACAGCTTCAAACAATGAGAATCCCCAAAAGAATGTCCAAAAGGAGACAATAGTTGGTGCAAGTACAACAGAGGCAAGGTAACTAAGAAACAATACAATCACCTGCCACCTGCCATAATGGATGAAATAAAACCAATATTCCGAGACCTCGCAGATATTAGTCTACTAAAGAAATGTCTTCATGGCCGGACTCAAAATCCAAATGAGTGTGTGAACCATGTGATATGGAATAGACTACCTAAAACTGTGTTTGTGGGTATAAACACACTTCACTTTGGCGTTTATGATGCAGTTTCATCATTAAATCAGGGCAATATAACAAAGTGCAAAGTTATGCAGAAGTTGGGGCTCTGTATAGGACTACGAACTGCCGCAGCTATGCTTTGTTTGGACAAGGAACGGCCCAGGTCTTCAGATAATGCCATAAAAGTATATTCAAAGATGGCTAGACAGCATAGCAGAGCCATCAAGAGGAAACTGTTTGACGATTCTGATGATACAAGCTATGGAGCAGGCTTGTACTGAAGTAAAAACTTTGAAGCTAATTTCCTGTAACTTTAGTTTTTTTGTGTATAAGGTACATTTTCTCAGGGCCTATTTATAGTAGAAAGATGAAATTTTCTGTAGTTGTTCCTTAAGACCTTCTAATATATCTGAATTAAAAGATATGTGGAATTATTTTGTATTAATGGATGTAAATTTTAAAATACTTGTTAAAATGTATAACTTTTTTAACATTTACAAAAAATAAAATATCTGAAAACTATACATTATTTTTTCAAAATTAATAATTCAGCATAAAAGCAGAACATATCTCTGTGTTCTGTGAAAAAATCAAGAGTATTGTCCAAATAACAAATGAGAAAATGTTCCTAACTTTTAGCTCAATTTAAGCTGTAAGCATAGGGCGTTCCGTATACCCTTAAGTAGTTCTAAGTTCTAGGGGACTGATGACCTCAGAAGTTAAGTCTCATAGTGCTCAGAGCCATTTGAGCCATTTTTTGAACACGCGACAAGTCATGCAGTTACCGAAATAAACGTGCCGAGCCTCGGGGCCATCACAATCCGCCCTGGTCAAACTCAGATAGATCGCGTGCCTTAATCCGAACAGCTCGCTCACTGATGCTATAAGTATCGTGTGTGTATGACTAGCAGTCATTCCTCGTCAGATGACGCTGCTATCCCCTGGATGGGTTTGTATTGATAGTAGATCGGTGGTGATAATGCAGTGGCTGGTCAGTGTATAACCTCATATTGTAAGTAGGCTGTTTATGTTTTCTTATTGGCAATGTTACGTAGCGCTCGGTATGAAAATCACTGGCTGTGCTGTGTGTAGTCTGTGGCCAGTTTGCATAAGCTTGAACAAACCCGTGAAGATTTAACTACTGAGTTACATAACATTGAACCGAAATGTCAAAAAGTCTGTAATGATGTAAAAACACAAATTTGTGAGCATTTTCAACCTATTTTTTCGCGGCATGAAAATGCATTAAAGAAACACGAAGCAGCCATAAAAGAACTCCAAACTATTGTTCATGAAAATCACAACACCTTGCAAGCTAAAATTGACTCAGTTGCATCTGTCGATTCGGTTATGCAACTTGCAAAAACTCAAGAAAACTTAAAGGACACAGTAGATACGATTTCAACACAAATAGACACTCTGAAACTTGGTTCAGAAAAACACACGGAGGAAATAAGTACACTATCGGAGAAAGTAGCCGAACTTTCGGATCAGTTCACTAACTTATCTGCAAAAGTAGATGATGATCTGAATGACACAAGGCCTGTAGCCATCACTGACACAGAAGAGTGCGAACAAATTAGGAAATTCAAACAAAATCAAAATCAAATTAATACGCAACACCAAAGAGAAATCTGGGAAGTACAAGATCAGCTGACACAGGTAATACAAGAATTACGTGTTTCAGAGGCCACTTGTGCTCCAATACGGGAAGAGGGACATAGAAATACGGAACAGCCACAAAATAATAACTCAGGGCACTTCGGAAATTATGAAAGAAATTGGCAAGGTACACCGAATTTTGAGATGGAACCGCCGAAACGACGTAACAATGACCGACATGCGACTCGCCGACATGATGATTTTGACTGTAAGCTGTTCATTACTACACGTAAATTCAAAACGTTTAAGAATTCTGCCAACGACATTCATCCACAAGCGTGGCTCCATCAATTCTCTCATTGTTTTCCTCCCAACTGGTCATTGGAGCACAGGTTAGAAATTATGTGTGGCTACTTGGAGAATGAACCAGCTGTAAGAATGCGATCGGTCATTCACGATTGTCACAGTGAAGGAGCATTTTACCATGCGTTCCTCTCAGCATATTGGTCTCAAGCTACACAAGACCGAGTAAAACATAGCATCATGATGATGAAACACTTTGAACAATCTGAATTTTCCAGTCTTGTCAAATATTTTGAAGACATATTGCATAAGAATCAATATCTTTCAAACCCACACAGCCCTTCAGAACTCATCCGCATTTGCTTAATGAAATTGCCTGAACATTTAAGAAATATTATTTTGGCAGGGCGTTACAAAGACGACATTGAAGCTTTTTAGGGACTCCTACAAGAATTAGAAATTGACACAGACAGTCGTGGGATGCGAAAACAGGAAAACAATCACTACAGGTCACATCCGTCACAATTCCGTGACGACAGAAACAATAACTGGACACGACAAGTCTATTCTTACAACGTAAATCGTGACCAAAACAGACACCACACATATGACAACCACTGGCAGAGTAATAGTTACAGAGAAAGATTGCATTTCCGTAGTAATGAATATGACAGAGACAGTCATAGAAACAGACAATTTGGCAACCAGAACTATTATTATCACGGGAGACAGAATAACTTCAGACGCAACGGTCCACCACGCATTTACGATTCAGGGAGAAATTCTCCACCATGTGACCGACAACAAATAAACTATGGAATCTACCGACATGACGACAGACGATGTGATCGTAACGACAGACGTGAATTTCATCAGACTTGGCGGGATTTAAACAGAGCAGAGCACTCTCGACAACGTGAATTTGTGGAAGTTAGGTCTCCCAATCCCAATAACGACGCGCGCCAACAAAGAGATAGCAGGCAATGACTCGCACCGCAGGCAGCCACCTGCGCCGGCTGGCTCAGGGAAAAATAGCATACACGCTAACCTTGAAAAAAATTTTAGCATTCCTTACCGACGTATACAACATGATAATTGCTTTGAAGTCTAAACTCTGCACGCTATAAAGGGTAAAAGATTACACCACATTTCACGTGTAAAACCGTTTATTGAAAGATAATCTGCTTTTTAACTTTGTCTTTGCCATAAAACTTTTCACTTTACATTACTAGTATGCTTTGTCAGACTTAGAATCTGTTAACATGCAACAATGTTTGAAGTTAAATATCCAGTCAAGAACCAAGAGAACTTATTTAAACAGAAATTACGAATGCATTGTTATTGTGAACAGACGACACAGTGTTATTGTGTGTGTGCATTCTTGCTTGTTAGTTGCATGATCGCGTAACGACTATGAGGCTCACATACTTGGAACATATACCGGCACTGCTAATGAGATTTTCATGCAACATTTTGGTTTGCTTGAGAGTGGATTCTGGATTTGAGGTGCTTTCTGTGAAATGCCAGATGACACAGTGGTTGGTTTGTGTGACAGCTACACGATTTTATCACGACGCTACTAATGAGTGACAATTTACAATGTTGCTTTTGCGGTGTTTCTGTTTTATATGTGGACAGTTTTTCTGTATTATTCTGGAAAGTAAAACATGTTTTAGTAGTAACTTTTGTTACAGCCTCTTTCATAGCACAACAATACGTTACAGCACAGTACATTCTTCATCACAACAATAAGCGTAATAACTAAGATATCTATATGCAAAGCATTTCACTTTTGTTTATCATGAGGTAAGTACATTGACTTCTGCAGAACTTGGCTTTCGGAGGACAATAACTACGACACTTCCACAGAGATTATCTTACAACAAGACGCACAGTTTAGCGCTATAGTACACGTATTTGAGTGATTAATTTTATACTTAAAACATTTATTTTTAAAGATATTTGAAGTACAATGACACAAAGGTTTTCCGTTATACATTTCATTCCATTGCTGTAATCTGTAACACCTGAGGGTATAATTACATTAATCCTCAGGGGGGTACACGCCTACTTTGTGTACCATGTGTTTGGCAAGCACAAGGAGCCCTAGCTAATATGGTATTTGCTTATACAACTTTACACATCGGTACCATATTCCTCTAACACATAAATTACACAGCTATCTGATCATTTAACTGAGAGATAAACTTTTTTTACTACATCAGTGACACATGTTTACACAATTACACAGTTGGATAACTTCACACTTATGAAACTGTATTTTGTCTGTACTTCATAACTTCACACTTATGAAACTGTATTTTGTCTGTACTTCATAATTTTTTGGAACCATTGTGATAGTATGAGAGCTTTGAATGATATATTTGGTATGGGATCATGATTTTAAAGTACGTTTGAGGTAGATGACACTATTTAAATGAGCAGAGAATTCTTTTTAGGTTTTGAAATTATTGGAGGAAGCTACGACGATTTTGAGATTTGACTGAGGTGTTATGATGTTATTATTACGACGACGATGTGTATTATGCTGTTGAGGTATGTTTATGTCAATAAGATGATGCTACCATATATGAGGAATGTGATTACGTGTTTATGTATATATGAATAATGAATAGAAGTTAGGGACTCTAGCTTGTGAAAAAGGATGTTGGAAACCAAGAATCGTACTTTAAGAGTTATGAAATGTATGTAAATGTGTGAATGTATTACAATGCCGACGAAAATTTTTTGGACACTGTTATATCAATAGCATTTTGTTTCTACAGATTTGTAACGCAAATTCTTGACCTGTGAAATATTTTTATATGAGACTGTCACTGTAGCAGAAACTGCTGTCGTAAATATTTCAGTAAGAAACGTAAGTGACCTTGACGTAATGCGTTTTGGGCGCCCAGCTGAGAGGTAGTCGTCTGACAAAAGAAAGCCATTAGGTGGAGAAAAAAAAAAGAGGCCATTATCCTCGCCATTGACATTCCTTTACAGATAGCATCGCAAATACGACACGCTCATTACTTGGAAAGATACTTACATCTGCACACCTGATTATGACAAGCGTCTTTCTACGAGAGTTGAGAGAATTTCTACTAACTTATGAAATGTCACATGACTATTGAATGATATTTTTATGCTTTGCTTTTCATAGTTGCTTATTTCATTTGATATCTAGATTCCAGCTGTGTTGCAGCATTGGTTTTATAAAATAAAATAAAATGCATTTGCTAATGTGAACACTTTCTGTCAACAGATCTATTAAATAATAATTTTGTGATCCACATTCTTCAAAAAAGGAGCACTTGGAAAGGAAAGAACAATAAGAAGGGACTAGTAACAGTAACTGCATACATAATATTCTTTTCAAGTACATGGTAATATTTTTTTTTACAATAAGTTGTTGTGGTGCACCACTTTAATTACATAGACATTAAGATGTGAATATACATCTACCTTATCTGCATTGTTGTTTTTACTGTAATATTTTTTCTGCTTGAGCTATGTCATGTTTAGGTATAAGTTACTGCTGTTTGCCAGGCATAATGTTACTGAATTTAACTTTGTGTTACTTTGCTAAGCCAGTTTACTACTGATTTATTTTTCTTGTTGCTGCACATTGGCTCATATTAGTTGTAATTTTGCATTTTATCTGTTAATTTAGATTTACTGCTGCTTGCATTGCTGTTTGTGTTAATTGTTTTGTGCTGCTGCATTGCCTCGTCCCTTAGTTTAGCATCTGAGCTCAGTAGATTTAAGTTAGCTTAAGAGGGGGTAGCCTATAAGAGAATGAGTTATGATGAATTTGAAGAAATGCACTGAGAGATTATACGAGAAAAGTACAGAAAGCAGGTATAGATAGGACTTTTTGGAAATAATGAAGAACGAAGGGAGATCTCCGAGAAGTAAAGAAAGTTTTGTTCGCAAAATACTGCAGTACAACAAACCCTGTCCTTTCCTTTTGTATTATTCCGCTATATGTTTGTGTACCCTTGTGTATTTGTGTTCATCCTGTCTTTATGTGTTTATCTGATACGATTTATGTTGTAGAATTTTTCTAATACGCAGATACATTCACTATGATGAGGAGTACTGTTACCCTCAAATATAATTTGCATTAATACTATGTTATTTACTTTGTAAAGATGTTTAGACATTATTTATTCTGTTTTGTTTTACTGCTCATGTGTGAAGTTGATGTTTCAATAATTATTCTGATCTTTTATGTATGTACTCATGTCATAATTCCTGTAACACTGATGTATATGTTAGTTCGATTCTTTTGTAAAGCTTGTACTACAAATGTTATGTTCTTTAATGATGTATTTTGTACCTTTGTAATTGTATTCTTATGTTATAAAATTGTAATTGATACCAGTTCATCATATTATTAACTTGTTAGTTACATTTCACTGCACACGTTTCTGTTGGTCATAGTATATGGACAATATGTGAGAAGTAGGGACTGATAGTGTTTGCACGTGTGTTAATAATTCAGCAAGGGACTGGATAACAGCATTGCTGGTTCTAAGGACAATTCCAAAAACTTTGTGAGTGCACAAGTGGTGGTTATGGACTTGCTATATTAACTGCAAGACTCTTCAATGGTGATTGTGCACCCGCACAGTCACAACAGATGGCTGCTGGCCATCTCTACAAGGACTACAGTGGGTCTGCACCTCTGGTGGCCCACCAATACCATTATTTCTACAAGGACTGCAGTGGGTCTGCACCTCTGGTGGCCCACCAATACCATACTCTCTACCAGGACTACAGTGGGTCTGCTCTGTGATGACCTACCTACCAATATTCTTCAAAACGTCGAATGACTCTGCTGTGGGTTTGCTCTGTTGTGGCCCATTACCTGTCTGCATGTCAAGAGACAGCACTGTCTTTCCGTTGGAAGGAGAACACTACTTCTTCAAGACTGCATGGAAATCCACTACTTCTGTGTGCATTTTCTTTTACTGCTCAGACTTTGAGAAAAACACTGCAATTACTACTATGATGAATGATCAGGACTGTCTTTATGGACTGTGAGAAAATTTTAGCTTTTGACCAACATTGTATCAATAAGTGTTTGCATTTGATATCTTTGTTATTGTAATTATGAAAAATTTTATCAAATCATTATTAGCCACTGCCCAAAACAATTTGTAAAATTTTTTGTGAGGAGCATGGGGGCTATGTAAGTAGGCTGTTTATGTTTTCTTATTGGCAACGTTACGTAGCGCTCGGTATGAAAATCACTGGCTGTGCTGTGTGTAGTCTGTGGCCAGTTTGCATTGTTGTCTGCCATTGTAGTGTTGGGCAGCGGCAGCTGGATGTGAACAGCGCGTAGCGTTGCGCAGTTGGAGGTGAGCCGCCAGCAGTGGTGGATGTGGGGAGAGAGATGGCGGAGTTTTGAAATTTGTTATACTGGATATTATGAACTGCTATATATATTATGACTATTAAGGTAAATACATTGTTTGTTCTCTATTAAAATCTTTCATTTGCTAACTATGCCTATCAGTAGTTAGTGCCTTCCGTAGTTTGAATCTGTTATTTAGCTGGCAGTAGTGGCGCTCGCTGTATTGCAGTAGCTTGAGTAACGAAGATTTTTGTGAGGTAAGTGATTTGTGAAAGGTACAGGTTAATGTTAGTCAGGGCCATTCCTTTGTAGGGATTTCTGAAAGTCAGATTGCGTTGCGCTAAAAAATATTGTGTGTCAGTTTAAGCTCAGTCTTGTATAATTTGTTCTAAGGGGACGTTTCAATATTACTTCCAAGTAGCCAAATTGCAGAATGACATGCCGACTACATGTACAAAAACTTCAATAGATAGTGGTCCAAGTTCGCTTAACATATTGCCTCATTCAATTAAGAACTTTTTTTTTATATCTATGCTAGCACGACAGCCAGGCTTGTAGAGATGTATAGCTGCTCGTTGAATACTTAGATTTACTGTCACAAGAATTTTCCATAGTCTTAATACTAGAAAAAAAACTCTGGGAAGATTTTGTGTCCCATACTGATTTTTGGTAATGCGATTTCATTATAATAAACAGACAGTCATCCTCATGTACAACATTGAATACCAACAGATTCAGTGTACAGTGCAAATCAGCTTTTATCTCGCTTTTATCCACATTAAAGAGATATGCCATTCATTATGTCAACTGTAAATTTTGTCCCACTCTTTCTGCATTTATTTACGAGTGCCCAACGACGATACTTTCCTGTAGATAACAGAGTGATCAGCGAACAATATGGCGAGACTACTAACCCTATCTGATAAATGGTTCACATATACACACATCAAAAAAGTTTTGCATTACCCCACTTCCCAGAACTCCTTAAGATAGAATTGACTGTGGATATTGTATCACAGGCACAGTCCCTTTGACTGTTCACAGATGTCACTAAACCCGTCCAAGGACGTAAACAACCATGCATGAGCAGCGCCTATTAGACGTAGAGGGTCTAACAGCCTATAACTTCCACTCGTTCCACCAGGAATGAGGTACACGGCTCTTGTTGTCTGTAGTTCAACCATGCCTAGACGGTAAATACAGCGGTTCGATCGCGTCCGCGTTGTTACTTTGTGCCAGGAAGGGCTCTCAACAAGGAAAATGTCCAGACGTCTCGGAGTGAGCCAGAGCAACGTTCTTCGGACATGGAGGAGATACAGAGAGACAGGAACTGTTGATGGCATGCCTCGCTCAGGCCGCTCAAGGGCTTCTACTGCAATGGATGACCGCCACCTACGGATTATGGCTCGGAGGAACCCTGACAGCAACGCCAACATATTGAATAATCCTTTTTGTGCAGCCACAGGACGTCGTATTACGACTCAAACTGTGCACAATAGGCTACATGATGCGCATCTTCACTCCCGACGTCCATGGCGAGGTCCATCTTTGCAACCACGGCACCATGCAGCGCGGTACACATGGTCCCAACAACATGCCGAATGGACCGCTCAGGATTGGCATCATGTTCGCTGATGAGTGTCGCATATGCCTTCAACCATAGTCGGAGACATGTTTGGAGACAAGTCAGTCAGGCTGAACGCCTTAGACACACTGTCCAGCTAATGCAGCAAGGTGGAGGTTCCCTGATGTTTTGGGGTGGCATTATGTGGGGCCGTTGTACGCCGCTGGTGGTTATGGAAGGCGCCGTAACGGCTGTACGATACGTGAATGCCACCCTGCGACCGATATTGCAACCATATCGGCAGCATATTGGCGAGGCATTCGTCTTCATGGACGACAATTCGCGCCCCCATCGTGCACATCTTGTGAATGACTTCCTTCAGGATAACGACATCGCTTGGCTGGAGTGGCCAGCATGTTCTCCAGACATGAACCCTCTCGAACATGCCTGGGATAGATTGAAAAGAGCTGTTTGTGGACAACGTGACCCACCAACCACTCTGAGAGATCTACGCCGAATCGCCGTTGAAGAGTGGGACAATCTGGACCAACAGTGCCTTGATGAACTTGTGGATAGTATTCCACGACGAATACAGGCATGCATCAATGCAAGAGGACGCGCTACTGGGTATTAGAGGTACCACGTGTGTACAGCAATCTGGACCACCACCTCTGAAGGTCTCGCTGCATGGTGGTACAGCTTGCAATGTGTGGTTTTCAAGAGCAATAAAAAGGGTGGAAATGATGTTTATGTTGATCTCTATTCCAATTTTCTGTACAAGTTCTGGAACTCTCCGAACCGAGGTAATGAAAAACGTTTTTTCATGTGTGTATGAAAGGATCCTGTTGTCTCATTATAATTTTATCTGCTTTCCAGTGCACTCTGCATCCTACAGAACAGTTCGGGTGTTTTCGTCGCTAAAATACATAGCTATGATTCAATCTAGCCGTAGCCTATTTCTTTCTATGATTTGCAAATATTATATGGTTGTTATGTTGGTTCTTTTCAGACGTGCAAATGCGTCTATAACGCCATTATAAGTCTTCCACGTGTTTTATATGTAACCCAACTCACGACTATGATTGCATAAAATGTTTATCGCTTGTTCTCCTATTCCTGGCATGCGTGAGTGAATGAATGTGGATGTGTTTCATTTTGCTGAACGGTGCTTTAGTCTGCTGCAGAGAATCAGCGGTAGTCACACAGAATGGCCAACCCTTGTAGTTTTCAGGTGGGCAAAGAGGTTTGTTCCCTTCGTGTGGCCGGCCGCGGTGGCCGAGTGGTTCTGGGCGCTTCAGTCCGGAGCCGCACGACTCCTACGGTCGCAGGTCCGAATCCTGCCTCGGGCATGGATATGTGTGATCTCCTTAGGTTAGTTAGGTTTATATAGTTCTAAGTTCTAGGGGGCTGATGAACTCAGATGTTAAGTCCCATAGTGCTCGGAGTCATTTGAATCCTTTGTCTGAAAGTTACCTGGTGTTAGGTTAGTGGCGGAAGCCTCATCTCTGGGCTTTCCTGGCCACGGGGTTGTGTGGGAGAAGTTTTAGTGTGAGATGGGCAGTCTGATTCCAGCTATCCGAGGGTCTGCAGCCGAGGTCTCTTCGAAGAAGGGGGAGTTGATTTAATCTCGTTGCGCGTTGTCTCATAGCGAGAGGCGAGCTTTTAGCTTTTGGCCTCGCGTTTTGTTTTATAAAGATTGTTTTGCTGGGTCGCAGCAAGGAACGCAAGCCTTTTGCAGACCTTCAGTTTCATTCCGAATGCAGATTTCGGTCCATAAGAAGAACGTAGCACAAAGGTGTTGCATATGTTGAAGCGATCTCACGTAGGAAGTGCGTCCTCGGTTCAGTGTGAACGTTTGTGTGCCTGTGAATGCATGTGTATACATTCTAATCTTTTCCGAATCATGATAATTTTTGCCTCTTTGTGAATTTTCTTTGTTTTATTACTATATGTCGTTGGAAACCATCCTAATGGGCTAATGTTAGAGTTTGTTGGCTGTTTGCCATTACCCTTCGTATATTCAAATGTGTCCTCTGTAAAATGTTAATTGTTTGCGACTGCGTGTTTTTATGTTGCTAAAATTTGGCCACGGTACGCAGAAATTGTGTTTCCGCGAACCACGTGGCCACACGAGTTAACTGTGAGCCTAACTTTCCTGTGGCCTCCTGCCTCGGTCCTTGAGTTTAATTATTGCTCTGATTTTGGAGTATTAAATATATCCTGTCCGGATTATTCAATTGTACTTGCGATTTGTGATTTCATTTTAAGCGCGTAAGCGTGTCGTGTGGCCTTCGTTGAGGCTGTTTCTCCAAACCAAGGTTCAACTTTAAATGGAACCGCGATATTCAAATTTACTCTTTTATTTAATCATTTCTCATCACATCGGAACAAACCTCCTAGCTTCGTTGCATGTTGGTGTTGGGGCCATCCTTGCTGTTCTTTGTGTGAATGTGGGTCTGAATGCGAGTATTAAACCTTTCCCGTCCCCCGCTTATTACGATCGCGATTCTAAATTAAGAGATTCTGTAGTGAATTGTGTAGCGGTTCACAAGCAATCGTACGTAGTTACCATGCAACAGCAGTTATATAGATGCCTTATATCAATATTTTCAGAAATAAATAATTTTGTTTCAAGTCTTATCCAGTGTACCGATGTTACGTCTCCTTTACCTACGCCATTTACCTTGTAGTTTCCTTGTTAGCCCCTCCATAGCGTTTCTATGGGCTCAGGTCCCATAATTAGTGTTCCCTTTTTATTTAAAATAAATTCTTTAGAATATATCTCGTTTTCAGGAATGTTGCTGCAAGCTGCTCTTATTCAGTGTTCACACACTTTTTACTTTATTTTAATATTTGATTCATGCGAACAATCCCTGGATCATATTGATAATTGCATTCCATTTTTTATGAGTGACATTACAATGAATGTTGTTTTATGAGTTTTTTCTGATGATAAATTAATTTTCCAACTTAGTCGAACCTCTTCTTTGTCGTGTGGTTAGAGTTGGTAGCGACCTAATCTTTTACTTTGATTTTAATCTCAGATAGCATTTCCATGTGCGTGTCGCTCTTTTAGCCATCAGGATATAGCTCAGGGCTCCATTCATTTCATAAACACCACTTAAGTGCACGTCACTTACATATATTGAGAATATTACAGCTTGGGACACACCCAATGTTATTTTTGTCTTTATAATAGTAACCGCGCAGTAAAAGCACCGGGTTTTGTTTGCCAGAAATTCTTCAAGACACTCGTGTACCTGTAAATGTATCCGTCTGACCATATATTTGTTGTTAGGTGCCAGTCAAAATTACATTGTTATTGAGGCATTTGCTGATAACCGACATCGGCTGATCTTTTCAAATTAAAACCGCAGTACGTGTGCGGTCCTGGCGCACCCGATCTCATTGTCCAAACATACAGACTTCGGACGATGGTCGACCAAATTCAAATCAAATTGTTTTCTTAGGTCGAGTCGTGTGACGTTTCTTTAAGCAAAACATGCATTGTGAGAAATTTTCAAGTTAAGTTTTAGAACGAAGGAGTTTGTGACACTCTGAGTGCGAGAAATACAACAGGGATGTGTCTCGGAACCTATGGTCTGTAATCGCTATTTTATTGGAAACCATAAGTTTCAAACAACTTAAAAGTTTAATAATAATTAATTGAACGTTACCTTGTGTTATCTATGTTCTCTAGCTAACAAGCCATTTCAGTCTAATGTCTGTACTTTATGCAGCATGAAATCTGCAACACAGACAAAATCTGTGTCAGAAATGTTAGGCCTAAATTATAACCTCAAAAAATTGTGTGTTCAAATGAGAAATGTGGCGCTTGTCAATTTTGGTGCTCAAGGTTCTTGTAGTGGCTCTTTTGCGGGTTGTGGTAGGTGTGCATTAACTCCATCCAAACAGGACTTGAAGGTTCAACAGTACCGCCGACCGCCGTATCATCCTCAGGCCATAGGCGTCAGTGGACGCTGATATGGAGAGGCATGTATGTGGTCAGCACGCCGCTCAAGTGTGCATTAGCAGTCTATACGAATTATTATTGCTGCTTACCGGTGGTTTTATGCCAGTAGGGTGGTGACTCACTATATGAGGTGGTATGTAAACGTGGTGTATAAGTTTTCACTGCTCAGATTCAAAAATTTATATTTGTCTTTCACACATATGCCGAATGACAGTCATTCAAGGCTATCTGACATTTCTGTTTTACTGAACTTACCTGAAGTTGTGCAGAGTGTTTGCAATCTTGCTTTTAAAAGTCACCACCAATCATCTCATCTTTGTGGTACAAAGTTTCTTTCTTTGTTTTGTCTAATTACTCCAGTACCTGAGGAAAGAGTGTACAGTACTCGCCACTTAGAATAGATGCTAAACTCCCTGATACCGCTAAAACCTGACGAAGACGATTGGACAACTATGCCCAAGCTGTTGGCAGATATTAACGAGCAATCTCTGACGACGGTGTCTGATGACCATCGTTGGTGCTACTGTGAACGCAGCCTTAATGGAAATTGTGGTATAATGCCCAACGCCTTTTAGAAATCTAGATACATGGAATGTAACTGTTCGCATGCATCTATTGTTTGTAAGACATATTGTGTATTGTATTGAATGGAACTGGGGACCTAGAAACGAAAACGATGGAGAAGCTTCGTCCCTGCTGTAGCCCTCAGTGGTTCACAACCCCACAACAGGCTACAGCAGTCCACTCATCCCACCGCCGGCCCGCACCGAACCCAAGGTTATTGTGCGGTTCGGCCCCCAGTAGACCAGTAGACACTCCCCCCACCCCCCGGGAACGTCTCACATTCCAAATGTTTGCGTGGTAGAGAGTAATTAAGGTGTGCGCGTACGTGGAAACAGAGTTTGCGCAGCAATCGCTGACGTAGTGTAACTGAGGCGGAATAAGGGGAACCAGCCCGCATTCGCCGAGGCAGATGGAAAAACGCCTTAAAAACCATCCACAGACTGGCCACCACACCGGACCTCGACACTAATCAGCCGGGCGGATTCGTGCCGGGCTTCTCGCGTAAACAAAGCAGGCTATGTTTCAGATCAGTAATTTTGCTAAATCCTTGTGACTCTTTACCTCCGGGAAGGTCATAGAATTTAAGCGAAGAATGTGATGTAGGGCACTGCAATGGAAGGGTCTTGGCGGTAATGATTTGGAATTAAGTTTAATTTTTATTATACCCTGTTTTAAACTGGAGAGGCATGCGTTCTTTACGCTTACATGGCACTGTTCGCTGTGCAAGTAAATATGAACCAGAAAAGACGCTAATTCTGCAGCATATTCAGTGTGATATCTAATATTAATTTTCTCAGGACCAGGGCCCTTGCTCACTTCAAACAGTTTAATTTTTTTTAAAAGCGTATGTGACACCTATTTCAGTACACCATCTGTTATTTCTGGTGGTCAAATATCGATGTGCTAGTAACTTTATTTGTGAATACAGTTGAATTACAGAAATTGATATTTTTGCTGCCCGTCTGTTGACTCATTTTCAACTCAAGACGTATTCACAAGAGATTGGGTGGAAAGCTAGGAAACGATCATAGACTCTCTGTTACGTTAACGTTTCTCCGGAAATTCATTATGAAAGATCCATTTGATCAAAACACTTAATCAACATCGAGAAATATGATGAACCGCAGTACTGGTGGTTGTTGGCAATTGACTAATGTGACCTTATTCTCCATTCACATATACAAGCCTTATATAAATGAGAGGATGTTGAACCCATTCTTGACAGTGCAGCAGTACACAGGCTGCCAGGCAAGTAAAAGTAGGCCACCTCGCTCTGAGCCATTTGACGGAAGGACACCCGAAGGAGGCACAACAGACCAATAGTCCAAAGGTTGGCGAGCTCTTTGTATTTGCCACACTGGGGCATTCAAGCATCTTGGACGAACAAAGGCAAAATCTTCTGTGGCACAGGAGCCCCTTTACGCCAAATAGTTTACCATCGAGAGTGGGAGAAGGAGAAAAGTTTAAGCACAAAAATAGAAAGCTACGTTTTTCTCTGTAAAGCGCAGGACGCCAGAGATAGTCTCGAAAATGGAATGGGGACCTGCAGTTTAGGGCCTTTGAAAGTGTGAGACGTCGCTGGATGCTTTGATTTAACAAAAACTAAATGTTTACTCGATATAAAAATCACAAACAACGATTGGCTCACGTAAGTAAACAAGAAGTTAGATACAGAAGTACGACTGTGCCGACGAGGACCACCTTATTGTTCAGAGAGAGAGAGAGAGAGAGAGAGAGACGGAGAGAGATCTCGGTAAGTTTTTCTATATGAAATCTTAGAACGCAGATTACTGGTTAATTGGGGTGAGGATAGCCCATGGAAGGGGTGTAACATGTTCTAAGGAGCAGTTTGACTGATTGGCACTTGAAGGACCCAAAGCCTAGCCAACCTGAATTCAGGAAAAGATGCAAAATACAGCAATGCGAAGTTTCCTTACAAAAAACAGTCGATCAAGACCCACTCCATTGGAGACTTCAATTTCCTCTTTATGGCCTTTTTCTGCAGCGTCTGCTGAGAGGCGCTGCCAGCCTGCTGCCACCAGACATAATGTAGGGGCTTAAGAGTAAATTCTGAATGAATCACACTTTGTCTTTGGCGAGAACCGTCGGTACTCCAAATTACTGATTATGCACCATTTCAGCCTCCAGCTATAACAACGTGGTGAGCTCGACCCACAGTTGTGAGATGATGAGCAGGGAAGCTAAAGTTACATTTTAACCTCTTGATCACTTCAGTCTTAACTTTGAAACCTTGCGCTTTTAATTTGATGAACAGTCTGCTTTCAACTCCGATCATAGGTATGAAGTATTCCCTTCTGCCGTACTATTTGTCTTTCAGTTAACATCACAACAATCACTGGACACTTCACAGTGGCACTCAATTCACTTGTGAGGTTATTTAAAACTTTCCTCTCAACCCCTTTGTCGGATAAGCCCAGGTGTTTTTATATTAGTATTTTGTCAGTTGCTGATGCATAACTTTATCAGAATAATGACATGGACCACTTTAATATTTTACCTAATAATTAATTTCCACATCCGAGTACCTTCTAGCAGTTTCACATGTGACATACAGAAGGATATTTAGCTAGTTAGACGTCCTCAGCGTTATATGCTCTGCTCATTTCTACTGCATAAAAATAAATAGTGCTTACTTGTTTAGTTTTCGTTGAAAAACTAGATAGGCATGTTTAAAGTTTAGCTTTCTGTGGCGTCCATTTAATGTAGTACTTTGTACTTCACTCACCTGGCTGTAGCGGACTGGGAGACCGTTGGAATAATCCAGGCCACAGGTTGGGTGGTCGTAACCGTCGTTACAGTCCGTGAAGTTATCGTTGTTGTGGCTGTCGATTACTACTTCCGTTGCCTCACCATTCACCATCTGCAAGTCACCACTGCAAATTACAACGAGCTCTCAAACAGACTACCATAGTAGACTCTAGCTACATACAGAAGGACTTATGAACATTACCAAAGTGCTCATATCAACGACGTTTATTTCAATGTGTGATTCCGAAGGGTACAAAACATACCTGTGAGTAAACCATGTTGTATAGTTCCATAACTTGCAGATGCTGGATTTTTACTGCATACGGAGAAAGCAGGGGCATGGACACACACGTGTCTGGGTCAAGAACTTCGTTTATTAAAATAAATTCTTCAACAAGGTTTGTCTGAAAGCAAAATGAGAACTGGTTATGTTCATGCAGTAAGTAATTCAGGAGAACGCACACGTTATAACTTGCCTGACGATACTTTAGCGCTGAGGAATGAGCGACTCTACACGTTCCTGTTTATGGACTTTTATTTATACAGGAAGATCCCTAGCTCTTTAAATAAGTGTCTGCAGGATGATCTTGGATGAGCTCCAGCAATTATTCTGATTACATGCTTTTGTGCAATGAACACTCTTTTACTCAATGATGAGTTACTCCAGAATAAGATGCAATACGGAAGCAGAGAATGAAAAAAAAGGCGTGGTAAGCTAATTTACTGAGATGTATATCGTCAAAATTTGCAATGATCCTAATAACATAAGTAGCTGTACTGAAACGTTTCAGCAGATCTTCAGTGTGTTTTTTCCAGTTCAACCCCTCATCAATGCATACACCTAGAAATTTTGAATATTCTACATTAGCCACCGATTCTGATCGAAGTCTATATTTATTAATGGTGTCATTCCATTTACTGTGTGGAACTGTATATACTGTGTTTTGTCAAAGTTTAATGAGCGCCAATTTGCAGAGATTTTCTGAAAAACATTGTTTACAATTTCATTAGTTAATTCTGGTCTGTTGGGTGTGATAGCTATACTTGTATCATCGGCAAAAAGTACCAGCTTTGCATCTTCGTGAATATAGAATGGCAAGTCATTAATATATATTAAGAACAGTGCCAATAACATAGATGATAAATACAATGCTTTCCTTAACACATTTCTCATGCTCTTTGAGGATTGCTTTCCAGTAGAACATTCTAAAGGGGGTACTAGCAGAATGGGCAGCCCGGGTGGCTGACTAGTGGGATAAGGATATCATGTAGAACAAAGCAGGAATTATATCAAAATGTTAGGAGTAGTCACAATCAAGCTACAGTAGACCATTACAAACAGTATTGTAAGGTGCTTAAAAATGTTATTAGGGAGGCAAAGAGTATGTGGTATGCAAATAGAATAGCTAATTCACAGGATAAAATTAAAACCATATGGTCAGTTGTGAAGGAAGTGTCTGGTCAGCAGCACAAGGTCGACGTTATAAAGTCAGTTCGCAGTAAAAATATTTCTGTTACTGATAAATCAGATATATCTACATTATTTGACAATCATTTTCTGAGCATTGCTGGTAAATTAAATACAAATTTAGCTTCTACAGGAAATCATACAACTTTCTTGGCAAATGCCTTTCCGAGATTGATATCTGAAATACTCCTCTGTGATACAGACAAGAGGGAGATTGAGTCAATAATTAAATTGTCTTGAAGTATTAAAGAGTATTAAGGAGATTAAAGACATATTTCAGAAACTCATCAGGCACAGATAGGCTGAATGAGTAAAATTGAAACTAGAAGTCAGGTCCATCCATTTCTGCTTTCTTGCTCATGTAGCTGTTCTAGTATTATTTTACCAATAACTGGAAACCCCGATACTGGTAAAATAATACTAGAACAGCTAAATGAAGCAAGAAAGAAAAAAATTGATGGACCTGACGTCTAGTTTAAATTTCACTCATTCAAGCATAAAGGCATGGGGATTATTAAGAAAACTGCAAACAACGTCTGCAATCAGCAACCGAAGATAACACCATCAGAACTGGAACTACACATAAAATCAAGAGCTGAGAAGGTCCCTGTAAACGCAACCATGAAAGAAAAAGTAAAGAACGAACTGAATGGATTCAATAGTCACCTCCATGATAACTCCACACTATCACACCCCTTTTCTGAAAGAGATATAAATGAGGCCATCAACACACTGAAAATGAGGAAATCCGCAGGACTAGATGGCATGTTCCCTGAATTTGTAAAATGCATAGGGGAACATGGAAGAACTTGGCTGAAGAACTTCTACAGTGATATACTCAAGACCGGATGGGTGCCTCAACAGCTCAAGATCGCACACATATTATCAATCCTCAAATCTGGAAAGCCACTACATGACCCCTCAAGTTACCGGCCAATTGCACTGCTGAGCGTGTGCTTCAGACTACTGGAATGACTCATCCGTAACAGAATACAAAGAATAATAAACAACATAATCCCAACGTATCAGGCTGGGTTCAAAAGCAAGTGGAGCTGCTGTGAGCAGGTCCTAGCCATGACATCCTACAATGAGGCTGGATTCCAAAAGAAACTAAAGACATCAGTGGCCTTCGTTGATCTGTCAGCAGCATATGACACTGTGTGGGTAGATGGAGTACTGCAGAAGTTAAAAAAGCGTCCCAAGTAAGAAACTGACGACACTTGTGGGATTCAAGGTTAGCGTTGGACAAAAACAGAGCAAGTCATTTGCCTTGAAAAATGGACTCCCCCAAGGGTCTCTTGTAGCACCCCTACTTTTCAATCTGTACACCAGGGATATGCCAAACCCTGCTAGAGAAAAGTTTTGCTATGCCGACGACGTTGCCATAGCCGTACAAACCAGCACACTTGAGGAAGGAGAGGCTATGTTATCTAGAGACTTAGAAACTCTCAACACACACTACAAAGCATGGAGACTCCCCACATGCAGCAAAGATAGAAGTCTGCGCATTCCATCTAAACAACAGAATTGCAAACCAGCAGTTGAATGCGAGCTTCTGCCAACAAAAGGTTAGATATACTTTCCAGCCTAAATACCTTGGTGTCACACTAGATCGGTCTCTGACGTATAAAAAACACTTGGAAAAAACAAGCCAAAAAGCAAAGGCCCGAAACAACGTCGTGAAGAAACTAACTGGTACAACATGGGGTGCCGACGCATCGACTCTACGTACTACAGTACTCATGCTGGTGTAACCACTTGCCGAATACTGTTCTCCAGTGTGGCTACATAGTGCCCACACGAGGAAGCTGGACGTACACCTGAACGAGTCAATGACAATTATTACGGCCACATTAAAATCTATCCCGATCCCCTGGCTGCACACTATCAGCAACATCTCACCACCTGAATTACGACGCCAAGAAGCAATCAATCGAGAATGGAGGAAACTACACCACCCCGACCACCCACAAGACCTCCCAGTTCATACAGTCCTATCCATAGTTTCCTGCCGTTATGTAGACAGGAGTGACACCACCAGCAGTCGACCAATGGTGTAAACGCCCAGAAGATGACCCCTACGTCGGGTTGAAACCGGGTGGCGGTAATAATAAATGCGATTAAGTCTGTTTTTGAATAATTGATTAAACATACTAATCGCTGCTTCATCTCCACAACCATGTTGTCCAAAAATCAATGATTTCCTTGGGCCTCTTTGATAAAATATTAATGTAATGATGTATCGGATGTTTCCTGAAAATATCGATGGATATCGATATGTTTCCCTTGACCATATATCGATATTGGAAAGGCAACATCGAGTGCCAATATCGTTATTGTATATTACATTTTTTTGCCATTTTCGGTAAATATCTGAAATTACGCTTTTGAAATTGTAGTAGAAGGTAATTTTACTTTCACTGTGTGAAGGAGTCTTGCTACTTTTTGATCTTTCATCAAGTTCAGTCTTTCTCTTTGACTGTGTGAAGCAAGTATAGATGGCACAAACAATAAGTCCGATTGCACTGGGGAGGTGGCGGTGTGAATAGAATAACAAGATATCCGGTGTGAAGAAATACACTCCTGGAAATTGAGATAAGAACACCGTGAATTCATTGTCCCAGGAAGGGGAAACTTTATTGACACATTCCTGGGGTCAGATACATCACATGATCACACTGACAGAACCACAGGCACATAGACACAGGCAACAGAGCATGCACAATGTCGGCACTAGTACAGTGTATATCCACCTTTCGCAGCAATTCAGGCTGCTATTCTCCCATGGAGACGATCGTAGAGATGCTGGATGTAGTCCTGTGGAACGGCTTGCCATGCCATTTCCACCTGGCGCCTCAGTTGGACCAGCGTTCGTGCTGGACGTGCAGACCGCGTGAGACGACGCTTCATCCAGTCTCAAACATGCTCAATGGGGGACAGATCCGGAGATCTTGCTGGCCAGGGTAGTTGACTTACACCTTCTAGAGCACGTTGGGTGGCACGGGATACATGCGGACGTGCATTGTCCTGTTGGAACAGCAAGTTCCCTTGCCGGTCTAGGAATGGTAGAACGATGGGTTCGATGACGGTTTGGATGTACCGTGCACTATTCTGTGTCCCCTCGACGATCACCAGTGGTGTACGGCCAGTGTAGGAGATCGCTCCCCACACCATGATGCCGGGTGTTGGCCCTGTGTGCCTCGGTCGTATGCAGTCCTGATTGTGGCGCTCACCTGCACGGCGCCAAACACGCATACGACCATTATTGGCACCAAGGCAGAAGCGACTCTCATCGCTGAAGACGACACGTCTCCATTCGTCCCTCCATTCACGCCTGTCGCGACACCACTGGAGGCGGGCTGCACGATGTTGGGGCGTGAGCGGAAGACGGCCTAACGGTGTGCGGTACCGTAGCCCAGCTTCATGGAGATGGTTGCGAATGGTCCTCGCCGATACCCCAGGAGCAACAGTGTCCCTAATTTGCTGGGAAGTGGCGGTGCGGTCCCCTACGGCACTGCGTAGGATCCTACGGTCTTGGCGTGCATCCGTGCGTCGCTGCGGTCCGGTCCCAGGTCGACGGGCACGTGCACCTTCCGCCGACCACTGGCGACAACATCGATGTACTGTGGAGACCTCACGCCCCACGTGTTGAGCAATTCGGCGGTACGTCCACCCGGCCTCCCGCATGCCCACTATACGCCCTCGCTCAAAGTCCGTCAACTGCACATACGGTTCACGTCCACGCTGTCGCGGCATGCTACCAGTGTCAAAGACTGCGATGGAGCTCCGTATGCCACGGCAAACTGGCTGACACTGACGGCGGCGGTGCACAAATGCTGCTCAGCTAGCGCCATTCGACGGCCAACACCGCGGTTCCTGGTGTGTCCGCTGTGCCGTGCGTGTGATCATTGCTTGTACAGCCCTCTCGCAGTGTCCGGAGCAAGTATGGTGGGTCTGACACACCGGTGACAATGTGTTCTTTTTTCCATTTCCAGGAGTGTAGCACACAAATAAGTGTGCTTTTTCTTCACATCGGCATTCTTCAAAAATAGTTGCTGAAACTGATGCACAAAAATGTAAATGACGAGATTGGTCCTTACGGTGGGTGGAGACTTGTGAGGGGAAATGCTGACGTAATCAGCGCTCGGCGCTACCAACAGATAACTTCACTGCGAGATAACAACGGTGAAGTCACTGATGACAGTGCCACTAAAGCAGAGTTATTAAACACGCTTTTCCGGAACTCCTTCACCAAAGAAGACGAAGTAAATATTCCTGAATTCCAATCCAGAACAACTGCCAAGATGAGAAACATAGAAGTAGATATCCTCGGTGTAACAAAGCAGCTTAAATCACTTAATTAATGGCAAGGCCTCCGGTCCAGGTGGTATACCAGTCAGGTTCCTCTCAGAGTATGCTGATAAGATAGCTCCATATTTAGCAATTATATACAACCACTCGCTCGCAGAAAGATCCGTACCTAAAGACTGGAAAATTGCTCAAGTCACAACAATACCCAAAAAGGAAAGTAGAAATAATCCGCTGAATTACAGGCCTATATCACTAACGTCGATTTGCAGTAGGGTCTTGGAACATATACTGTATTCGAACATTATGAAGTACCTCGAAGAAAACGATTTATTGACACATAGTCAGCACGGATTCAAAAAATATCGTTCCTGTGAAACACAACTAGCTCTTTATACTCATGAAGTAATAAGTGCTATCGACAGGGGATGTCAAATGTATTCCATATTTTTAGATTTCCAGAAGGCTTTCGACACCGTTCCTCACAAGCGTCTTCTAGCCAAACTGCGTGCCTACGGAGTATCGCCTCAGTTGTGCGACTGGATTCGTGATTTCCTGTCAGAAAGGTCACAGTTCGTAGTAATAGACGGAAAGTCATCGAGTAAAACAGAAGTAATATCCGGCATTCCCCAAGGAAGTGTTATAGGCCCTGTTCCTGATCTATATTAACGACATAGGAAGACAATCTGAGTAGCCGTCTTAGATTGTTTGCAGATGATGCTGTCGTTTACCGCCTTGTAAAGTCATCAGATGATCAAAACGACTTACAAAATAATTTAGATAAGATATCTGTGTGGTGCGAAAAGTGGCAATTGACCCTGAATAAGGAAAAGTGTGAAGTTATTCACATGAGTACTAAAAAAAATCAGCTAAATTTCGATTACGCGATAAGTCACACAAATCTGAAGGCAAATTCAGCTAAATACTTAGGGATTACAATTACAAATAACCTAAATTGCAACGATCACACAGATTATATTGTGGGTAGAGCAAACCAAAGACTGCGATTCATTGGCAGAACACTTAGAAGGTGCAACAGACCTACTAAAGAGACGGCTTACACCACGCTTGTCCGTTCTATTCTGGAGTATTGCTGTGCGGTGTGGGATCCGCATCAGGTGGGACTGACGGATGACATCGAAAAAGTACAAAGAAGGGCGGCTCGTTTTGAATTATCGCGAAATAGGGGAGATAGTGTCACAGAAATGATACGTGAACTGGAATAGCAATCATTAAAACAAAGGCGTTTTTCTTTGCGACGGGATCTTCTCATGAAATTTCAATCACCAGTTTACTCCTCCTATTGTGAAAACATTCTGTTGGCGCCCACCCACATAGGGAGAAACGATCATCACCATAAAATAAGAGAAATCAGGGCTCGCAAAGAAACATTTAAGTGCTCGTTTTTCCCGAGCGCCGTTCGAGAGTGAAACGGTTGTGAGACAGCTTGAAGGTGGTTCATTGAACCCTCTGCCAGGCACTTTATTGTGAATAGCAGTCACGTAGTAGATGTAGATGTAGACGTTTAACTCACGACGCTATTTTGACAGTACGATTGCTACGTCGCTGGCGTTCGTAGAAATAAAAAAAAAACCAACAACAACAACAAAAAAAAAAAAAACAGGGAAGTCGACATGAAGTGTTCCAGACAAATCCGATATGTGATGAAACCGAACGCCGTCGGACACCTTTATTGCAGTTACCATTGTCAACAAATGGTTACCGCCAATCGTGAAGGTGCATCGTTTTCCTTTCAATTCTTGCTCTAAGGAGAATAAGCAAGCTGCTAGCTTGTTGATGTACCGAATATCTAATAATAAATCAATACTTGAACATACAGCTATAAAACTGGCAGAATATTTACAACGTGCAGCTGATATTTTTTTCAGCCGGTAAGTAGATATTATAGATATTATTTATGTCGACATATCAATAACTTTTTTCGATGTATCGAGGAACGACAACGACAATTTTTAAATGCCGATACATCGGATTCCCCATATTCGAAAAAAAAAAAACAGGATTCCTAGACCCAGAACGACCTGCGATGCAGGTTGTATTAGATATTAAGCTGATACGATCAGGTTTTTTGGTATGGAGTCCTGAGAATTTTCCTGCTTAAATCGTTTACGCTATAATATTCAGTTATCTAACGTTGTTCTCTGAATTTCAGCCATAGCTCTATGCAGTGGACCATAAACAGAATTATCGCTACGCCAGTCCAGCCGTCCGGTCTTAGATATTGAACAGTTAGTGGTACCTGTGTGAAGCTGGCGTGGGTCGCTAGTAAACGAGAAAATCAAGACAACATTTTTGACCGCAAATCAACACAATAACGAATACCGAATATGACGTCAGGCAGGATCAGGTGTTTGATGGATTTATTAATACGTCACTCTCACTTTCGCTTGTTACGCTTTGGATCAGCAAGAATCTTAGCTGCTTGGTATCATGTATTGTGCGAGAGCTAACTTCTGTGTTTGGTATATGTTATTTGTTTCTAAGATTAAAACTTAAGCTATTTTTTGAGCGCTAGCTGCAAATATGTTCAGCTATTGGTGAGAGCATGTCCACACCACATATAAATCATTCTATTGCGTCACTTGCACGGACTTCTTTAATCTACAGAAACAGGATTCATAATTTTCTAGTGCTCTGGGAGCCCTATCCCGAGGACAGTGTCGGGGAACACGACGGAACAACCAAAAACATCTCCCTGCTTAGAACCATCCGCGTAGACGGTAATAAAATCTGGCTGGCTACATAAAATTTCATTAAATTTGATTTTAAAAACGTGGTCTGGGATACAATGCTTCTTGTAAGCAGTCAGTTCTAAAAGCAATCTGGGCCTTCGTAGTAGCCAGGGGGAGATCCTACTGCACCCCTGGCCTTGGACCTGAATGCCCCCCACCGGTAATAACTCAAGGCTCTCCCCTGCACGGATCCCAAATGGCCATGTTGCTTGTGGTCGATGATCGAACAGTCGTTCCAGTGGCGGCTGAACGACGTAACTGGACGCTGGCGATGTAGGAACGGACAATGCCCTATATGGTTGGCGTACCACGAGAAGAAGACGTCGAATAGACAACGGAGGTTCACCAGCCTCTGCACACAAACTAACAACAGGACTCGTGCGATAGGCCCCTGTTGACAGCCTAATACCCTCGTGATGAACTGCAGCATTTTAAGGTATGAAGGCCTTGCTGACCCATAAATCTGGCATCCATATTGAACCCAGGGTCGCACAAAGGGCCGGCCGCGGTGGCCGAGTGGGTCTAGGCGCTACAGTCTGGAACCGCGTGACCGCTACGGTCGCAGGTTCGAATCCTGCCTCGGGCATGGATGTGTGTGACGTCCTTAGGTTAGTTAGGTTTAAGTAGTTCTAAGTTCTAGGGGCTGATGACCTCAGATATTAAGTCCCATAGTGCTCAGAGCCATTTGAACCATTTTTCGCACAAAGACCTTATAAAGTTGGAGCAGACGCGCTCTGTCGGCTCCCCAAGACCTATGACTGACACATTTAAGGATGTTTAAAGCCTTGAGGAATCTCAGTTTGAGTTATTTAAGGTGTAGCAACCATATTAACTTCTCATCAGAGGCAAGACCCAGATACTTCACCTTTTCCCTAAAAGTGAGAACAGTGTCCCACCAAGTTTTAAAACTGGCAAATTAAACAGACAGTGGGAACGATTAACATCAACACAAACTATTTTCTCTAATGAGAATTTAAAAACTGAGGTGCAAGACCATTCCTCCAACCACCTGATCGTCAGGTGCAATTGCCAAGTAGCCGTGGCGGGGCTAGAGGATGCACAGAAGACGGATAAGTCTACAAACAAGGAATATAGTACTGGACGTCGCACTATGGTTCTAATACTATTGATTGCGATGGCAAAAGCCGTGACACTTAAAACACTACCTTGAGGGACACCATTCTCCTGTTTAAAACGGCCAGACAGGACATTTCCAACCCTGTATCTAAAATATCTATCCGAGAGAAAGGACTGTATGAAGGTTGGAAGGCGTCCACGGAATCCCCACTGATGGAGCTGCGACAAAATATTATGCCTCCAGGTAGTGTCGTAGGCCTTTTCCAAATCGAAGAAAACACCAATAAGGTGTTGCTTACGATAGAAAGCTTGTTGAACTGCAGCTTCGAGCAGGGTCAGGTTATCGAGAGCGGGGCGATACCTCTTGAACCCACACAGGGAGGGACTAAGTAGGGACCTTGTTTCCAGCAGTTTGCGATTTGCAGGGGGGGGATGGGGGGGATTTCCCCCCCCCCCCCTCTGCATCAGACTATCCCCTCCTCTGGTTTTAGTTTATGCATCCCAACCTGGGATGTTTATTTCCCACGCACTGGAGTAAAACTTTACATATAATTTAAATTTGTGGAACCGAACACTGAAAGTTTTTAATACAGTCTTACTATTAATACTATTAATATGTTTGCTTATTAATTTTGAAAAAGTGTTACGCAGTAGTTAAGCATTTCAAAACATTTAGAACTAAATGGCAAGGCGACGCACGCCACATTTCCGTAGTATGCCACAGTGTTGCAAGACGTCGCCCCAGCGTAAACGAGGCTTTAGAGCCAGGTCTGTATTGTATGGTGGATGTGATGTGTTGCGTACGAAACTAAAACCTGCAATCAGATCCAAACGTCGTGGAAAACTGTGAAGAGGTGTCATCCTGCAGAAAGATAACGCTCGCCCACATTCTGCCAAACGGACAGCCGACGCAATAAAGGAGTTAAGATTCGAGGTGCTGGAACATCCACTATACAGTCCAGACCTGGCTCCAAGCGATTTTCACATGTTTGGACCCTTAACGGAAGCACTACAGGGAAGAAGATTTGAAAGTGACGAAGACGTCACTTCTGTGGTGCAAAATTGGTTACAGATGCAACCGAAAAACGTATTTTCTGATGAAATAAAAAGAACTCGTAAAACGTCGGGAAAACTGCATTGAAGTCCAGGGAGGTTACGTAGAAAAATAACGCATGTTTCAGTTTTCTATTATCAGAATAAGTACAGCTTTTCACAAATGTGTCTTTACTTTTTGAATTTCCCTCGTATACATGTATGTAGATGATTTTGTAAATAAGCTTTACCTATAATGTACTTTTAAAGATATAACAAGGGATGGCTTTTCTGATAGTGCATACGCGTGAATAGTGAGTTTCGGCATTAACATCTATTTATAAATAACTGTTTAACCATGGGTAACGTCACGGTCCAAGCAAGTAACATATGTAATTATACTAACCACCTAAGACATCCCCCCCCCCCCCCCCCCCCCCACTGGTAAAAGCACAAATCTTACACTGGTTTCCAGATCCCACACTAGGCGCCGATTGACCAAACGCCCCAGTGTCTTTCCTACGCAGCTTGTCAGGCTAATACTACGATAACTACCAGGGTCTGTCCGATCTTTTCTTGGTTTTAAAATTGGAATTAAAACAGATTCCTCCCACGAGTTGGGAAGTCGCCAGTTATCCAAATTTTATTGAAGAGCTGAAGGAGGACTTCCTTCGAACGTCGGTCCAACTGTTGCAACATGCTGTAGGTTATCAGGTCGTTTCCAGGGGTCGTATCACAAGCAACTGACAATATTGATATTCTTAGATATCGCAGGAGATACTAAACTTAACTGATGAGACGAAAAATATGAAACTGTAGCAGATGAAACAGACGAAAGGGAATACGAACATCTAAAAAATGTGACTGACAGGAAATGCAAAATGGGTAAGCAGGAATGACTAGAGGACAAATGCAAGGATTTAAGAAGCATATTTCACTAGAGGAAAGATAGACAGCATCTACAGGAAAATTAAAATGGCTTTGGAGAAAAGAGAAACAGCTGTTGAATATGAAGAGCTCAGATGGTAAACCAGTCCTAAACAAAGAAGGGAAAGATGAAAGGTGGAAGGAATGTATAGTGTGTCTATACAAGGGAAATAAACTTGAAGGCAATATTGTAGAAAGGGAGGAGAAGTTTGACTAAGGTGAGACGGGAGATATGATACTGCAAGAAGAATTTGACAGAGCACCTAAAGTCGTGAGCCGAAATAAGCTCCCTGGAGTAGATGACATTTCCTCAGAGCTGCTGAAATCAATAGAAGAGCCACCCATGACAAAACTATCCAACCTTTTATGCAAGATATAAGAGGCAGGGGAAATACCCTCAAAGTTCAAGAAGAATGTAATAATTCCAACTGTAAAGACCATGGTGTTGACAGTTTAATGGGTCATTGTCGCAAAATACAACCGGAATTATTTACGGAAGAATGCAAAAACTAGTAGAAGCCGACCTCGGAGAAGATCAGTTTGGATTCCAGAGAAATGTTGGAACAAACGAGGCAGTACTGACCCTACGACTTATCTTAGAAGATAGGTTACACAAATGCAAACCTACTTTTGTAATTTTCGTAGATATAGAGAGAGATTTTGACAATGTTGACTGGAATACCCTCTTTGAAATCCTGAAGGGAGCACAGGTAAAATACTGTGAGCGAAAGGTTGTATACAACTTGTACAGAAACCAGACGGCAACTATAAGAGCCGAAGGGCATCAAAGGGAGGCAGTGGTTGAGACGGAGTGAGATAGGGTTGTATCCTATACCCGATGTTATTCGGTCTATACACAGAGCATGCAAGAAAGGAACAAAGGAAATTTGCAGAAGGTATTACGTTCAAGGAGAAGAAATAAAAACTCTTAGGTTTGCCAATGTCATTGTAATTCTGCCAGAGACAGCAACGGACTTGGAAAAGCAGTCGAAAGGAATGGACAGGGTCTTGAAAGAAGGTCATGAGATAAACATCAACAAAAGCAAAACAAGGATAATTCAGTGTAACTGAATTAATCAGGTGACGTTGAGGGAATTGGGCAATGAGGTACCAAAAGCAATAGATTAGTTTTATTATTTGGGGAGTAAAAATAACTGATGATGGCAGAAGTAGGAAGGATGCACACTGCTAGACTGGCAATGGCAAGAAAAGCATTTCTGAAGAAGAGGAATTTGTTAAAATGGATTATAAATTTAAGTGTTAGACTCTTTTTTGAAGGCGTTTTTCTAGAGTGTAGTCTCGTGCAGAAGTGAAACGTGGGCGACAAGCACTTCAGATAAAAGGAGATCAGAACTTTTGAAATGTGTTGCTACAGAAGAATGCTGAAGATAAGATGGGTAGATAAGGCAAATAATGAGGAGGAACTAATTAGAATGGGCAGAAAAGAAACTTGTAGCATAACTTGATTAAGAGAAGGGTTTGGTTGACAGGCAACATTCTGAGATGTCAAGGAATCATCAATTTAGTACTGGAAGAAAGTGCGAGGCGTAAAAACTGCAGACGAAGACACAGAGACAAGTACATACGCAGGATCAGATGAACGTTTGTTGCAGTAGTTATTCGGAGATGAAGAAGCTTGGTCAGGATAGAGTAGCGTGGACAACTGCACCAAACCAGTCTTCGGATAGTAGGCAACAACAACAACTTCCGGGGGTGCACGCTGGTTGCTTTGGAGCATTGTAGGTGGTGAAAAGCCAGTACCAGGCGGTCACATCACCCACTATCGCTGACTACACAGCATGCTCATGGTTGTTTAGAACGGCAGAGGATGTTCACGACACAAGCACACTTGCGCCTGGACCACACAAAAACTAAGATGTCCGTTAAATAAGAAACAATAGACACACATCAAAAAAAGTTTTGTATCACCCTGGTTCGCAGAACTTGTGAAGATAGACGTTGTCTGTGGATGTTGTATTACAGACACTGTACCTTTGACCGTTCAGAGATGTCACTAAACACGCCCAAAGATGTAAACAAGCATGCATGCACAGCACCTATTGGACAGAGGGGGTCCGACAGCCGATCAGTTCCAGTTATTCCATCAGGAAGGAAGTACAGGGCTCGTGTTGTCTGTAGTTCACCCATACGTAGACGGTCAATACCGCGGTTCCATTTCGTCCGCATTGTTACTGTGTGCCAGAAAGGGCCCTCAACAAGGGAAGTGTCCAGGCGTCTCTGAGTGAACCAAAATGATGTTGATCGGACATGGAGGAGATACAGAGAGACAGGAACTGCCGATGCCATGCCTCGCTCAGGCCGCCCAAGGGCTTCTGCTGCAGTGGATGACCCCTACCTACGGATTATGGCTCGGAGGGACTCTGACAGCAAAGCCACCATGTTGAATAATGCTTTTCGTGCAGCCACAGGACGTCGCGTTACGACTCAAACTGTGCGCAATAGGCTGCATGATGCCCAACTTCACTCCCGACGTCCATGGCAAGGTCCATCTTTGCAACCACGGCACCATGCAGCGCGGTACACATGGTCCCAACAACATGCCGAATGGACCGCTCAGGATTGGCATCACGTTCGCTGATGAGTGTCGCATATGCCTTCAACCATCGTCGGAGACATGTTTGGAGACAAGTCAGTCAGGCTGAACGCCTTAGACACACTGTCCAGCTAATGCAGCAAGGTGGAGGTTCCCTGATGTTTTGGGGTGGCATTATGTGGGGCCGTTGTACGCCGCTGGTGGTTATGGAAGGCGCCTTAACGGCTGTACGATACGTGAATGCCACCCTGCGACCGATATTGCAACCATATCGGCAGCATATTGGCGAGGCATTCGTTTTCATGGACGACAATTCGCGCCCCCATCGTGCACATCTTGTGAATGACTTCCTTCAGGATAACGACATCGCTTGACTAGAGTGGCCAACGTGTTCTCCAGGCATGAACTCTCTCGAACATGCCTGGGATAGATTTAAAAGAGCTGTTTATGGACGTCATGACCTACCAACCACTCTGAGGGATCTACGGCGAATTGCCGTTGAGGAGTGGGACAATCTGGGCCAACAATGCCTTGATGAACTTGTGGATAGGATACCACGACGAATACAGGCATACATCAATGCAAGAGGACGTGCTACTGGGTATTAGAGGTACTGTTGTGTACAGCAACCTGGACCACCACCTCTGAAGGTCTCGCTGTATGGTGGTACAACATGAAATGCAATAAAAAGGGCGGATATGATGCTTATCTCTATTACAATTTTTTGTACAGGTTCCGGAACTCTCGGAACCGAGGTGATGAAAAACTTTTTTTGATGGATGTACACTCCTGGAAATGGAAAAAAGAACACATTGACACCGGTGTGTCAGACCCACCATACTTGCTCCGGACACTGCGAGAGGGCTGTACAAGCAATGATCACACGCACGGCACAGCGGACACACCAGGAACCGCGGTGTTGGCCGTCGAATGGCGCTAGCTGCGCAGCATTTGTGCACCGCCGCCGTCAGTGTCAGCCAGTTTGCCGTGGCATACGGAGCTCCATCGCAGTCTTTAACACTGGTAGCATGCCGCGACAGCGTGGAAGTGAACCGTATGTGCAGTTGACGGACTTTGAGCGAGGGCGTATAGTGGGCATGCAGGAGGCCGGGTGGACGTACCGCCGAATTGCTCAACACGTGGGGCGTGAGGTCTCCACAGTACATCGATGTTGTCGCCAGTGGTCGGCGGAAGGTGCACGTGCCCGTCGACCTGGGACCGGACCGCAGCGACGCACGGATGCACGCCAAGACCGTAGGATCCTACGCAGTGCCGTAGGGGACCGCACCGCCACTTCCCAGCAAATTAGGGACACTGTTGCTCCTGGGGTATCGGCGAGGACCATTCGCAACCGTCTCCATGAAGCTGGGCTACGGTCCCGCACACCGTTAGGCCGTCTTCCGCTCACGCCCCAACATCGTGCAGCCCGCCTCCAGTGGTGTCGCGACAGGCGTGAATGGAGGGACGAATGGAGACGTGTCGTCTTCAGCGATGAGAGTCGCTTCTGCCTTGGTGCCAATGATGGTCGTATGCGTGTTTGGCGCCGTGCAGGTGAGCGTCACAATCAGGACTGCATACGACCGAGGCACACAGGGCCAACACCCGGCATCATGGTGTGGGGAGCGATCTCCTACACTGGCCGTACACCACTGGTGATCGTCGAGGGGACACTGAATAGTGCACGGTACATCCAAACCGTCATCGAACCCATCGTTCTACCATTCCTAGACCGGCAAGGGAACTTGCTGTTCCAACAGGACAATGCACGTCCGCATGTATCCCGTGCCACCCAACGTGCTCTAGAAGGTTTAAGTCAACTACCCTGGCCAGCAAGATCTCCGGATCTGTCCCCCATTGAGCATGTTTGGGACTGGATGAAGCGTCGTCTCACGCGGTCTGCACGTCCAGCACGAACGCTGGTCCAACTGAGGCGCCAGGTGGAAATGGCATGGCAAGCCGTTCCACAGGACTACATCCAGCATCTCTACGATCGTCTCCATGGGAGAATAGCAGCCTGCATTGCTGCGAAAGGTGGATATACACTATACTAGTGCCGACATTGTGCATGCTCTGTTGCCTGTGTCTATGTGCCTGTGGTTCTGTCAGTGTGCTCATGTGATGTATCTGACCCCAGGAATGTGTCAATAAAGTTTCCCCTTCCTGGGACAATGAATTCACGGTGTTCTTATTTCAATTTCCAGGAGTGTATGTTATGGGAGAGCGTATTCGAATTCCACGAGTCATAAGTCATTTAATAATCGTAGAGAATGTAGGAGAAGTGTGAATGTGTGTGTGTGTGTGTATGTGTGTGTGTGCGTGTGTGTGTGGGCGGGAGGGGGGGGGCAATAGTAAGTAAAGTGTTTGTTAGCTTTTAAAGAAAATGTTGCTTGTTGTAAGCTTCCGTTCAGATGTCACTTAACTTTTTTAAAAATTATTCTTTAACTTTTAAATGAACAATAATAACAGAATGTGATGTATACAGTACTGTGGTCCCGCCGTGTGTTCTCTGTGAAATGAGCGAAGGGCATGGTAAAGACCCCCTTTACAGCGCAGCGAATGGAAGCGAACACAAGCATTCTAACTTAATTTGTCGGTTTTATTTTTACGTTTTCTGTTTGTCATTGTTCCTACCTATTAATAAAATGATGACAAATAAAATGTAAAAGTAAATATTTATGTTTTTGCATTTTAGTAACATCAGTATAGTTATAAGTACACAAAATTATTAACGAGTGCGACCCTCCTTCAGGTCATTTTGCTACTATATGACCCTTGCCTGTTAAAAGGCTGCCAACCACTGCGCTAGAGTGAACGGTAGAGAATACGAGATAACGAACATGGACTATGAACGCAGCGTTATTGTTCTTTGGCTAATAATTGACACAGATGATACACCACTATATAGTTAGAGTCTCGATGCAAATCTTTGATATTCAGAGAGTGTTATTTTGCAAGGCGAGTGCACTGTTTTTGGATGTCGAAATGGTGTAGGACAGAAAATACTCAAATGTCTCAGTTTGTCCATAAAAGTGCAATGTGTGGAGGTAGTGCACTGAACATTGAATTGCAGCTCCAGCTTTGCTTTGCATTAATCCAAAACTTTGCATGAATGTTGGCTGTCGCTTTTCCTGGCTTCTCATTTCAACTAAGGAGGAAATTTATAACAGAAAACTGATTACCGACGACCAGCCTAACCTGAAGGAAGGCTAGCATTTACACTCCGGTTATTAGCAACCGGAGACATTTACATAATTGACCGTTTCGTGTTTCAATAGCTACTATATATCTGACAGTTTCTGAAGTTTGCAGTGACATATGCGAAGCAATTCTAGGATTTTATTGAAGAACATATAAGGAAGAGAATGCAAATAACCTATGATAAATGAAATTCGATATACAGGGTGAGTCAAAAGTCCTTGAACACCTTCATAAGTCGGAAGAAAAGGGAAAATTGAAATGTGATGATGGGGACATAGGTTTGATGTGGGGCCGCAACTTTTGAAGCGAATGTCATTCATGGTCGCCATCTTGAAATCCGCCATTTTGGATTCAAGTCTTTTTTTTTAAATGGGAAGGGGAGTGTATGACACATCAAATAACACTCGCTTGAGCTCCGGAATTTAGTGGTGTAATTTGTTTTTGTCTATCGTGTACAGTTTAGAAGTTATTAATGTTCAAAGTTGGGAAACTACCTTCATACCGACTGCTACCCATTTTAGATCACCTGGAATAAAGAGAGACATGAGTCGGTACCAAGGTAACTTTGAATATTAATAACTTCTAAACTGTACAAGATAGACAAAAACAAATTTCACCACTCAATTCCAGAGCTCAAGCGAGTGTTATTTGATGTGTCATACACCCCCTTCCCATTAAAAAAAATGACTTGAATCCAAAATGGCAGAATTGAAGATGGCGGCCATGAAGGCCATTCACTCCAAAAGTTGCGGCCCCACGTCAAACCTATGTTCCCATCAGCACATTTCAATTTTCCCTTTAATCTTCCAACTTATGAAGGTGTCCAAGGACTTTTGACTCGCCCTGTATACTTACAGCCTTCATATAGAATACCTTATAATATCTGTTTTAATGTTTGTTAGATTCTGGGTAAACCGTTTTCATTTATCATCAGAAATTTCTAATATAACAGTGGTATATCAGCCGTGTAATTACAAACACCATGAAAGTAAGCAACGAGATAATCAGGTCAGAAAATATTCGCACTTTTTACTTTAATGCAAATTTATCGTGCTTCTGCTTTTTAACATAGGGAATTGCGAAGCTTTGGCTTATTCTCTCAGTTCCCATCTGATAAAAGCATCTAATGAATTAATCATCTTTCTCATGTCCCAAGTAGGACCTTTGTGTCCTTCGGCAGTTTTCTACCAAAGGTAATATTTCTCTTTCTTCGGCATTTGTGCTGTGGATCTCTTCCAGTCCAGAACCGCGTATGATGTCTATATTTCTGTATCAACAACATCACATTCTCCTCGGACCACTCCATTGCTCTTGCAACTATTAGTAACAACAGCAAAAATGAGCACGAAATCAGACGAAAACATGTCGCTGAAGCGGCGAGTGCGCGAACTTCCTCTGATTTTTTGCCAAGGACTCACAGCTAGCAGACCACGGGCGAACACACGCGAATACGAACGAAAACGATCGAATGCCGTTTGGTTACGTGTGCCTAACTTTACACCAGAGAGAATTATCCTTCGCTCTTGCACGTAGCTTAATAGGTATAGGGGCTTAAGAAGAAAGCGCGAAGAACACATCCGCAAAACCAGTAGCGAAGCCGTCTCGTTGTGGCCACTGTTGACACCCAAAAATCTACTTTACGATGCAACATTACGCTAACGGTTAAGGAAATTGCAACACATGTAGTGATGCATCTGACTGCACGACACGCACAATATAACCTGGCACTTTGCTGTGACCCGAGGAATTGGTGGCAGTTGGATGCCTTCCGACACTGTTACCGCTGACATTTTTAACTTCGTGCCACAGATTTGGTGAAAACTATAACTTGGCACGCAGACTCCCTAGGTTTGCCCGGCCGCTGTGACCGAGCGGTTCTAGGCGCGTCAGTCCGGAACCGCGCTGCCGCTACGGTCGCAGGTTCGAATCCTGCCTCGCGCATGGATGTGTGTGATGTCCTTAGGTTAGGTAGGTTTAAGTAGTTCTAAGTCTAGGGAACTGATGATCTCAGATCTAAGTCTCATAGAGTGCTTAGAGCCATTTGAATCCCTAGGTTTAATCGGTAGCAGTCGGTACACACAAAAGCTGGTGTACCGATACACAGAAATAAGAGACCGAGAACAACAGACACGCTTAAATGCTTTAACAAACAGTATTTCAAAAACCAACATATGAAGAGTACCTGAGGACACGACATAACAAACATGCCTACATGGAGCGTAACAACAATCTCCGGAGAGTGGACAAGGGCACCCACACCACTGACAGCGACAACAGTGACACTGAAAAGGAACAGGAAGAGGAGGAGGAGGAAGACGAGATGGAACAGTAAATACGACACCTAGAATTATGAATCAGACATAAATTCCAAAATCCACTGACAAATTGTATATATCAGCCAAATAATAGTTAAGGATAGCGAATACTAATGTGACTGGATTTGTGATTTCCTGTCAGAAAGGTCACAGTTCGTAGTAATAGACGGAAAGTCATCGAGTAAAACAGAAGTAATATCCGGCATTCCCCAAGGAAGTGTTATAGGCCCTCTATTGTTCCTGATCCACATTAACGACATAGGAGACAATCTGAGTAGCCGTTTTAGATTGTTTGCTGATGATGCTGTCATTTACCGTCTTGTAAAGTTATCAGATGGTCAAAACGACTTGTAAAATGATTTAGATATCTGTATGTTGCAAAAAGCGGCAATTGACTCTAAATAAGGCAAAGTGTGAAGTTATTCACACGAGTACTAAAAGAAATCAGCTAAATTTAGATGACGCGATAAGTCACACAAATCTGAAGGCTGTAAATTCCACTAAATACTTCGGGATTACAATTACAAATAACCTAAATTGGAACGATCACATATATAATATTGTGGGTAGAGCAAACCAAAGACTGCGATTCATTGGCAGAACACTTAAAAGGCGCAACAGGTCTATTAAAGAGACTGCTTACACCACGTTTGTCCCCCCATTCTGGAGTACTGCTGTGCGGTGTGGGGTCCAAATGGTTCGAATGGCTCTGAGCACTATGGGACTCAACATCTGAGGTCATCAGTCCCCTAGAACTTACAACTACTTAAACTTAACTAACCTAAGGACATCACACACATCCATGTCCGAGGAAGGATTCGAATCTGCGACCGTAGCAGTCGCGGGCGGTTCCGGACTGAAGCGCCTAGAACCGCTCGGCCACAACGGTAGGCGTGTGGGATCCGCATCAGGTTGGACTGACGGATGACAGCGAAAAAGTACAAAGAAGGGCAGCTCGTTTTGTATTATCGCGAAGTAGGGGATATAGTGTCACAGACATGATACGTGAATTGGAGTGGCAATCATTAAAACAAAAGCGTTTTTCGTTGCGACGGGATCTTCTCATGAAATTTCAATCACCAGTTTTCTCCTCCGATTGCGAAAACATTCTGTTGGCACCCACCCACATAGAGAGAAATGATCATCACGATAAAATAAGAGAAATCAGGGCTCTCACAGAAAAATTTAATAGCTCGTTTTTCCCGCGTGCCGTTCGAGAGTGGAACGGTAGAGAGACAGCTTGAAGGTGGTTCATTGAACCATCTGCCGGGCGCTTTATTGTGAATAGCAGAGTAATCACGTAGACGTAGAATGTAGTACTAGGTGCTGGCAATCTAGCTAAGAAAGCACCGAGTCTTGTACAAGGATGCAGCATGTACCTAATGTAGTGTAGTGTCTCAGACCGCTAGCGTTTATTGTTACTCTGTTGCTAATGCATAATGATGGGGTAGGAGATTACAGCGCAGTGCAATTATTCTTTCCCGACGCTGCCTTGATTTCCATTGTCATTAGCCGCTTGAATATGTCGTGGACTTACACCATTGCTGCTTCTTTCGTGATATCGGTCTCTGAGACCACAACTGGGACTTTGCGTTATGGATTCAGTGGCCAGGTCAGCTCTACTGTTCGTGTTACGGACCCTGACTTTGAGGATGCTGTTTTAAAATGGTTTGAGACAGTTTAGGAAGCGATGCTGAATCACATAGTGATAACGAAATTGAACGTGAATATAATACCGCCTAGGAACAGTGCGAAATGAGGACGAATTTATTTTGTCACCTGCGAATTCTTTGAATGAAACAAGTGATGAAGACAGAAGAAAAATCGTTGGTCGTCGAAGCCTCTTCCAACGATGGCCGATGGCATTGTTTGTCCGCGTGTTGGACATAAGTGTGGTGAATACATTTGTCCTTCACAATTCCTACAGAGACAATACTCATGTGAACTGCTTTAATTGTTGAAGAACCTCGTTGGTGACACCACAGATAAAAAGCGAGACAACAAGTATCACATTCCCTGCGAATTTCGAGCATCCTTTACCGTGTTTTGAGTTTAACAGAACCAAGTGTAGAAATACATGTTCGGCTTGTGACCCAAAAAGAAGATACAGATATCTTATATTTGCCATTGTTGCAAGAAGCCAATCTGCCTTAAAATGTGTCCGAAAATTTCCAGCGAGTGCAAAAAAAAAAAAGAAAACCTCTGAGAAGGAACTTGAACACTAAAAAAGTACTAGTGTAATTTTCATTTTTTCAATGCTTTGTTTGCGCTTTTTGTGTTTTATTATTACAAGAATAATAAACAATAAACATATAGCAAAAACTAAAGTTTGGAGTGCAAGGTATTTGAGTTTTCATAGCGTTAACATTATCATGTAATATTATATTAATTTTGTACAGTTTTCTGTTTAAATGCGTTTTTTTCTTAACAATTAAATTTAAAATTTATTGGAACAAATTTTTTGTGTGGTATTAATGCATGTTTTTACGTAAAGTCTGAACTGTTCCACTGAAATTACTGAATACAATTTTTATGGCTATTTAAATTTAGCGGTCACTCAGACCGCACTTGCGACAGTGTGACAAAAAATGACCAGTGAACCTAAAGGTCAATGCTTAGGATTGGCAATATACCTTCTCTACTGCTAACTATGAACTGGCGGTCTACTGTTCGAAGAAACGATTCCGAGGTATTCACCGCCAGTCACAATCGGTAATGACACTAACAAATCTCTCCTCTATCGTATTATCGCCTACATTCTCCTTAAGACAACGACCTTTTTTATATTTAAAACTCTAATTATTTGTTATTTTAAAAAGAAATGAAAAAAATTAAAGCCAACAACATTCTCATAAAAACAATTCTAGGATATTCAGCCAAAAAAATTAAAGTAAAACCACCTGCACCATATTAAATATTAAAACCTGAAACCAACCCAGGCTCGCCCTGAGCAAATTCAAAAGGAGTCCGATTAGTCTCAGCCAAACAAGAAGCAAAACAAGACAAAGCTAAAGGAAAAGAAATAATGAAATAAATGTCAGTATCAAATTCTGCAGATAAATACAAAACAAAAAACTTCAAAAAAAGATGGCAAACGAAAACTGTAATATGTATGATCTGTTGTAATATATCAGGTAAGAGGTCTTTAAATTTGCGATGGTAAATAAATACTATTACCCGGTGTCAACTGCAGTGTCATCTAATTTGCCGTTGTGGGGCCCACCTTCTGCTCCAATCTGCAAAAGTGAGCTGGTTATCAGGAACTCGCGAAGGCTCAACACAGGCTTGTGTTGCGTTCACTGCAAACCTTTAGTGTTCACCTATCACCAAACCCCGCTCTCATCATTTGCCGGTAGGCAAGTTATATGTTTAGCGAGAGTACCGCAAAACAGACGTGGCTAGAGTTTAAAAATAGTACATGATCTCTAATTCTGATAATTCAGTGTAATGTGAAGTTCTGACATGCACAAAAAGAGCCAGTAAATATTTTCTCTTTTCCGGCTTAATACTAAAAGGGTATATGAAGATGTTACACACTCACTTTTCCGATGTTGTTTATTTTAATCAGTGCTTCTAATTTGTTGATACACTTGACAAGATCCGACTGGAAGATAGGGTCACTCTTGTTGAAACCCGTGAGCTGAAACATTTCTGGAAGTCTGTTATCTGTTACATTTACGGTTTCATTTTTACATTTTCCAGTCTGCTGCTCTTCCGTGCACGGTAGCAACACCGCCTGAACTTCGGTATTGCCGTCCGTCGTATTTAGCTTCTTAAACGTACAACTCTTTGTCTTTCCGGAAGCAGCAGAATCATGCAATGCAGACAAAATTAATATGAAGACGAAATCGATTCTTCCCATGTCACGCAACCTGGTTTTACATATCACTTAATCACTAAACCTTCTCAAACAAAAATACCTATTAAACAATCTATTCGCGTCAGTGAAACATTTCATCCTTGCATTCGGCCAAAGATATTTCAACAAGTGACTGCCAAAGACAATCAAAGTAACATCTGTCACTTTATTTCATTCGTTAGTAACACAATCTACAAGGCCCCCTACGAGCTACGAATCGACGCATTCCGACGCTAAGTCGCGCAATCAGCCCATGGATCGCACTTGTAATATGAAGATCGCAGCGATCGATCGCTGATCGCTAGTAATTCCCAAGCCGCCCGACGAATGTGGCAATATGGCTCTTGCTGGCTGTGAGCCATTTGTCTGGTTGAACGAGGTTATGTAGTCAGTTTTGTTCCGTCTGACTGTGGTCACCAGAAGTAAGGACTTCACTATAAAAATTATATAGACATATTCAGGGGCAAGATTTTGCAGTGATCAGCCTTATAAAGCCTGCTCATCGCAGAACTAAAATCGCAATATGCAAGGCTCTAGCTGATTTTTGTGGGTATGCTTATTCATGAAACAACTTGACCCTCTATTTAATTTTGCAGTTTTAAGCAGAATGACGTAAAATTAAGTGCGTATTTCAACTTACGTATCTTTGGGGCATATCCATTCTAGCGCTCTACCAAAGTTTTTCATGTACGATAATCTCTCTCTCTCTCTCATTCAGTTTACGAGTGTAGTCGGAACCAGCAACGCCGTCACTGATAGCATTTTACAGGACGTCGAGATTGCAAACCCATAGTGTAATTAAGCTGTATTGTAGTTAAACTACAATACTAACCAATGAGAAAGAAAATGACGTGTATTTCCGAAATACATTCTGGAAGGATGCAGACAACAGACTTGGGCGTCAACTATTAAACTGTGGTATCAATGAAAAAAGCCGTTTATTCCATGACATATCCTACGCTTTGCAAGAAAAGCGACCCTCCAAAACAAGTGTATTGAATTTCTTTCCGTTTTCTTTACTACTTTTTTTACAAGTTTTAGTTGACATATAGGCATCAAAGGAGGGGTACCTGTTGAGAGGCCAGACAAACGTGTGGTTCCGGAAGAGGGGCAGCAGCCTTTTCAGTACTTGCAGGGGCAACAGTCTGGATGATTGACTGATGTGGCCTTGTGACACTAACCAAAACGGCCTTGCTGTGCTGGTACTGCGAACGGCTGAAAGCAAGGGGAAACTACAGCTGTAATTGTTCCCGAGGGCATGCAGCCTTACTGTTTGGTTAAATGATGATGGCGTCCTCTTGGGTGAAATATTTCGGAGGTAAAATAGTCCCCCATTCGGATCTCCGGGCGGGGACTACTCAGGAGGAAGTTGTTATCAGGAGAAAGAAAACTGGCCTTCTACGGATCGGAGCGTGTCAGATACCTTAATCGGGCAGGTAGGTTAGAAAATTTAAAAAGGGAAGTCGGTAGGTTAAAGTTAGATACAGTGGGAATTAGTGAAGTTCGGTGGCAGGAGGAACAAGGCTTTTGGTCAGGTGAATACAGGGTTATAAATAAAAAATCAAGTAGGGGTAATGCTGGAGTAGGTTTAACAATTAATAAAAAATAGGAATGCGGGTAAGCTACTATAAACAGCATAGTGAACGCATTATTGTGGCCAAGATAGATATGAAGCCCACGCCAACCACAGTAGTACAAGTTTATATGCCAACTGGTTCAGCAGATGACGAAGAGATTGATGAAATGTATGATGAGATAAAAGAAATTATTCAGATAGTGAATGGAGACGAAAATTTAATGATCATGGGTGACTGGAATTCGATAGTTGGAAAAGAAAGAGAAGGAAACGTAGTAGGTGAATATGGAATGGGGGTAAGGAATGAAAGAGGAGGCCGCCTGGTAGAATTTTGCACAGAGTATAACTTAATCATAGCTAACACTTAGTTCAAGAATCACGAAAGAACGTTGTATACATGAATCTGCTTAGTGTATTCATCTCTTGGTCTCCCTCTACGATTTTTACCCTCCACGCTGCCCTCCAGTACTAAATTGGTGATCCCTTGATGCCTCAGAACATGTCCTACCAACCGATCCCTTCTTCTAGTAAAGTTGTGCCAAAATTCCTCTTCCCCCCAATTCTATTCAATACCTCCTCATTAGTTATGTGATCCATCCATCTAATCTTCAGCATTCTTCTGTAGCACCACATTTCAAAAGCGTCTATTCTCTTCTTGTCTAAACTTTTTATTTTCCATGTTTCACTTCCATACATGGCAACACTCCATGCAAATACTTTCAGAAACGACTTCCTGACACTGAAATCTATACTCGATGTTAACAAATTTCTCTTCTTCAGAAACGCTTTCCTTGCCATTGCCAGTCTACATTTTATATCCTCTCTACTTCGACCATCAACAGTTATTTTGCTCCCCAAATAGCAAAACTCCTTTACTACTTTAAGTGTCTCATTTCTTATTCTACATCCCTCAGCATCACCCGATTTAATTCCAGTGCATTCCATTATCCTCGTTTTGCTTTTGTTGATGTTCATCTTATATCCTCCTTTCAAGACACTGTCCATTCCGTTCAACTGTTCTTCCGAGTCCTTTGCTGTCTCTGACAGAATTACAATGTCATCGGCGAACCTCAAAGTTTTTTATTTCCTCTCCATGGATTTTAATACCTACTCCGAATTTTTCTTTTGTTTCCTTTACTGCTTGCTTAATATACAGATTGAATAACATCGGGAGAAGGCTACAACCCTGTCTTACTCCCTTCCCAACCACTGCTTCCCTTTCGTGCCCCTCGACTCTTATAACTGCCCTCTGGTCTCTGTACAAATTGTAAATAGCCTTTCGCTCCCTGCCACCTTTAGAATTTGAAAGAGAGTATTCCAGTCAACAGTGTCAAAAGCTTTTTCTATGTCTACAAATGCTAGAAACGTAGGTTTGCCTTTCCTTAATCTTTCTTCTAAGATAAGTCGTAGGGTCAGTATTGGCTCACGTGTTCCAACATTTCTACAGAATCCAAACTGATCTTCCCCGAAGTCGGCTTCTACCAGTTTTTCCATTCGTCTGTAAAGAAATCGCGTTAGTATTTTGCAGCTGTGACTTATTAAACTGATTGTTCGGTAATTTTCACATCTGTCAGCACCTGCTTTCTTTGGGATTGGAATTACTCGTATTATATTCTTCTTGAAGTCTGAGGGTATTTCGCCTGTCTCATACATCTTGCTCAACAGATGGCAGATTTTTGTCAGGACTGGCTCTCCCAAGGCCGTCAGTAGTTCTAATGGAATGTTGTCTACTCCCGGGGCCTTGTTTCGACTCAGGTCTTTCAGTGCTCTGCCAAACTCTCACGCAGTATCATATCTCCTATTTTATCTTCATCTACATCCTCTTCCATTTCCATAATATTATCCTCAAGTACATCGCCCTTGTATAGACCCGCTATATACTCCTTCCACCTTTCTGCTTTCCCTTCCTGGGTTTCCATCTGAGCTCTTGATATTCATCCAAGTGACTCTCTTTTCTTCAAAGGTCTCTTTAATTTTACTGTAGGCAGTATCTATCTTACCTCTAGTGAGATAAGCCTCTAGATCCTTACATTTGTCCTCTATCCATTTCTGCTTAGCCATTTTGCACTTCCTGTAGATCTCGACGTTTGCATTCCTTTTTGCCTGCTTCACTTAGTGCATTTTTATATTTTCTCCTTTCATCACTTAAATTCAGTATATCTTCTGTTACCCTCGGATTTCTACGAGCCCTCATCTTGTTACCTACTTGATCCTCTGCTGCCTTCACTATTTCATCTCTCAAAGCAACCCATTCTCCTTCGTCTGTGTTTCTTTCCCCCAGTTCTGTCAATCGATCCCTAATTTTCTCCCTGAAACTCTCTACAACCCCTTCTTCTTCAGTTTATCCAGATCCCATCTTAAATTCCCACCTTTTTGCAGTTTCTTCAGTTTTAATCTACAGTTCATAACCAATAGATTGTGGTCAGGGTCCACATCTGCCCCTGGAAATGTCTTACAATTTAAAACCTGGTTCCTAAATCTCTGTCTTACCATTATATAATCTATCTGATACCGTCTAGTATCGCCAGGATTCTTCCATACATACAACCTTCTTTTATGATTCTTGAACCAAGTGTTAGTTATGGTTAAGTTATGCTCTGTGCAAAATTCTACCAGACGTCCTCCTGAGTAGTCCCCGCCCGGAGATCCGAATGGGGGACTATTTTACCTCCGGAATATTTTACCCAAGAGGACGCCATCATCATTTAACCATACAGTAAAGCTGCATGCCCTCGGGAAAAATTACGGCTGTAGTTTCCCCTTGCTTTCAGCCGTTCGCAGTACCAGCATAGCAAGGCCGTTTTGGTTATTGTTACAAGGCCAAATCAGTCAATCATCCAGACTGTTGCCCCTGCAACTACTGAAAAGGCTGCTGCCCCTCTTCAGGAACTACACGTTTGTCTGGCCTCTCAACGGATACCGCTCCGTTGTGGTTGCACTTACGGTACGGCCATCTGTATCGCTGAGGCACGGAAGCCTCCCCACCAACGGCAAGGTCCATGGTTCATGGGGGGGATCGCCACGTTACATGCTGCAATTCGGAGCCCTCTAACGTCAACAAAGAGAGAAAGTCGACCGAGTAATACGCATGATGTGTTACTGTTTAACACGCCCTCGTTTTAATTTATGAGTAACATCATCCGAGAGCGGAAACAAAAACCAAACCCTTCATTCAAATTAACAGACACAAAGCTAGATGGTTTACTTTTTGCAGATTATTTTAGCTCTTGTAGTATATTGAGAAATACCGAAGCGTTCTGTACACTTTTTACAGATTATACCTTAAAAATACAGCACGGGAATCAACACCGGAAAAGTGCATGTGGCCTTCTGCAGTAAATATCCAATACAAAATAACACCTTTGAAAAATGAAATTCTGAAAAGAGTGAAGACATTGTCAAATTTAAGCTGTAAACTACTCTTTCTGGAAGAAACAGACCTGGCTGACAAAAGCCACTAGATACACAATAACAGTGAGTCATTAATAATGTTATGAAACCTTCTCTAGTCTATAAATGCTGCAGGACACGTGTTTATGAGACCTGACCTATCCTGTGCAAAGGCCGCGACGCCTGAACAATAAAGGCGTAAGATGAGAAAAAACTAAGGGAGTGTAAAATGAATTTTTTGAGAGGAGAAACTGGTCACACCAAATAAGATCACAAAAGGAATGAAGATTAATTGAAGAAACTTAAAATGGAACCCATTGCACATTATATACATAACTACCAAAACTACTAACAGATAATTATTTTCGGTCCTGTCTGTTTGCTAAAAGGTCCATCCTCCCTAAAATTACTAATGTACCCCACGTTGCTTTTCAATCTGTACTTCAGTAAAAATCCACGTACTTCTCTAAATTATCTGTGGTCATAGAACATCGCCAATCATAAGGGATTGATTGGTACGAGGTAAAAGAACTTTCCACATCACAGGATGTCGATCGTGCAAATTTTAGAAGATGAAATATTTCTGGAGAAATGTCCGCTGGAATGTTTTCTTCTCCTCTACAATGACGATGTCGCAGATAGTTGCAAAAATCGGGTAGCTGGGATTTCTTGCCAAAACAGCGTCAAATTTATCACTAACCTTTACACGATATCATCCGCATGTCAGTTAGCTTACATTTGACATTTTCAAAAGGCAACCCGATAGATTCTAATACTTCAACGGCACGTGGTTGTAATTGAAGAGTAGCTACTCACTCTGGATCAGTGTGGGCTGCAATTGTCGTACAGCAGTCAAACTTGGTAGAGATTCAACTGTCTCAATGCGAAACCGCACTGCGCTGGAAAAAATTAGTTCCATTTTTGGCCACCAGGTGCAAATCTGGTATCTGGTGCCCTGAATGCAAGGCAGACGTACAGAAATATTTCCGTATATAACGGGTTTGGAACGAAACGTGGACAGAAAGGACAAACAAATAAGAAAGACCTCATGCTGATTTCCATTATTAACCGCCATTTGCACAATTTATTCACTATGAGCACTGGAGACGTCGAAGAGATACTGTACAGCGCCAGTTTTTCACCTGGTGCACAACATTTTTTTCGGTCCTCATTAACACATTAGCATATGTATCAAGTTTCCCTGCCGTACTATAATTACAGCCGACACTGGACCTCTGTGAGTAGCTGCACTTTAATTACACTCATGGAAATTGAAATAAGAACACCGTGAATTCATTGTCCCAGGAAGGGGGAACTTTATTGACACATTCCTGGGGTCAGATACATCACATGATCACACTGACAGAACCACAGGCACATAGGCACAGGCAACAGAGCATGCACAATGTCGGCACTAGTACAGTGTATATCCACCTTTCGCAGCAATGCAGGCTGCTATTCTCCCATGGAGACGATCGTAGAGATGCTGGATGTAGTCCTGTGGAACGGCTTGCCATGCCATTTCCACCTGGCGCCTCAGTTGGACCAGCGTTCGTGCTGGACGTGCAGACCGCGTGAGACGACGCTTCATCCAGTCCCAAACATGCTCAATGGGGGACAGGTCCGGAGATCTTGCTGGCCAGGGTAGTTGACTTACACCTTCTAGAGCACGTTGGGTGGCACGGGATACATGCGGACGTGCATTGTCCTGTTGGAACAGCAAGTTCCCTTGCCGGTCTAGGAATGGTAGAACGATGGGTTCGATGACGGTTTGGATGTACTGTGCACTATTCAGTGTCCCCTCGACGATCACCAGTGGTGTACGGCCAGTGTAGGAGATCGCTCCCCACACCATGATGCCGGGTGTTGGCACTGTGTGCCTCAGTCGTATGCAGTCCTGATTGTGGCGCTCACCTGCACGGCGCCAAACACGCATACGACCATCATTGGCACCAAGGCAGAAGCGACTCTCATCGCTGAAGACGACACGTCTCCATTCGTCCCTCCATTCACGCCTGTCGCGACACCACTGGAGGCGGGCTGCACGATGTTGGGGCGTGAGCGGAAGACGGCCTAACGGTGTGCGGAACCGTATCCCAGCTTCATGGAGACGATTGCGAATGGTCCTCGCCGATACCCCAGGAGCAACAGTGTCCCTAATTTGCTGGGAAGTGGCGGTACGGTCCCATACGGCACTGCGTAGGATCTTACGGTCTTGGCGTGCATCCGTGCGTCGCTGCGGTCCGGTCCCAGGTCGACGGGCACGTGCACCTTCCGCCGATCACTGGCGACAACATCGATGTACTGTGGAGACCTCACGCCCCACGTGTTGAGCAATTCGGCGGTACGTCCACCCGGCCTCCCGCATGCCCACTATACGCCCTCGCTCAAAGTCCGTCAACTGCACATACGGCTCACGTCCACGCTGTCGCGGCATGCTACCAGTGTTAAAGACTGCGATGGAGCTCCGTATGCCACGGCAAACTGGCTGACACTGACGGCGGCGGTGCACAAATGCTGCGCAGCTAGCGCCATTCGACGGCCAACACCGCGGTTCCTGGTGTGTCCGCTGTGCCGTGCGTGTGATCATTGCTTGTACAGCCCTCTCGCAGTGTCCGGAGCAAGTATGGTGGGTCTGACACACCGGTGTCAATGTGTTCTTTTTTCCATTTCCAGGTGTGTATAACCATTCGGTTCTCCGAGGAAGGAGAGCGAAGTTGCTACGCCAGAGCATTTTCGATTATAGGTTCAGTGAAAGCATTTTGTGCCTCTCTTACTGAAACTGAAGATTCCCTCGGAAATGAAACAACCACATATTTCACGACTTGACAATACTCGTCATAAAATCCATAAGCTACAATCCTTGTCACCCATCTCATTATGATAGCCTGCCTCAGGCGGGAACCCTAGGCTGGACAGTAGTTCTTTCAAAGACCAACATACGATGCAAGGCTTTAACCGGATAGCCGGTTCTGAGGGTGACGCACCTACGGGACGTTTCACACCAGGCCGAGGAGCATGCAGAACAGTAGAGCGCTACACATCTACCCGATGACTATCGTGTGCCGGCCTGTTGTATTTTGCATTGTTGGTGGTTCAATCTGTTCTGGACATTTCTATTCTACATTGTCATGACGGAAATTGGTATCGTAATCCTTAAAACATTAGTTCAGGAACGACCAGTTTTGTGGGACAAGACTTCAGGTACTTAGAAGGACAGAATACAAACAAGGAATGCATGGATCGAAGTTCGCAAAGAACTGAACGAAGGCTTTGAACGGATGTATGACAAAGACAGAGACGACTATGGTCAGTACAAATCTTTATTTTTTACGTTAAATACAAAACAAATTTTTAAGTCAGTGTCACATTACATTTTAGATAATTGCCACTTCACAAATCCCTCAGGTGTCATAAAATAATCCATCATCATTTTTCGTACATTATTGGCAGAAATTCCCGTACGTACACATTCATTTCTTGTTATACTTTCAAGTCCAGTTATGGACACAGTATCCTCGGGGTTGTAGCCTTCTTCTTTTTTAAGAATGATAGCCGGCCGTGGTGGCCCTGCGGTTCTGGCGCTGCAGTCCGGAACCGCACTGCTGCTACGGTCGCAGGTTCGAATCCTGCCTCGGGCATGGGTGTGTGTGATGTCCTTAGGTTAGTTAGGTTTAAGTAGTTCTAAGTTCTAGGGGACTTATGACCTAAGCTGTTGAGTCCCATAGTGCTCGGGGCTATTTGAACCATTTAAGAATGGTATTGTGCAAAAAAACACACGCCTTGATAATTTCAAGAGCAAAATCGGGTTTTAAATTTATAGCTCTGTGGAAAATCCGCCATTTATTAGTCAGTATCCCAAATAAATATTCTACTTACCTGTGGACTCTTGACAAATTTAACACTTTTTAGCAACTGTTAATTTGTGTCCAGAGTATGGTCGTAGAAGATGTTGATGCAGTCCCATCGGTTAATCACCAATAAAAAAAAAAGGTACCTTTGGACTTACTGAACTACGAAGGCACCTGTTTTCAGGAATTACCAGTCTTTTTCATTAGTGATTTCCACAAAGAACATTATTTAAATATAACTGCCGATATCTACGTAGATAAATCTATCGTCAGAGTCAGCCAAAGCCATCAACACTATAGATCAATATCCTTTGTAATTGTAGTACATTGAGTTACATGGATGGATGATACGAATGTGCTTTCCATCTACAGTTCCAATGCAGTGAGGAGAATTTGCTCTTTGCTAAAATTTTCCAGCAATGTTATCAAAGTCTTCTTTGGTCAGTCATAACGTAGAGACCAAAGAGCTTGGCACAGACAATTGACTATTTTAATGATTATGAAAGTGCCAAGTCTGTATGTATAATGAAGATCTGTGGACTTACAGCCCTGGCCAGATATCTGACAAAAAATAATTGTTTCAGTAATAGTACATTTTTTATATCTTTCTGGAAAAGTGGATAGTGTATACCTAACGTAAACAATAATGGAAGAAACAAAGTGAACAATCCTACATTAGGTCCATTCCATGCCCAGTGGTCTAAAATGGGAAAGAATTCCCGCATGATCATAACAGTTATTGATGAAACTACACTCCTGGAAATGGAAAAAAGAACACATTGACACCGGTGTGTCATACCCACCATACTTTCTCCGGAGACTGCGAGAGGGCTGTACAAGCAATGATCACACGCACGGCACAGCGGACACACCAGGAACCGCGGTGTTGGCCGTCGAATGGCGCTAGCTGCGCAGCATTTGTGCACCGCCGCCGTCAGTGTCAGCCAGTTTGCCGTGGCATACGGAGCTCCATCGCAGTCTTTAACACTGGTAGCATGCCGCGACAGCGTGGACGTGAACCGTATGTGCAGTTGACGGACTTTGAGCGAGGGCGTATAGTGGGCATGCGGGAGGCCGGGTGGACGTGCCGCCGAATTGCTCAACACGTGGGGCGTGAGGTCTCCACAGTACATCGATGTTGTCGCCAGTGGTCGGCGGAAGGTGCACGTGCCCGTCGACCTGGGACCGGACCGCAGCGACGCACGGATGCACGCCAAGACCGTAGGATCCTACGCAGTGCCGTAGGGGACCGCACCGCCACTTCCCAGCAAATTAGGGACACTGTTGCTCCTGGGGTATCGGCGAGGACCATTCGCAACCGTCTCCATGAAGCTGGGCTACGGTCCCGCACACCGTTAGGTCGTCTTCCGCTCACGCCCCAACATCGTGCAGCCCGCCTCCAGTGGTGTCGCGACAGGCGTGAATGGAGGGACGAATGGAGACGTGTCGTCTTCAGCGATGAGAGTCGCTTCTGCCTTGGTGCCAATGATGGTCGTATGCGTGTTTGGCGCCGTGCAGGTGAGCGCCACAATCAGGACTGCATACGACCGAGGCACACAGGGCCAACACCCGGCATCATGGTGTGGGGAGCGATCTCCTACACTGGCCGTACACCACTGGTGATCGTCGAGGGGACACTGAATGGTGCACGGTACATCCAAACCGTCATCGAACCCATCGTTCTACCATTCCTAGACCGGCAAGGGAACTTGCTGTTCCAACAGGACAATGCACGTCCGCATGTATCCCGTGCCACCCAACGTGCTCTAGAAGGTGTAAGTCAACTACCCTGGCCAGCAAGATCTCCGGATCTGTCCCCCATTGAGCATGTTTGGAACTGGATGAAGCGTCGTCTCACGCGGTCTGCACGTCCAGCACGAACGCTGGTCCAACTGAGGCGCCAGGTGGAAATGGCATGGCAAGCCGTTCCACAGGACTACATCCAGCATCTCTACGATCGTCTCCATGGGAGAATAGCAGCCTGCATTGCTGCGAAAGGTGGATATACACTGTACTAGTGCCGACATTGTGCATGCTCTGTTGCCTGTGTCTATGTGCCTGTGGTTCTGTCAGTGTGATCATGTGATGTATCTGACCCCAGGAATGTGTCAATAAAGTTTCCCCTTCCTGGGACAATGAATTCACGCTGTTCTTATTGCAATTTCCAGGAGTGTATATGCGAACATTTGTACATATCTCCAATTAACAGTGGCAGTGTTCTACTTTTGCGAATTAAATACTGTGGAAATATAGTCACTTGTTTCACCCCATACCGCACCTTTGCACAGTGCACCCACAACATTGAGACATATCTTCGGCAATATTTTCATGAAAGAAACAAGTCTACGGCATGTACAACGTTTTGCGCTTTCTTGAATGAAATTATTAAAGCAGTTTGAATTATCAACTGTCGTATAGATAACTTGAAGTTGAGTCTAGTGAAAAAATAGCCCGATGAAAAAAGTGTGAAGTTTGGCCTTTTATATCTCGGGAAGAAATTGCGAAATAAACGTGAGGCTTTGTATTTAATAACTTAGCAACATATGGTTTCACAATATAAAATTTCTATCTCCTACTGCTCTTAAATACATTTCAAATTGAGGGCAAAACTGACTGGTTTTCTAAAAACATTAACTTCTATACCACTAGGCCATTTAACTTTTCCGCTTTTCATGATGCTATTATTTCAGACAGGCTGAAAACCATTAAACTTTTTTGTAAGTATAGTAGTGTGATGTGACACTTCAGATAATATGTTTCAGGCAAATTTGTTATGAAGAAGTGGGCGAATATTCACGATTCCTTCCACAGAAGTGAGAGGATGTATAAGTCATCCGAAAAATCTGGCAGTGTGAGTAGCCACCCAGAACTCATATATACAGTCAACAGCTTCAATTTTTGAAGAAAACCACAGAGGGACGTCCGACTTCCGGCAGTTTCCCACTCACTGACAATGATGAGTTTACGGAAAGATAACTTTCTGATGACACTTTTTCGGTCACTGACGATGCTGAGCATCGAGAGAAAGGTGCTAATGAGACGATCACAGAGGAAGTACGTAGTTTTAAAACAGTAGACTCACACAATAATAAAAAAAAGGAAACTTGACCCTGTAGAGGTAGATGTGATTAATGCGCTACACAGAAAACCCAATCGGAGTATGTCTTTTATCAGCGGGATAGTTCCAACTTTGGAAACATTTGATAACGATGAAGTGGTCGAGTTTCAGGGTTATGCAGCTTGTCTCCGAAATTAAGAAACGTAAAAAGTTATTGGAAAACGTTAATACAACCGCTCACCCTAGTACACCACGTGTTGGTTGGTTGGTTGTTTGGGGAAGGAGACCAGACAGCGTGGTCATCGGTCTCATCGAATTAGGGAAGGATGGGGAAGGAAGCCGGCCGTGCCCTTTCAGAGGAACCATCCCGGCATTTGCCTGGAGTGATTTAGGGAAATCACGGAAAACCTAAATCAGGATGGCCGGACGCGGGATTGAACCGTCGTCCTCCCGAATGCGAGTCCAGTGTCTAACCACTGCGCCACCTCGCTCGGTACACCACGTGTGCACACCTCAAATTTCCCTCTCTATCAGGAACAACAATCTACAAATGTTGCAGTAAATAGTCACCACCAACTACCGACACACAGTATTGCGAACAAACAGTGGAACAATTTTCAGGAAAATCTTCCCGATCCCCACGCTTCATAAGTCTGAAAATTCAGCATGGATCGCTTAATGTTTAACCAATATTTTAATTTTTTAAGCTGATAACAAAATTATGCATCCTTGAGGATAATAATTTTTTTAAAAATGTTAGCTACTGTTTTCTTTCCCACTCACCTGATTGCAATTGCCAACATTTGTATAGGCTGAATACATTCTCGGAAGGATGTATTACGACATTGAATAGAACTCTTCAATCGTGCATATAGATGCCAAAAGTTCGTAAATTAATCAAAAATCTTATCTTCATCTCTCCTTAATTCCTCAAAAAGAACAATGAACGCACCCACTTCGTCTCTTCTCAAATTGAGCGGATGAACCATTGCACTCCTCTTCTTCTTCTTCTGTTTTTCAAACGTCTGTACAAGAGATACCACGCTAATGACTGGTCGTCCTCCATTTTTAGTTGGGATCAACCGAAATGTAAATGAGCGTACGGCATTATGGGCCGGGAGTCCCCCATTCGGGGAAGTTCGACCGCCGAGGGCAAGTACTTATTGCATTCCACGCCACACTGGGCGACTTGCGCGTCAGACATGGGTATGAAATGATGATGACAACACAACATCCTGTCCCTGAGCGGAGAAAATCTCTTGCCCAGCCGGGATTCGAACCCCTGCCCCGTGGCGTGGCATTCTGCCGCACTGACCACTCATGTAAGGGGGCGGACGAGCTCAACCGAATATCCACGAGACCCGGAAGGACGGCACAGCATGGCGTGTGGCTGTCGGCTATGTGTGATGAGGCGGTAGGTTCCGCATCGGCACGGCAAAAATGCCGGATTGATGTGAAATAAGCGTAATATCGTGTCAGACCTCCTTTTACCCGCCGTAGTGTATCAACTCGACGCGGCGTGGACTCAAGTCCTTGGAAGCCCCTGCAGAAACATTGAGCCATGGTGCCTCTATAGTCATCCATAATTGCGAAAGTATTGGCGGTGTAGGATGTTGTGCACAAACTATCCTCTCGATTATGCTCCATAAATGTTCCATGGGATTGATGTCAGACGATCTAGACGGCCAAATTGTTCGCTCGAATTGTCCAGGATGTTCTTCAAAACAGTCACGAATACTTGTGACCCAGTGACATGACATCATTGTTTGGCAACATGAAGTCTATGAATGGCTGCAAATGGTGCTCTAGTACCCATACATAACCATTTCCAATCAATAATCGGTTCAGTTGGACCAGAAGACCCACTCTATTCCACATAAACACAGCCCACACCATTATGGAGCCACCACCAGCTTGCACAGTGGCTTCTTGACAACTTGGGTCCATTGGTTCATAGGGCCCGTGCCACACTCGAACCCTTCTATCAGCTCCAGCAAACTGACATCGGGACTCATCTGGCCAGGCCATGGCTTTCTTGTCGTCTAAGTTCCATCCAATATGGTCACGAGCCCAGGAGAGGCATGCAGACGATGTCGTGTTGTTAGTAAAGGCACTCGCGTCCGACGTCTGCTGCCATTGCACATTAACGCCAAATTTTGTCGCGCTATCCGAACGGACACGTTCGTCGAATGTTTCACGTTGATTTCTGCGGTTATTTCACGCCGTGTTGCTTGTCTGTTAGCACTGACAACTCTATGCAAACGCCGCTGCTCTCGGTCGTTAAGTGAAGGCCATCGGCTACTGTATTGTCGGTGGTGAGAGGTAACGCCTGAAATTTGATATTCTCGGCGCACTCTTGACACAGCGCATCTAGGAATATTTAATTCCTTAACTATTTCTAGAATGGACTGTCCCATCCACCAAGTTCCAACTACCATTCCACCTTCAAAGTCTGTTAATTCCCAATGTGTGGCGATGATCAGGTTGGAAACCGGAAACTTTTTCACGTGAATCGCCTGAGTACAACTGACAGCTCCGCCAATGCGTTGCTCATTTGCAGCTTACGTACACGATACCACCGCCATATGTATATCTGCATATCGCTATCCCCCGACTTTTGGTCGTCTCATTGTAGGCTGCTAGCCTTTGTTTGTCCCGTTGACAATGTCGACAGAATGTTACGCCCTTTATTACACTCAATACTGTCTACTACAATGCTACACGCGGTAATGTTATTGTAGCTACTTTGCTTTTGGGAATTAAAATTCCTTATCTTAGAAAATTAAGCAGAAGCATATCCTTCGTAATCCTATTCAAAGTGCAACTAACCACGATTTATTGCACAAGAAAATAATCCTTAAAGGTAACTGACCTCCAGTCTTCAGCTTTTATGGTAAGTGATTTACTACGCGATTGGCCTACTGAGGATGTAGAGTAATACAAAGAACAGCAAATTGCAATAATATGTAATTTTATCTAGCTTAAAGTTAACATATGTAATAACGTGTAGTGACAGATGTAAAAATATGTTACGATAAAATGAAATAAACCTACGCTGGCAACATAGTTCATGAACATAACACTTTTCACGTGCTTAGGAGCAAAGGAAAAAATATGTAATTACATAAAAATCCGGGCTCTGGTGATGGTCATCGACTCTAGCGATCAGCATTTGCTGAGGAAAATTTCTTACGTGACTGGCTGAATGTAACATTTTCCGATTAGTAATTTCCACAGTAACCTGTGGTCCACTACTATATACTCCGTTCATCAAAAAAATAAACCTGATGTAAACAAACACAACGGCGATGATTGGTCAACAGCTGTAGCTCTCGTACACTGGTGTTGTCCTGCGCTTGGCAGTAGGTCTAACTTCTGTATTAGACAGTCCTGCGCTTGGCAGTAGGTCTAACTTCTGTATTAGACATTGTATTACTATGTCACTGTAAATGAAACTTCAAAACATTCTGGTGTATTAACAACCATCAACGTTTTTCTTAATCATACTTTAGCTACCTAATTTTTATTTGAAAAATCGTGTACAGTCACAGTCTCTGTAAATACTTGTACTTGTGCTCTGATTGTCTCACTCTTCATACGTACCGCGAAAGTGGATGACACTGCTTCGTGTTTCGTAGTGAAACACGTGCGCGGAACACTGTTAATGGCTAGAAACAAGTTGTTTTTAATGTTTTCCACAACGTTATAGAGAAAAATGAGCTTTGACGTTTGTTGAGAAACATAATATACTAAAAATAAGAGTTGCAGTTTTAATTGTAATCGTGGGTAACAGCGTCGTTGCTTCATAATCGAGCGAACTGGTGGCCAGTGATTCGAAACACGTTGCGATCAATTCTTTTTGTTCCGTTTCAATACCCAAAGCACTTAAATATGAAATTCATCAATATGTGGTTACTAACTCATACTTAACTATCATTTTTTCAAGAAAAATGCACGTCCTCTGGTTTCTAATTACATATCACACGCAGAATGAAGTTTGGTGTAGAGATAACTTGAACTCTGACAATCTTAAAAAAAAATTAAATTACTTGGCAAAGGCGATAATAGTCGACAATTAACTAAACGAACACTGTTTTTTGCTTCTTTAACAAATTTTCAATGTTTCACGAAGAAAACTAGTCGATAATAGCGAATCATGGCAATAAAATCTTTGTTGGCAATGCACTTTTTTACAGTACGTTGGGAGGCGATAATAGCTACATGAAACTGAAAACTACGAGAGTACACATCTCAAAAAGATCTACACAAAAGTCCACGAGAGCATATGATTACCTTTTACGTTTTTTTGTCTTTTGTATTTTGTCTGCACCTGGCGGAGCGAATCCAAAAGACACCTCAAAAATTATGTTTGTGGGTGTATAATAAAAGATGAACATATGATATCACGGAATTTTTGTAGAGATTTTTGAGATCTGTATTGTAGTAAGACATCAAATTATGTACCGTACATTGATTAGACACCATGCTGCTGGCGACGAACTCCTCACTTTCCACAGCAAATTCCTTTTAAACGGCTAAACAAACTTCATTAGACACATGTCACGACAATTCTGATTAAGCTAGTTTTCAAATAAATAAAAAAGAATCTGCATTGAAGTCGATGCATTCGTGTCGATGCAGTGATGCCATAGACATGAAAAACTTTAAACAACTCACTTCATGCGATGCTGTAGTGCAGGGGACGGCGCACATTGTGGGCTGGGCTGTGCTGTTCTGATACTTACTCACCATAAGAATACTACTGATACGGGAACGAAGCTACAGGTAAAAACTAAACGAATATACAAATATAAAAAATAGACACTATTACTAATACATGTAGAACTTTCGTAAATGCTTACAGATAGCAATCTGTGTACGTATCAGTGTACAAAAAAATTTGTGGTAAGTTCTATGGGCTAAACTACTGAGATCATCGGTCCCTCGCCTTACACACTACTTATGCTAACTTAAACTAACTTACGCTAACAACAACAACAACAACACACACACACACACACCCTTGCCCGAGGGAGGACTCGAACCTCCGACGGGGGGAGCCGTGCGAACTGTGGCAAGGCGCCTGAGACCGCTCAGCTACGACGCGCGGCAGCCGTGTAGAGCTATGCTTTGAAGGGACCAACAGATTCAATTTTCAGACACAGTCTATAGAAGAATACTACCGTCTGTCAGTGTTCATACCCTTTCTTGATCATTATTTAAATGAAGTGTCATTAAGACTCCCTACGACTCAGCAGCAGAAAATGGTATAACAGGTGTAGGATTCGTTATGAATAGGAAGGTAGGGCAGAGGGTGTGTTACTGTGAACAGTTCAGTGACCGGGTTGTTCTAATCAGAATCGACACCAGACCAACACCGACAACGATAGTTCAGGTATACATGCCGACGTCGCAAGCGGAAGATGAACAGATAGAGAAAATGTATGAGGATATTGAAAGGGTAATGCAGTATGTAAAGGGGGACGAAAATCTAATAGTCATGGGCGACTGGAATGCAGTTGTAGGGGAAGGAGTAGAAGAAAAGGTTACAGGAGAATATGGGCTTGGGACAAGAAATGAAAGAGGAGAAAGACTAATTGAGTTCTGTAACAAGTTTCAGCTAGTAATAGCGAATACGCTGTTCAAGAATCACAAGAGGAGGAGGTATACTTGGAAAAGGCCGGGAGATACGGGAAGATTTCAATTAGATTACATCATGGTCAGACAGAGATTCCGAAATCAGATACTGGATTGTAAGGCGTACCCAGGAGCAGATATAGACTCAGATCACAATAAAGTAGTGATGAAGAGTAGGCTGAAGTTCAAGACATTAGTCAGGAAGAATCAATACGCAAACAAGTGGGATACGGAAATACTAAGGAATGACGAGATACGTTTGAAGTTCTCTAACGCTATAGATACAGCAATAAGGAATAGCGCAGTAGGCAGTACAGTTGAAGAGGAACGGACATCTCTAAAAAGGGCCATCACAGAAGTTGGGAAGGAAAACGTAGGTACAAAGAAGGTAGCTGCGAAGAAACCATGGGTAACAGAAGAAATACTTCAGTTGATTGATGAAAGGAGGAAGAACAAACATGTTCCGGGAAAATCAGGAATACAGAAATACAAGTCGCTGAGCAATGAAATAAATAGGAAGTGCAGGGAAGCTAAGACGAAATGGCTGCAGGAAAAATGTGAAGACATCGAAAAAGATATGATTGTCGGAAGGACAGACTCAGCATACAGTAAAGTCAAAACAACCTTTGGTGACATTAAAAGCAACGGTGGTAACATTAAGAGTGCAACGGGAATTCCACTGTTAAATGGAGAAGAGAGAGCAGATAGGTGGAAAGAATACATTGAAAGTCTCTATGAGGGTGAAGATTTGTCTGATGTGATGGAAGAAGAAAGAGGAATCGATTTAGAAGAGATAAGGGATCCAGTATTAGAATCGGAATTTAAAAGAGCTTTGGAGGACTTACGGTCAAATAAGGCAGAAGGGATAGATAACATTCCATCAGAATTTCTAAAATCATTGGGGGAAGTGGAAACAAAACGACTATTCACGTTGGTGTGTATAATATGTGAGTCTGGCGATATACCATCTGACTTTCGGAAAAGCTTCATCCACACAATTCCGAAGACGGCAAGAGCTGACAAGTGCGAGAATTATCGCACAATCAGCTTAACAGCTCATTCATCGAAGCTGCTTACAAGAATAATATACAGAAGAATGGAAAAGAAAATTGAGAATGCGCTAGGTGACGATCAGTTTGGCTTTAGGAAAAGTAAAGGGACGAGAGAGGCAATTCTGACGTTACGGCTAATAATGGAAGCAAGGCTAAAGAAAAATCAAGACACTTTCATACAATTTGTCGACCTGGAAAAAGCGTTCGACAATATCAAATGGTGCAAGCTGTTCGAGATTCTGAAAAAAGTAGGGGTAAGCTATAGGGAGAGATGGGTCATATACAATATGTACAACAACCAAGAGGGAATAATAAGAGTGGACGATCAAGAACGAAGTGCTCGTATTAAGAAGGGTGTAAGACAAGGCTGTAGCCTTTCGCCCCTACTCTTCAATCTGTACATCGAGGAAGCAATGATGGAAATAAAAGAAAGGTTCAGGAGTGGAATTAAAATACAAGGTGAAAGGATATCAATGATACGATTCGCTGATGACATTGCTATCCTGAGTGAAAGTGAAGAAGAATTAAATGATCTGCTGAACGGAATGAACAGTCTAATGAGTATACAGTATGGTTTGAGAGTAAATCGGAGAAAGACGAAGGTAATGAGAAGCAGTAGAAATGAGAACAGCGAGAAACTTAACATCAGGATTGATGGTCACGAAGTCAATGAAGTTAAGGAATTCTGCTACCTAGGCAGTAAAATAACCAATGACGGACGGAGCAAGGAGGACATCAAAAGCAGACTCGCTATGGCAAAAAAGGCATTTCTGGCCAAGAGAAGTCTACTAATATCAAATACCGGCCTTAATTTGAGGAAGAACTTTCTGAGGATGTACGTCTGGAGTACAGCATTGTATGGTAGTGAAACATGGACTGTGGGAAAACCGGAACAGAAGAGAATCGAAGCATTTGAGATGTGGTGCTATAGACGAATGTTGAAAATTAGGTGAACTGATAAGGTAAGGAATGAGGAGGTTCTACGCAGAATCGGAGAGGAAAGGAGTATGTGGAAAACACTGATAAGGAGAAGGGACAGGATGATAGGACATCTGCTAAGACATGAGGGAATGACTTCCATGGTACTAGAGGGAGCTGTAGAGGGCAAAAACTGTAGAGGAAGACAGAGATTGGAATACGTCAAGCAAATAATTGAGGACGCAGGTTGCAAGTGCTACTCTGAGATGAAGAGGTTAGCACAGGAAAGGAATTCGTGGCGGGCCGCATCAAACCAGTCAGTAGACTGATGACCAAAAAAAAAAAAAAAAAAAAAAAAAAAAAGGCTCAGTTGCAGAAAATCTGACATCTACAAACATTACTGACGCAAAACTTTAGCGATAAAGAAACTAGAGCATGTTTCGTGAAATTCTGAACCACAAATAGACGATCTCCCATGTTTTGTTGCTTTGAAGGGAGAGCTACAGATTTGGCAACAAATGGACAAAAATATGAAAAAATCTCTAGCAGAGGACTATAAAAAAGCAACCATGTGCCAAATGTTAGTCGTGTGGCAGTTGTTGTACTCATTTCCTGTAATGAACACCACTGCAGACAGACCTTTCTCAACCTTACACCGTCTAAAGACATACTCTCAGCAAGATGACAAAAGATCGCTTAAATGAACTGGCACTGATACATTATGTGATCAAAAGTATCCGGACACCCCCAAAAACATACGCTTTTCGTATTAGGTATATTGTGCTGCCACCTACTGCCAGGTACTCCGTATCAGCGACCTCAGTAGTCACCAGACATCGTGAGAGAGCAGAATGGGGCGCTCCGCGGAACTCGCGGACTTCGTACGTGGTCAGGTGATTGGGTTACACTTGTGTCATACGTCCGTACGCGAGATTTCCACACTCCTAAAGATCCCTAGGACCACTGTTTCCGATGTGATGTGAAGTGGAAACGTGAAGCGACAAAACCGTACAGGCCGACCTCGTCCGTTAACTGACAGAGACCGCCGACAGTTGAGGGGGTCGTAATGTGTAATAGGGAAACCAGACCATCACGCAAGAATTCAAAACTGCATCAGGATCCACTGAAAGTACTATGACAGTTAGGCAGGAGGTGAGAAAACTTGGATTTCATGGTCGAGCGGCTGCTCGTAAGCCATTCATCACGCCGGTAAATGGCAAATGACGCCTCGCTTGGTGTAAGGAGCGCAAACAATGGACGATTGAACAGTGGAAAAACGTTGTGTCGAATGTCGAATCACGGTACACAATGTAGTGGTCCGATGGCAGCGTATTGGTATGGCGAATGCCCGGTGGACGTCATGCGTGGTGTTATGTTGTGGTCGTGTTTTTCATGGAGTGCGCTTGCACCCCTTGTTTTGCGTGGCGCATTCACAGCAAAGGCCAACATTGATGTTTTAAGCACCTTTTTGCTACCCACCGTTGAAGAGCAATTCGGGGATGGCGATAGCATCTTTCAACACAATTGAGCACCTGTTCATAATGCACGGCCTGTGGCTGGATGGTTACACGACAATAACATCCCCGTGATGGGCTGGCCTGCACAAAGTCCTGACCTGACTCCTACAAAACACCTTTGGGATGTTTTGGAACGCCGACTTCGTGCCAGGCCTCACCGACCGACACCGATACCTCTCCTCGGTGCAGCATTCCGTGAAGAATGGCCTGCCATTCCCCAAGAAACCTTCCAGCACCTGATTGAACGTATGCCTGAGAGAGTCGAAGCTGTCATCAAGGCTAAGGGTGGGACAACACCATATTGAATTCCAGCATTATCGATGGAGGGCACCACGAACTTGTAAGTCATTTTAAGCCAGGTGTCCGGATTCTTTTTACCACATAGTGTACATATTCATCAAGGTATTGCATCAACGATGAACGCTAACGAAGTGTTGGGCATCTTCTGTAAGGAACACAAGAGGAAACTTTCATTGCATCATACGTAATAATGACGCTGATAAAATTATGACTGTAAGAAATTATACACTCCTGGAAATGGAAAAAAGAACACATTGACACCGGTGTGTCAGACCCACCATACTTGCTCCGGACACTGCGAGAGGGCTGTACAAGCAATGATCACACGCACGGCACAGCGGACACACCAGGAACCGCGGTGTTGGCCGTCGAATGGCGCTAGCTGCGCAGCATTTGTGCACTGCCGCCGTCAGTGTCAGCCAGTTTGCCGTGGCATACGGAGCTCCATCGCAGTCTTTAACACTGGTAGCATGCTGCGACAGCGTGGACGTGAACCGTATGTGCAGTTGACGGACTTTGAGCGAGGGCGTATAGTGGGCATGCGGGAGGCCGGGTGGACGTACCGCCGAATTGCTCAACACGTGGGGCGTGAGGTCTCCACAGTACATCGATGTTGTCTCCAGTGGTCGGCGGAAGGTGCACGTGCCCGTCGACCTGGGACCGGACCGCAGCGACGCACGGATGCACGCCAAGACCGTAGGATCCTACGCAGTGCCGTAGGGGACCGCACCGCCACTTCCCAGCAAATTAGGGACACTGTTGCTCCTGGGGTATCGGCGAGGACCATTCGCAACCGTCTCCATGAAGCTGGGCTACGGTCCCGCACACCGTTAGGCCGTCTTCCACTCACGCACCAACATCGTGCAGCCCGCCTCCAGTGGTGTCGCGACAGGCGTGAATGGAGGGACGAATGGAGACGTGTCGTCTTCAGCGATGAGAGTCGCTTCTGCCTTGGTGCCAATGATGGTCGTATGCGTGTTTGGCGCCGTGCAGGTGAGCGCCACAATCAGGACTGCATACGACCGAGGCACACAGGGCCAACACCTGGCATCATGGTGTGGGGGGCGATCTCCTACACTGGCCGTACACCACTGGTGATCGTTGAGGGGACACTGAATAGTGCACGGTACATCCAAACCGTCATCGAACCCATCGTTCTACCATTCCTAGACCGGCAAGGGAACTTGCTGTTCCAACAGGACAATGTACGTCTGCATGTATCCCGTGCCACCCAACGTGCTCTAGAAGGTGTAAATCAACTACCCTGGCCAGCAAGATCTCCGGATCTGTCCCCCATTGAGCATGTTTGGGACTGGATGAAGCGTCGTCTCACGCGGTCTGCACGTCCAGCACGAACGCTGGTCCAACTGAGGCGCCAGGTGGAAATGGCATGGCAAGCCGTTCCACAGGACTACATCCAGCATCTCTACGATCGTCTCCATGGGAGAATAGCAGCCTGCATTGCTGCGAAAGGTGGATATACACTGTACTAGTGCCGACATTGTGCATGCTCTGTTGCCTGTGTCTATGTGCCTGTGGTTCTGTCAGTGTGATCATGTGATGTATCTGACCCCAGGAATGTGTCAATAAAGTTTCCCCTTCCTGGGACAATGAATTCACGGTGTTCTTATTTCAATTTCCAGGAGTGTATTTCTGGTAACCGTATCATATGTGAAAATGACTGTAATAACATTAAATTCAATGAATGAGTATATTTTAAAATTAGATACACAAAGTCTATAAGGACATGTTCGCACTTCCAATTTTTGTGCCCCCCCCCCCCCCCCACACCCTCCTCAGGAAAAAATTTTAAATCCGCGCCCGGTGTCCGTCACATGTTGCAAAACGGCTACTCCACACCAGAAATCATTTTCTGTTCTTGAGTTTGCAATATGTAATTCTGTGGTTACAATGCAAAAAAGTTTCTGGTTGACGTACCAACCTGATCATCTGAGTGGGCGAGCATTCGCAGATGGTCTCGACATTTTGTAGACATAGGATGTGTATGCGAAAGAAAGAGTTCTGGCCTCCCTCGTGTTTCTGACGAAGATGTCGTACAAATTGAAACCACTTTCCAACGAAGTCCCATAAAAATCAACTCGTCATGGAGTTACAATTTCCTACAGCAACAATTTGGCTTGATTTGAAACGTCGGCTGGTTATGAAGCCGTACAAGTTACTCCTGTTACAGACTGCATTTCTCGACGACAAACGCAAAAGTGGGGCGTTTTCAGAGGAACTTCAGAATGCTACTGACAAACACTTTTGATCAACGCATCGTATACAGTGAAGAACTGACTTCCCATCTTAGTGGGAAAGTAAATAAACACAATGTTCGAATTTAGTGGCTACAGATCACACATGCACATACTGAACATGTGCGAGATTCACCCAAAGTCAATGTGTTTTTTTGCAGTATCCCACTTATCTGTTTACGGCCCATTTTTCTTTCATGGAAACACGATTAAAGGTCAGCAGAATCTTGCTATGTTACAAAACGGATTGTTTTCGAGACTGAACGAGGACAGCTTCATTCTTCAACAAGACCAGGCATCCCCTCAATGGAGTTGCCAAGTGCGTGAATATCTGAATGAAACTCTATCAAGGTGTTGGATTTGTCATCAAACAGCAGGCGACTTAGCACCTCTCATCTGGCCTCTACAGTCACCAGATTTGATAACCTGTGGTTTCTTCCTATGGGATTTCATTAAGGACAACGTTTATGCGACCAACACTACCAGAGGACATAGAAGAGTTGATGAACTGGATCTATACTGCCCTTACATCAGTGGCGATGGGTTTACTTACCCGAGTATGGAAGGAATTCGAGTACCAATGTGAGATTGCCTGTGTCGCTAGTGGAGGGATAATTGAACACCTGCGTTCTATGCTTGAGAGATTCGTAAATCTGCGTCTCAAATTTCACACTTGTTGTTTTACAATTCAATAAATATATGCGTTCGAAATATGTATATTCTTTTTGAAACACCCTATATATCTGCAAATACTGAATTCAAATATACTCAAATTTCAATGAAATTTTAGAATCCTGAAAAAAAGTGCTATGGTATATTGTGTTCCTGTGTGGTTGGGATGTTTGATAAAATAGATGATCGACTTTATGCTGCTCAGTGTACCGATATTATGAGTAATATTATGATGCCATCAGTACGACAACTACATAGGGGAAGGGTGGACAAAGTAAGGAGTATTTTGTTTTATCTTGAAGAAAATAAATAAGAAATAAACTATATATTAACATACAATATCCTACATATTTAGCTACATAAGGCAATTTTTATTTTGACTTTATTTCAGTAAATTGTTTATAAATTTTTTTTATTCTATCGCTACCAAATGGTCACTTTGCCCTTCCGGGTGGGGCAAAGTGGCCATGAGGTGGTCTCTTTGACCAATTTAAAATACAAAATTTAAACTGAATTTGTATACTGAATGAAAGTGTATTTTCAAAATAAAAACATTATTACCATCGTAGAAAAAGAAAGTTTCACACTGAGTTTATTTACAAACGTCACAAATAAAGTCATTGTCTTCTTCATCACACCCGGCACAAGCCTCATGTGCCCATCGTAAACAGCCTGAACACCTTATCCGTCTTTCATTTTCCCTTGGATTGGAATATAAGTCCCCTCAGAAAAAGCAATCAGTATCACCCAAGTCACTGTCTGAGTCATTAAACAAAGCACACTTCGCTGATTTTGATTTCGTTTTCTGCTTTCCTTAAACTTTTTCTTTTCTTCCTTCTTTCCTCTTCTTACTCTACTTTCCTTTTTTCAGTTCCAGCTTTATTTTCTTAATTCTTCCCTTTTCTTCTTTTCCTGCTTTTGTGGCTACTAGTTCCATCTTGAAAGGGCTTGAGGTCAGAACTGCAGCTGTTCCTTTTTTTCATTTTTTTCTCGTTTGATAATATTTACTTTAGGGATTGGAACAATATCCTGTGGGCTTACAGCAAAAGTATAGGGCCTATTGGTCTTGGAGATGCTGATTAAATCACATGAAGTACTGCAGTGAGGCAGTGGGCTGGGTTGGCGGTTTGAAACCCCCAATAGTTTTGTAAACAACATACAATACTATTATTTTTCAATGAAAATATATTTTACTTTATGTCGGGCAAAGTGGCCACAGCAGGGCATAGTGGCCACAGACGTGGCTACTTTGCCCTCTTCACTGTCATTACATAAATGCCACACTGCCAGCTAAATGAATCGAGCAACGCATTACACAGACACATCATTTTGTAGCCTAAATACAACTCTTTTAAGATGTTACTATCAGTTGCCTGTATTATAAATGAAAGTTTGGTTATAATAGTTAATTAAATACACTTACCTTACATCAGGACATTGAAAAACACGAAAGTATTCAATAATTTTTAAACAAGTGATCAGAACAGCTTCCACCTTCAACACATCTAAGATGGCGTACCAATGGAATAGTTGACGCATCCGCTGCTGTGTGGCAGCACTGTACAGTGCAGTAACAGCCAGTGACCACTATGCCGCAGTGGCCACTACGCCCACCCTTCCCTTACTGTGGAAATACACTGTTACCAACAGAATCAGTCTGCAATACACATTTCAGCTACGGTGCAGTAATAGTTCGCAGAACAAAATGACACTTCTCGACTGGAATCCACACCAGACCTCAATTCCATTGAAAACATTTGGACGAAGGTAAGACAGACCATGCGAGAAAGCTCGTAAACCTCGCGACCATCTTGGAAATTCGCTCTAGCTGCCTCGGGGTACGCAACAGAAAATGAAAGTTTCATTGCTCATCCCACAGACTCCCTTCCCTACAAGATTCAGATGGTCACTGAAATGGAGGGCCTTTGAACAGGATATTAAGTGGTAAAGAAATCTCATGCTGTGTCCTTTTGAAAGCTGGAAGAATCTTATTAAGAAACGTAAACTGTTGGTTCTCCTTATTTCGTTTTTTCTATGTATTAAATAACTTATGGCAGTAAAATAAAACAGAAGTGCCGAAAGTTTGATTCGTTCTTAATCCAGTACTCGTGCAGTTGGTGATCCGTCTACCGACTTCTGCATCGATTCCTTTTAAGTCATTGTATTAAATGATGCGATATTTACAAATTTCCTTGTGTTGCTCCGCCCTCGATTGCACCTCCAGACCTTAACAGCCTGTTCCACGTCTGAAACCCTGGGAATGATACGCAGCAGATCTGCTTGTGTGTTTGGCATCATGCTGAGTGTGAATAAGGCGTAGCTCCCTCAATTACAGTCACAATTACAAATGTCTTTTACTTTTATGATTTGTACTTACATTCGGTAACGCGATTGGCTACTTCGTAATACGGGTGACAATTCAAATTTCAGCCACCGCCCCTTTTCGTGCTATCAAGTGTACACGTTGCGATGAAGTGGAGAGATAAGTGAGGGACGTTGCTAGGTAAATTTTCTACATGACTTGGTTTATCTGCCGTGTTAATTAAAGTACCAAGTCTGGACATAGTGATGAAGTGGGAGACGAGTAGGAACATTTATAGCTAAATTTCCTGCATGACTAGGTTTATCGAACATGTTAGTTATTAATTAATCTATCGTATTAGGATGTTCCTTAGAGTGGCACTGGTAAGATACTTGTACACTGTCATTTAGCCTACAGTTCGTGGAGATAAGCTGCCAATATAAATACAGTAGCCTCTTTCAAAACAATGTTTTCTCAATGAGAATAGTTGATGAGACGCATTGTTCAAGTCATAAAAATGCTTTTGATTTTTATTTTGACGTTACCTACTTTTACAGTGGCTCTTCCTGTTAGAAGCACCGCAGGAGATTCTACATGTAGATACAGTGTAAGTAAGAAGATCAATAATTAAATTTATAAAGAAGTTAACATTGTTAGCAATAGGGATTCATTTCAGAATTATGAATAATGTCATTAGATACCTTTATCAAATTACAGAAATACATGTTTTAGACAGTAAAACTGAACGAGGTGGCGCAGTTTTAAGACACTAGTCACATATTCGTCCCAGGTGCGGATTCTGCGTTGAAACTGGGGAGTGTTTGTTTGGAGGGGGGGAGGGGGAAAGGAGGGAGCGCGTAGCTACAGTACTTCGTCCCTTCTATCCCCGTCTGCCTCCCACACTCAATATAATTTGCCGGCACCTTCACTTGCAAAATGCCTAGAGTTACAAAAATATAACAATAAATACATAAGTTAATGATGATAAGATCCCATACTCCGAGGAGCGTACATTATGCTTTGTTATTAGCAGAAAATATGGCCCGTCTGTGAGTGTGCGCCTATTTCTAGGCAAGGTCCTAGCGGAGGTGGTTTGCCATTGCCTTCCTTCGACCGTAATGGGGATGAATGATGATGATGACAATAACACCCAGTCGTCTCGAGTCAGGTAAAATCTATAACCTCGCCGGGAATCGAACCCGGGACCCCGGACGCGGGAAGCGAGAACGCTACCGCAAGTCCACAAACTGCGGACGTAACTACATAAAGTAACTGCAATTCATGAAAAAACACATAGATTTAGAAGCATTCGCCCGAAAGTTTGACAAACTCATATGCCACTGAACTGATTTAAGAACTATATGAGGAACAAATTGTCACAAATTTACAACATCGTAATTTACACGAAATAAAATCTAAACAGGCATTCATTATTGGCAGTATTGCACTACAATTGCGAAAGCAGGTCTTGAGACTGTGGCTATAGAAGCGTGTAAACGGGAAAATTGGTGTTTCTTTTAGTTGTTTCTGCTTGGAAAAGTTAATATTTCATTCATTGCTTTCTTAGTGAAGTGTCTTTCCCATTCTGTTTTCTCGGTCAACTACAAGTGATTTGCCGGTTCTACCTATCAGCTAATGAAACGTGCCGGATTTGGTATTAGCAGAAAATATGGCCAGTCTCTGTGTGTGTGCCTATTTCTGGGCGGAAGTTTTCCGCAGCGGCATCTCGCTACAAATGTGTCCACATGAGCAAAGATTCAGAAAAGTGTCCTATGTTCATGGAGGAGTGCATTTTCTATTGTCCTTTTCACTTTTGAGACTACGTTCTCGTGGGAATTCTCTCTCCGAAAGTTAGTTGAGAATTTTCGAAACTGGTGTATGTAAAATACAAACACTTTTACCAAAATATTTTTTAGAGGATCCACACGAACCCCTCTCCCCCCTTTTTTCTGGATTTGCGCCTGGCCCATCTGACTATCCGAATTTTGGTTCTATGCGTTTCCCTAAAAAATCACTTAAGAAAAATTCCAGGATGGTTCCTTCGTAAAGGATATGTCCAAGACTCGAACTCGGGACCTTTGCCTTTCGCGGGAAAGTGCTCTACCAACTCAGTTGCCAGCGAAAGGCAAAGATCCCGAGTTCGAGTCTCGGTCCGGCACATCATTTTAATCTGCCAGGAAGTTTCGTATCAGCACACACTCCGCTGCAGCTGTGAAAATCTCATTCAGGATATGTCCAGTTTTCTTTCCTATTCTTTCCTAGTCTGTTACCAGGGATACAAATTCCAATGATAAGCGAAGCAAGAGAACAATCCAGCGGTAAACAATTTATTGTGGAAACCGTGTGTGAAACTACATGCTATTAATTAAATCTTTATTAAAACATATGTGGAACAACTGTTTAAGAAACATGTACATGTTATAGAGGTTCGGCTATCATTACTAAAAGGGGGGTTACATAGGCTTGCTTACTGGAGCAAAATACACTCCTGGAAATTGAAATAAGAACACCGTGAATTCATTGTCCCAGGAAGGGGAAACTTTATTGACACATTCCTGGGGTCAGATACATCACATGATCACACTAACAGAACCACTGGCACATAGACACAGGCAACAGAGCATGCACAATGTCGGCACTAGTACAGTGTATATCCACCTTTCGCAGCAATGCAGGCTGCTATTCTCCCATGGAGACGATCGTAGAGATGCTGGATGTAGTCCTGTGGAACGGGTTGCCATGCCATTTCCACCTGGCGCCTCAGTTGGACCAGCGTTCGTGGTGGACGTGCAGACCGCGTGAGACGACGCTTCATCCAGTCCCAAACATGTTCAATGGGGGACAGATCCGGAGATCTTGCTGGCCAGGGTAGTTGACTTACACCTTCTAGAGCACGTTGGGTGGCACGGGATACATGCGGACGTGCATTGCCCTGTTGGAACAGCAAGTTCCCTTGCCGGTCTAGGAATGGTAGAACGATGGGTTCGATGACGGTTTGGATGTACCGTGCACTATTCAGTGTCCCCTCAACGATCACCAGTGGTGTACGGCCAGTGTAGGAGATCGCTCCCCACACCATGATGCCGGGTGTTGGCCCTGTGTGCCTCGGTCGTATGCAGTCCTGATTGTGGCGCTCACCTGCACGGCGCCAAACACGCATACGACCATCATTGGCACCAAGGCAGAAGCGACTCTCATCGCTGAAGACGACACGTCTCCATTCGTCCCTCCATTCACGCCTGTCGCGACACCACTGGAGGCGGGCTGCACGATGTTGGGGCGTGAGCGGAAGACGGCCTAACGGTGTGCGGGACCGTAGCCCAGCTTCATGGAGACGGTTGCGAATGGTCCTCGCCGATACCCCAGGAGCAACAGTGTCCCTAATTTGCTGGGAAGTGGCGGTGCGGTCCCCTACGGCACTGCGTAGGATCCTACGGTCTTGGCGTGCATCCGTGCGTCGCTGCGGTCCGGTCCCAGGTCGACGGGCACGTGCACCTTCCGCCGACCACTGGCGACAACATCGATGTACTGTGGAGACTTCACGCCCCACGTGTTGAGCAATTCGGCGGTACGTCCACCCGGCCTCCCGCATGCCCACTATACGCCCTCGCTCAAAGTCCGTCAACTGCGCATACGGTTCACGTCCACGCTGTCGCGGCATGCTAGCAGTGTTAAAGACTGCGATGGAGCTCCGTATGCCACGGCAAACTGGCTGACACTGACGGCGGCGGTGCACAAATGCTGCGCAGCTAGCGCCATTCGACGGCCAACACCGCGGTTCCTGGTGTGTCCGCTGTGCCGTGCGTGTGATCATTGCTTGCACAGCCCTCTCGCAGTGTCCGGAGCAAGTATGGTGGGTCTGACACACCGGTGTCAATGTGTTCTTTTTTCCATTTCCAGGAGTGTATTCACTTTACAGGTCCTAGGTTACTGAGACCAGTCATTTATTTACCATGCTGTCTTTTGCACTAACTAATATAGGAGGTATTAGTTTAAAAGCTCATGAATAGCTTTCAAACTGCCTACAGGTTACATTTATTAAATTTCAAATTCCTTGAACATGCTTTCAAAAATGAATTTATCCTCTTCTACATCTACAGTGCTATTACAAATGATTGAAGCGATTTCATAAATTCACTGTAGCTCCATTCATTGACATATGGTCACGACACACTACAGATACGTAGAAAAACTCATAAAGTTTTGTTCGGCTGAAGCCGCACTTCAGGTTTCTGCCGCCAGAGCGCTCGAGAGCGCAGTGAGACAAAATGGCGACAGGAGCCGAGAAAGCGTATGTCGTGCTTGAAATGCACTCACATCAGTCAGTCATAACAGTGCAACGACACTACAGGACGAAGTTCAACAAAGATCCACCAACTGCTAACTCCATTCGGCGATGGTATGCGCAGTTTAAAGCTTCTGTATGCCTCTGTAAGGGGAAATCAACGGGTCGGCAAGCAGTAGCGAAGAAACGGTTGAAAGCGTGCGGGCAAGTTTCACGCGTAGCCCGCGGAAGTCGACGAATAAAGCAAGCAGGGAGCTAAACGTACCACAGCCGACGGTTTGGAAAATCTTACGGAAAAGGCTAAAGCAGAAGCCTTACCGTTTACAATTGCTACAAGCCCTGACACCCGATGACAAAGTCAAACGCTTTGAATTTTCGGCGCGGTTGCAACAGCTCATGGAAGAGGATGCGTTCAGTGCGAAACTTGTTTTCAGCTTAATGGTGAAGTGAACAGACACAATGTGGGATTCTGGGCGGTAGAGAATCCTCACGCATTCTTGCAGCAAATTCGTAATTCACCAAAAGTTAACGTGTTTTGTGCAATCTCACGGTTTAAAGTTTACGGCCCCTTTTTCTTCTGCGAAAAAAACGTTACAGGACACGTGTATCTGGACATGCTGGAAAACTGGCTCATGCCACAACTGGAGACCGACAGCGCCGACTTCATCTTTCAACAGGATGGTGCTCCACCGCACTTCCATCATGATGTTCGGCATTTCTTAAACAGGAGATTGGAAAACCGATGGATCGGTCGTGGTGGAGATCATGATCAGCAATTCATGTGATAGCCTCCACGCTCTCCCGACTTAACCCCATGCGATTTCTTTCTGTTGGGTTATGTGAAAGATTCAGTGTTTAAACCTCCTCTACCAAGAAACGTGCCAGAACTGCGAGCTCGCATCAACGATGCTTTCGAACTCATTGATGGGGACATGCTGCGCCGAGTGTGGGAGAAACTTGATTATCGGCTTGATGTCTGCCGAATCACTAACGGGGCACATATCGAACATTTGTTAATGCCTAAAAAAACGTTTTGAGTTTTTGTATGTGTGTGCAAAGCATTGTGAAAATATCTCAAATAATAAAGTTATTGTAGAGCTGTGAAATCGCTTCAATCATTTGTAATAACCCTGTACATCTACATAGATACTCCGCAAGCCACAGTACGGTGCGTAGTGGAGGGTATCCTGTACCACTACTTGTCATTTCCCCTCCTGTCCATTCGCAAATAGAGCGAGGGAAAAACGACTATCTGTACACCTCCGTATGAACCCTAATTTTTGGTATCTTATCTTCATGGTCTTTACGTTAAATGTATGTTGGCGGCATTAGAATCGTTCGGCAGTCAGGTTCAAATACCGGTTCTCTAAATTTTCTTAATAGAGTTTCTTGAAAAGAACATCACCTTCCCATCAGGGATTCCAATTTGAGTTCAGTATCTGCGTAAGACTTACGTGTTGTTCGAACCTACTGATAACAAATCTAGCACTCCGACCCTGATTTTTTTCAATCCGACCTATTACGAATTCCAAACACTCGAGCAATACTCAAGTTATTGTTATTTATTTTATGGCCTTCATTGGACCACTCTAGTCAAAAATACAAAGTTGTAAACAAGTTCTTACACAGGGATACAATTTGGTTCAACAATGACTTAATATGGAATTTAGGTAATATAATTAATAGAGTCTACTCTTATATGAAAAGTGTTGTGCTCTTCTGTCTATTCTTATATGAAGGGTGTTTTGCTCTTCTGTCTGCCCAATATTTCTTCATTCTTTCAGATATTTTCTTTCTTTCTTCATCTGAGACCACTCTTCCTGTACTCCTTTTATTGATTTTCATTTGTGGTCTGGTTTGCGGGTCTTGCAGTATTCTGGTTTTCTCTGTCTTGTTTTTTAGCTCATCTACTGTAATTTGAAGTTCTTTTATATCTTCCTTAATTTCTGTGATCCATTTAATGTCGCTCTTGCTATTCCACAATTTTTGTATTATTTTTTTACTAATTCTGTTTTCTGGAGTTCTCATCAGATGTCCAAAGAATGAGATGCGTTTCTTCCTGATTGTGCTCATGACTGGTTCTATTTTCTTACCCACCGAATCCAATGTAGCCTTTTCCTGCCTTTTTGAGCAATACTCAAGAATAGGTCACCTTCCCTACCGCAGTTCTCACATGCTCGTTCCACTTCATATCGCTTTGCAACGTTGCATCCAGATATTTAAACGACTTGACTGTGTCAAGCTGGACACTAGGAATACTGTATCCGGACTTTATAGGTTTGATATTCCTACTCATCCGCATTAACTTACGTTTTTCCACATTTAGGGCTGGCTGCCATTCATCACAGAAACTGGAAATTTTGTCTAACTCGTCTTGTATCTTCCTACAGTCTCTAAACTTCGACATCTTACTGTACGTCACGGCGTCATCAGCAAACAACTGCCCACCCTGTCTGCCAAATCATTTATGTATATAGACAACAACAGCGGTCTTATCACGTTTCCCTGTGCCACTTTAACGATACCCTTGTCTCTGATGAACGCTCGCCATCAAGGACAAGATACTGGGTTCTATTATTTAAGAAGCCTTCGAGCCACTCACAACCTGTTAACTTGTTCAATTTGCTCGTACCTTCGTTACCAGCCTTTTGTCATTACTGACTATACACATAAAATATCACTTCCTAGGTAATATTTATGAGTGAGAAGTTTTGCAACCTACAGTGAAACTGATGTACTGACAGTGTAATAAAACAAGAACTCTCTTCTGCGTGGAAGTATGTTTCCATACAGTTCTGTTCCTTCGACATTTCAGGAAAATTTCACTTTGTTGACATAGCTTGCTTATTTCTTTCCTCATTGCACACGTTTGTCGGCAACCAAAGAAAAGTAGGTGAGATTTTCTTCAACGTTTAACATGTTGGGCATATTATTAGAAAGTTGAAATGTAACGAGTAAGATTCAGTACCAGTAAGCAAATAAGCATTGTTTTCGGATATCTGACTTCGTCAACTATCGAAGCAAATAGAGTAAAAGAGGATTTAAACGGATTACAGTAGCATCCTTTTCACATCGTATACCTCTCTTCTTGGTTATTTGAACTGTGTAAACCAAAAGAAAGTTGCATTTACGATGACAAATGCGTCGTTTTAGTGAATCACATACGCATTTAAGACCAGAAAAACGTTTCAAATTCCTCCCTGATGTTTTTTCTTAGCGTAAGCACTGTAATATTTACTATTTAACACAATTGTCGCTTGCACACGACAGAACAAAAAAACAGTCGTAAACAATTACCATCTAAACAATAGTCTTTTACCGTCTGATTCACGAACGATGGCGGTTCGCGTAGGTTCTGTAGTAGTTGGTGTTAGAGCTGCACCTTTTTTAGATTGAAGTCAGCTGATAGGTATACCTGCTTAAAGGAAGTCTCTCTAACTAAGGGATCACCTTCCGAGGATGTAATGTTTCCAAGTAGAGAAGGAATTAGCATATTTCATCAAAATATAAGAGGTATTAGAGATAAAGTTAGTGAACTGCTTATAGATGTTGACTCTGAAATTGTTGGTATATCAGAGCACCACTTAAATAATTTGACAATTCAGAGGCTTCCTTTACCGGGCTACAGATTAGCTGGCTGTTTCTCAAGGAGTTCGTTGTACGTAAGAAACAGTATCGCATTTGAGTCCATAGACGTATCACGACACTGCACTGAGCAGATATTTGAATGTTGTGCAGCGGTAGTTGAATTTAGTGAAACTAAACTTCTAATTGTTGTTGTTTATAGGTCCCCTAACTCCGACTTCAGAGCATTTCTGCTCAAGCTAGAGAGGGTTCTTGATTCACTTTGTAGGAAGTACCAGAAACTAGTTATATGTGGTGACTTCAATATAAATTTTGTATATGATGATGCAAGAAAAAGGATGTTGGTAGATCTCCTAAATTCGTATGATCTGATGCAAACTGTGTTTTTTTTTCCAACTAGAGTGCAGGGGAGCAGTAGCACAGCCATAGACAAAATTTTTATTCATTCTTCATTACTGGATGGGCATTCTGTTAGTAAAGCGTGAATGGCCTTTCAGACCATCATGCACAAATTTTATCACTAAAAGGCTTTTGTACTCAAACCAATGTCATACTTAATTAAAAACTATCTAGGAAAGTTAATCCAACAGAAATAGAGTGTTTTTTAAACCTTGTCAAGGAACAAAGGTAGCAGGATGTTCATAGTGCCGATAACATAGATGATAAAAACAACGCTCTCCTTAACCATTTCTCATGCTCTTTGAGAGTTGCTTTCCAGTAGAACATTCTAAAAGGGGTACTAGCAGTAATGGGCAGCCCGGGTGGCTGATCAGTGGGATAACGACATCATGTAGAACAAAGCGGGAATTATATCAAAATGTTAGAAGTGGTCACAATCAAGCTACAGTAGCCCATTTATAACAGTATTGTAAGGCGCTTAAAAATGTTATCAGGAAGGCAAAGAGTATGTGGTATGCAAATAGAATAGCTAATTCACAGGATAAAATTAAAACCATATGGTCAGTTGTGAAGGAAGTGTCCGGTCAGCAGCACAAGGTCGACGATATAAAGTCAGTTCGCAGTAAAAATATTTCTGTTACTGATAAATCAGATATATGTACAGTATTTAACAATCATTTTCTGAGCATTGCTGGTGAATTAAATAAAAATTTAGTTTCTACAGGAAATCATATAACCCTCTTGGCAAATGCCTTTCCGAGATTGATGTCTGAAATATTCCTCTGTGATACAGACAAGAGGGAGATTGAGTCAATAATTAAATCACTGAAGACTAATGACTCTCATGGTTATGATGGCGTGTATAGCAGAATATTAGAGTACTGTGCTGCACATGTTAGCCCTGTATTTAGCCATATTTGTAATTTTTCCTTTAGGAATGGTCAGTTTCCTGAGCGATTAAAGTGCTCAGAAGTAACGCCACTTTATAAAAAGGGAGAAAGCGATAATGTAGATAATTTTAGAACTATTTCTATGCCATGAGTGTTTACAAAAGTTATTGAAAAGGCTATGTATGTAAGGGTAAGTGATCATTTTATATCACACGATTTGCTATCAAATGTACAGTTCGGCTTTAGAAGTCGTTTAACAGCTGAAAATGCTATATTCTCTTTTTTATGTGAGGTATTGAATGGGTTTAACAAAAGGTTTCGAACGCTTGGCATACTTTTTAATTTAACTAAGGCATTTGATTGTGTTGATCACAAAATATTGCTCCAGAAGTTGGACCATTATGGAATATGGGGAGTAGCTCACAGTTGGTTCACATCTTACTTAAGCAACAGGCAGCAAAAGGTCATTATTCACAATGTTGATAACAGCTGTGATGTGGGATCTGAGTGGGGTATGGTCATATGGTGGGTGCCACAGGGATCAGTGTTGGGGCCACTCCTGTTCCTTATTTATATAAATGATATGCCCTCTAGTATTATGGTTGTTGTTGTTGTGGTCTTCAGTCCTGAGACTGGTTTGATGCAGCTCTCCATGCTACTCTATCCTGTGCAAGCTTCTTCATCTCCCAGTACCTACTGCAACCTACATCCTTCTGAATCTGCTTAGTGTATTCATCTCTTGGTCTCCCCCTACGATTTTTACCCTCCACGCTGCCCTCCAGTACTAAATTGGTGATCCCTTGATGCCTCAGAACATGTCCTACCAACCGATCCCTTCTTCTGGTCAAGTTGTGCCACAAACTTCTCTTCTCCCCAATCCTATTCAATACTTCCTCATTAGTTATGTGATCTACCCATCTAATCTTCAGCATTCTTCTGTAGCACCACATTTCGAAAGCTTCTATTCTCTTCTTGTCCAAACTATTTACCGTCCATGTTTCACTTCCATACATGGCTACACTCCATACAAATACTTTCAGAAATGACTTCCTGACACTTAAATCTATACTCGATGTTAACAAATTTCTCTTCTTCAGAAACGCTTTCCTTGCCATTGCCAGTCTACATTTTATATCCTCTCTACTTCGAGCATCATCAGTTATTTTGCTCCCCAAATAGCAAAACTCCTTTACTACTTTAAGTGTCTCATTTCCTAATCTAATTCCCTCAGCATCACCCGACTTAATTCGACTACATTCCATTATCCTCGTTTTGTTTTTGTTGATGTTCATCTTATATCCTCCCTTCAAGACACCATCCATTCCGTTCAACTGATCTTCCAAGTCCTTTGCTGTCTCTGACAGAATTACAATGTCATCGGCGAACCTCAAAGTTTTTTATTTCTTCTCCATGGATTTTAATACCTACTCCGAAGTTTTCTTTTGTTTCCTTTACTGCTTGCTCAATATACAGATTGAATAACATCGGGGAGAGGCTACAACCCAGTCTTACTCCCTTCCCAACCTCTGCTTCCCTTTCATGTCCCTCGACTCTTATAACTGCCATCTGGTTTCTGTACAAACTGTAAATAGCCTTTCGCTCCCTGTATTTTACCCCTGCCACCTTTAGAATTTGAAAGAGAGTATTCCAGTCAACATTGTAAAAGCTTTCTCTAAGTCTACAAATGCTAGAAACGTAGGTTTGCCTTTCCTTAATCTTTCTTCTAAGATAAGTCGTAAGGTCAGTATTGCCTCACGTGTTCCAGTATTTCTACGGAATCCTAACTGATCTTCCCCGAGGTCGGCTTCTACTAGTTTTTCCATTCGTCTGTAAAGAATTCGTGTTAGTATTTTGCAGCTGTGGCTTATTAAACTGATTGTTCGGTAATTTTCACATCTGTCAACACCTGCTTTCTTTGGGATTGGAATTATTATATTCTTCTTGAAGTCTGAGGGTATTTCCCCTGTTTCATGCATCTTTCTCACCAGATGGTAGAGTTTTGTCAGGACTGGCTCTCCCAAGGCCGTCAGTAGTTCCAATGGAATGTTGTCTACTCCGGGGGCCTTGTTTCGACTCAGGTCTTTCAGTGCTCTGTCAAACTCTTCACGCAGTATCGTATCTCCCATTTCATCTTCATCTACATCCTCTTCCATTTCCATAATATTGTCCTCAATTACATCGCCCTTGTATAGACCCTCTATATACTCCTTCCACCTTTCTGCTTTCCCTTATTTGCTTAGAACTGGGTTTCCATCAAAGCTCTTGATGTTCATACAAGTGGTTCTCTTATCTCCAAAGGTCTCTTTAATTTTCCTGCAGGCAGTATCTATCTTACCCCTAGTGAGATAAGCCTCTACATCCTTACATTTGTCCTCTAGCCATCCCTGCTTAGCCATTTTGCGCTTCCTGTCGATCTCTTTTTTGAGACGTTTGTATTCCTTTTTGCCTGCTTCATTTACTGCATTTTTATATTTTCTCCTTTCATCAATATTTCTTCTGTTACCCAAGGATTTCTACTAGCCCTCGTCTTTTTACCTACTTGATCCTCTGCTCCCTTCACTACTTCATCCCTCAAAGCTACCCATTCTTCTTCTAATGTATTTCTTTCCCCCATTCCTGTCAATTGTTCCCTTATGCTCTCCCTGAAACTCTGTACAACCCCTGGTGCTTTTAGTTTATCCAGGTCCCATCTCCTTAAATTCCCACCTTTTTGCAGTTTCTTCAGTTTTAATCTACAGTTCATAACCAATAGATTGTGGTCAGGGTCCACATCTGCCCCTGGAAATGTCTTACAATTTAAAACCTGGTTCCTAAATCTCTGTCTTACCATTATATAATCTATCTGATACCTTTTAGTATCTCCAGGGTTCTTCCATGTATACAACCTTCTATCATGATTCTTAAACCAAGTGTTAGCTATGATTAAGTTGTGCTCTGTGCAAAATTCTACCAGGCGGCTTCCTCTTTCATTTCTTAGCCCCAATTCATATTCACCTACTACGTTTCCTTCTCTCCCTTTTCCTACACTCGAATTCCAGTCACCCATGACTATTAAGTTTTCGTCTCCCTTCACTATCTGAATAATTTCTTTTATTTTATCATACATTTCTTCAATTTCTTCGTCATCTGCAGAGCTAGTTGGCATATAAACTTGTACTACTGTAGTAGGTGTGGGCTTCGTATCTATCTTGGCCACAATAATGCGTTTACTATGCTGTTTGTAGTAGCTTACCGGCATTCCTATTTTCCTATTCATTATTAAACCTACTCCTGCATTACCCCTATTTGACTTTGTGTTTATAGCCCTGTAGTCACCTGACTAGAAGTCTTGTTCCTCCTGCCACCGAACTTCACTAATGCCCACTATATCTAACTTTAACCTATCCATTTCCCTTTTTAAATTTTCTAACCTACCTGCCCGATTAAGGGATCTGACATTCCACGCTCCGATCCGTAGAACGCCAGTTTTCTTTCTCCTGATAACGACATCCTCTTGAGTAGTCCCCGCCCGGAGTTCCGAATGGGGGACTATTTTACCTCCGAAATATTTTACCCAAGAGAACGTCATCATCATTTAATCATACAGTAAAGCTGCATGCCCTCGGGAAAAATTACGGCCGTAGTTTCCCCTTGCTTTCAGCCGTTCGCAGTACCAGCACAGCAAGGCCGTTTTGGTTATTGTTGCAAGACCATATCAGTCAATCATCCAGACTGTTGCCCTTGCAACTACTGAAAAGGCTGCTGCCCCTCTTCCGGAACCACACGTTTGTCTGGCCTCTCAACAGAAACCCCTCCGTTGTGGTTGTACCTACGGTACGGCTATCTGTATCGCTGAGGCACGCAAGCCTCCCCACCAACGGCAAGGTCCATGGTTCATGGAGGGGGGGGGGCAGTAATATGGGTAACTCTAAAATAAAAGCACTAAAATGGCTCTGAGCATAATGGGGCTTAACTTTTAAGGTCATCAGTCCCCTGGAACTTAGAACTACTTAAACCTAGCTAACCTAAGGACATCACACACATCCATACCCGAGGCAGGATTCGAACCTGCGACCGTAGCGGTCTCGCGGTTCCAGACTGTAGCGCCTAGAACCGCTCGGCCACTCCGGCCGGATAACTCTAAAATATTTATGTTTGCTGATGACAGTAGCTTGGCAGTAAAGGATGTTGTGTGCAACATTAGCTCGGTTTCAAATAGTGCAGTACATGACCTCAGTTCATGGCTTGTAGCAATAATAAACTATCGCCAAATCACAGTAAGACTCAGTTTTTACTGTTTATAACACACAATTCAACAAAACCTGACATATTAATTTCACAGAACGCGCGTATGATTAGTGAAACTGAACAGTTCAAATTTCTAGGTGTTCAGATAGATAGTAAGATGTGGAAAGCTCACGTTCAGGATCTTGTTCAAAGACTTAATACCGCCATTTTTACTATTCGAACGGTGTCAAAAGTGAATGATCGCTCGACACGAAAATTAATCTATTTTGTTTATTTTCATTCGCTATTGTCGTATGGTATTATATTTTGGGGTAACTCTTGCCATTCTAAAAGGATATTTTTGGCTCAGAAACGGGCGGTTTCGGGCAATAAGTGGTGTTAGTTCAAGGACCTCTTGTCGACTTCTGTTCACGAGTATGGGTATTTTGACATTGGCTTCTCAATATGTATATTCCTTATTGTCGTTTCTAGTTACCAATATTAGTTTATTCCCAAAAATAAGCAGCTTTCACTCGTTTAATACACGACAGAAATCAAACTTGCATTGCCGGCCGTGGTGGCCGAGCGGTTCTAGGCGCTACAGTCTGGAACCGCGCGACCGCTACGGTCGCAGGTTCGAATCCTACCTCGGATGTGTGTGATGTTCTTAGGTTAGTTATGTTTAAGTAGTTCTAAGTTCTAGGGGACTGATGACCTTAGAAATTAAGTCCCACAGTGCTCAGAGCCATTTTAACCGAACCTGCATTTGGATCGGACTTTCTTAACTCCAGTGCAAAAAGATGTGCAGTATACTGCTGCATCCATTTGCAATAAGCTGCCACTCGAATTCAGAAATCTTAGCAGTAACACACGCGCTTTCAAATCGAAACTGAAGTGTTTCCTCATGGGACACTCCTTCTATTCTGTCGAGGAGTTCCTTGAAAAATTAAGCTGATTCTTATTGTATTGCTGATAGTGTTTACTTAAACTTATGGACTGACTTTTTTCAGGTTCATGAACATTTATTTTTATCTGTTATTACGTTTATGTTGTAATTTCATGTACTGACACGTTCCATGACCTTGGAGATTTGCTCTTCAATTTGGTCCTACGGAACTTGACGAGTAAATAAAAATAAATAAAAATAAAAAGCCAAAAAACGACCGCCATTGTACATGGCACCAGCCATCGAAGGCCCTACAGCGTAAGTCTATAGCGCTATCTCTCCTTATTTTTACCTCCATACAGAATGCATTGTTATACCTGGGAAGCAGAACAGATAAACATGAAATGTACAATAAGGTGTAGAAGCAAGAACAAGGTCAGAAGGGCGTTTATAAGAAGTAGCAGCTAATCTCCGAGAATGTAATAATCGTGCTTAGTTTTAAATGTATTAAAATGGCTTTTGGAATACGCAAAGATACTCGTGCAACGAACTATCATCGGCGCAAACGATCAAAAAGTATGTGCAAAGCAAGCGTATATGCTCGTAATCATTTACTTCTGAACAACAACACAACAGGTTATAATTCATTTCCCTTCTTAAAGAATTTTCCATTACACGATTACGATCATGCTAATGTGAATCGTATAGGTTACATTAAAATACGCTGAGATTTTGTTATTCTACATCTACATGGCTACTCTGCAAACCACTTCAAAGTGCCTAGCAGAGGATTCATCGAACCACCAGCACAATAATTCTCTATTATTGCACTCTCGAATAGCGCGCGGAAAAAAGGCACGCCTGTATCTTCCCTTATTTCATTATGACAATCGTTTCTCCCTACCTGGGTCTGCGTTAGCAAAATATCTTCGCATTCGAAGGAGAAAGGTGGTGATTGAAGTTCCGTGACAAGATCCCGCCGCAGCCATAAATGCCTTTTCTTTAATGATGTCGACCCCAAGTCCTGTATCATGTACGTGATACTCTCTCCCCTACTTCTCGATAGTACAAAACGTGCTGCCCTTCTTTGAACTTTCTCGATACTCCGTTAATCCTATATGGTAAGGATCCCACACCGCCCTGCCGTACTTCAAAAGAGGACGGATAACGTAGTGTGTACATCTCTTGCTTCTTTTAAGTCTTCTGTCGATAAAATATTGTCTTTGGTTCGCATTTCCCTCAAAAATTTTTTGTGTTCTTTCCAATTTAAGTTGTTGGTAATAGTAATTCCTATGTATTTAGTTGTGTTACGGCCTTTAGATTTGATTGATTTATCGTACAACGTAAGTTTAACGGATACCTTTTAGCACTCATGTGGGTGACCTCACACTTGGCATTATTTAGGGTCAATTGCCAATTTTCGCACCATACAGACAACTTTAATAAATTTCTAAATCGTTTTGCAATCTGTTTTGTCATTCTGATGACTTTACTAGACATGGAACGGAAGAGAGGCGGAAATTGTCTTATAACAGAATGGAAAAAAAACATATCGCCGCAAAACTATGGATAAGAATGAAATAAAAACTGCAATCATAACCCACTTTACAAACCTATTCAATCCACCCACGATAAACAGTTTCGTTAGGAAACACATAGCATGTTTACGGGAAATGATCGGACGCATCTTAACGAGCCCTTAACTTTAAACGAAATTGAGGAAGCAATAAAAGCGAATTATAAAGGACAGTCTCCAGGAAATTGAATTTTATCTGAAATATTTTAACATTGTAGGGGAAGTTTTACTAGATATTGCTAATGAAATCCGTAATGGTGTCGACATATCGGAAAAATTTCTAAGAGGATGCATCACGTTGGTACCAAAAGCTGAAGAAACGTCAAATTTACAGACTCTACGTCCGATCACATTACTCAACGTTGACTATGAATTAATCGCTCGGTGCTTGCTGGAAATTTAAAGCAAACAACGAGAAAAGTGATCGATCCGTATCAAATGTGTGCCGTTCCGGACAGAAACATGTGTGATGCCTAACTAGCATCTAGAGATTGTATTTAGTACACAAAAAGCGACGTATCAAATAAAGCAGCGACTTAATTAATAGACTTTAAAAATGCTTTCGATAGAGTTAGTCATAAATATCTGGAAAGAGTCATGATTAAAATGGGTTTTGGCACCAATTTCACGAATGCAATTCAGAAAATATTTGGCTACGCTGTGTCACAAGTCTTTGCTAATGGTAAAATCCCATCCAAAAATCAGTCAGATAAGGTAATCTGTTACCTGCGGCGCTATATCCAATATCTTTAGTTCCCCTCCTCCATACCATACGTTGCGTGCCAAAGAATTTCTGTAGGAAATGAAAGGCTCACATGCAGAGCTTACGCCGATGACTTGGGTGTTTTCATATAAAGTTCACGAGATATTGACATGTTATATAACATTCTCCGACGTTACGAAAAACCTACAGACGTTATTACTAACCCCCAAAAAAAGTGCTGTTGCCAATTGCAAATAATAAGTGGAATACACAGCGCAATTGGTTTACTACCAAAAGTCAACACCATGTGTTTAATCGTCATTATAGCAAGTGACCTACAAAGAATGGAGCCTCTCAGTTGGCGCACGACACTACATAAAATAAGAGCGGTAGTTAAACTCCACGCAGGTAGAAATTTAGCTACGGCAGAAAAAGTCAAGCTGTGCAACACACAAATACTCGTAAAAGCGTGGTACTAATAGCTCAGGTCCTCCAGATTCCAAAAAGAAAAAAAAGGAGGGCAGTTCGACAAGCAATATACAAGTTTATATGTACGTGTGAAATCTTTAAGGTTTCCCTGCAGATCTGCACCCTCAGCTTAAATGAGACTGGACTGAGATTAAATGACTTGCACGCAAAATGCACGGCACTGTTCGTCAACAGAACTAAGTTTGTAATGGAAAAGGGCCCACACTCGCCAACTGCTGTACTGTTTCACAAATACTGCCCGACATCACAGCTAGCGCCGGTTTATATTGCCAGTATTGTATGGATGTATGAGCTGGGGACTTAGAAACGACGGACATGCTTCGTCCCCGCCGTAGCCCTCCGTGGTACGCAACCCCACAACAGGTTACAGCAGTCCACTCACCCCACCGCCGCCCCACACCTAACCCAGGGTTATTGTGCGGTTCGTCATCCAGTGGACCCCCCCCCCCTTCTCCCCCCGGGAACGTCTCATTCCAGACGAGTGTAACTCCAATCTTTGCGTGGTAGAGTAATTATGGTGTACGCGTACGTGGAGACAGTGTTTGCGCAGCAATCGCCGACATGGTGTAACTGAGGCGGAGTAAGGGGAACCAGCCCGCATTCGCCAAAGCAGATGGGAAACCGCCTGAAAAACCGGCACGCCTTCCCGCTCGGGAAGCTGTGCGTTAGACCGCACGGCTAGCCGATCGGGCTATATTGTCAGTATTACACACTCATTAAACTTTGTCCGAAATTATTATCTCAATGAAAGCTACGTACCAACAGACAAGAAAAAGTTCGTAACACGACCGTAGACCTCAAATGAATACCAATTCCTTGTAAATGAGAGTTGCGACTACCGCAGCACAACTGCAAAATCGTGTGGGAAAATTTAGGCATGAAAATACCAGAAGGCGCCATATCGACTTGATACAATGTGATAAACCGCACAATAGCGACCAGCTCCAGACTTTACTTCATCCAGCTAAAATCGTCAGCCGGATTTCGAAATTATAATTCGGAGGACACAGTCAAACATCGTTTCGAGTGCCCGAAATTTGTTGAGATGTGGCACACAGCAAGGGACATGATGCGACTGAACAATAGAACGAACATGTGCAATACAGGTTTCTGACGCCATGAAACCAGAATAGAAACAGTTTTCCAAAGCAAAGCGACACGCGACATTGTCGATCAAGGCACACACAATTCATATAATTTTTGGACTTAAATAAACGGACGATTTACAGTATCTGGCATACTTACGGGACGAATACAGGAAAGGAACTCGTCATCCTAAATGCAGGCTTACATACACGAATTTTCTCCAGATTACAATACATAAAGCTTGTGATAGTATTTTGACATGAAACCACACTCAAAAAAAAGGACACGTAATGTGAATTCTACAAAAGTGTAATTTAAAAAATAACTCAATGGACAATTTCTTGCAGATTTCCGTATAGAAGACTGAAATGTGAAAGTGGTGTAGTGTATATAATTAATCTTCAGAGGAGTTTGCTTTCTTTTATTATATGAAACTGTTAAGTGCCACATAAAAAGCCACAAGCAAACTTTTTCCATGTTAGCGTTGCTAACACGTTCTAGAACATTCTTATGAATGTAATACGAGTATGTTCTGCAATAAACGATGTTATTTACATTCTGTCTGGTTTGAGAGAAAAAAATGAAATAAATATTTTCCGATTTCCGAGTGTGCGGTTGGGCAGGAACCTAAGAGAACAGCTTAAATTGCTGCGACTTAAACAAGCAACAATAAAATTCATATTCTTCCTTCTCACAAATGTTTGGCTTCTTATATCCGAATATGTACCGCCCTTCGACTATGTGGTTAGGCAGGAACCTAAAATGACAGTTTAAATTGCTCCAAGTGAAACGAGGAGCATTAACATTCATATTCTTCCTAGTCGCAAATATTTCGCTCGTTATTAACGAATGTGTGGCAATTTCCGAATGTGTGGTAGGCTGGAACCTAAGAATACAGCTTTAAATACTGCAAATGAAATGAGCTGCAATAAAATTCATATTCTGTCTTTCCACAAACATTTGGATGTTTATTTCCGAATATGTGGCGAATTCCGCGTGTGTGGTAAGGCGGGAACCTAAGAGGACAGCTTAAATCGCTGGAAGTGAAACGAGCAACAACATTCATATTCTTCCTTGCCACAAATATTTCGTTCTTTATTTACGAATATGAAGCGATTTCCGAGTGTACGGTTGGACGGGAACCTAAGAGTGCAGCTTGAAATGCTCCGACTAAAACGAGCTGCAACAATATTCTTTTTCTTTCTTCCCATAATTATTTGGCTTTTTATTTCCGAATACGTAGCGACTTCCGAGTGGGTAGTTAGGTGGAAGCCTAGGAGGACAGCTTAAATTGCTGCGAGTGAATCGAGACGCAATAACATTGTCACAATGTCGACAGCCGATCGTGCGGTCGTCGATATTGCGTGTAACGTCAAAATGATGTCACGTTCGCAGCAAGTTTTGTGAAATGAGCGTTACCTTCAAAACTACTGTACGAGGTGCATTCAAGTTCTAAGGCCTCCGATTTTTTTTCTAATTAACTACTCACCCGAAATCGATGAAACTGGCGTTACTTCTCGACGTAATCGCCCTGCAGGCGTACACATTTTTCACAACGCTGACGCCATGATTCCATGGCAGCGGCGAAGGCTTCTTTAGGAGTCTGTTTTGACCACTGGAAAATCGCTGAGGTAATAGCAGCACGGCTGGTGAATGTGCGGCCACGGAGAGTGTCTTTCATTGTTGGAAAAAGCCAAAAGTCACTAGGAGCCAGGTCAGGTGAGTAGGGAGCATGAGGAATCACTTCAAAGTTGTTATCACGAAGAAACTGTTGCGTAACGTTAGCTCGATGTGCGGGTGTGTTGTCTTGGTGAAACAGCACACGCGCAGCCCATCCCGGACGTTTTTGTTGCAGTGCAGGAAGGAATTTGTTCTTCAAAACATTTTCGTAAGATGCACCTGTTACCGTAGCGCCCTTTGGAACGCAATGGGTAAGGATTACGCCCTCGCTGTCCCAGAACATGGACACCATCATTTTTTCAGCACTAGCCTTACCCGAAATTTTTTTGGTGGCGGTGAATCTGTGTGCTTCCACTGAGCTGACTGGCGCTTTGTTCCTGGATTGAAAAATGGCATGCACGTCTCATCCATTGTCACAACCGACGAAAAGAAAGTCCCATTCATGTTGTCATTGCGCGTGAACATTGCTTGGCAATGTGCCACAAGGGCAGCCATGTGGTCGTCCGTCAGCATTTGTGGCACCCACCTGGATGACACTTTTCGCATTTTTAGGTCGTCATGCAGGATTGTGTGCACAGAACCCACAGAAATGCCAACTCTGGAGGCGATCTGTTCAACAGTCATTCGGCGATCCCCCAAAACAATTCTCTCCACTTTCTCGATCATGTCGTCAGACCGGCTTGTGCGAGCCCGAGGTTGTTTCGGTTTGTTGTCACACGATGTTCTGCCTTCATTAAACTGTCACTGGATGTGGATATGGAGGGGCATATGGTGAGCACACTGCTGTCACGGCTGTATGTCTCACAAGGGCTGAGTGCAGCCTGCTTGCCAACAGCGCTCGGCAGACCGGATGGTCACCCATCCAAGTGCTAGCCCGGCCCGACAGCACGTGACTTCCGCGATCTGTCGGGAACCGGTGTTACCACTGCGGCAAGGCCGTTGGCTATACGAACACATTGCTGACCACTAAAATTGCAGAATCATAAAAGCGGCATGCAATAAGCGCCAAATTAGCATGAATTGTACTACGTGCTTAGATATGCACACGATTAGCATTTCAGTGCAACTGCATAAACAAGGAAGGAGTAATTGTGTGTACATTCCGTACACAAGGAAATATTACACAGCGTTATTCTCATTCAGAAATAGCATTTGAATGTTGTTTGTTTGCGAGAAGATTGTGTTATGTCTTCCGTTAGTAGCACTAGCAGCAAGTGTCGAAATTCGACAGCGCGGAGGATCATTGCCTGTCGAGACTGCCATCGTCCCGTAATATAGCAACTCGTCTTGGCTGGGATCTCACAACTATCACGCTGATATGGCCGGTATTACACTATCAAATTTCCCTGTCAAAGAAATTTGATAGTGTAATAGGGAACTTTGTCAAATCTCGTCTGTAGTCAAATAAATTTGATCAGATCTAGGGTCTCGCTGTAGATTTGATCAAAGAAGTCGCTTGTCTTCTGTTCACTGCAATGTGATATGTTACCACGTGGAGTGCTAGCATCGCTGCAGCGTTTTGTCAGCTGTAGTGTTTTTATAAACATTGTCGGTAAATACAATTGGTGTTCCGACAACTACAAAATTAGTAGAGATGTATGAAGCTGAAGAGGCGCTTTACAACGTGAGGCACCCTAAATACAAAAATAGATTAAGAAGATTGGAGACCTATCCTAGCCTAACTCTCTCCTGTAGCAAAGAATCAGAGTGTTACAGTGAGCCTGTCTTCTGCACATATAGCAGTTCTTAAGTGAGTATTGTGCTTTGTGATATGAGGATACACTTCACTGAGCACATACTGAAATGTATGCTCATCCAATCTTAAGTAATTGATGTGCGACTTTACCTCCTCCACTATAAGCTCACGTAATAGGTTTTGTTGACTGCTTCACCCTGGTACGTTTCCTTTTCTTCGCCCGCTTCTCTTCCGCATGTCCACACAGTGAAATTGTGGTACATGCAACTGCTGCGGTAATAACAAGATGTTGTCAGCCATCTTGAACTTTGACGAAAAATATGATGACGGTGTAATATTCCTTTTTAACACCATGTCAAAGATCTTTGTCAAATATATTTGACGAATATCTGATCACATCTTTGATCAAATCTTTGACAAAGAAATTTGATAGTGTAATACTGGCCTATAGAATGCATAGGTTCAGGAGACCCATGCTCGTCGCAGTACGTGATCTCAATGGCACCACGCTACTAGCATCCGCGAGAACCATCAATTTGTTAGTTCCTTCGGCTGTGCACGCGGACATTACGACAGCATCTGTAGAACCGTGGGAATGCCAGGATGGCCCTGCAGCAGTTAGAGGTGTCAGCTAACTTGTGTCCAACGGCAACACTGGACGCGGGAATGGCACCATGCCATCTTGTTAGACCAGTGTAGGTCGACGAAAGGTCCTGGAAAACCCAGACGGTTCTGGTTTCTCATCGTCACATACAGTGTCCCGAATAATTGTTTCGGAACGCTCGAAAGTCCTGGAATTCAGTTTTTAGAGATTTCACTCGATCAAACAGAATATGACATGGTACATTAATAAATCTTAGTTTATTTCTCTAACCTCCCTAGTCCCACAGTAATAACAGTATCCATATTGATACACTGAAATAATAATTTAAACAATAGCAAATCCAATATGGAATGTAACAATATTATGAAAAAGATAACTGCTAATCATCTCATCATATAGTGGAGATGCTGAGTCGCACAAAGGCACAACAAAAAGACTGTCGTAAAGTGTCGTACAGGGAGCTTTCGGCCAACAAGGCGTTTGTCGAAAATACGTTACTGCTCACAGTCTGGTTTCAGCTGCCAGAGACCTTGATCATGTGTGTGTGTGTGTGTGTGTGTGTGTGTGTGTATTTTCGACAAAGGCCTTGTTGGCCGAAAGCTCACTTTTCGATAGTCTTTTTGTTACGTCTGTTTGCGACTCAGCATCTCCGCTATAAAGTGAGTAGCATCTGTTGTTCTCATAATATTGAAACAATGACTTTCTTTGCACGGTACTGTGACTGGAGGGCAGTTTTATTGTGGTGACAGTTCCAGGTTTTGCTACTTGTGAAGAATTTTGAAAACTGTTCACTTGTCGCTCCCCTTACCACTGTCATTGTCAGACTAGTGCAGTTGTTGGTGTTATGTCAGACAAGCTATACTGGTGGCTTCTCTTAATAGTCGTATTGTTACCATTCAGCTGCAAAGCACTAAACATATTGCTGAACCTTACCTGCAAAATCAGTGACACTTGCTGTAAGTAGTGGAATTTTATCAAGAAAAAGTCGATTTGATTATAAGTCATAGAGTTCGGTATGTAACAATTTAATCAGTGGCAGTCATGGTGGTCGTTCTGTTATAATTAATTACATCATGCCAAAGAAACCCGTTAACAGATTTAGTGCACCGCACTGTAGTAAAACTCTACAAAATTGTTTTGTAACATCTCAGTCAAGTGTAAAAACAAAAGTCCTAGTACTGAGCTTTCACTATCCTAACACACAGTAAAACATAACCAGACCTTTAATCTAGTTATCGCATTTACTAATAAGTTTAAAAGCGTTGTTTTTGATGGTTATTCCATTGCAATAAAGTTTAATTCGACAAGAACTACAAGTTCAGCCTTAGTAAAAGGAGTTATTGTTCTCTGAGTTTAAAGAAAAGTCTTGAGGACATCGAAATTTTTCTTTCCATGGGGTATCCACTGATGTCAGCAATCATAAAGCTGAAAGATTTGTGTTTGTTGTTCATTTTTCGGTATTAGTGAAGGAATTAAGTCCAAACTTTTGATGGTGATTTCCTTAACTTATGAAACATCTGACGAAACTTCAACATTTTGTATGAATTCTATTGTAATGTTTGATCACGAAAAAATTAATATGTGGCATTTCTTGGAGACAATACAAACTTTGGTAATTTGAAAAGACAAGGCAAATGTAACGTATTCACCAAATTAAAGACAACATCACATGAAAACATTGAAGGTATAGACTGTCTTGCAAATGTTTTACTCAACTGCATGCAGACATCTGCTGTTAGGTAAGCTGTGATGTTGAAATAATTATTGTGGAGGCATTCTCGTACTTTTCTACATAGTCAGTTAGAGCAGAGAGTCTGAAGGAGCTTTGCGACTATATAGGGACTGAATATATGATTGCAATATGTCGCTCATCTGCTGGTTCTCACTATTTCGAGCAGTTGAGCGAGTCATCAGGGTGTTTGGACCCTTGAAACATTTTTTCCCAAATAAATATCAAGGTCCCAAAATACTGGTTCAATTTCTCATCAGTCCTTTAAGTGAAGCCTACTTATGCTTCATTCAAAACACCCGTTTAGCATTTTGCAGCATGGAATAAAGAAGACTGAGGAGAACATGATAAGTGTAACAGAGGTAAAGGAAGTCCTGAAAAATACCATTGAAACTGTGTTAAGAGAAAAGAGTAGGAGTTCCTTTTTTTAAGTGTTACATCTGTTCTCAGTGCTAGACCACTAAAGGGGAGAAAATGCTACGTTGCTATTAAAGCTTTCTTAAATTTTTCTACTCGAAATAGTATTCAGTGAATGTCATAATCTATAGGTTATGCAGTTGTTAATTACAATTATTAGGGCTCCAGTAGTTACGTTACATACAAAATAATTACAAAATGCTCTGTTTGATATCCTATAATGACAGTTTTACTGCTCAACATGTGGTGGGAAAAGAAATCACAATTTATGTTATGAACTATTTACCAGTTATTATAATTAATAGGGCCTATGACTTCAAGAGAATTGTACATACAAAATGAGTTGCAATTCCTGCGCTTTCTTCGACGGTCACCCAGGAATTCTTCATCCAATTAATCGTTTGCTACTTCAGTATATGAGTATTATCTTCTTGAAGAGTATCTTTCTCTTCACGGAACTCTCCTTTGTTTGCGTCTTTATCAGCTTCTTGAAGCAAGTCACTCAGTATGTTAGTGTTAAAATTAAACTCAGCAACACTCATATTGTCCAAATTTCAGTAGCAAAAAAAGTACGATGTCATATTGGAATAAATTCTGTGGGAACAAATATGCTGACTATTAGAAAACAGGCACACCATTACTGAACATTCATAATGTTTACAATGAGGGAACTAGTGGCACCAAAATGCTCAAGTCAGGCAATAAATAATTCGGCCATAGTTAACAAATATGTTTTCCATGAAGATAATCAAGAGGATGTGTCGCTAATGTGCACAAATTGGTGGAAGATACCAACTGCAATGGAAATTTTACGAGGGTTTATTAATCTAGGATTAAAAGAGCAGAAGTAACAGAGTCAGCAGAAAAGGACTTCAAACAAAAAAATTTATGAGACCTGTATGGAATATCGGAGTAACTGGAGAACCTCATATTCACAATTATTGTTGGTGTTTGATTGGTTCTTACTGAATAAAATGCCAAGTGGAGAAATCAGTTTCTTTCTTGAAGGGGAGAAAATTGAAATCGATGACTCTGTTCTGCTCGTTCAGTCCGGAATATTGACAGATTTCGTTGAAAAAAATCTTCACAAGTGGAATGATAAAAACGAAACACAATTGAAGTGTGAGAAGTGGGTGAGATTTTCTTTAAAGCTGTTGCTTTCTTCAGCAGTACTCGGAGACGATAATAATTGCATGATATTTGTTTGCAGTAGCAGCCTGTAGTGGAAATGTTGAAATGATATTTTCGTTCATGAATATCCGGTGGACTGATGAACGGAACAAAATGAAGATGGATTCTCTTGAAACAATCCTATAAATCCTGCATACCTACAAAATTGACTGTGTAGAATTTTACCAGTACATCTCAAAGAACAAAGACATGATTAAGAAGGCTAGAAGCAGTGAAAAATATCCTTTTTTCCAAGGACAATAAACTTTATGTACAACTGTTCAATAGTATTGAAAGCTTATGTTATGTTATCCGGGGACCTAGAAACGACGGAGAGGCTCCGTCCCCGCCGCAGCCGCAGTGGTCCACAACCCCACGACGACTACCGCAGTCCACTTCACCCCTCCGCCGCCCCACACCGAACCCACGGTTATTGTGCGGTTCGGCCCCCGGTGGACCCCCCAGGGAATGTCTCACACCAGACGAGTGTAACCCCTATGTTTGCGTGGTAGAGTAATGGTGGTGTACGTGTTCGTGGAGAACTTGTTTGCGCAGCAATCGCCGACAAAGTGTAGCTGATGCGGAATAAGGAGCACCAGCCCGCATTTGCCGAGGCAGATGGAAAACCGCCTTAAAACCATCCACAGACTAGCCAGCTCACCGGACCTCGACACGAATGCCCCGGGCGGATTCGTGCCGGAGACCGGCGCTCCTTTCCGCCCGGAAAGCCGTGCATTAGACCGCACGGCTAACCGGGCGGGCTAAGCTTATGTTAATTTCATTTTATTAAATATCCAATGGCTATGACATTTTGAAAAATAATAATACATTTGTTTTTATTTTTTGTATTACATATCATTAATTAAACAGATATTGTAGAAATAAATCGGAGTACGCTTGTTTTTATTCTTTTTAATAATAGTAAAAGGGTATCACCAGATTAACATAATGTGTTTATGAAACATAAAAATTAAAAATTGAAAAATCTGGGTGCATGGGGGGAAGGGGGGGGGGCTGATCCATTGGACCCCTGTGAATTGTGTCTCAGTTTTCTCGGAAAATTATTTGGTTGTATTTCTTTTCAGAACAGGACCACTTTGGTTACCATCCATTTCAGCCTTACAGAGCAGCGATACATCGATGACATTCTACCCTCCGTTTCGTTGCGCTTCATGACAAGCCATCCTAGGCTTACATGTCAGCAAGATAATGCCCGTCCGCACATGGCAAGAGTTTCTACTACTTGTATTCGTGTTTGCCAAACCCTACCTAAGTCGCCAGATCTCACCCCAGCTGGAAAAGTTTGGAGCATTATGGGCAGTGCCCTCTAACCAGAGCGGGATTTTGAAGATCTGATGCGCCAGTTGGACGGAGTTTGGCACGAAATCCCTTAGGAGGACATCTAACAGCTCTCTCAGTAAATGAAAAGCCGAATACCCGCTTGCATAAGGGCTGGAGATGAACCAACACGTTACTGACTTGCTCAGTTTTTGAAGCTGTTTCTCTTGAATAAATCATCGAATTTTTTCTGAAATTGTAATCATTTGTCTGTCTGTACATGTACATCACATCTACTTTATTACAATTATCACATAAAGAGACTGATAGACTGATATATAGCTTTGTTTATTTAGTTCGGTTTGTAAGTCTGATGTTTTGCAGCACCTTACAATTTCAGTGCAATATCGATTTTTAACTGCGCCACCAAAAACTACAATCTCCTGTATGACTTCAAGTAAACAGGACTGATTTTCTTTTCTACTTTAGGCCAACCAACAGTATTTCGAATTTTAAGAGCAGCAGCTAAGTCAGAATTTCTGTCACATATTTCTAGAATTTTTGGCTGTTTAGCAGCATAACCGTTTTTCGTTGTTCCACTGCACTGTTCTTTCCCGTCAATATGTTTTTTGCGTGTTGATGGGTTTTCCTTAAAGCGGTTATTTTGTTGTAGCTTCATATGTCACCATACTAGCATGGCGTGCTAACACCAAACTACTGAGCTCAGATTGTGGTACCGTCATCAGGGGTAACATTGGCCCACTTTTCCACAATATTTGACATGTTAAGCTCTTGGTAGCTGACAGAGTACTGGTAAACTGTAATACAATATTTTTTAAAGGATCTATATTCCATGTGTGACAAAATCAATCTAGTGTTACCAAATTTGAGAAACTGTTTATGACCATAATATAAAACTGGGCCAATGTTACCTTTACTTGGGGTAACTTTGTCCCGCATGTTCATATCTGTCTACAAAAACCTAAAAAATGCGATCAGCAAATGTTCAACCAACCAAAAAGGATCATATAATTATAGAATGTTACTAAACTTCAATAAGTCATTTAAATCCCAAAATTGAGTTAGATAACCAACATTTAAAGAGAGAGAATGAAAGAGGACAGACTGATTAATTTATTTTTATTTTATTATTTGTTGTAAAAGCTCAGAACAGTTTAAATACTGCAGAAATTGATTAAATAAAGTTGTCCAATTCAGGAACTGAAAATTGGTTCCTTTTAGATACCTTTTTTTGGTTCTTTTATTTTGAACAACACATCTTTCCAAGAATATAACATCGAATCTGGTCTTTAGGCTACCTCCAACACTTAAGTTTCTTCTCTAAGCATTCAATAACACAGCCCATCTCATTAATCTGTCTTATTTATCTTGGATACTCTTCTCCATTGAAAAGGACAGTTACAAAGTCATTTTCAACATAATCCTCATTACGGTTTGATGAACACTCCTCAGGCACTGAAAATGTTTCACTTTTTTCACTTGATTCTTCCAGTGATACATCGTCGGGATCATCATCACCTGAGCAACCTGACAGCCTGATTCTCTTCTGTCTTTATTTTTCTGGGAAAATGGAGAAGAGGCAGGTATCTTGGCAGCAAGTGGTTTCAGATCGTTAACCTAGATGCTTTTCCCAACAGTTACATCTAGCTTCTTTCTTCTTTTCATAGCATCAGTTGAGGAAGTTAAATATTCACTTCTTTTTCTCTCTAACTGTTCTAGGAATGCCTCTCCTTCCATGTCCACTTGACTTTTATTCATCGGCAAGCTTTCTATAACCTTTTTTGTGTTTAATGGAAAAATTCCGCACTTTTCAAAGCCGCATATAAGATTTTTGGATATGTTCACTTTTAAGCCATCCATTAGTTCATACAGGAGCACAGGAAACATGTCTTAAGGCACTGTAGTAAACTTTGAGCTGGACTTGGATTCTTTCCACTTCCTCAAGGTCCCCTGTCATAGTTTCTTCATTGGAGCAAAAACAGTAACATCCAGTGGTTGTGTGAGATGAATGGTGTTAGGTGGTAAACACACAAACCTAATGGCATTTTCCTCACACACCTGAAGCACTTCTTGGTTGATATGGGAAGATAGATTACCACCAATGAGTACAACTGGTTGTTCTTCATGCTTCACTTCAGGGAGAAAGTGAGATAAAAACAAATCTTCAAATGTCACTCCATCAAACCAACCACTTTTGGTTCTGTTGTATCGAGTCCATTTTCTGTCCATGTGGACCAAATGTGCTCAGCTTTATACACTACATAAGGTGGCAAGTACCTGCCCTAAGGATTGCCACAGAACATTATAGAAATTGAGCTGTTACTAAAGTTACTAATGTTTTCTACATATTTTGCACCTCGTTTGCAAATCACCTTCTCACTTACTGGGTCATCACAGAGGTTTGTTTTGTCATAATTCCAGATTCTGGACAGTGGAACATCTTTCACAGCTTCACTTAAGTTATCCATATAACTGTTTAAGTCTGCCTCACTGATTTGAGCTCTGACCTTTTTGATGTTTGAGCACATTCTAACAGAGTTCATTGTGGCGTTTCAAAAAGTATTTTGTCCACTCATAACCAGGCAAATTATTCTTAAACACAGAAATATTGTCACACTTTTTATCTAAATAACTTTTGACATCCATACGAAAGTCCAGTTAATCAATTGGAAATCCAGAATCGCACAACTCTATGAGATGGTGTTGAAAGGGAAGTTCTTCTTCATCTGTAAACAGTCAAGATCGACCTACATTTTTTGAATGCTTGCCAGCAAGCTTGCTTTTTATAGTCGATCTGGGAATCCCAAACCTTTGTTTTGCTTCAAGTTGCGTCATTTGTTGTGCACGAATTGCTTCTAAACATTCTTCCAACTTCTCCAGTGAGTAATTTGCGTATGACCTACAACCAAGTTTCTTCTTAAGTGTTTTCATGGCATTGTCTGTAAAATAAGAATAAAAACATTTTTCAGCCTCATTGGGAAGAATTCTGTTCAAAATCGTTATGAATCTTTAAAATTAATACTGGTAGATAAAAAAATAAACAACCTGTAAGCCTAACATTGTTTGGGCCAAAGTAACCCTAAAACATGGGCCAATGTTACCCCATGGTGAAATACAGTATTTATTTCATACTTATATGGAGAAATTGACATCTATCTGTTTTAAATTTTAATCTAGTCAAACGAAGTGATAACAAAAACTACTTACCAAAAATTATATCACTTGTGTAATTGCTAACCAAACTAATTTGCTGCGAGCTGCAGACCATAGCAAAACAAATGCTACTGCAGTGGCAAATTCGTGAACTACAAAAACAGTGAACAAGCAGTGTAGCTGATGCTGCCACCTATCGCTTAAGACTAGAAATGTGTATATTGGTTGTCTTATGTATGAGCTGCGAGACATAGAATCTTTGTTTTTCTATGGGTCAATGTTGCCTGCAAAGGTCCAATGTTAACCCAGCTGATGGTAGTGGGCAAAACATCCAGAGAGAAGCATCATAGCTATCATTTCAGCCGAAATGTTGGAAATGCCCCTGCCCAACATGAGAACCAATCCATAACTGTCACATAGCCCTAATTCTCTGAACATGGAAGAGGTCCCACTAGATCAATGTGTAAATGCATAATGTGTGCAGCAGGCTCAACAAATAATCCAGAAGGTGCGTGTACATGTCTGCCTAGTTTGCCTTTTTGATTCTGTAAACAGCATTGTGCCCAACGGCAGGTGCCCTTTCTGATCACAAGCCATATGGCTTATTGTGACAGTAATCTAATGGACGCCCTAATCCCCAGGCGTGCTAGGTTATGGAGGGGCAAGAAATGTCTCACCTGTGCCTAATGGAATGTATGAACGATGGCTTTTCTGTGATGTGTCGCACCATAAAATAATTACCAGTTCTTTCACTTCTGTTTGGATCAACACCAAGCTATGTGGCTGAGTTGCTAATAATTGTGCTATTTCCATGTTGTCTTGTTGACCCTGGGCTATTTTCTTCCAACAGACTGTTCGCACTGATACAGCTATGTGATAAATATTCAGCAGTGACAATGTCCTTGTCACTGATGTGCCTAAAGTCAGTGGAGTATTGTTCAATGTAGTCTGTCATTTGACTGTGTCGTAAGCGGTGGATAGTCTGTGTGTACTTTAAAGTGTTTGCCTTCCAGGAATTCTCTGAAGAATTTTATTGATGCATGTATGGTGAGCAATTCTCGATCAGTAGCACTCCATTTAGACTGTGGCTGTGCTAGGAGATAAGAAAAAAACAAGGGTTGCCAGTGAGCATAAATCTTCTGTTAAAAGGCTGCTCCATCTGCCTCCTCGCTAGCATTGACCATAATTACAAGTTAGGCCTTACAAATGGGTTGATGTAATAGTACTGCATCGGTCATTGCACCCTTTGTCTCCTTGAACATCTCTCATTCCAAGGTACTTTTTTGTTCCCAGAGGTGAATTTTCCCCTGAGAAATGCTGCCAGTGGTGTCTGTTTGGCAGCTGCTTGTGAGAGATGGCATTAATTGCTCGCAAAACTCGTAGTACTTCCTTGAAGGTCTTTGAAACTGGAAAATCATTAATTATCTGCACCCTGTCCAGGTTTGGACACAGAACTTCTGCCAAAACGGTGAAGCCCAGGAACTGCACACTCTCTTTACTGAAAATACATTTGTTTTTGTTGATTACCACTCCAAAATCCTTTGTCCTGTGTTCGTAGGCCTGCATCGAGTCGTTCCATTCAATCTGAGATAACAAAACTGTCCTCCATTAACAGTACAGAAATGGTAGGTTTTGTAGAACTTGGCGTATAAACCTCTGGCATGACTGTACTGCCTTTTTGAGACTAAAGGGCACAATGTTGCTCTTTGCCACTGGTATCTGTGTGTACACCTTGCAGCAGCCAATTACGTTAAAAACTTTTGCTCGAGCTACAGCGTTGTTGCAGTTGGCCAACTGAGGTAATGGATATTTGACGGGAATAGTATGGGAATTTAGGACATGCACCAATTTCCGTCCTTCTTTGTGACTAGATGGTTAGGTGGTGCCCATGGCTATCTGATAGAGCCACAATACCTTCACTAATTTGTCTGTCACTGTCTTCTTTAAGTTTTATGGCATTAGCATGTGAGGATGAGCTGATACCAGAGGACCGCATAATGTCTGAATGTAGTGTTGTGTGTTATGCTTGCAAACCATCCTCAGTCTCCTAACATCTATAATTTCTGGGAAATCCTGCAGTACAGCATCACATCCATTGCTAACTGTCACTAACTGAGCCACATTGAGCAAGCGGTGTGTTGACAAATTGGGCGCCAATAGAAACAAATGCAAAAAAATCAGCTCCTAAGATCTGCTCTGTTATATTTGCCATTATGAAAGACCATGTGAACGTGTTTGTAGCCCTAAATCCAATGACAATACTTTTTTTGCAAATATCACTATCCCAGAACTATTTGCTGCCATTAGCATAATTGGTATCTTAGAACCATCCCCAATGAAATATCTCAGCTGTAAAATGCTGCAGTCAGAGCCAGTGTCAGCGAAAAATGTCATTTCTTCTTGTCCCTCTTGTCACTCACAAATAATTGACTTCGAACAAATTGGACCAATCTTTTTTGTGAGTTGTTTTCTATTCACGAACTGGAGCTCTGCAAAACTATAGTTTTCGAATATATCCACACCTGATACGCATTGTCTTCTTGTAGAATTCTGCGAAACCATTCTTAGGTATGAAAACCATTCCATGCATATCTTTGATTTTCAGAGATTTCTTATCCAGTGAACTCTGATCATCGAATGACAAGTGCACGGAAATCTTCTCACGTGACATACCTGGGTATGTACCACATTGCCTGTGTACGTGGTGATCAAATCCTTAAAAACCAGCACAAAAGGAAATAGTAGGGCGCATTTTACATTGACAGTGGCCTATGCCGATAGGGTGATCGAAATAGTCTGGAAAATTGGATAGATTGTTACACTGACATGTATTCGTTCCAGAAGTCAGTGGTACCAACACCACAAAGTATTATTTGACTTTATCTGCTCAGACTTCTTTACTTTTGGTTTTGGTGTGAATACTCGCTGGCATTTCAGTGCTGCCACTGTGACAAGTAAATCTTTCATGCACACGGTCAGTTGTCCTGCTGTGCTTGCGTGTGTGGCTAGTGATTCCATGTCTCAGAGTCACACTGCCTGCCTTCACTCTGGTGCTCGATTCAGGGCTCACCCCTATGCCAGTATGCTGCACAGTGCTACAATCTTTATGTTCTGAATGCACAGTGATCAACTCCTCATTATCTGTCAAGGCTGCCAAAGACAAATCAGCATGTGCTGCCAAAACAGTGCTAATTGTTTGTGGAAGTTGTCTAAGCCATAATAAATGGAGGGAAGCTTCTGACAACGAATCATTACTTGCTGGCGATTTTAACTCTGCCAGCATTTGTTTTGGTGACATTTCACCAGTCAGTATCTCTCTTAATACTTTACATAATCTGTTCTCTTTAGTTAAGGAATATCATATTCTTTAATTAAGCCTGCTTTAAGGAACTCATAATTTTGCGAAGCTACTACTTCTTCTGCATGCATAACTTGGGCCTCATCCAAGTGCACCACAACATAATGAAATCTGTCCAGTGAAGCCAGAACGCCATTTTGCAAAAATATGCTTGCTAAATGCTGGAATAAATCTGGTTGTTTAGTCCAAAAGGTGGAAAGTTTATCATTTCTGAAGTTCCTGCATTTAACTGTGGAGACTTTAGGTGCATGTGAAGAGCTTGCCTCTGGATTAACGTTCTGCAATGCCGAGTGTTGCGATGACTGCTGTAGCTCCAGCATTCACGATTAGTGACTTGTCTTCTGGTGGTGTGGCCTCTACCTGGATGAGCTCCTCACATATCAGAGGTGTAAGGCGGTTGCCGATTGATTGGGCAATAGCCTGTACACAGTACAGTCTCCATTCATATAGCACATAATTATTATTATCCTTTCACAATTTAAAATATATTCACATAAGTGGTAAGTAAATACTAATATGAGAACATCACCAAAATATTATAAATGAAATATTAGTGAGCTTTTCTGAAGAAGTATAATGTGTGTGTGTGTGTGTAAAAGACGATAATCCACAACATCTCAAAAAATTAACAGATCAAAGCTAGTTCCCTTGATATACAACATTTGTCACCTGTAACTCTCTTTGGTTTGTTGGAAGTGTACTCTACAGATGCTATTTAATTACATTCCTCTGTAAATTTGGACTCATTCCATATCTTGGGATCTAGAGACCATAAGCTGTGAAAGAATAGTAGCTGTGAAGAGTGAAGAAATACGAGAAAGGGCAGGGAACTTTACAAGTTAGCTATTGAGTCTTATCCTAACCACAGTCTATAAATGCATAGTTCTAACACAGAATGTGAAGAATGAATTCATTGTGAATTCAGGATAATATATCTCAACAACACTGAAAGATACCAGCAAGTATTCAAGCCATTTTCTTCAAGATCTTCCTCTTCATCTGTTCAATTATGCAAGGCTTTCTCTAATACAGACTGATAACATGTGATAAATATTCCTGTCATGCTGGAAGTAACTCCATGTAAGATCATAATTATAGAAATATAACAACAATATCCAGATTCACTTAAGCATTACCACGCTGTTGAAGAACACTATGCTAACAGGCAGGAAGAGTATACCAAATACCGTGGGGTTCTGTACAAACAACAGAAGAATTACGGTATTATATACAAATATGTGCCTATCGCAAGAACTAATACATTCAAATTAATGAAACCATCTATAACTTTTATAAGATTCAATATACCAGCTAATAGAAATTACTCTTGTAGTAACTCTTACTTCTGTATTCTAGACTAGTTTAGTAAATTACTTCCTTAGCTATATACTCTTTTACCGAGTGAGGTGCCGCAGTGCTTAGCACACTGGACTCGCATTCGGGAGGACAATGGTTCAAACCCCCGTCCGGCCATCCCTAAATCGCTTAGGGCAAATGCCGCGACGGTTCCTTTGAAACGACACGACCGACTTCCTTCCCCATCCTTCCCTAATCCGATGTGACCGATGACGTCGCTGTTTGGTCCCCTTCCTCGAATCAAACAACAACCAACCAATACACTCTTTGAATAACTGTAGGAGAGTTCAATTTCTACTTACTTCTTTAGTTCTAACTATGTAGTAACGCATTTTTACTAAAGAAAAAAGCCATTTCTGCACAGTGTCGGCAAGTCAATTTTGTTTCTCACAAGCTGCCTATGGATAACTAGAGTTAAAGACAATGCACAACGTAGGATAATTTGGTCCTTTGAAGCAACATCGATGATGTGAAACTTTATCCTATAGCCGCGAACCTCGGTTTGCATTCTCTGTCGGGAGCTTATCAGAAGATGCGCCCATGAAAAAAGGCAGAGAACATGCGGTTGTAGTGGACAGGAGAGCTGTTGGAAAAAGTAGACGACCTTCATTCGTTAACATTGCGTTTAATACGAGAGAAATATAATGCAAAAATAGTTTTAAGTGAAAGACAAAGCGAAATCACGGAAGAAGAGCATAACCATAAATGAAAGTAATGAATTTCAATTACGAAATGGAGAAAACATTAATTCCGGTTCTTCAGACAACGTGCTTCAGAGCTGGTTGGCTGTTTTTACTGTTGCCGAACGTCAGTCACATTCAGGATTGCGGAATATCAGTATGTTTTGTACAAATAAAACATATTTTATTTGCATGAGATTTTTTCCACTGGTTGATACGTCATTTTAATATGTCATGTCACGTTTTCGCATGACATAATATTTGTGTCTATTATTTCAGCATCAGCATATTTAGTTTTTCTAATTACCACAATCTAATACATATTTGTATTGCAAAATTATAAAATTAGACATGCTATTTTTCTTAGAAAACATCTTTATTGTACAATTTTGTGTACAGCAGTGAGGCATAAAATGAAAATATTAATCCCCCAATTGCAAAAAAATAAATAAATAAAATAAAATCTACATCTACATCTACATCTACATGATTACTCTGCAATTCACATTTAAGTGCTTGGCAGAGGGTTCATCGAACCACAATCATACTATCTCTCTACCATTCCACTCCCGAATAGCGCGCGGGAAAAACGAACACCTAAACCTCTCTGTTCGAGCTCTGATTTCTCTTACTTTATTTTGATGATCATTCCTACCTATGTAGGTTGGTCTCAACAAAATATTTTCGCATTCGGAAGAGAAAGTTGGTGACTGAAATTTCGTAAATAGATCTCGCCGCGACAAAAAACGTCGTTGTTTTAGTGACTTCCATCCCAACTCGCGTATCATACCTGCCACAATCTCTCCCCTATTGCGTGATAATACAAAACGAGCTGCCCTTTTTGCACCCTTTCGATGTCCTCCGTCAATCCCACCTGGTAAGGATCCCACACCGCACAGCAATATTCTAACAGCGGACGAACGAGTGTAGTGTAAGCTGTCTCTTTAGTGGACTTGTTGCATCTTCTAAGTGTCCTGCCAATGAAACGCAACCTTTGGCTCGCCTTCCCCACAATATTATCTATGTGGTCTTTCCAACTGAAGTTGTTCGTAATTTTAACACCCAGGTACTTAGTTGAATTGACAGCCTTGAGAATTGTACTATTTATCGAGTAATCGAATTCCAACGGATTTCTTTTGGAACTCATGTGGATCACCTCATACTTTTCGTTATTTAGCGTCAACTGCCACCTGCCACACCATACAGCAATCTTTTCTAAATCGCTTTGCAACTGATACTGGTCTTCGGATGACCTTACTAGACGGTAAATTACAGCATCATCTGCGAACAACCTAAGAGAACTGTTCAGATTGTCACCCAGATCATTTATATAGATCAGGAACAGCAGAGGTCCCAGGACGCTTTCCTGGGGAACACCTGATATTACTTCAGTTTTACTCGATGATTTGCCGTCTATTACTACGAACTGCGACCTTTCTGACAGGAAATCACGAATCCAGTCGCACAACTGAGACGATACCCCATAGGCCCGCAGCTTGATTAGAAGTCGCTTGTGAGGAACGGTGTCAAAAGCTTTCCGGAAATCTAGAAATACGGAATCAACTTGAGATCCCCTGTCGATAGCGGCCATTACTTCGGGCGAATAAAGAGCTAGCTGCGTTGCACAAGAACAATGTTTTCTGAAACCATGCTGATTACGTATCAATAGATCGTTCCCTTCGAGGTGATTCATAATGTTTGAATACAGTATATGCTCCAAAACCCTACTGCAAACCGACCGCAATGATATAGGTCTGTAGTTCGATGGATTACTCCTACTACCCTTCTTAAACACTGGTGCGACCTGCGCAATTTTCCAATCTGTAGGTACAGATCTATCGGTGAGCGAGCAGTTGTATATGATTGCTAAGTAGGGAGCTATTGTATTAGCGCAATCTGAATGGAACCTAATCGGTATACAATCTGGACCTGAAGACTTGCCCGTATCAAGCGATTTGAGTTGCTTCGCAACCCCTAAGGTATCTACTTCTAAGAAACTCATGCTAGGAGCTGTTCGTGTTTCAAATTCTGGAATATTCCATTCGTCTTCCCTGGTGAAGGAATTTCGGAAAACTGCGTTCAATAACTCCGCTTTAGCGGCACAGTCGTCGGTAGCAGTACCATCGGCACGGCGCAGCGAAGGTATTGACAGCGTCTTGCCGCTTGTGTACTTTACATACGACCAGAATTTCTTCGGATTTTCTACCAAATTTCGAGACAATGTTTCGTTTTGGAACCTATTAAAGGCATCTCGCATTGAAGTCCGTGCCAAATTTCGCGCGTTTGTAAATTTTAGCCAATCTTCGGGATTTCGTGTTCTTCTGAACTTCGCATGCTTTTTCCGTTGCCTCTGCAACAGCGTTCGGACCTGTTTTGTGTACCATGGGGGATCAGTTCCATCTCTTACCAATTTAAGAAGTGTGAATCTCTCAATTGCTGTTGCTACTATATCTTTGAATTTGAGCCACATCTCGTCTACATTTGCATAGTCAGTTCGGAAAGAATGGAGATTGTCTCTTAGGAAGGCTTCTAGTGACACTTTATCAGCTTTTTTAAATAAAATTATGTTGCGTTTGTTTCTGGTGGATTTGGAAGAAACGGTATTGAGCCTAGCTACAACGACCTTGTGATCACTAATCCCTGTATCAGTCATGATGCTCTCTATTAGCTCTGGATTGTTTGTGGCTAAGAGGTCAAAATAAAATGAAATAAAAAGAAAAAAGCGAGAGACGAACATTTCAAGTGACGACCCAGTGCCTTATTGATCGATTTAAGAAGGAAAAAGTCTTTACACTAACGTTATTTTACTAGGAAATTAGGTACAATTTTAATGAAAATAATGAAATATAATTGGCCTTCTGACAGCTTGGAATGCGGCATCAGCTTCCGGCTGAAATGCAAATTGGTCGATGTCATTCACCTCCGCAACATCTGGATGAAACGCATCTCCAACTTATATTCCAAGGCTGTGCAGAATTATAACATTCACAATAACATTCCCACACTTGTTTCTTATATCGCATGATTTTAGTTAGAATTTGGAATTGTTTCTTCGAAACACGAGAAGATACGCTCTTTTACGCAGCTGACAGCAATATGGGCGCTATCATAGCGCGTTTCGGCTCTTGTGTGAGATCGAAACACAGGAGTCATAAGATGTCTGAAGAGAACACATCCACGACGTCCAACAAGCAACCCATCATACTGTCATTTTAAATTCTGCAGCAACTCTGCTGTTGTACCTAAGGCGCGCATCATGTGTGGAGCCCGGCGAACGGCTTACCAAAGTCTTCACATAGGCATCGCAAATGATTTTTGTATGGACAGAAAAGAAATTATTCCGATGTTTGTATGGCTCTGCTTGTGCATGACTTTCGGGAATCCACCAGTTGGCTAGGATTCCCCTTTGTTACCTGATGTATTTTCTTGGTTCTGTGGTATGGACATATACAGTGGCATTAAGGTAAGTAAACTGTTTATCACACTGTTGAAAGTACTTCCAGCAGTAGTACGATGGATGTTAATGAGATCCCCTGCTGCGATCTGATAAGTAGCAATGTGAAAGACCTGCAGTCCACAAAGAAGTTGAAACACGATTCCTGTCAGAAATATGCTGCAATAACGGCTCCAGCATACCAAGCAGCAACTCAAAAAGACTCCTTAAGAAATCCAAACCGCTCTTTGAAATCACTGGCGTTATACATTGCAAATGGGTCTCTTCTCTACACTAAAAGCCTCAATCTTGGGATGTCCACCTCTTCCTTCATGTCCTTATATTATTCGTAGAGCAGGTACTCCGTGGAGTTCGATATTTAACTTACAGTAACCAAAGAACACACTTACTAACTTTACTCCTTCTACTGCTTAGGAGTAAAGTTTTTCCTCTTAATAAAGTATGATCGTACTCATTGATGGTGCTCTCCTCCAGTTATAAAGTAAATAAATTTAGTTCGGGAGTAAATGAAAAATTTGCTCCTGTAGTAATTTATTCCTTTAATTCAGTACTCTCGACTAGACGTTGCCGATTTCCTTCTCTCATTAGTAACTTACTCTTGGTTGATGCTCGCCACCCCTAGTTCTCCATTCAAGTAATACAGACACTAATGGTTTCATTGCACTACCGCCCAATAGCCTTCACCTCTAGTAGTTGAAAAATTCACGAGCACATTCTGAGTTCAAACGTAATGATTTACTCTGAAACCCGGAATGCATGGATAAAAGTAACCAGTTGGGTTCGGAATTTCGCTTGCCGGCAAAGGAGAAGTAATTCTTACATCGTTCATCAGTGACTGTGGCGGGAAAACACAAGGTACCTTGCAAATACACGCCTTCTCTCATAGTGGCTCGCAAAGGACGTTTACATTCGGACGTAGATGACGACGGTTTCAGCACGAACGCACTTATCGAATGTGTCCTGGGACATCAAATGAACGCCTAATCAGTGCCGACTGCAAGTTTTTTGGCGCACTAGGCGAGCTGTGTGTGTTCCCCTCCCCACCCCCTCACAACCCACACTCTCACGCTACAATTTATTACAGCTTAGCTGTATTGTAATATTACATGCTTGAAATGAACAATACAATGATTATAATCCTTAATAAGAAAGTATAAAAATCTACAAGATAAGAACATCAGGACCACTGCAAATTGTTCCCACAGGGTTTTTATTTATTTGTTTATTTTTTTCATCCACCAATGACAGTTTTGGCTGAGAAAACCACAGTCTTAAATTCTGACGAAGTAAATTTGAAGATGAAATGTGAAACCGGAACATGCGATCGTCTATTACCAGAGGTGCAGTAAAAGAAACTGGAAGATTGTTTTAATGAACTAACGAGTTCTATCGACAAGTTATAGATGCTTAACTGATTTTCAGATGTTCATTCCTGGAAATAAGGACAATAAATGATAATTTTAACAGTAGTACAACACTTTTAATATTCACCTGGTGTTTTCTAACGTTCTGTTGAATATATTAACGAATTTGGTAGCACGTGAATGGTGCTTGCATGGCTACAAGAGTAACGCCTTATGTTGTTCTGGGGCCAAAACCAAACAGTCCAAACAGAGAGAATATATAATTTGAACTGTTTTCTCGATTCACATCCACGATTTGGTGGCCTGTAAATTTCCGCGTATCGCCTATGCAGTAGAGCTGATTCTGTTTCTTTAATAGCGGTCTTGGTATATGCTCTGAGAGTTTAGACTCTCATTTTTTCGTTGCTGACTCTTAAGCCCGGTCCACACGCAACGATCTGTCTGCGCAGACATTGGCGCAGATGTCTGTACATGCAAAAGATCGCTGCAAATGTGGTGCGTTCACACGACACAAACCCCAATCTCTTACTCGCCCGCCATCTGTCGGTGTAGAACAGAAATATCAGTGGCAAGCGACTACGCTCCCCGTAAACGTCAAAAACTTAATTCAATTATTTTGAAATATAGAAATGGAGGAAGTTCTGTTGTGGTCTGTGTTCGCAACTTGTGTTGCAAAACACATTCAGACCAACCGCAGGAAACAGAGAAGGCGGTCAAAATGGTGTAGACAGTGGCTGCTAAAGCGAAAGCAGTTTCCTCGCGTACATTTACTGGAGAGTTGCAGGGCGAACCTGTTTTGTTTTACATTACCTCGTGTTCCATTTCCTGGCACATTGACACTCAAATTTCGTCTTCAATTGTACTCCTGCTTGGTCTTGGCGTTTCTTGATCACTAAGAAAGGCAAGCAGATCAAAATACCATAACGTTGGCTGGTATACTTCATCTACTCTTACACCAGATCTTCTAGATTTCTGAACTTTGGATACCTCTTTTCGGTAAACAGTTCGCTGACAGACTTAATTTACTTGACTTGCCTTCATGAACTCATCCTTCAGGACAGCGTAAATAGCTTCACATGTGTTGGGTATTATTTTACTGAACGCTTGTTTCGATATTGCAGTTGAAAATTCCAAATCCTTGTAGCTCCTTCCTGTTGCTAGGAATCTTAATGTTACGCCAGCCGTTTATGAGGAGAAATTGCCCTTCTCATACAAGTATTTTTTTTCTCATAATATGAGGAGTTACAAGCTTTAAGAGATAATTATAAGTTTCGGCATCCATCTGCAAATAATTTCGCCAGTTCGCGACGAATTTTTTTTAATTTTATTTGTATTACCGTTTCTCTGTTCGCCGAGGCGTCAACTGCCCGCAATTTTTCAATTAGAGCATTGTATGCTGCTGTCTTTTTGTCTCGGTCACTATATTCTTTACTTTTAATCTTCCACAAACATGGGTGGTTTCTATATATTTCAATGAATTCACTTACACACTCTCGAGAACACTTACGAGTATCAGTCATTTTAATGCCCTGTGCGCACAAATACAAACACTAGACTGAGCAAACAGCTGTTTCGCACCAGATTTGCGGCGATCTCCTGTCCACACGCTCCAACTTGTCTGCGCAGATGTGGTTTGAACCCACAGATTTGAGAGGTTTCGCTCAAACCTCCAACTTCCAGGTTTGCACACACCTCAGGTCGATGCAAATCTTCTGTCCACACGCAACGATCTGTCTGCGCAGATGTGATGTGCGCAGACATTTGCGCAGACACATCGTTGCGTGTGGACGGGCCTTTATGAAACATTTGATAGATTACGTATTCCGTCGTATTTGGCGCGAAAGTCGTGACAGATGTTTTAAGTCCGATATTAGTGGTGAGAAGCGGCCAGCGAGAATCGATTGGCGTAAGCAGTGTTGCCAACGGCAGACGGTTACCTAAACTGGTCAACGGACAGAAAACAGCTGACGCTAGCGACAGTTCAGCGTTGGGGGTACATAAGGCCGGTATTACACTATCAAATTTCTTTGTCAAAGATTTGATCAAAGATGTAATCAAATATTCCGTCAAATATATTTGACAAAGATCTTTGACGTAGCGCTAGAAGGGGTATTACACTGTCAACAAATTTTTCGTCAAAGTTCAAGATGGCTGACAACAACTTGTTATTAGCCGCAGCAGTTGCACGTACCGCAATTGCATTGTGTCCACATGCGGAAAAGAAGTAGGGGAAAAAAAGGGACCATACATATTAGGTTGACAGTCTTAAATTCCTGGGATTACAATTTGATAATAAATTCAGTTGGGAGGAGCACACCACAGAATTGCAGAAACGCCTTAACAAATCTGTATTTGCAATTCGAGTGTTAGCAGACATAGGCAACATAAAAATGAAAAAGCTTGCATACTTTGGCCACTTTCATTTCATAATGTCGTATGATATAATATTTTCAAGTCAGACAAAAGTTTTCAGAGTCCAAAAGCGTGTAATACGTATTATTTGTGGAGTAAATTCACGGACGTCCTGCAGAAACCTCTTCAAAGAACTGGGTATACTAACTACTGCCTCTCAGTATATTTACTCCTTAACGAAATTTGTCCTAAATAATATATCTCTTTTTCCAACAAACAACTCAGTTCATACATACAATACCAGGAACAAAAATAGACTTACTAATTAAAAACTTGACCGCGCATTGGCGCTAGTGTCGCGTCCCCACATTGAACGTGACAGAAGCCACCATTTGCAGGGAAACAGTGCGTAAACATGGTTCGTTCGTGTGCTGTTTTTAATTGTAACAGTAAGAATGGAAGCAAAGACGAAGACGGAAACAATGTTACATTTCACAGGTCAGTCATTTCTGGTTGTTCGTTACTATCTGTTACTTATATATATTATTTTCATGGAGACATAATACATCATGAGCGTTTGTTTTTATTTAGGTTTCCCCTTACAAATGATTTTCTAAATCGGAAGTGGTTGGTTGCTACTCGGAGAGAGAACTTCTAACCGACAGCAAATCATTTGCTGTGCTCTCTTCATTTTGAAGAGAATTGTTACATGGAAAATTATGTAAATAGACGTCAATTCAAGGACGATGCTATACCGACAGTATCTGGATTTCCAACTCATTTGGAAAAGGCGTAGTGTCCTGGAAGTCGTGCAATATAGGACTAGGTTAAATAGTGTGGAAATACTGTCAGTGTGTATAATTTTGAATGTTCCTTTTCCAAGTTACCAAGGCAAGGAAACCTCGAAAGCCAAAGCCAAGAAATGTTGAGACAGCAGAAAACGTGTGTGTGGATGAGCACGTTTCTGGTTACACTGGAGACCATAAATATTCGTTTCCATCAAGTCCAAGTACGCTGAAGGAAAAGTTCGAAAAAATTGAAGAAAGGAAGGAAGTAAAAATTGTTCAATATAAGACTAAGTTGAATACAACGAAAAAAAGTGCAAAAGACAGACGCAGAAGATTTGCAAATTAGCAAATATTTTAGAAGAACTAAAACCTAAAAACTTAGTAAACGATAAAGTAATCTCGCTTATTAACGCTACTCACAGTGACATGTTATTGGAGGTCCTAGATAGAAGCAAAAACAGATCACAGCAATATTCGGATAGGTTAAAAGCTTTTGCTACAACTTTAGACAATACTGTGCTAAACAAAAGTAAGCGTGCAAAATGTACACAGTAGTCGCCAAAAAGCAAACAGGACCTGACAGGTAAATTATGTGAATTAAATAATAATCGTACTGGCTGCAACTTTAAAAGTTTCGTGTAACTATCTAATGCAAATAACTCGATGTAAACTCGCTCCACCTTGTCAGGAAAGAGCCTTACATTCTTAAAATTCGCGTCTCTATGCAGACGTATTTCGGAAATTAGGAAACTTCATTCATTTAAGTATACTTTTAAAATAGACTCGGATACTCAGTATTTTTTTTAAACAGACATGTATTTAATTTGTGCTTCAATTTGCTCTTGCTGCGTCTCATATACTTCAAATCACAACCCCCGTACTAGGATTCATCCCTGCAAATGGCGGCGATCAGCTGCTTCAACGACCTATATAAGCAACATAGACTGGCTATGGCACCGCCATCTTTGAAGCAACTTGAAAACTGAGCCGCCATGTCTTGTAACGTCAAGGTGCAGCCTACACGTCGTCTGCTAATACTGAATGTTGTTATTGTCTACTACGCATGGCGTAAAAAAGAAAGCCAATAAAAAAAAAGCCAATCTGCACTGACAATCTGATTTCTCTACTGTAAAACATATAGTGATGAAGGCTAAAAGAAATGAAACACACTTCTGACATCGATTAATTGAAAAGTTTATTACGAAATGTTGCAGTTTACTTCGCTGCAATGCCATATAGATTAGGTCAAAAACAATTTTACATAGTTCAGTAGGTCCAAAAACGATCAATTGACAGCGCAGGACCTTTCATTGTTCCTTAAACAATATAAGTTTATACATATATTTGCCGAATATGTTTCCCTCTTGCTTCCATTGGCCTGGTTTTTGCACAAATGGTGTAACCTACAATTAAAATACTATTTTAACAGCATCCTGACTAGAAAAGAGTAATGTGACTCTTCTCCAAATTCAGCTGGCACCATTAGATGGTCAAAATTGAGTAAATAAATGCGGCCTGTCACCCAACATTCTGAACAATTCCACACACAACTACAGAAGGAAGTTCTTCTTCCATATTAAGGTTTGACAGTCCCTGAAAACCCTTTCTGCCACTGTTAACAATTTGAATACACCATTTGGAGCAGTATAAAAACTATTTTTGATGCATTTTATTGCAATGAAACCTGTTTTCCATCAGTTTCCTCCAATTTACAGAGGTACTGCTGCAGTAAATTAAGTTTCACTCTTGCTGTTAAACCATTAAGAAAACAATAGCCAACAGGAATTTTCTAACTCTTTATTAATCCCAGTGACCATAAACACTAGTGCCTCTTTTGCTATTTGGCTATCATCACTTTCCTCACATCCTTGCCCTAAGTCAACATAACCCCAGACCTTATTACCATCCCATATTAAGTCTTTTTTAAGAGCCACCTCATCGAACATAAGTGCAGCTGAAATAGGCCCTGAACTACGTTGAACCTCATCTGCTAATTTTTTTAAGCTTTCTTCTGTAGATCCAGGACTGCCATTTACTGTAGTTGCCCACCTGCGGAGTGTTGGAGTATGGGGTAATTTAACAGACTTCCTCAAATAATTATAAGCTTTGAAGGAGTAAAAACTGAGTGTAAGGGCAATCTGTCTTATTTCTTTAGAATATTCAGGAATTGAATATTTGTTTAGCATTGCAAAAAGTGCTTCAGAATATCACTATTTTTGTCACATCCTATGACTTCAGAAGCACAGTCTAGAAGTCTCTTATTTAGGCCTACAACCACTGTCACAATTTGTTTCTTCTTTCTTGAAACACTTTGCCTTGCATGTTTCGCTTGCTTCCTCAGTTTCTCGGTCCTTTTCTGTAGTGCCTCATAATTCTGTTTCAATTTTTTGGGGCTAGGCAAACAATAAGAATGATCTACACTCTTTCACCTACAAAAATGAAGTATTATCATTAAGCTTTATTTTTCTTTAAACACACATTGCTTAATAGTAAAATTCACACATAACCCATATAGCAAATAAATAACAGGAAAACTATTTTACCTAGTTCATTTGATAAGGAAGCTGATTCTTCACTGACAGGCCGTTTCCTTGGTTGTATCTATACTATAGTTGTTTTCTGCAGATGGTCAGGAAACGCAAATATTGTCGGTACTGCGTTTGCCAGAAGTCGCCTTTTCTCGTTTGTACTATACATGTATCTATCTTCAAAGTGAAACGAGCATATGTAGCTATATTGAGTTGGCTGCCACTTATCTCGTCTCGTATTGGCTACCCACCGACTTAACAGCTCTTTCTTTTTCAGAGGAAATCTAAAAATAAAGAGACATGAATACAGAAGCTTATTTACATTTTGTATACAGCTTAAACACGAAAATGATGCACAAAACGCTAAGTACAACACGCATTTAGATACTCACCTGAAATATGATATTCCAGTTGTTTTATCACTTCTATTAGCGCAATTGTACGCTGCACATGATTCGCGATCGGTCAATAAGACTGCTAAAACAAATTACAACCGGGAAACAGTGATTTTACCTTCTTGAGCTGCTTCAATTGGGGGACAGTTGCCTCGCGTCTCCGCTACGGCGTGGTACGGGCTTGAATACCCCTTCTAGCGCTACGTCAAAGATCTTGGTCAAATATATTTGACGGAATATTTGATCACATCTTTGATCAAATCTTTGACAAAGAAATTTGATAGTGTAATACCGGCCTTAGATACGGAGCAGTGGAGTTTAAAACAGCGAAGTCTGTTAGTTTCCGCGGCAGTAGTGCGTCGGCATTGCTGCAAGACGTATGAGTGTTGGACGTGACTGCTGCAAACATTATGTTGTTTGTTATAGGTGTGATCTTGTTTGTTACTAATGAAATATCATGTGTACCACGAATGCCGCCAAAACCCCTATATTATTCGAAGGGTTCTGCTTCGTTAAGGTATTTGGACACCGTGGATGAAAACGTTTGTGGATACAAGGTAAGGCATTACATCAATATCACGTTTAACATTCACTAATTGGAAGACTGCTTATGTCTTTGTACTAGTATTGTAATGCATGTTTGTTGCCTTTTCTTAATCCTGTGTATGGAGGTTGTACTTCTACTAAAAAGGTTCGCGTTACCGCGCTTTACGCACGTAGCAGCCGACAGTATTCATCATTATTATAATCCAGTATTGTTCTACGGAGGTACCTGTCGAGTACTTCAAATCAATTATGATATCCTTCTACCGTGTTTACTGTACCGGTACACTGTGGTGGCTGGACTTACGTCAGATAAACTACTGCAACAATATGTGTTACTGCAGTCTGTGACACATTAAAGGAGGATGCTGTTTGTAAAAATTGTTTATTATGAATACTGATAGTTGCGTTGCTGGGGCTGACGGGAAGTAGCGTGTGCTAGGAGTGGTCACATAATTGCTAGTGGAAATTGTTTAAAGATTGCCACACGTGCGATGAATGATTGAAGGATCGAACTTCAAGACAGTGATAATTTTTTTAAAATTATGCTCTGTATAATTATTTCAGGGACTTTGCTTAAGAAACTACTCCGTTGCTTTAAAGGTCCTTCAGACACCTAAAAAAAATCCAGGAAGAAACAATTTTTTTGCTTTGCGCTTAACAGATTGTACATTGAATCTTAAACAATCTAGGAGTTTTTTGTTTTAAGGCAAAGAGTCATTATTTTACCTCGCAAATGTACACTGTAACAAATTGCTTATATAGTTTCTTTTTTAATTGTTGTGTTTACTGCTGTGATTTGTGTGTTGCAAATTCTGATTCTGCCTAATTTTTTTCATGAATTATTAAGACACAGTTATTACAGTGTAAACGAAGCAGTAATTTACTTTTTAAACACTGCTACATCGCTGTAATAAACTGATAAATTTAAATTTTATTGTCGATCTTACGTGAATATAGCCACGAAGCTTAATGTTTTGAGTGTATGCTCGAGTTGATGAAATGGGATTTCTACTAATAGGTACTGCCTCGACCGCAATTTGCCGTAGGCGCATATGGGAGCCTTTATATTTTATGAAGTAACAGCTTTTTCATGCGATGAGAAAACATTTTATTTTCCGAGCACAGATAAAAAAACTAACAAGAATAAGCAACTCGTAACCAAGCCGACTACGGCAAAGATAAATATCTATCAGCTACAGCCTTCACCCGCTGTTTTTGGCGCAGTGGATAAATGACGTCGCCACATCAGCCCCCCTCCTTTTGAAACCGGGTGCACCAGGTATGTGGGGAAACTTCACTTTATTTTTCTACCAGCTCTCGTGAAAACATCTGGTGCAGGCAATGGCTGCTCCTGTTCTGCAGTTGCTGCTAGTTGCTGTATGGTGTGTTCGGTCGATGAGCACTGCTGTTGGGAAGTATTATTGCATGTTCCTGGCTCACTGACGTCAGATTCCATCACACTACACGTTCTTGGGCCTCTATCCTGGCTGTAGTTGAATTCGGAACACGCAGAAACTTCGGTTAAGGTGTTTGCGATGGTGTCTGCCTTTTTTGCTAAGACTTTCAATTGTAAGTCTGTTTCTGCTGCAATGACGGCACGGATGTTGGCAGGGAGTTTACGAAGCCATATTAGACGTAAAGACTCTTCAGGTAGGAGTTCCGGGCCGGCTAATGTACGTAAGGCTTTGAGTACTTGTGACGAAGTCTTGTCGCCCAAATCTTCGTATGCGAAAATTTTGTGTGGTCGCAAATCTGGTGACAACGTATAATGCTGTATGAGAGCTTCCTTTACCACAAAGTAATTTTGTTGCGACAAGGTTTCTTCTACTTGCTCTATCACTTCTAAATTGAGATGTGAAACCACTATATTAAATTTGTCAATTTGTTAGACACCCCACGCTGCCGAAATATGCATTCAGCTTGCGTAAACCAAAGCCGGGGGCCCGTCGGCCAGAACGCGGAAAATGGCTCTGAGCACTATGCGACTTAACTTTTGAGGTCATCAGTTGCCTGGAACTTAGAACTACTTAAACCTAACTAACCTAAGGACATCACACACGTCCATGGCCGAGGCAGGATTGGAACCTGCGACCGTAGCGGCCACGCGGTTCCAGACTGAAGCGCGTTTAACCGCACGGCCACACCGGCCGGCTAGAACGCGGAAAGCTTAACATTCCTGTGTCGCGCGTAGGTACTCCCATCTTTTGCGCTAACATCTGTCGTTCCGTTTTGTGGCGAATCAAAGGGCGTGGACCGCGATCCTTGGTCGAACAGACTGTAGTCTTCAGTCTTGATTCCACTGCCCCATGCTTTTGTCTCTGAATTCATTATTCTCGTCGGTATATACACTCCTGGAAATGGAAAAAAGAACACATTGACACCGGTGTGTCAGACCCACCATACTTGCTCCGGACACTGCGAGAGGGCTGTACAAGCAATGATCACACGCACGGCACAGCGGACACACCAGGAACCGCGGTGTTGGCCGTCGAATGGCGCTAGCTGCGCAGCATTTGTGCACCGCCGCCGTCAGTGTCAGCCAGTTTGCCGTGGCATACGGAGCTCCATCGCAGTCTTTAACACTGGTAGCATGCCTGGTAGCTTGCCGCGACAGCGTGGACGTGAACCGTATGTGCAGTTGACGGACTTTGAGCGAGGGCGTATAGTGGGCATGCGGGAGGCCGGGTGGACGTACCGCCGAATTGCTCAACACGTGGGGCGTGAGGTCTCCACAGTACATCGATGTTGTCACCAGTGGTCGGCGGAAGGTGCACGTGCCCGTCGACCTGGGACCGGACCGCAGCGACGCACGGATGCACGCCAAGACCGTAGGATCCTACGCAGTGCCGTAGGGGACCGCACCGCCACTTCCCAGCAAATTAGGGACACTGCTCCTGGGGTATCGGCGAGGACCATTCGCAACCGTTTCCATGAAGCTGGGCTACGGTCCCGCACACCGTTAGGCCGTCTTCCGCTCACGCCCCAACATCGTGCAGCCCGCCTCCAGTGGTGTCGCGACAGGCGTGAATGGAGGGACGAATGGAGACGTGTCGTCTTCAGCGATGAGAGTCGCTTCTGCCTTGGTGCCAATGATGGTCGTATGCGTGTTTGGCGCCGTGCAGGTGAGCGCCACAATCAGGACTGCATACGACCGAGGCACACAGGGCCAACACCCGGCATCATGGTGTGGGGAGCGATCTCCTACACTGGCCGTACACCACTGGTGATCGTCGAGGGGACACTGAATAGTGCACGGTACATCCAAACCGTCATCGAACCCATCGTTCTACCATTCCTAGACCGGCAAGGGAACTTGCTGTTCCAACAGGACAATGCACGTCCGCATGTATCCCGTGCCACCCAACGTGCTCTAGAAGGTGTAAGTCAACTACCCTGGCCAGCAAGATCTCCGGATCTGTCCCCCATTGAGCATGTTTGGGACTGGATGAAGCGTCGTCTCACGCGGTCTGCACGTCCAGCACGAACGCTGGTCCAACTGAGGCGCCAGGTGGAAATGGCATGGCAAGCCGTTCCACAGGACTACATCCAGCATCTCTACGATCGTCTCCATGGGAGAATAGCAGCCTGCATTGCTGCGAAAGGTGGATATACACTGTACTAGTGCCGACATTGTGCATGCTCTGTTGCCTGTGTCTATGTGCCTGTGGTTCTGTCAGTGTGATCATGTGATGTATCTGACCCCAGGAATGTGTCAATAAAGTTTCCCCTTCCTGGGACAATGAATTCACGGTGTTCTTATTTCAATTTCCAGGAGTGTATATTTTCTTTATGCTTCTGCTACGATTTTTCGGGGTCACCACTATGGAGTTTACGAATACCGGATGAATCGTCAGCAAAACATGTTGAACTTTCTAAATAAAGTTTAGTGTTGTGAAGACAGGATTAAGAATTTTAATGATTGTGAGACAGCGAATGCATAAAGGGCCTTGAATTACAAATGAAGTTATTGCTTAGCGTGAAGTGACGGAGCGTAAGCTCGGATTGGGAACGATCAGAAAGGAAATCGATCGTGCCCGTTTCACAGGAACTCAAACCTCAGAAACTTGAATTACGAAAGACATGAAGTTTCTGTAGAAACCCAACCAATTCTACGATGATGAGGCCCGTAAGTGCATCGGTTTTGACTATTCAGTTGGTTCATTGCAGAATCGTATAGTGTAGGCTGGGGTAGATGATAAAAGCTTGGTTTGAGATCAGCTGTTTGACTACAAGCTTTGTTCCAAACGTACACGGTGTGCTCCCACTAAAACAGCTCCAAAGCCCCTCCGCCGCGGAGAGTGGTTAACATTAATTTTATTTACAAGGTTTGTTCAGTAATCAAAGCCAATTTTCACCAAACGAAACGTCCAAGAATGGTCTGCAAAAAAATTGAGCTTTTAGCAGGACAACGTGCAGTTTCTGCTTTCGATTATTGTAAATCGCCAAATGACACTATTGTGACTTTAATCTGTTTCTCCGTCTTGGGGACAGAAATTATTTTCTAATTGAGGTTCATTGTAAATGTGAACTCGTATTTGGCGGAATTCAGCGACTTTTTTTCGAAATGGTTCTAAGAAAGCGCGCCGAAGTGTGCGATAATGGTAGGTTGCCAAGCCGAAATTTGAAGTTATAGGTTTGAAAAAAAATATTTTTTTCTAATTTGTTGCAATTTTATCCATCGGTATTCATGTACAAGGAACTTTTAGATGACAACGAGACAGATGAAAGAAAGTAAGCAAGCTGTTTCAGAAGTTATCACTATAACCGCTAATACTCTTACGTTTATCCTGTGAGGAAAGACGCCAATGCCTTTATGGAAAAGAATTTGTGGTTGTCTACAGAAATTTGGTTGTTCCCAGATGTGCAGCTCTTCGTGCGAAGCAAATCGACAATCGCGAACGTCTTCTCCAGGACTCCGAAAATGAAGAAACCGCATGGGGAGGGATCAGGACTTCCGATCAAATTTCTGCACCGTAGTAGACAACATGCGAGCACGTCCAAGTGTACGTTGCAGAAGCTTCGCTGGGAAGTTCTTTAACATCTCTCTCCACGCGATTTCCATATTTTTGGAGATCTTAAGAAAGACATTGGTGGCTGTCGATTAGCTTCGGACGAAGAGATGTACTCCTGGGTACAATCGTGGTTCCCTAGGCAACCGTAAACATTATTCCATGAGGGTATTGACCGTCATGTCTCTCTATGGGACAATTCAATTAACAGTTATGACGATTACTTTTGAAATAATAAACAGTTTACTTACTTTTCTATTTGGCTTGATTTAATTTGAGTGCCCCTTATACTTCGCCTTTTTGTCGGAAGTTCGTAGGCATGCAATTGATCAAATGTAGATTTTGAGGAGACTTTAATTAGGACGCTATTGTTCTTATTCCTGCCTTAACATTTGGTTACTGTTCGGCTATCTTATGGTTACTAGAACGATGTACGTTTACTTGAGAGAGACGGTTGCGACCAAGCTTTGAAAAGTAGCCTGACAATTACGTGAATCGATTTATGGAAGCCATCCAATTGCATATACGTGGTCAGGGCTACAGGATTACGAATGAGATAGTCCAGGGAAAAGGCCATAGTGTAACGTCGTAATAACCGAGAAGCGTGCACACTTCATATGTGTCTTCACACGTCTTCATATGTTTCTTCACTACGGAGATGATAGTTTCGTCTTCCTCGTCGAAGTCTGGCTATTCGCGTAATTTTTCTTTAAAGATTTTTGGGTGCTACTCATCCTCTACTGAGACACAAAGAAATGAGACTTAACATAGTACTAAGGAACTATTTCTCTTGCGCTACCGTGTTTCGAGCTTTAACTTTGTTATTACGCTGTGACAAGTTTCACCAAAATCAGTCAACTGAGGTTCAGTAGTCAAACAGTTTCTACTACAAACGTTTATCAGTTTTGACACAAAAGCACCTACAAAAATGTGTGCGCACCAGATGCGTTCAGGGAACGTTTGAATCCACACGTGCCTCAGAGTGTTTCTGAATGACAGCTTCTGTAAAGCCGTTTTCGCCTTCCAGCGGAGCTCGAGAACTGATCAATAGCAAAGTGCCTATGAGTTTTAATGAAACTTGATAAAACTAGTAAAATAACACAGTTGAAGGTCGATAAGCACTCATACCTAAAGGCAAACAGTCCTTTTTTTTCTGCACTACATATGCAGATCACAGAAGAACAAGTACCGATCTGCCACCCCTCTTGGTGACAGATCTACGTGGAACAACATGCTTCCTTGCCAGACTTCTACAATACGGAGATGACGTGTTTGTGTATGAGGCAAGTGCCACAGTGCAGAGGAATTGCAAAAGATATAGAACACGCACTAGAATGCGGAGAAATGTCTTAGCCATAGGCCAGAGGGCTGTCAATTCGGCACCCACTAAGGCCCAGGAACTGCTTCATCTTTCGCTCTGACACAAACAGCCTGAACCCGAAATCTGCCAATGGCAAGGAATAGTCGTGAAGAGTGTAGCCTGCTGAGAGGAAATGCTAGGCAGCTTCCCGAAGTCCTCCAACCCATACAGATTCTGTGCTAGGCAGCCAAGAGAAGTAGTGCGCGCACTGTAATTAATCTTGGAACAACACACTTAAGAGATACTTTACAAAGTGTTGCCATCAAGCATGAGCGGTACCTTGTCATATCACAGTATCAAGTACCTCAAAAATGCCAAATTAAAGAGTATTTTTATACGTTTCCTATTTTTGGTACTTAGAACAAACATTAACGTATTCATTATTGAAAAAATATTGAGCTTGAAACTGCTCATGTAGGAAGCGACCAAAACAAAAAAAATCTGGTATCGAACGAAATATATTTAATATATTTTTTATTCTAATAGCGTCTTGCGGACCCCTCTGGCATAGCTCGCGGACCCCTGGGGGTTCGCGGTTTACCTGTCGGGAACCACTGGTTTAGGGAAATCCCCGCAACAAGTAAGCTGTGTATTATGCCAGGTGGAAATTGTGAGTTATTATTCGAACGTAGTTTGCCGGATTTTAGCGAAGTGTACAGATGTTCACAAGCTACTGAAGAGGTCTCGAAGAAGTATGAGCCAGCTGAGTAATACCATTATTTAATTCGTAGTTGCTGGAGGAAGTAGAGCTGCTCAAGCTCGCGCAGGTAGTGTTGCCAATCATATAAATGGGAGCTGTGCTTCGGACTTCTTTCAGAACAACTTAAAAATTTAGACTGATATTCAGAGATGACCAACGGATAAATGAACCAAATAGTGTACGTTATGTTAAAGCTGACATCGACCTGAAGTTTGGTCTGAACACTGTAGGAAAAATATTTTGGAGGTGTTACATCCTTGCCGGCCAGGGTGGCCGAGCCGTTCTAGGCACTACAGTCTGGAACCGCGCGACCGCTACGGTCGCAGGTTCGAATCCTGCCTCGGGCATGGATGTGTGTGGTGTCCTTAGGTTAGTTAGGTTTAAGTAGTTCTAAGTTCTAGGGGACTGATGACCTCAGAAGTTAAGTCCCATAGTGCTCAGAGCCATTTGAACCATTTGTTACACCCTTGTTTTCCTCTGATCCTTGATCCGACTTACCCTGTGAGCTGAATGGGGACCCACACTTTGATGTGGTCTCCGAACGGTGCAACTTGGCATTTTTCAAATTAACAAGCCATTGCCAGGGGGGACAAAGGCGACAAAAATAAATAAATAAATAAAATCGTATGTCCAACCGGAGATAGAACCACAGACCTTTGAATATGTAATCTCGCACTTACCCATAACAGTATTTTTTACAGCAGTGATGTTAACAGTTATCTAACGAAAACAACAGTTTAAAATTGCATAATTTTAGCACTTCGAATGATGATGCTCTGAAGTAATGTTTGACTTTTAAAATTGGTGCATGCTACCCCACATTTTGTCATGACACGAGATCTCGCATATCTCTACGGTCCAGCCGCTTTTAATACGACCACCGTATACGTTGGACGTCAACGTGCATTATCAAAATGGCTCAAATGGCTCTAAGCACTATGGGACTTAACATCTGAGATCATCAGTCTCCTAGAACTTAGACATACTTAAATCTAACTAACCTAAGGGCATCACACGCACCCATGCCGTGGCAGGATTCGAACCTGTGACCGTAGCAGCAGTGCGGTTCCGGACTGAAGCGCCTAGAACCGCTCGACCACAGCGGCCGGCACGTGCATTATCCACCCGCAGACGGCAGATGGCAGTACCAGCAGCGGAGAGTATATGAAACACGGCGGCGAGACACGGAAAACACAGAGAAGTCGTCGTCGTAATGCGGAAAAGGAACTACACTACTGGCTATTAAAATTGCTACACCAATAAGAAATGCAGATGAGAAACGGGTATTCATTCACCAAATATATTATACTAGAACTGACATGTGATTACATTTTCACGCAATTTGGGTGCATAAATCCTGAGAAATTAGTACCCAGAACAACCACCTTTGGCCGTAATAACGGCCTTGATAAGCCTGGGCATTGAGTCAAACAGAGCTTGGATGGCGTGTACAATTACAGCTGCCCATGCAGCTTCAACACGATACCACAGTTCATGAAGAGTAGTGACTGGCGTATTGTGACGAGCCAGTTGCTCGGCCACCATTGACCAGACGTTTTCAATTGGTGAGAGATCTGGAGAATGTGCTGGCCAGGGCAGCAGTCGAACATTTTCTGTATACAGAAAGGCCCGTACAGGACCTGCAACATGCGGTCGTGCATTATCCTGCTGAAATGTAGGGTTTCGCAGGGATCGAATGAAGGGTAGAGCCACGGGTCGTAACACATCTGAAATGTAACGTCCACTGTTTAAAGTGCCATCAATGCGAACAAGAGGTGACCGAGACGTGTAACCAATGACACCCCATACCATCACGCCGGGTGATACGCCAGTATGACGATGACGAATACACGCTTCCAATGTGCGTTCTCCGCGATGTCGCCAAACACGGATGCGACCATCATGATGCTGTAAACAGAACCTGGATTCACCCGAAAAATGACGTTTTGCCATTCTTGCACCCAGGTTCGTCGTTGAGTACACCATCGCAGGCGCTCGTGTCTGTGATGGAGCGTCAAGGGTGCCCGCAGCCATGGTCTCCGAGCTGATAGTCCATGCTGCTGCAAACGTCGTCGAACTGTTCGTGCAGACGGTTGTTGTCTTGTAAACGTCCCCCTCTGTTGACTCAGGGATCGAGACGTGGCTGCACGATCCGTTACAGCCATGCTGATTAGATGCCTGTCATCTCGACTGCTAGTGATCGAGGCCGTTGGGATCCAGCACGGCGTTCCGTATTACCCTCCTGAACCCACCTATTCCATATTCTGCTAACAGTCATTGGATATCGACCAAAGCGAGCAGCAATGTCGCGATACGATAAACCGCAGTCGCGATAGGCTACAATCCGACCTTTATCAAAGTGGGAAACGTGATGGTACGCATTTCTCCTCCTTACACGAGGCATCACAACAACGTTTCACCAGGCAACGCCGGTCAACTGCTGTTTGTGTATGAGAAATCGGTTGGAAACTTTCCTCATGTCGGCACGTTGTAGGTGTCGCCACCGGCGCCAACCCTGTGTGAATGCTCTGAATAGCTAATCATTTGCATATCACAGAATCTCCCTCCTGTCGGTTAAATTTCGCGTCTGTAGGACGTCATCTTCGTGGTGTAGCAATTTTAATGGTCAGTAGTGGATCTGCGAAATGGCGCAGTTTGTGAACAGTTGGTTGAAGTGTACCACGCAAGGCAAAATGGCGCTATCCAAAATCAGCGCAGAGGCAACTGCGGTGCACCACGGGCTATAGCTGACAGGGCTGATTGGCGGATGTGGAGGTGTGTACGGACAAATAAACGTGCAACTGTTGGGCAACTGATCGCCCGGGTGACCCAAGGGTATACTAACAGTGTTTCCTCAATAAGGGGCCTCCACAGTAGGCGACTGGTTCGTGTATCCATGCCGACTGCTGTTGATCGGTGACGAAGGCTGGAATTTGCACGCTGGTTCCGCTACTGGACGTCCACTGAGCGGTGGTAGGTGGCACTTTCCGACGAATCACGTTTTATGCACCATCGGCGTGAAACGTTTGAAAGCAAACATACCGAAACAATCGTCGGAAGGGTCCAGGCTGGTGGAGAGAGCGTTATGGCCTGGGGAATGTTTTCGAGGCATTCCCTGAGAAATCTCGCCGTACTGGAAGGCACGATGGGTCAATGCAGATAAGCGTCTATCGATGGGTCCATGTCCACTCCTACACGTTTGTGTTTCCTCTTCGCGACAGCACGTACCAGGACACTGCAACGTGTCGCACAGCGCCGGCCGGTGTGGCCGTGCGGTTCTAAGCGCTACAGTTTGGAACCGCGTGAGCCCCACGGTCGCAGGTTCGAATACTGCCTCGGCATGGATGTGTGTGATGTCCTTAGGTTAGTTAGGTTTAAGTAGTTCTAAGTTCTACGGGACTGATGACCTCAGATGTTAAGTCCCATAGTGCTCAGAGCCATTTGAACCATTTTTGTCGCACAACTTGCGTACGTGCGTGGTTCCAAACGCATTAGGATGGAGTTATCGCACTCCCGGGCCATCAAACTCCCCGGATTTCAACCTAATCGAGGATCTGTGCAACCATCTCGATCGGTGTTTTCTTGCTATGGATCCTCAACCGAGAATCGTAGCGCAGATGGAGTCGGCATGGCTCCACATCCCTGTCAGTACCTTCGAGAATCTCATTGACCATTGGCTATCTTTCTGCGCGTCTCGTAGCGGTCCGTGCTTCAAAAGGCGGTTGCATTTGACAGGTGATCACATTAATGATGGTTTATTTTACCATCATCAGCCTTTTGACTGGTCTGATGCGGCACGCCACGAATTACCTCCCCCCCCCCCCCCCACTTCCTCCCCCCACCCCTCCTTCCAACTCTATCGCCATCTCAGCGTTGCATTTACACTCGGTGTCCTCCTGTTTGTTGGATTTATTCCAATCTGTGTATATCCGTACAGTTTTTAAAATTAGAAGGAAGGTCAGCATTGGCCGCAATTTTGATAATTTAATAACAGCAAAATCGATTTTCGATCACTTAATGATCATCTTCAGTGCTGGAAGTTAAACATTTCCATAGCGCTCAGTGAATAAGGAACAAAAGACCACAAATACACCATAGCATAAACCAAGTGTTGTTAAGAACATAGCCGGCCAGGGTGGCCGAGCGGTTCTAGGCACTACAGTGTGGAACCGCGCGACCGCTACGGTCGCAGGTTCGAATCCTGCCTCGAGCATGGATGTGTGTGATGTCCTTAAGTTAGTTAGGTTTAAGTAGTTCTAGGGGACTGATGATCTCAGAAGTTAAGTCCCATAGTGCTCAGAGCCATTTGTTAAGAACATACCTTTAGCGTATAAATGAAAGCTCGTAGGTACTGGTGCCTAGTTATTAGCAGTAACAGAAGCTATGAAACGATCTCTTCGTGGCTCCCTGTAATGCCAAGTTATTCCTTTATGTCTTAACACATGTTCTATCATGTCCCAACTTGTAGCCAGCGGTTCGCACATATTTATTTCTCCGTCGATTCTGTGGAGAACCTCCTCATATCTTATTTGTACTAAATCCAACGTAAAAAGAAAAAAAAAATATATCCTCGCTTGCTGCGGTCCGCCACTATTAAGAAACTATCCTGGACTCTGCGCACAATTCAATGTCCTGTTGCGTTTAAGAAAAGGCTAAAACGCTATGTTTTGTCATGTATGTGATTTTTCTCCTAAAAAGTAATATAAAGATTTTCTCTTTTGTCCAGCATTATAGTGAAGAATCGCTTCTTCAGGTGACTTTTTTTTGCGCAAAATCAACCTCGTATCTAACTAAAAACATTTCAGTTCAGCCCAGCTGACTTGATTCTACTACATTGTATTGGCTTCTTTGTATTTTCCTTGGTATTCATTATATTATCTCCTTTGAAGATATTATCCATTCCCAAGTTATTTTGCCGTCTCTGATAGAATTACAGTGCCATCAGGAAACGATACAGGTTTCTTTCTTCTCCTTGAACAGTAATTTCCTTTCAAACTTTTCCTTGGTTTTTTACTGTTCGCTCATTGAAAAATTGAATAACATATGGGATTGGTTACAATCCTGTTTCATTCCCTTCTAAATTATTGCTTCTTGCTAGTTCATCGGCTGGTTTCTGTACAGAATTGACTCGCGTGTTCGTACATTTCTCTGGAATTCAAGCTGATCCTTCCCACAAGTCGGCTGCTACCAGCATTTCCATTCTTCCGAAAATAATCTGTATTTGTATTTTGCAACAGTGACTTGTTCGCCGCCGCTGTAACCGATCGGTTCTAGGCGCTTCAGTCCGGTACCGCGCTGCTGCTACGGTCGCAGGTTCGAATCCTGCCTCGGGCATGGATGTGTGTGATGTCCTTAGGTTAGTTAGGTTTAAGTAGTTCTAAGTTCGAGGGGACTGATGACCTCAGATGTTAAGTCCCATAGTGCTTAGAGCCATTTGAATCATTTGACTTATTCAACTGATTCTTCTGTAACAGTCGCATCTATACTTAACCATGCCCGTCTACACGGGTTGGCATTTATCCTCTTGCAAATCGTGCTTTGCCATTTTGTACTTCCTATCAGTTAAATTTTTTAGAAGTCTGCCTGCTTCACGAGTTGCATGTTTGTACGCTGGTGTGCAAAACTTCAGGAAGAAAGTAACTTTCGAATGGTGTGTCACTGCCAAGTAATGTAGCTCGATGAAACGTGTACCATACATAGAAAGAACTGCTATAGTATGGTACAGACGGCAACTAAAAAAAATACACAATGAGGAGAAGATAAATTACACTTTAATTCAAAGACAATAATTACGCTTAAGTCACAGTGCGTCTTTCCAACTCGGCCCACACATGCTCTACGGGATTTAGGTCGGGAAAACTGGAATGGCAGTGCATTCGCCAATATCCTCAGTCAGCGCTGTGCGATGCTTTCGCGCATTGTCATCCATAGAAATGCAGTCAGGGCCGAATGCACCCCCTGAAAAGACCCACGTAAGGAAGGAGTACAGTAGCACAACAACATGGACCGGTGAGTGCATCGTATTCAGATTTGTAGGTCAGTACACCCACGCAACATTATGCCCCCCTACGCCGTAGGACCACCAAACGATCATATCCGACGACGTACCTGGCTGCATTACGTTTTCCCATCTCTCCCCATACGAGAATAGGTAATGCACTCAAGAATATTGCGCGAACATGATTGTTTAGGTGATCCACTTGTCATGGTGTGTTGCGTGGGTGTACTAACATCCAAATATTTGAACAGTATATTCACTAGCCAACGCTATTTCACACTGTACCCCTTCCCCATGCGCGTCTTTTCATAGGTGCATTCGGCCCTGATTTCATTTTTATGGATGACAATGCACGAACGCACTGAACAGAACAGGTGGAGAAGCTCTAGAAGGAGAGGGTATTCGGCGAAAGGGCGGGGCCTGCCAGTTCCTCGCACTTAAATCCCATCGAGCACGTGTGGCTTCGGTTGGGGAGACTTGTAGTAACATGACCATATGCATCAGCAACCATCCAGCACTGGTCACTGGTGAGTCGCGCTGGTGAGAGGACTGGAACGCCCTACAACAAGCAATCCTACCAACTTTGGAGCCAGTGTGGGGGCACATTCCAGAGCTTGCAGTGCCTTCGACTGTGATCACACACCACGACCTGCCGTTTGTAATTGTCGCGAATGGGTCGCGGATGTGAGTAGAAATCCATAAAATTGCATAAGATGAACATGTAGGAAAGCAACCTAACGTCAGCCAGGGCGCTGGGAAGCAGGAGAGGTTGCGTTTCTGTGGCAAGGGACGCTGGAGCCACATGGCCAGCTACGACTGAATCTTCTGGAAGAACGACAGGACACGGGAGACGTGTGTATACGCGGGGGATTGCATCAGACGAGCCTATAAAGGGTGTTATAAAAAGGTACAGCCAAACTTTCAGGAAACATTCCTCACACACAAATAAAGAAAGATGTTACGTGGACAGGCGTCCGGAAACGCTTAATTTCCATGTTAGAGCTCATTTTAGTTTCGTCAGTGTGTACTGTACTTCCTCGATTCACCGCCAGTTGGCCCAATTGAAGGAAGGTAATGTTGACTTCGGTGCTTGTGTTGACATGCGACTCATTGCTCTACAGTACTAGCATCAAGCACATCAGTACGTAGCATCAACAGGTTAGTGTTCGTCACGAACGTGGTTTTGCAGTCAGTGCAATGTTTACAAATGCGGAGTTGGCAGATGCCCATTTGATGTATGGATTAGCAGGGGTCAATAGCCGTGGCGCGGTACGTTTGTATCGAGACAGATTTCCAGAACGAAGGTGTCCCGACAGGAAGACGTTCGAAGCAATTGATCGGCGTCTTAGGGAGCACAGAACATTCCAGGCTATGACTCGCGACCGGGGAAGACCTAGAACGACGAGGACACCTGCAATGGACGAGACAATTCTTCGTGCAGTTGACGATAACCCTAATGTCAGCGTCAGAGAAGTTGCTGCTGTACAAGGTAACGTTGACCACGTCACTGTATGGAGAGTGCTACGGGAGAACCAGTTGTTTCCGTACCATGTACAGTGTGTGCAGGCACTATCAGCAGCTGATTGGCCTCCACGGGTACACTTCTGCGAATGGTTCATCCAACAACGTGTCAATCCTCATTTCAGTGCAAATGTTCTCTTTGCAGATGAGGCTTCATTCCAACGTGATCAAATTGTAAATTTTCACAGTCAACATTTGTGGGCTGACGAGAATCCGCGCGCAATTGTGCAGTCACGTCATAAACACAGATTTTCTGTGAACGTTTGGGCAGGCATTGTTGGTGATGTCTTGATTGGGCCCCATGTTCTTCCAACTACGCTCAATGGAGCACGTTATCATGGTTTCCTACGGGATACTACCTGTGCTGCTAGAACATGTGCCTTTACAAGTACGACACAACATGTGGTTCATGCACGATGGAGCTCCTGCACATTTCAGTCGAAGTGTTCTTACGCTTCTCAACAACAGATTCGGTGACCGATTGATTGGTAGAGGCGGACCAATTCCATGGCCTCCACGCTCTCCTGACCTCAACCCTCTTGACTTTCATTTATGGGGGCATTTGAAAACTCTTGTCTACGCAACCCCGGTACCAAATGTAGAGACTCTTCGTGCTCGTATTGTGGACGGCTGTGATACAATACGCCATTCTCCAGGGCTGCATCAGCGCATCAGGGATTCCATGCGACGGAGGGTGGATGCATGTATCCTCGCTAACGGAGGACATTTTGAACGTTTCCTGTAACAAAGTGTTTGAAGTCACGCTGGTACGTTCTGTTGCTGTGTGTTTCCATTCCATGATTAATGTGATTTGAAGAGAAGTAATAAAATGAGCTCTAACATGGAAAGTAAGCGTTTCCGGACACATGTCCACGTAACATATTTTCTTTCTTTTTGTGTGAGGAATGTTTCCGGAAAGTTTGGCCGTACCTTTTTGTAACACTCTGTATAAGCAGGGCCGCTGGTGTTGCTGGGAGTTTCCTTCGACAGTTGCCTCAGACGCTGGACCTGAGTTACTCTGCTCTCGGGACACGACCGTGGCACTTAGCTACACTGGGTACATGCAGGATTGCCCAACCTACGTTCAATGTGTTGGTGCCTCATAGGGTTTGACAATGGTCTTATCCTAACTCGTGTTTCATCTCAGTTACTTCATCAGAAGTATACGTCCTTTATTCCACCGAGTTCTCTTATCTGCGAAGAATTTCCAGCTTGTTTTCCAGCACCAAGACTTCGAGTTGGACGAGCCACCTCATTGCTGGATTTAGCGTCTAGCTCCCACCTGATCCGCTCACAGGAAACTACAGTCGCGACATAATGTTCAAGGGAGCATCATGAATTGCGGTGACTTCAGTGTAATTATTGTCTTTAAATAAAAGTTTCATGTCAATTCGTCTCATTGCGTACTTCTGTACTATACCGTAGCAGCACTTTCTACATGTGGTTCACGTTTCATCGATATATGTTACTTGGCTGTAGCTCTTCATGCGAAAGTTGCTTTCATCCTTGTTTTGCACACCAGTAGATTTTCCTCTTTAATCAACTGAAAGTCTCGCGTATTGTCCAAGGATTTCTGCTGTACATCGTCTTTTTGCCTAGTTTCTTCCTCTGCTTCATCTCTGTAAGCGAGCTACCCATTTATCTTCCATTGTATTCTCCTTCCCTGTTTGTTTCCCGTTGCTTAAAGCACCTTTCGAAACTCTCAGCGAACTCAGGTTATTACAGCTTGTCCTGGTCACACATTCTTAGTTTCCAGTTTTGCAGTGTCTTCAGCTCCAGTCTGCATTTCGTACCCGATAAATTATGGTGGAAGTCAGCATCTGCTCTTGGAAATGATTTGCAGTGTACAACCTGGTTTCGAAGCATATTTACCTGAAGCCTCCATTTTGTCTTTCGCATGTAGCACCTTCTTTCATGAGGCAGAAACGAAATGTTGGCAATGATTAAAATGTTCTGATCAAAACTCTGTCAGGTGACTTTACTTTTAATTTCTTTCCCCCATCCCGTGTTCTGCCGTTTTTCCTTGTCTTCTCACAATCAAATTCCAGACCTCGATCAGAATTTAATTTTTTTGTCGTTCAACGTACTGAATAACATAGGGTATATATTTCAATATTCATCCGCGGAGCTGTTAGGCATGCATATTTGAACTACTTTAGTGGAACGTGACTTTGACATATATGTGATGTACTTGAAATCTTGAAAACTATGTGATGGTGTTACTAGTTTCAAAAATTAGTACGCGGTAAAAAGTCGCCAGTAGACGTTGTGTAATATTTTATTTGTAAATACGAGTTTAATGGCAATGCTTGGCATCTACATGTACAAGATGATGTGGCTTGCTGCATCGTGTATTCTGATGTGTTACTGTAAATTACTCATCCAGTGTTTGATTTCACTATAATGTGTTATTACTTTTTTTTAGTTGTGAAAACCAATGAGTAGACGAAATTAGTGAAAAATTATAAAGCAACAAAATTATTATGTTATTCAAATAAAATACAAAGTTTCGTTACTGACAGACGTCTCCGTTGCGACATTATATCTCCGTTTGCCTCTTAAATTAGTGCATCGTCTAGGTCTGTTATCGCAAGGGATCCAGGGGGCGAGGGAGCTGCCACATAGAACTGATGACATTCTTATCGGACGCTACTGTCCACGACCGCGGTTATCACATGCACAGCATTTTCCATTGGCAGTATCCTGGCTGTAACACTGAAGTAGCAAATAACTGGGAAAATAACATAGACAGTTCGAACTTCTGCTGTTTCGTTCTTTTCCGATCCGTAGAGAGCCTGTATTGAAGCTTAGTGGATTTTCCAAGTGTCGTAAATTTCTAGTTAAGCATTCACGGCGCTTTCTCTCTTCTCTGATACGTCCAACGATGTCAAAGCTGCGTTAACTCCGTAATGCCGAATGTCTCGAATTCGCATCATACCAATGCTCTGCTTATAAATTCTGTTAAGTGTTTCGGGTCTCTCTAAAGCACAGTTTTTTATTTTTATCTTTTCATGGCAGTTCACTGTGTTAAAAACCCATGAACCAGTGGAGAACTGACGCGTACAGTGTGCGTTATGTTTCGTGCGTAGGTTACTTTCGTACTATAATGGATCGGTGATATGTTTAATCGGTAGCAGTTATTTGCGAGTTGAGTGGGTGGTTCTACATCCGCACAGCTTAAATATTACGTCCTATTCGCTTTTTTGTTTTATGCTGTAAATGAGCAAGGAACAAATGACAATGTAAGAGAGGAAGAAAAATGAGTACTGAACGTCCCGATGACGAAGTGTTCAAAGACTGAGCTCAAGCTCAAAATTAAATCGGCCGTGTCCTTTTCAAAGAATTCTCCCGTCGTTCGGCTTAAACGATTTGGGGAAAACCTAGAAAACCGAAATCTGAATGACCGGGCAGGGATCTGAACCGGCGTCCTCCCAAACGAGATTACATTGCACTGACTCGTACAGTTTACTGACTAAAGTTAGTGACCAGCCCACAACGACCAGAATGCTTACCTAACATAAACGCCGAATCATTCTTCCCGCATCTTTAAGGAGTGTAGCTTCACTTTGTGTGCGAATCTATTCTATGACGATTTCAGGGGAGGGCGTGGTGTGTTGGCATCAGCTTCAATCCAAACTTTATCCGTTATTACGGAAACTATTGGATGGTCGGAGTGCAGCGGCTGGTGTTTATACCTACCATGTAAACTGGACAAACCTACCTCCTTTGGCGATGTCGCTAATGCAGGTTTGTATTGCGGTAATAGGTTTAGATGCTGCCGCTTCCAATCCTGGCGGGGGGAAGAAAAGCGAGCCGGCCGGTGTGGCCGTGCGGTTCTAGGCGCTTCAGTCTGGAACCGCGTGACTGCTACGGCCGCAGGTTCGAATCCTGCCTCGGGCATGGATGTGTGTGATGTCCTTAGGTTAGTTAGGTTTAAGTAGTTCTAAGTTCTAGGGGACTGATGACCACAGATGTTAAGTCCCATAGTGCTCAGAGCCATTTGAACCATTTTTGAAGAAAAGCGTTAGTGTTTGGCGAACAAGGGGACGGGAGGTGGTAGCGTACAGTATTCTTGACCACCACATTTTGCACTAACGTCCTTCCTTAAAATCCAAATCTGTCCACCGTGTCTCGTGGAGTGAGGGCTTGTGACACTGTTGATGGTGATCGTCCATCAGGTGGGGATGTTAACCAGGTGATCGTCCATCAGGTGGGGATGTTAAGCAGTCTCTCCCACCATCCCCTCCCCTCTTCCCCTCCCCTCTTCCCCTCTCCCATCCTCTCCCCTCCCCTCTTCCCCTTTCCCTCTCCCCTCCACTTTTCCCCTCTCCCCTCCCCCATCCCTTTTCCCCTCTCCCCTCCCCTCCCCTCTTCCACTCTCCCCTCCCCCTCTCATAGTCATCAACAACACGACATTAAAATCTACACGCACTCAGTATTGCCATTTTAGCGGGTGACCCAGTAGCAGCTGCTCGCGTTCTTCGTTTTATCCACTTGACAAACCTGTCTAAGGACATTTGATTATGCTGTTTTCTTTTAATCCCTTGCCTGTTAATGTGACTTTTATAGTGTTGTCCTTTTTAGTTGCTGTTTTAACCTTGTGCCTCGCAGTGCATTCTTAACTTAGTCTGGGCGCTAATGACCACTGTAGTTGTGCGCCTTAAAACCACAAAAAAAGTGTTGTCAGCCACTAGGGGAGTCAGCACTGTCACAAACAAGGAAGGAGAGAAGTTGCGATGGCCAGTGGCAGGAATCCAAAATGATCTCTACATATCACGTGCCGATTAAGAGAGCACTTTATTTCTACATCTACATCTACGTGATTACTCTGCTATTCACAGTAAAGTGCCCGGCAGATGGTCCAATGAACCACCTTCAAGCTGTCTCTCTACCGTTCCATTCTCTAACGGTACACGGCAAAAACGAGCACTTAAATTTTTTTGTGCGAGCCCTGATTTCTCTTATTTTATCGTGATGATCATTTCTCCCTTTTTAGGTGGGTGCCAACAGAATGTTTTCGCAATCGGAGAAGAAAACTGATGATTGAAATTTCATGAGAAGATCCTGTCGCAACGAAAAACGCCTTTGTTTTAATGATTGCCACTCCATTTCACGTATCATGTCTGTGACACTATCTCCCCTATTTCGCGATAATACAAAACGAGCTGCCCTTCTTTGTACTTTTTCGATCAGTCCCACCTGATGCAGATCCCACACCACACAGCAATACTCCAGAATAGGGCGCACAAGCGTGGTGTAAGCAGTCTCTTTAGTAGACCTGATGCACCATCTAAGTGTTCTGTCAATGAATCGCAGTCTTTGATTTGCTCTATCCACAATATTATCCATGTGATAGTTCCAATTTAGGTTATTTGTAACTGTAATCCCTAAATATTTAGTTGAATTTACAGCCTTCAGATTTGTGCGACTTATCGCGTAATCGAAATTTAGCTGATTTCTTTTAGTACTCATGTGAATAACTTCACACTTTTCCTTATTCAGGGTCAATTGCCACTTTTCGCACCATACAGATATCTTATTTAAATCATTTTGCAAGTCGTTTTGCTCATCTGATGACTTTACAAGACGGTAAATGACAGCATCATCTATAGACAATCTAAGACGGCTACTCAGATTGTCTCCTATGTCGTTAATATAGATTAGGAACAATAGAGGGCCTATAACACTTCCTTGAGGAACGCCAGATATTACTTCTGTTTTACTCGATGACTTTCTAAAAAGAAAAGAAACATAACTTAATTTCTCATTATGATGTGGCTTGATGTGATTGACGTGCTTTCTGTCCTTGCTATGTGCAGTTACTGCCCACTACTACTACTCGTGCTGCAGGCTAAGTATCGCCTTCCAATTACTTAGTACTGATGCTCTCGAAGACTGCGACTGAACTCGCCCGCCCAGCGAGTCAGCCTTGGCAGGGGACGCTGAACTCTTTCTGGAGGTGTGGCGCTGCTCGCTCTTTCCATTGGCCCGAGAGTCAGCGCCTTCTTGATGCTGTTTTGCGGCTCTGCACTGACTGGTGTGCAGTCGATGCGAGGACTGCACACTCGGTACAGTCATCTGTACTGGACAGATACACAGAAGACACAATATTCACACTTCTCGAAGTAATGGTATCATTGTGCGCTGAGGAAACGCGTTCCCATTAAACTAAGCTTTATGCAGCTGAAAAAACCCCTCGGTGACCTGCCAGTGAAGAATTCCGTACTTAACTCGCCAAAAGCCACTCAAAGCCTTTGATGAATCTGAGGACAATTGGTTACTTTACTTGGAAGGTGAAATGTAATACTCTAATATATTATTCACTCTTACGAATGGTAGATCGCAGACAAAGCATCGACGGGAGCGCAGCGAAGTACTAAAGTACAACGCCATGAAATTTCAGCGCCTGTTTCGCACGACTTCGTTGAGCAAATTTGTCGATTCTTTTAGCGTCACTGGGCTATTCTCTGCAACTGTACAGAAGTTGATGCCGTGGATCAGCAGTAGGGAGTAACAACAAATATGTTATTCAAATTGCCACTCCGTTTCTTCCGCTTTGCTCCAGAGACGTTGTAGAGAAATAAAAAAATTAATGGCGTGCAGCTTTACAAAAGAAATACTGACAATAGGGCCTCAGTAAGTTTCTTGACGTCAGTCTTAGGCTGTGGAATAAACTGCCCCCTCTCCTAGGCCAATAACAGGGATTTACCATTGTCTACCACTCTCAAGAAACAGACTGATGTCTTAAGAAAAGGAGTGTCGGAATCAAAGCAGTACCTTGTTCATTTTTCACCGTCATACCTGGAAGATCGTTTTCTGGACAACCAATCTGAGCCAAGGTCGTCTTTTGTAACGCCAGTGCAGTGCTGCTTTTGATTTCCAGTGATAGTTATCGCCATATTATCTGGTTCTTCCATTTGCAGATAACTTTATAGGGGATTTTTCCTGTAGATAGTATTACAATGGGGATATGAAACTTCTGATCTTATCGATAACGTGGTGTAATCATAACTGTTCTGCATCGGATCGAAACTTGGCTGTACCTGTTTTTTCCCCTTGATATCAGACAAGGAGAAACACAATGTTCTTTCAAGGAAAAAATGAAGAGTCAATCTTTTGACATGCTACCGTCTAAATATAAGTCGAAGTAGGAAACTGAACTGAGTAGAGGAAAACTTTCTCAGAGGATAATATTTTTGCAAAAAAATTAGGGCGTAACTTCTTAGTTCGCAAAAGTTTAAGCGTATACGGGGAACATTACAACTGAAAAGCCAGAGTAATAACTAAAATAGGTCGTTGTGTTAATATATATTGCTTTGACTGGAGGTGTTTGCTTCTAAACTATGTCTGGAAGATTCTATGCGGTGCATACTCGATACAAGTCGTGAGTGACAAACCACGTGGACTTAAAGTATTTATGCCTAAAATGTACTTGTGAGCTTATTTCATAAACGTTTCCCCAGTTCTTTCAGGAAGCATTCTGTGCTTATAATGTGTTTAAAAGTGAACATTGCCTATAAGTAAGCTTCACTCTTCTTTCTGTTTAGTGTGTTTACAAGTTGTTACCGAAACGGATGTTTGCACAACTTCTATTGTATTAAAAGGAGTCGATTGACGGATGATTAGCGTTTGATGAAATTAAGGTGGCACATAAAACTACAGTGCTGCCCAGCCAAGTTTGTCCAGATTTTCGAGCATTACTTCGGCGCTGAGTTATAGTTCTGACGTACCCTATACGTATGAAAAGTGATTAAAAAGTTTTTCAACAGGTGGAGTAGGAATGTAACAGCGGCTTTCATGTAATATAAGTTAAGAGAAAACCTTATCTAGTCACGTTTTGTCTCTTTTGTGTCCTGTTACCGGTTCAAGCTGATGCGAATAATGTCTTGTATTGAAGGCGCGTGAAAATGATTAATGCATGAACTGTACATATAAAACACGGGTATGTCCATGCTGAATGCTTTTGGTGATGTGTTTTCACACAAACGCGCAGCGCTTTTTCGCATTTCCTTTTGTCCACAGTGCGGAGTTATGTGTAATGAGTATTTCAACTTTGTAAACAACGGAACGGTATAATGATATGCCAAACTGGTTTGGAGGGGTACAAGGAGTAAATATAAAATAACTGATAGCAATTTTATTTTAGTTTAGTCTCAGAGTTTCGACGCGTAAAAAGTAAGATTCGTTGTCTCGGTAGGTGAATAAGAAGAGGGAAGAGGGATGAGGGGATCGATGATAAGGATGGTGGCTTACAGATACCAGACACATGAAGAAACGTAATCATTCCAGGAATAAATCCAAATGTTTCTAATCTGCGGTTAAGGTCTGAGAATAGGTCTGAAGAATGTTATTGTTGTTGTTGTGGTATTCAGTCCCGAGACTGGTTTGATGCAGCTCTCCATGCTACTTATCCTGTGCAAGCGTCTTCATCTCCCAGTACCTACTGCAACCTACATCCTTCTGAATCTGCTTAGTGTATTCATCTCTTGGTCTCCCCCTACGATTTTTACCCTCCACGCTGCCCTCCAATACTAAATTGGTGATCCCTTGATGCCTCAAAACATGTCCTACCAACCGATCCCTTCTTCTGGTCAAGTTGTGCCACAAACTTCTCTTCTCCCCAATCCTATTCAATGCTTCCTCATTAGTTATGTGATCTACCCACCTAATCTTCAGCATTCTTCTGTAGCACCACATTTCGAAAGCTTCTATTCTCTTCTTGTCCAAACTATTTACCGTCCATGTTTCACTTCCATACATGGCTACACTCCATACAAATACTTTCAGAAATGACTTCCTGACACTTAAATCTATACTCGATGTTAACAAATTTTTCTTCTTCAGAAACGCTTTCCTTGCCATTGCCAGTCTACATTTTATGTCCTCTCTACTTCGACCATCATCAGTTATTTCGCTCCCCAAATAGCAAAACTCCTTTACTACTTTAAGTGTCTCATTTCCTAATCTAATACCCTCAACATCACCCGACTTAATTCGACTACATTCCATTATCCTCGTTTTGCTTTTGTTGATGTTCATCTTATATCCTCCCTTCAAGACACCATCCATTCCGTTCAACTGCTCTTCCAAGTCCCTTGCTGTCTCTGACAGAATTGTCTGAAGAATATCATCCTGTTTATCGAAGATTCAAGCTGACCGGAAAACGACGTAGTTGACGAATCAAAGGGGTGGAGCAAGATAAAACCCTAGTAGGGTATCGTTCAAGACTTTGCTCGTTCTAGGACCCTTTTAAGCGTAGTGACATTCAGCTTCGGCTATATTATCACTAGTTGCTGTAGTCCCTCCTCCCCCCCCCCCTTCCACATCGACTGGCTGTATGAGCCGGATGCTGATGGCCTGGGTGGCGGCGGGTGGGCGGGGGGGGGGGGGGGGGAAGGCAAGGTCGTACCACCTCTAGCAGGTCTGAGGTGACGCAGCGCTGCCTGAAAGCGCTGTATTCGTGTTCTGGAAGCGCGTGCTTCAAATTTGCGTTCGGCCTTCGTGATATAAGTTCTATGTAGTTTCCCTGAATCACTTTAGGCGAGTGCTGGAATAGTTCCTTCGACAAACCGCCCACTTGCTTTTCCTACCATTCACCAGCTTCGTTAAAGCTCCGTCTCTAATCATTCCTAAGTTTGCCTTTCAGTAAAGTTGAGCGTACCTTATTCCTTCCAGTAGCACCGTACCTAGAAAGACCTCTGATATCAGAACCAAAGTTCAGATTCATGTCGTCCTGTAGTAGGGTCATTACAGATTAAATATGTATTGCGGCAATTGTAGAAACCTAAACAGTTTGTGTATATAAAAAGCGTGGCGTCCAACACACGTAGGTAGCATATGATTTATACACTCCTGGAAATGGAAAAAGAACACATTGACACCGGTGTGTCAGACCCACCATACTTGCTCCGGACACTGCGAGAGGGCTGTACAAGCAATGATCACACGCACGGCACAGCGGACACACCAGGAACCGCGGTGTTGGCCTTCGAATGGCGCTAGCTGCGCAGCATTTGTGCACCGCCGCCGTCAGTGTCAGCCAGTTTGCCGTGGCATACGGAGCTCCATCGCAGTCTTTAACACTGGTAGCATGCCGCGACAGCGTGGACGTGAACCGTATGTGCAGTTGACGGACTTTGAGCGAGGGCGTATAGTGGGCATGCGGGAGGCCGGGTGGACGTACCGCCGAATTGCTCAACGTGGGGCGTCAGGTCTCCACAGTACATCGATGTTGTCGCCAGTGGTCGGCGGAAGGTGCACGTGCCCGTCGACCTGGGACCGGACCGCAGCGACGGACGGATGCACGCCAAGACCGTAGGATCCTACGCAGTGCCGTAGGGGAACGCATCGCCACTTCCCAGCAAATTAGGGACACTGTTGCTCCTGGGGTATCGGCGAGGACCATTCGCAACCGTCTCCATGAAGCTGGGCTACGGTCCCGCACACCGTTAGGCCGTCTTCCGCTCACGCCCCAACATCGTGCAGCCCGCCTCCAGTGGTGTCGCGACAGGCGTGAATGGAGGGACGAATGGAGACGTGTCGTCTTCAGCGATGAGAGTCGCTTCTGCCTTGGTGCCAATGATGGTCGTATGCGTGTTTGGCGCCGTGCAGGTGAGCGCCACAATCAGGACTGCATACGACCGAGGCACACAGGGCCAACACCCGGCATCATGGTGTGGGGAGCGATCTCCTACACTGGCCGTACACCACTGGTGATCGTCGAGGGGACACTGAATAGTGCACGGTACATCCAAACCGTCATCGAACCCATCGTTCTACCATTCCTAGACCGGCAAGGGAACTTGCTGTTCCAACAGGACAATGCACGTCCGCATGTATCCCGTGCCGCCCAACGTGCTCTAGAAGGTGTAAGTCAACTACCCTGGCCAGCAAGATCTCCGGATCTGTCCCCCATTGAGCATGTTTGGGACTGGATGAAGCGTCGTCTCACGCGGTCTGCACGTCCAGCACGAACGCTGGTCCAACTGAGGCACCAGGTGGAAATGGCATGGCAAGCCGTTCCACAGGACTACATTCAGCATCTCTACGATCGTCTCCATGGGAGAATAGCAACCTGCATTGCTGCGAAAGGTGGATATACACTGTACTAGTGCCGACATTGTGCATGCTCTGTTGCCTGTGTCTATGTGCCTGTGGTTCTGTCAGTGTGATCATGTGATGTATCTGACCCCAGGAATGTGTCAATAAAGTTTCCCCTTCCTGGGACAATGAATTCACGGTGTTCTTATTTCAATTTCCAGGAGTGTATAACTGAGCAAAGCGCCTGCGATCGGTGAACTTCACCTTGAGCACTTTAGTTGGGCACAACCGCAAGGAGTTTTCGGAAGAGGAGTAAGAAACGAAGAAAACGGCATCCTGGTCCTCTGGTCTGGATTCAGCTCAAGCTTGAAACCGCATGTGTTCAACGATCCAGCGGTCAGTCATCAGAAATCAGCACATCTTAACGGATGTGGTCGTGTTCTGGACATTGTCAGTCATTTTGGAGCCGCTTTGTTTAATACAGTTAAGATCAATAGCTATAGAAAGACCTAACTTTAACAATCACGGTTGCAACGACACGTGCTAGCTGGAAATCAGGAGACATTGAAAACGATGGGGGAGGGGGGGGGGCGTCTTGATCTTTGCCTGCCTCGGTGTCTCCCGCAGCGTACCAGAGATACCTCTGAGCCGTGTCCAAGTCGCGATCATTTTGTTCAGTGGCGTACCAGATGTGCTCAATAGGACTGATATCGGATGAAGTGGGGAGGAGACAAGATATCTTAACGTTAGGCATATTTTCCTCAAACTGCTCTGAAACAATTCAGGAGCAATTGGCCGTTGCATTGCCGTACTGAAAGTACAGGTCACCCATAGGCCGCAGTTGACCAACAAACGGATCCACATGATTCTGGCAGTATTACCGGCAGGCACATGAAAAAGTCTCATTTCGTCCCCTGTAAACGTCCCACGCATGAGAAATTTCCACAGACCAGCCGAACGGTGCCTTATTTATGAGCGGAATGTATTACATCATTTTGTTTTCTTAATTTCCAGTATGGCGTCAATTCTATAGGAATTATTACACGGCTCACTACGTCATTTAATATAAATGACCAAGACTTCTATCATTTTACACAGACAACATATGTAAAAATGGCTGACATGAGGAAAGTGTACTCTTAAAAATGGTTCAAATGGCTCTGAGTACTATGGGGCTTAAGTGCTGAGGTCATCAGTCCCCTAGAACTTGGGACAACTTAATCCTAACTAACCTAAGGACATCACACACATCCATGCCCGAGGCAGGATTCGAACCTGCGATCGTAGCGGTCGCGCGGTTCCAGACTGTAGCGCCTAGAACCGCTCGGCCACCTCGGCCGGCGTGTACTCTTAAAATGAACGACTACACATTGACGCACTTCAGTGTGCTGTCACTTGACAAAGGGCAATAGGTTGGAATCGCGATTGTGAATAAAAATAAGGGGCGATCAAAAAAGTTTCCGCTAGAAGGCCGTACAGTCTAGAGTCGGAATGTCAATCAGGCAAAACCGCGTTGAGCATAGGAGCAATCATCCTTCAAACGCAACAGGTTGAAAATACCAGTTTCGTAAAACAGCCTGCTGTCCCGGTGCTTGAACAATTCCGTAACTGCCTAATGCATATCCTTGTCCGACAGGAATCGTTGACCCTCAAGGCCTTTTTTAAGGGACCGAAGGTGTGCTAATCGCATGTGGAGAGCGTGGGACTGTAGAGTTAAGTGCTAGAGTGTTGAGTTGGCGTAACTTCTGCTTTACGACATTTAAGATATGGAGGCATGAGTTATCATGAAGCAGCAGCACCCCTTAGCGCATCATTCCACAATGGTGGTTTTGACAGACATGCTCCCCCACACACATTCTTCATTCTGTGATGGATGTCCTTTGCCATTCAAGAAAGTTTAGTGGCAACTTGGTCTTGTTGGGATGCATTTGGTAATAACGTCACCTTAGTTCATTTTTCCGCATTAACGTACGCACATGGGAAAGACACGAATGCCACACTAATTCCTTGCCAACATCTCGGTGCCCTCGCTTTGAGGGGTGATAGTATTAGTGATTCTGAACAAATAAACTTCATATGGACGTATACCCTATTCCGAATAGTTTTCGAGATAGAGCACATTTAATATAACTTTTGTACGTTTTTCTTGAATAACTCGAAAACCGCACTCTCCAGTGAAAACGTGTCTCAGTACAAAATTAAATTATATAAAATTTCCTACAAAAAAGGTCCTATTCATTGTTTTTCTCTCTACAACTAATGGTTTGTGCGAAGAGAGCGCGAGAATGTTGAAAAAATCGTTCGACGCGCATGCGCTGTAGCTTGCGTAGTTTTTGTAGGCCAGTTTGAAGTTGGTCCATCATATTTCGGGCTTGCAGCCGGATCACGTTGACATCTTGGCACGATATTTCGGCTAACAAACATGCAGCCATCTTCAGGTGAGTACGAGAAGTTGAGTGTACCACAGTAGCGTAGAGCAGTTTGATACGGGACACTTGTGGTCTGTGAAGTCGGGAAACTTCCTCATACTGGCCTACAAAAACTACAGCGCATGCGCGCCGAGCGAGTTTTTCAACATTCTCGCGCTCTCTTCGCACAAACCATTTGTTCTAGAGAAAAAAAAATAGGACCTTATTTGTAGGAAATGTCATACGAAACAATGTGGACAGTAATGAAAACAATATAGATTAAAAAATGAGCGTTAGCGGGACTCAAACCGTCATCTCATCCACGACCTTCCTGCAAAGCGCGACCGCTAATGACTTGCCCACAATGACTTCTTAGACCATCACCTCCGCACAAACAGATCAGATACATAATACACGCGTAAAACTTCTTTTGGGTTTTCTCGGAATTGCTAGAATAGCGCACCTTACTACTTGCACATTGTTGTTTTAATGGCCCACTAAAGATGTGCAAAGTTTGAAGTAAATCCGTGATCCCGATGTCGTTGCCTCTCCTTGTAAGATTGATGAAAAATGAAACCCTCAAAATATATTACGAAATGGCGAACGGCAGAAAGCTCGATTGGAATGGGCACAAAAGGCAAGGGAAATGAACTGAAGAGGCTTGTAAAGGAGTTGTCTTAAGGAACTGAAACTGAGAGTAGCAAAGGAAAAGCAGAACTGCTGAACTTCTTAATATTCCTTTACAAAGGAAAATCAACGAGTATTGCCCCAATTTAATTATCACACCGCTGCAGAAACGACATATTAGTGTCAGTGGTGTTGAGAAAATTGAACAAAGCTCCAAAGCTTCATGGACTCGTTATCAGATTCTGTAGCAAATTTGCGGCTGAGTTAGCCTGTCTTTTAGCAAAATCTACCGTAGATCCATCGAACAAAAACCCATGGCCTGTAGTTCGAAGAGAGCACAGGTCACCCGTCTACAGGAGTAGTAGCAGAAGTGATCCACAAAACTACCGTCCAATATCATTGTTATACATTTGTTGTCAAATCTTAGAAAATATTCTAAGTGCATACGTCTTTCATACCAACCGGTACCGATCATGTGAAACCCAGTTCGCACTTATTTCACATGACATTCTGAAATCAGTGTATCAAGACGGTCAGGAAATCCATGGATCAAGGCGGTCGGGTAGATGCAGTATTTATTGACGTCCGAGAAGTTCACTCAGTACTACACACTTGTGCTTGTTATCGAAGTACGGTCGTATTGGGGTAGCAAGCGAAATTTGTGACTCGATTGAGAATTTCCCCGTAGGGAGGACACAGCGTGTTATCTTGGGTGGAGAGTCACCCGCAGATGTAGAAGTAACAAGTGTGTTGGGACCTGTGCTGTTAATGCTGTGTATTTTTGACACTGCAGACAATATTAATAGTAACCGCATACGTTTTGCAGGTGATTTAGTTAACTATGGTGAAGTATAGCATGAAAAAAAGGCAGTCGGATTTTGATAAGATTTCACATTGGTGCAAAGATGGGCAACTTGCTTTAAATATTCGGAAAAATATGTAGTGCCCTATGACTACAAAATCAAAAAGTGATAGTTGGAATCGGTCAACTCTTACAAATACAGGGTGTCCACAATGAGACTCCAACATTTGAACTCATAAAATCTGAGAGGAAACACAATTTATTGACGAACAAATACAGGGAAATCGTACAGCAGCTCATTAAGTTTTCATACACAGGTGGATGGTTCAGTACACTTGAACATGGGCGCCACGGGTAGCGCGAAGAATATCAAGTCTATAATTGATTTCGCGCCATGTGTTGCGGAGCATCTGTTCTGTGACAGAGTTGATGACAATTCTTATGCGCTGTTTCAGTCTTGCAGGTCCTTTACTGGTGTAGCGTATACCCGGTCTTTCACATAACCCCACAAGAAAAAATCGAGGGGGGTTATGTCGGGTGAACGTGGCGGCCAAGGAATTGGATCTCCACGGACAATCCACCGTTGCGGGAATGTGTCATTTAAAATTTTTCGGACATCAAGGCTCCAATGGGGTGGTGCACCGTCCTGTTGAAACATCGCATTTGGCTGCAGGTCTGTTATCTGTGGCACGGCAAATTGTTCCAACATGTCCAGGTAGATGGCTCCATCTACAGTCGGCTCCTGAAAGAAAAACGGCCCAACAATGCGATTTATCATCAAACCATACCACACATTAACTTTCGGACTGTCGCTCATGTGTTCCCTAGGTGAATGTGGATTTTCGGACCCCCAGATGCGCACATTGTGACGATTGACAGCCCCTGACACGTGAAAGGTTGCCTCGTCAGTAAACATCACGCGTGATAAAAATGTCTCGTGCGCGGGAATGCGATATAACATGACACATGCAAATTCTTCTCGCTTTGGTCGATCATCAGACTCGATTTCTTGTACAACCCGCACTTTATATGCGTACAAACGTAATCGCTGATGAAGCACTTTGTGCACTGTTGAACGTTTCATACAAAGTTCTCGTGCTGCCTGTCGCACTGACTTCTGTGGACTTTGTTCGAATGACCGCCGCACTTGTTCCACATGATGTTCGCTGATCCCAGGCTTACCACCAACGTGCCCTTTCGCAACACTCCCAGCAGCCAAAAACTGATCACACCACTTTTTTATAGTCTTGAACGACTGGGGCGCTTTGTTGTAAACTCGACTTGGGTCGCCAATTTTGTCTCTGCATACCACCAGAGCACTTGTGAACGCTCCTTCATATCCTCCATTTTGCTAAAACAATTGATTGCAGCTCCACTACCGCCACTCGGCGTATGAAATTTGCACAACTCAAACTTGTTGAGTTGCTCTGTCTGCCCCTTCAGGATTCACAGGTCCACCATCTGAAATGAGGAAGATATAGGATATTAAAATGTTGGAGTCTCATTGTGGACATCCTGTACTTGGGCGTAACAATTTATTGGGCTAAGAAATCGAACGATCAAATAGATTCAGTCGTAGGTAAAGCAGGTGATAGACTTCGATTTATTAGGGAAATGCAATCAGTCTGCAAAACTATCTCGAAAAAGCCTATTTAGAAAGTTCGAAGAACCAGCGTTAAATGATGAATCTAGGAATATACTGCAGTTCCCTACGTATTGCACCGCTCATGTGGGGATCGTGAAGACAATATTGGATTAATTGCAGCGCACACACAATGTTCAAATGTCATTCCTCCTGCGCTCCATACGTGAATGGAACGGGAAGAATCCGCTGGTACAATGGGAAGTACTTGGTTGGTAGGATACATTCTGAGGCATCAAGGGATCAGCAGTTTAGTATTGGAGGGAGGCGTGTGGGATAAAAATAGTAGAGGGAGACCAAGAGATGAATACAGATTTAGAAGGATGTAGGTTGCAGCAGGTACTTGTAGATGAAGAGGCTTGCACAAGGTTGAGTAGCATGGAGAGCTGTATCAAACCAGATTTGGACTGAAGACAACAACAACAACAACAACTACTACTACTACTACTACTACTACTACTACTCCACCATGAACTTTACCTTGGTTTCCAGAGTACGGATATAGATATACAACTCAATAAATTCGGAGCACCTCGTGCCCCTGATGCGGTTGTCGCTATTCTTCCAAAGATGTCTCGCAGTGTGAAAGAAGACATATTCACTGAGATGTGATACATGGATTAAACGTCTAGCACAGTGATTAACAAAGAAACTTGACTTCCATTGCGTTACTGTAAATGAAGCATTCATTAGAGTTAGAAAACAACAAATAGTCAGAGTGGTCTTACGACACCCCGAGCTTTAGCAAGCCGTTGACAAATGACAAAGCATGGTCCATTCGGCTACAGAGACGCTAATATTATTAAGCTGTATGTAATATTATTAAGCTGTCATAGAATGGTTCGCCTTTACCTTTGTCAATAAAAAAGCACAACATGCGAACCAGGGTCGGTTCGAGAACATTTTTCCATACAAGCAACCTCTCATTTGGCGCCGCAACCCCCCCTCCCCCTTCTCCCCCCACCCCCATTTCTCTCGTACACCTTCACCCCTGTCAGTTTTCGCTACTAACTGTGATACGCACTGTATACAAATCCAGCGTTAGCGATAGTCGTCTGTTCAGTAGTAGTAGTAGTTGTCTATATTACGCTACTTAGAAGGAATGACATTGTGACAACAGCGTGCGTCGAAGGGAAGGCTTCTTACCATAGACGGAAGATAGAAACCAGAGATAGTGTGACTCACGTACTTCTCCTGGTTAGTTCTTAAACCTTACTGTCTCTTTCTTTCCGCCGTGTTTTGCGCCTCCTGTTTGTCTGCTCCCATGGCTGGCGCCTATGTCGCCATCCCCTTGGTACGACCCTTGCCGAAGACGAAACGTTAGGGAACAAGCATCTCGCCAGGAAGTTTCAGCTGAAGATGTCTTGAATAATGTTTATTACGTTTTCCTGATAATTATGGTTCAAAAGTGAAGGTGCATAGCATCTGTTAGTATCGGTACTTAAATTTACGAAATAAAATTTTGTTGTGTCTTTCCTACAGATATTGTACGGAAGTAAAGTATTTTAAACCAGTTGTTAGCAGAACAGCTCGTAGGACAGGCGTTTGCGGTCGAGTAGTTAGCAACCTTGAATTAGCTGCACGAGCTGTTTGCGTTGCAACAAGCACGTGGCCAGATAGCTGCCCGCCGCTTGCACTATGAGCTGTAGTGGTCACACTCCGTAATGCGGATACAGTAAATAAATAGATTATTACCCGGCAAATATCATACGTTTGAGCAGTGGATTGTGCGTACTTGGAGATACATATTGTACCACGACTTTACGTTCAACGGGCCTTCGAACTACAGTGCTTATCCAGGGACCGACGAAGTTCGTGGCTGGAATTAGGCGTCGAATTGTTCTCGGAAGTGCCTTCACGCCTAGCGAAACTCCCTTTGTTACAGCTATCTGCCGAACAAACCTCATTTAGTTTCTAATCGTGGTTTAGTTTTCACCTTTGATACTTTTGTCTGTTCCCTGTCCAAGGAATATTTTTCCCTGTTCTCAAGTTACTGTGCGTGTTATTGGTAAAATTTTTGATGTGAAACCGCTGCAAGGAGGGGACACAATCCAAACTCCGTGCCCTGTCCAGGGTACGTGTTGAGCAACAATCATTGCGGTTGTGACATTTAATGCTTTCCCGACGGATCTGTTGCAAATACGCTTCTCTGGTTTGCCGCCGGTTCGTCTTGTGTAACTCGCACAATATTTCCTCGATGCAACTGCTCGACATCATCGGAATTTAAAGGTATTGTCCACCATATGCTAGAGAAGTATGTGCCTAGCAAAAGTATAGGGGAGGGAAAGGATCCACCTTGGTACAACAAACATATTACGAAGTTGCTGAGAAAGCAGAGAATTTTGCACAGTCGCTTTAAACGTAGTCACTACCCCACTGACAAACAGAAATTATGCGAAATGAAAGCAGTCGTCATAAGGACAATGAGAGACTCTTTTAACGAATTTGAAAGCAATATTTTATCTGCAGATTCTAAAAATAACCCCAAAAAACTTTGGTCGTACGTAAAATCTATGAACGCTACAAATAATTCAATACCTCCTCTTGCTGACAGTGCGGGTAATGTAACTGATGATGATAAACAGAAGGCCGAAATTCTAAATCTAGCTTTCAAAAACACGTTTACGATAGAGGACTGCAACACCATTCCCCCTTTGAATTATCGAATAAACGAAAGGATGGCTTACATAGTGTTTAATGTATCTGGGATTGTAAAACAGGTAAGATCCTTAGACGCCAGGAAGGCATCTGGCCCAGACGGTCTCCCTGTAAGATTATTTGTTGACTATGCTACAAATTAGCACCATTCTTATCAATCATCTATCAGAGATCATTGGAACGGCGGAAAGTTGCATAGGACTGGAAGATGGCTCAGGTCATAGCAATCTATAAAAAGGGTAGAAAACCGGATGCACATAATTACCGGCCAATTTCACTGACATCGATTTGTTGTAGAATCATGGAACATATTTTGTGTTCAGACATAATGACCTTTCTAGACTCTGAGAAGCTCATCTGCAGAAACCAGCACGGTTTTAGGAAACAGAGGTCATGCGAGACACAGCTGGCCCTCTTTGTGCAGGATATACAACAGGCTCTAGATACCGGCTCCCAGGTTGATGCCATATTTCTCGACTTTCGAAAGGCATTCGACTCAGTTCCGCACTGTCGCTTGCTACAAAAAGTGCGCGGTTACGGTCTATCGAATGACATATGCAGTTGGATAGTAAGTTTTCTGATAGACAGGGAGCAGTGTGTCGTCCTGAATGGGGTAACTTCAACAGAAACAAGAGTAACTTCAGGTGTGCCCCAGGGCAGCGTAATAGGTCCTCTGCTTTGTACGATCTACATAAACGATCTGGTTGATGGTATTGACAGCGGCCTTGGACTTTATGCCGATGATGCTGTAGTCTACAGGAAACTAGTATCACACGAAAGTTGTGAACAAATCAATGAGGATTTGCAGAAAATAAATGCGTAGTGTAATGACTGGCAGTTATCTCTCAATATTAGTAAGTGTAGCCTACTGCATATAAAAAGGAGAAAATCCCCATTAATGTATGAGTACAAAATAAATGATCAGTCTTTGGAAGCGGTAACATCAGTCAAGTATCTGGGTGTGACTATTCGAAATGATCTCAAATGGAATGATCAGATTACTCAAGTAACGGGTAAGGCGAACTCTAGATTGCGGTTTATTGGTAGAACCCTGAAGCGATTCAGTCCTTCAACAAAGGAAATAGCTTACAATACGTTAGTTCGTCCAGCCTTGGAGTATTGTTCGTCTGTATGGGACCCTTACCAGTTGGGTCTGCTTCAAGAGATTGAGAAGGTCTAAAGAAGAGCGGCAAGATTCGTGACTGCAACATTTAGCGTTACAAATCTCATAGAAAGTCTGAAGTGGGACACACTTGCAGATAGACGACGAGCTAACCAGAAGGGGCTGCTCACTAAATTCCAAAATCCGATCATCGCCTAGAATGTGGAGCATATACTATTGCCACCGACTTTCAAATAGCGCAATAATCACCATTCAAAGATAAGGGAAATTAGAGCTCGTACTGAGGCGTTCAGACAACCGTTTTTCGTTTTTCCCTCGCGCGATCCGCGAGTGGAACAGAGTGGGGTGGGTGGGTGGGAAATGTGACTTTGGCGCGAATTGTGCCACACACCGCTTGGTGGCTAGCGGAGTATATATGTAGATGTAGATGGTGGTAGCTGTTGCTGTCACTGCTGCAAGGCGCGACTGAATCGCGCGACTGTGTCGGAATTTATCATTACGGGAGCAGGCAATGCGCGTGCGCCGGAAGACGTTCGTAGTTGGAGGAAAGCGGCGCACCTGCTGCCCCCTGCTGGGAGCCGCAGAAAGGCCATCCGCGCGTGCGCTATGGGCAATGACTGTGCTGCCGGACGCTCCTCCGGTTAAAGTTTAAACTAAATCTCAGTTTCGCGTTGCGTCACTTGAGGATTCGGAAGTTCTTGTTGTCCCTGATTTTGATTTAATAGCAGCCAGTGTTGGATTCCAGGCGGCGCTTAGTTGAAAACCTGCATCCCTGTTGATAAGATTGTCCGCCGTGCGGATATGTATGGCTTCGTTAACGACACAATCCCAGAAAGATGACGCGGGGGATAAAATTTCCCTTCTGTTCGTAACGCTTACGCAATACTCCGTTACCGCTGATTTATGAGGTTGTCCCAGGCGTGTATGACGATGGTGTTCGACGCAACGTTCTTGCGCGGTTCGGCATGTCTGTCCAAATTAATATTTTCCACATTGGCGTGGGATTTTATACACGCTACGTTTCCTAAGGCCAAGGTCGTCTTTGACCGAGCACAATAAATTCCTCAATTTTGCTGGTGGCCGAAAACACACTCTTGACATCGTGCGTTTTGAGGATTCTTTCTATTCTCGAAGACATGCCGCCAAAATAGGGCAAGAACGCTTTTGCAGTGGGTGCCTCCGCCTCTTCATTTCCATCCCTGCTTCGAGTCTGCGTGGAACGGAATGCATGGCGTATCTGCCTATCGGAATAGCCATTCTGTTGTAATACCGTTCTCAGGTGTTGTAGCTCACCAGGTAGACTATCGGCATCTGAGACTACATGTGCTCTATGCACCAAAGAGCATAGGACACTACCGCGTTGCTCAGGATGATGGCTTTTAAATAAAGCTTTGTTAAAATTCTCTCAGCGAGAGACCATTTTGCCGGCCGGCGTGGCCGAGCGGTTCTAGGCGCTACAGTCTGGAACCACGCGACCGCTACGGTTGCAGGTTCGAATCCTGCCTCGGGCATGGATGTGTGTGATGTCCTTAGGTTAGTTAGGTTTAAGTAGTTCTAAGCTCTAGGGGACTGATGACCTCATCAATAAGTCCCGTAGTGCTCAGACCCATTTGAACCATTTTGGAGACCATTTTGTTGATAACGCCACTGTAGAATCTTTGAATTTGTTAATAGGGCCACAGCCGCACCTCTGCTTCTAGCGCTTCATCACTGTCAAACTAAAGTCCTTGTAGATGTTGTTGAAACTTTGGAAACAGAGGACACTCGGATGGGGCCAAATCGAGGCTGTATGGAGGAGCATCGATCAGATGTCGCAGCGCTCGAGTGTTGTCTGGGATTGTCATGTTGCAAGAAATGAATTTCAATAGGAGGCACGTCTTCTTCGATTAGAAACTCGATTACAGCAAGCTATTTCTCACTCACCGATATAGTTACATTACACACTGCCATATTAGACACTGCAATTCGGGGCGCTCTAGCAGTAAAGGACAGCAAATATAGAGACATGAAGGATAACGATGTAGAATCTTAGCGTTTCTTTTATTTAAAAAGCTGTAAGAGTTTTCGCATAAAAGATTCGAAGCATTACTTTTCAGCACATCCTCGCACAAGACCAATTTCATTAACCAGTAATAATAATAATAATAATAACACGTTCCCACATACAAGTATGCACTACAAAATGTACTGGAGAATGATGAATACAAATTATACTGGAACAGGACCATTATAACAGATAAAACAACACAACATAACTAACCTGATATCATACTCACCAATAAAAAGAAGAAATTAACACAACTAATCGAAATATCCATATCCAATACAACAAATATACAGAAGAAAACAGGAGAAAAAAATTGAAAAATACATCCATCTGGCTGAGGAAGTCAAGGACATGTGGCATCAGGATAAAGTTGCCATTATACCAATTATACTATCAACTACAGGAGTCATACCACACAATATTCACCAGTACATCAACGCAATACAGCTACATCCAAACGTATATATACAACTACAGAAATCTGTAATTATTGATACATGTTCAATTACCCGAAAGTTCCTGAATGCAATGTAACATATACCGTACAGTTAAAAGGAAGTCACGCTTGATCAAGGTCCGCGTCGCTTTCCATTTTTAACCAGACATAACGTCTGAGAAAGGAAAGAAATAATAATAAAATGCTAAAAGTGATGTATGTAAAGATCTAAAATGAAACAGTTAGTGGCTGACTGGTAAGTAAGTGTATAATGCATAAAGAGTACCATCCTGTCACTTCTGTTGGGAGCTGGGAAGACAGAAAAATTTAGTAACTTTTCGACAGTTTTAAAGTCATTATCTAGAGAGAGAGAGAACGTTCCGCGTGAACTCTGTACTGTCATACTAACTACCTGCAAAATGAACTCCTTCTTGCAGACACCACGGTACAGAAGTTTTTAACAACTTCACAAATGTGACGCGTCTCTACAGAAAAACATGTGTCTGCTAAAGAACAGTATCCCATGTGGAGGCACACAAGGAAAACAATACTTCGGCTTAGTGACTAGACGGAAGTTTAGTCACATCCAGGCACTTGCCTTCACCAACCGTAGATTTTTCCCGCACTTCCAGCTATTCCACTTCCCTTGAGTTTTCTCTGAAGGGTAAAACTACTGGAATAGCGGACTTTGTCACTGTTTTTCTGAAGAATCTGCCGCAGCGCTGCAAATGGAAAAATGACACGAAGCTAATAGTCACCAGTAGATGAGGTCGTTTGATATTCTGCGCGATATCAATGGAGATACTATCGAAGACAGTGCTGCCAAAGCAGCGTTACTAAACACAACCTTCCGAAATGCCTTCACAAAAGAAGACGAAGTAAATATTTAAGAATTCGAATCGAGAACAGCCGCCAACATGAGTAACGTAGAAGTAAATATCCTCGGAGTAGTGAAGCAACTTAAATCACTTAATAAAAGCAAGTCTTATGGTGAAGGCTGTGTACCAGTTAGATTCCTCTCAGAGTATGCTTTCATATCTCCATACTTAACAATCATATACAACCGTTCGCTCGACGAAAGATCCGTACCCAAAGACTGGAAAGTTGCACAGATCACACCCCTATTCAAGAAAGGTAGTAAGAGTAACCCACTAAATTACAGGCCCATATCATTACCGTCGATATGCAGCAGGATTTTGGAACATATATTCTGTTCGAACATTATGAACTACCTCGAAGAAAACGATCTATTGACACACAATCAACATGGGTATAGAAAACATCGTTCTTGTGAAACACAACTAGCTCTTTATTCGCATGAAGTGTTGAGTGCTGTGGTATCACCGCCAGACACCACACTTGCTAGGTGGTAGCCTTTAAATCGGCCGCGGTCCGTTAGTATACGTCGGACCCGCGTGTCGCCACTGTCAGTGATTGCAGACCGAGCGCCGCCACACAGCAGGTCTAGAGAGACTTCCTAGCACTCGCCCCAGTTGTACAGCCTCTTTGCTAGCGATGGTTCACTGACAAATTACGCTCTCATTTGCCGAGACGATAGTTAGCATAGCCTTCAGCTACGTCATTTGCTACGACCTAGCAAGGCGCCATTATCATTTGCTATTTATCTTGTGATGCGTGTACCGTCAGACCGATGTTCACCAGTTATGGATTAAAGTGAAGTATTTCAGAAGCTCTGTACTTTTTTTACTAGACTCAACTCCTTTAACTGTTCCAGACCTCACGCCAGCCTGCGTGAGCTTAAAAGCGTGCCTTTCGGCTATCTCATAGTGGCTTGGCTGTCTTGCCAAGTCACAACAAGTGCTTTTGGCAAGGGATTTCAGATCGATCCCATATTTCTGGATTTCCAGAAGGATTTTGACACCGTACCACACAAGCGGCTTGTAGTGAAATTGCGGGCTTATGTAATATCGTCTCAGTTATGTGGTTGGATTTGTGATTTCCTGTCAGAGAGGTCACAGTTCGTAGTAACTGACGGAAAGTCATAGAGTAAAACAGAAGTGATTTCTGGCGTTCCCCGAGGCGTGTTCTTAATTAGTTTTCAAAAACTGAGCCAAAGACTTAGCAGTCTCGTTCGATATCATCCATCTACGGTATGAGAACAACTGACATACCGGATGATCAAAAAGTCAAATGTAGATAGAGAGGTAAAAATTGACACACACGCTTGGAATGACTTGGGATTTTATTAGAACGAAAAAAAAAACACCCCATATTGCTAGACGCGTGAAAGATCTCTTGCGCGCGTCGTTTGGTGATGATCGTGTGCTCAGCCGCCTCTTTCGTCATGCTTGGCCTCCCAGGTCCCCAGACCTCAGTCCGTGCCATTATTGGCTTTGGGGTTACCTGAAGTCGCAAGTGTATCGTGATCGACCGACATCTTTAGGGACGCTGAAGGACAACATCCGACGCCAATGCCTCACCATAACTACCGACATGCTTTACCGTGCTGTTCACAACATTATTCCTCAACCACAGCTATTGTTGAGGAATGATGGTGGACATATTGAGCATTTCCTGTAAAGAACATCATCTTTGCTTTGTCTGACTTTGTTATGCTAATTATTGCTATTCTGATCAGATGAAGCGCCATCTGTCGGACATTTTTTGAACGTTTGTAGTTTTTTGGTTCTAATAAAACCCCATGTCATTCCAAGCATGTGTGTCAATTTGTACCTCTCTATCTACTTTATTCCGTGATTTATTCAGTTTTCAAATTTATACTGACTTTTTGATCACTTGGTATTTTATCTGGCAGGCCGTCTGAATTTGCGCGCAACGCCAACGGCCTGACTGGCTAACTTCAATGCTAATAAACTTGGAAACGGTGCAAAGTATCGATTTTTCTCTTAACAATTATTTCTCAGCACAACCTACTCCGCGACACTCTTGCAAGCATTTCAGACCGTTTCTTATCACCCTATATTCCAGATGAAGAGAGAACGAGTATGACATGCACTATCCAATAAAAAACTGATCACCATAAAGTGTAAATAACTGTCTTAAAAAACTGAAGATCATTTACGTACCGGTAAATGATTAGCTTGTTACCATATTTTTCACTACTACTTGCCAGGACTAACGAGCAGCCACCACCTAATGATATCGAGCAATTGCCTCGAACAAATGTTGTGACATTTACTGTACAAAACGTGTTCTGGCGGCAGACTCGAGGGCGTTACAGTTGCAGGAGATTTATTTTCCGTGATATAAAAATTCTGCTGCTTGAATAGAAGCTGTGAGCTAACAACAATACTATTAAGGTTTTATGAAACAGTGAACACAAACTGATTTTGTCTTGTATTGATGATTGCTGTAAATATGTGTTCCACAATCCACGGTGGAATAGTGCTGTCGACAGAAGATAGCAAGTTATTCCATATTTCTATATTTTCAGACGCTTTTTACGCCGTTCCCCGCAAATGACTTTTGATAAGATTGCGAACCTATCAGCTCAGTTGTGTGAATGGCTTCGTGATGTCCCCCGGAAAGGCCATAATTCGGAGTTATTGACAGGAAGTCATCTAGTAAAGCCGAACTGATATCTGGGGTTCCTCAAGGAAGTACACTCCTGGAAATTGAAATAAGAACACCGTGAATTCATTGTCCCAGGAAGGGGAAACTTTATTGACACATTCCTGGGGTCAGATACATCACATGATCACACTGACAGAACCACAGGCACATAGACACAGGCAACAGAGCATGCACAATGTCGGCACTACTACAGTGTATATCCACCTTTCGCAGCAATGCAGGCTGCTATTCTCCCATGGAGACGATCGTAGAGATGCTGGATGTAGTCCTGTGGAACGACTTGCCATGCCATTTGCACCTGGCGCCTCAGTTGGACCAGCGTTCGTGCTGGACGTGCAGACCGCGTGAGACGACGCTTCATCCAGTCCCAAACATGCTCAATGGGGGACAGATCCGGAGAGCTTGCTGGCCAGGGTAGTTGATTTACACCTTCTATAGCACGTTGGGTGGCACGGGATACATGCGGACGTGCATTGTCCTGTTGGAACAGCAAGTTCCCTTGCCGGTCTAGGAATGGTAGAATGATGGGTTCGATGACGGTTTGGATGTACCGTGCACTATTCAGTGTCCCCTCGACGATCACCAGTGGTGTACGGCCAGTGTAGGAGATCGCTCCCCACACCATGATGCCGGGTGTTGGCCCTGTGTGCCTCGGTCGTATGCAGTCCTGATTGTGGCGCTCACCTGCACGGCGCCAAACACGCATACGACCATCATTGGCACCAAGGCAGAAGCGACTCTCATCGCTGAAGACGACACGTCTCCATTCGTCCCTCCATTCACGCCTGTCGCGACACCACTGGAGGCGGGCTGCACGATGTTGGGGCGTGAGCGGAAGACGGCCTAACGGTGTGCGGGACCGTAGCCCAGCTTCATGGAGACGGTTGCGAATGGTCCTCGCCGATACCCCAGGAGCAACAGTGTCCCTAATTTGCTGGGAAGTGGCGGTGCGGTCCCCTACGGCACTGCGTAGGATCCTACGGTCTTGGCGTGCATCCGTGCGTCGCTGCGGTCCGGTCCCAGGTCGACGGGCACGTGCACCTTCCGCCGACCACTGGCGACAACATCGATGTACTGTGGAGACCTCACGCCCCACGTGTTGAGCAATTCGGCGGTACGTCCACCCGGCCTCCCGCATGCCCACTATACGCCCTCGCTCAAAGTCCGTCAACTGCACATACGGTTCACGTCCACGCTGTCGCGGCATGCTACCAGTGTTAAAGACTGCGATGGAGCTCCGTATGCCACGGCAAACTGGCTGACACTGACGGCGGCGGTGCACAAATGCTGCGCAGCTAGCGCCATTCGACGGCCAACACCGCGGTTCCTGGTGTGTCCGCTGTGCCGTGCGTGTGATCATTGCTTGTACAGCCCTCTCGCAGTGTCCGGAGCAAGTATGGTGGGTCTGACACACCGGTGTCAATGTGTTCTTTTTTCCATTTCCAGGAGTGTATATAGGTCCTCCCTTTCTCTTATTCTACATAAACGATTTAGGAGACAATTTGAGCAGCTCTTAGATTGTTTGCTGATGATGGTGTCGTTTTACATCTACGTCTATACCCTGAAAACCACCGTGAGGTGCATGGCAGAAGGTATGTCCCATTGTATCAGTTATAAAGGTTTCTTCCTGTTCGATTCACGTATGGAGCGCGGGAAGAACGATTGTTTGAATGTCTCTGTGCGTGCAGTAATGATTCTAATCTTATCTTCACTATCCCTAAGTGAGTGATACGTAGGAGACTGTAGTATATTTCTAGAGTATTCATCTAAAGGCGGACCCTGAAATTTTAACAGACTTTCTCGGGATAGTTTGTCTGTCGTCAAGAGTCTCCCAGATCAGTTCTTTCAGTATCTCCGTGACACTCGCCCATGCATTAAACAAACCTGACACCATTTGTGCTGCCCTTCTCAGTTTACGTTCAGTGTCCTGGTCAGGTGTAGGCCTATATGGTACGGGCCCCACACACATGAGCAATATTCTAGAATTCGTAAGCAATCTCCTTTGTAGAGTGATTGCACTTCTCCAGTATTCTACCAATAAACAGAAACCTACCACCTGCTTTACCCACGACTGAACCTATGTGATCATTCCATTTCATATCCCTGCAAAGTGTTACACCCAGCTATTTGTATGAGTTGGCCGATTCCAGTTGTGACTCTATTGATGTTAGTCATAGGATACTACGTTTTTTCGTTTTGTGAAATGCAAAATCTTAGTTCTTAACTTTTAAAGAAAGTTTTCAAGCTCTGCACCACTTTGAAATCTTATCAAGATCTGACTGAATATTTATGCAGCTTCTTTCAGATAGTACTTGATTGTAAATAACTGCATCATATGCAAAAAGCTTGATTTTACTATTAATATTGTCTGCAAGGTCATTAATACACAACATGAACAGCAAGGGTCCCAATACACTTCCCTGAGGCACACCTAAAGTTACTTGTATATCTGACACTCTCACCACATCCAAGATAACATCCTGCGTCCTCCCTACCAAAAACTCCTCAGTCCAGTCACAAAAATCACTTGATACCCCCCCCCCCCCCCCTATGATCATACTTTATACAATAAGCGTAGATGTGGTACTGAGTCAAATGCTTTTCGGACATCAAGAAACATTGCATCTATTCGGTTGCCTTGAGCCGTAGCTTTCAGTATGTCATGCGCGAAAAGTGCAAGTAGGGTTCCACATGATAGATATTTTCTAAATCCGTGCTGGTTGCCATAATTATGTTTGAGCTTAGAATATGTTCTAAGATTCTACAACAAAAATATGTCAGGGATATTGGACAGCAATTTTGTGGATCACTTCTACTACTTTTTTGTAGACTGGTGTGACCTGTGCCATTTTCCTCGAACTGGGTACAGTTTTGTGTTCGAGGGATCTATGATAGATTACAGTTTGAAGGGGGATTAACTCAGCCGCAAATTCAGTATAGAATGCGACAGCGACTTCCATCGGGCCATGAAGCGTACTTAACACCGTTACTAATACTTATTCCATTCTTCCTTGCAGTGGTATGGCGCAAGTCTCTTGTGTTTTCCTTTGTAAAGGATCATTTGAAAATGGAATTAAGCATTTCGGCAAATGCTTTACTACCCTCAATTTCAGTTCCTGTCTCAATAGTGACTGGACACTAACTTTGCTTCCACTAACAACTTTAACATACGACCAGAATTTCTTTGGGTTCTGTGGAAGATCACTTGACAATATTCTGCTATGGCAGTCACTGAAGTAATCATGCATTGCCCTCTTGACAGCCAAAAGCGTTCATTCAGCATCTCTCTATCTGTAGCCCTACTCTTTGTTTTCCAACTATTATGCAACAGTCTCTGTGTTTATTTAGCAGTTTCTTTGCAGCGACAGTATACCATGGAGGTTACCTCCCATTAGGAACTTTCTACTGATTACATACACTATGTGATCAAAAGTATCCGGACACTTGACTGAAAATGACTTAAAAGTTCGTGGCGCCCTTCATCAGTAATGCTGCAATTCAATGTGGTGTTGGCTCACCCTTAGTCCTGATGACAGCTTCCACTCTCGCAGGAGTACGTTTAATCAGGTGCTGGAAGGTTTTTTGGGGAATGGCAGTCCATTCTTCATGGAGTGCTGCACTGAGGCGAGATATCGATGTCGGTCGGTGAGGTCTGGCACGAATTCGGCGTTCAAAACATTCCAAAGGTGTTCTATAGGAGCAGGTCAGGACTTTGTGCAGGCCAGTCCATTACAGGGATGTTATTGTCGTGTAACCACTCCGCCACATGCCGTGCATCATGAACAGGTGCTCAATCGTGTTGAAAGAGGCAGTCGGCATCCCCTAATTGCACTTCAACAGTGTGAAGCAAGAAGGTGCTTAAAACATCAATGTAGGCCTGTGCTGTGAAAGTGCCACGCAAAACAACAAGGCGTGCAAGCCTTCATGAAAAACACGCCCACACCATACCACCACCACCACCACCTACTCACGCTGGCAGATGACGTTCACCGGGCATTCGCCATACCCACACCATGCCATCGGATCGCCACGTTGTGTACCATGATTCAGCACTCCAAACAACCGTTTTCCACTGTTCAATCGTCCATTGTTTACGCTACTTACACCAAGCAAGGCATCATTTGGCATTTGTCGATGTGATGTGTGGCTTATGAGCAGCCGCTTGAACATGAAATCAAAGTTTTCTCATCTCCTGGCTAACTGTCATAGTACTTGCAGTGGATCCTGATACAGTTTGGAATTCCTGTGTGATGGTCTGAATAGGTGTCTGCCTATTACACATTAGGTGCCTCTTCAACTGTCGACGGTCTCTGTCAGTCAACAGACGAGGTCGGCCTGTACGCTTTTTTGCTGTACGTGCCCTTTCACGTTTCCACTTCACCACATCTGAAACAATGGACCTAGAAATGTTTAGGAGTGTGGAAATCTCGCGTAAAGACGTATAAACAAGTGACACCCATAAAATGGTTCAAATGGCTCTGAGCACTATGGGACTTAACTTCTGAGGGCATTAGTCCCCTAGAACTTAGAACTACTTAAACCTAACTAACCTAAAGACATCACACACATCCTTGCTCAAGGCAGGATTCGAACCGGCGACTGTAGCGGTTGTGCGGTTCCTGACTGTAGGGCCTAGAACTGCTCAGCCACTTCGGCCTGCTCAAGTGACACCCAATCACCTGACCACGTTCGTAGTCAATGAGTCCCGTGGAGTGTCCCATTCTGCTCTCTCACAATGTCTAATGACTACTGAGGTCGCTGATATGGAGTACCTGGCAGTAGATGGCAATTCAATGCACCTAATATGAAAAACGTATATTTTTGGGGGTTTACGGATACTTTTGATCACATAGTGTATCTTTATACTTGTTTTAGTTGTCTTTTGTACTTTGGTTATCATTGTTGCCACAACCGCTTCTGTGGCCTTAATTAGAGTGAAAAGCTTACAAGATGCTGCAGTTTGTGAGCAGCATGTAAATCTGAAAAGAGAAAGAGAGAGAGAGAGAGAGAGAGAGAACTGTACGAACCAAACATGTGAAACCACACACTCTAAGTTAGAAATGAATAAACCATGGAATGAAATACATTTTAGTTTACAAATTAGAAGGTAACATTTGTTAATTGCATGCCAAGTTCATGTTGCAGGCTACAATTGTTGGTCAGTGTGACCACCATCTACATCCAAGATAGCCTGGAATCACACTAGATGTTCCATTTCACAACTGTTCACTGCACTTTAAGAATGGTGGGCCATGGAATATTCAGCTGTCCTGACCCTGCTCATGTATTGCTTGAAGATGTCACATTGTGTCCAGCATTCTCATCCACGGGGCCAGTAACTTCAACAGTTTGTGGCAAAAATAGCTGTTAGCCTGCTCCAGAAGCAACTCCCAAATCTCCAGTTAATTTGAACACTCTTCATTTGTTTAATTTGTCAGTACTAATGAAGATCAGCAGCACTATGCTATATATTTTGATAAAACTGGTTTACAAGTAAAGTCCTGTTCACTTTGTTTGGACTTATGTTGACTGTCTACAACTGTAATGCAAATGAAAGCTTGTTTCAACCCTATGTTGCCATACCTGTACTGGCACCTAACAGCATGTCATGATACTGACACCACTAACAATACAAATCTACAGCACAGCCTCAACAACATCGCTATAAAGTTGGGTACCCACATGATAAATAGCTTTTCTCCAACACTGTCTCATGTAGTGAAAGTGTAACTATAAACATCCTGCAAATACTGCTGAATAGAAGGATAGAAGACTTTTGAAAAAGAGCTTGCAAGAATCTGTATGTCGAGCAAGTTACATTGCCCTTAAAGTTCTTTTTCGAGACAAGAAGATGACTTGGAGAGGTGTCATGTACTAAAAGAATGTAATTATGTATTGAATTATATTGTGGTATTGTGAAAAATAAGTAATTTAAATTGTAAAAACTTGTTTTATGGGAAAGTAAATGTGGAACTGCTAAGTGATGTATTACTGTTTTGTTACAGGCATGTCCAAAGCCAAAACCTGGATATCTGAATGTGCACTTGGTGCCACACACACATGATGATGTTGGTTGGCTGAAAACAGTGGACCAGTATTACTATGGAAGTGAGTAAAATTTTAAAATGCATTGAACATCTGACTATGACTCAATTTTCGCCCTTTGCTCCACCCCCTACCCCACTTTCTATCCCCCATCTCATTTGTAAGGGAAAAGTAAGGAAAAATAGAGGAATTCTCATTTTACATAAACTATGATTGTTTTTTATATACTCATATTTTTCACCTTGTAATAAGAGTCAGTTTGTCAATAAAAATGAATTAGTTAGGTAAGGTAAGATAGTAAAGTACCATGCCACGAATTTTACAAGAGAAGTTCAGGTCACAGGTTTTATGAAAAATATGGTTTTGACACAGTATTGTAATTTAAAGATATTTATCAGTACTCAATATCCAATTAACGGCTTCACCTGTAGTTTCTGGGAAATCACTCAATTTTCCAGAGTATCTTATCTTGGATCACAGGTAGACAATATGCACCACAGTCTGCTACAATGTCCAACAGTTACATTGATATGCGATGATTGTTCATGAGATTAGGATTCACAAATGAAATGTCTTAAGAACTTCCTTTGTGTCATTTTTCAGTTAATCTGTACCAGTAGTCCTGAAATTTTCCTGTTTACATTTTGTATACTTTTGTAATTTCAGTAGTAATGATACTGATGAAAAAGTGTGTATTCTTCATTATACGAAAAACTGAGTACTCTGCATATACTAGTATATTTTTTCATGTTGTTGTTGTGGTCTTCAGTCCTGAGACTGGTTTGATGCAGCTCTCCATGCTACTCTATCCTGTGCAAGCTTCTTCATCTCCCAGTACCTACTGCAACCTACATCCTTCTGAATCTGCTTAGTGTATTCATCTCTTGGTCTCCCCCTACGATTTTTACCCTCCACGCTGCCCTCCAATACTAAATTGGTGATCCCTTGATGCCTCAGAACATGTCCTACCAACCGATCCCTTCTTCTGGTCAAGTTGTGCCACAAACTTCTCTTCTCCCCAATCCTATTCAATACTTCCTCGTTAGTTATGTGATCTACCCATCTAATCTTCAGCATCCTTCTGTAGCACCACATTTCGAAAGCTTCTATTCTCTTCTTGTCCAAACTATTTACCGTCCATGTTTCACTTCCATACAAGGCTACACTCCATACAAATACTTTCAGAAATGACTTCCTGACACTTAAATCTATACTCGATGTTAACAAATTTCTCTTCTTCAGAAACGCTTTCCTTGCCATTGCCAGTCTACATTTTATATCCTCTCTACTTCGACCATCATCAGTTATTTTGCTCCCCAAATAGCAAAACTCCTTTACTACTTTAAGTGTCTCATTTCCTAATCTAATACCCTCAACATCACCCGACTTAATTCGACTACATTCCATTATTCTCGTTTTGTTTTTGTTGATGTTCATCTTATATCCTCCCTTCAAGACACCATCCATTCCGTTCAACTGCTCTTCCAAGTCCTTTGCTGTCTCTGACAGAATTACAATGTCATCGGCGAACCTCAAAGTTTTTATTTCTTCTCCATGGATTTTAATACCTACCCCGAATTTTTCTTTTGTTTCCTTTACTGCTTGCTCAATATACAGATTGAATAACATCGGAGAGAGGCTACAACCCTGTCTTACTCCCTTTCCAACCACTGCTTCCCTTTCATGTCCCTCGACTCTTACAACTGCCATCTGGTTTCTGTACAAATTGTAAATAGCCTTTCGCTCCCTGTATTTTACCCCTGCCACCTTTAGAATTTGAAAGAGAGTATTCCAGTCAACATTGTCAAAAGCCTTCTCTATGTCTACAAATGCTAGAAACGTAGGTTTGCCTTTCCTTAATCTTTCTTCTAAGATAAGTCGTAAGGTCAGTATTGCCTCACGTGTTCCAGTATTTCTACGGAATCCAAACTGATCTTCCCCGAGTTCGGCTTCTACTAGTTTTTCCATTCGCCTGTAAAGAATTCGTGTTAGTATTTTGCAGCTGTGGCTTATTAAACTGATTATGATTTTCATAAAGTATATTAATAATTGTGTTCTTGGTTGACATCATTTTGACTTCATAACTTTTTCTCCCAACTGTTGTTCACAATTTTTTTCAGCCAAAATGCTTGTTTTTTCTGATCTGCAGAGCATTTTCTTTCAGTATTTTCTGTTTAGTCATTTCATTTTATGTGTTTCTGATTTTTACAGCCGGTCTTAAAATATTAAGTATTAATGATGTTGACATTCTTGTTTCTTCTTTTAATTCTTGAATGAGTGCTCTTTTATTTCCATTTTTCTTCCATAGCATAATGTGTTTACAAATATAGCTTCATACAGAATATGAATTCCAGAATGAGATTTTCACTCTGCAGCAGAGTGTGCGCTGATATGAAACTTCCTGGCAGATTAAAACTGTGTGCCCGACCGAGGCTCGAACTCGGGACCTTTGCCTTTTGCGGGCAAGCGCTCTACTGCAGGTTCGCAGGAGAGCTTCTGTAAAGTTTGGAAGGTAGGAGACGAGGTACTGGCAGAAGTAAAGCTGTGAGTACCAGGCGTGAGTCGTGATTCGGTAGCTCAGATGGTAGAGCGCTTGCCCGCGAAAGGCAAAGGTCCCGAGTTCGAGTCTCGGTCGGGCACACAGTTTTAATCTGCCAGGAAGTTTCAGAATATGAATTGCACTGTAATAGTTAGATGTGTGTGCCAACTTTGTTGCACTTGGCATGTACTACAATTTGCTACTGCAAGAGAATTCACAGGACAGGGTCTTTAACTTAATACAAAACGGAAACTCAAACTGTGCAGGAGTTTTGCTACTTCTGCTAGGTACACATGGAGGATGATGCCATTAGGAAGAGAATGTGCTCCGATAGTTTCATTTTGAATGTTGATAACAGGGTTACCTAGCTGTCAGTCATATGGAGACAAGCCCCAGCACCTATAGCAGCAAGTAATTATGTAGACACTGAGTCTTAGGAAGCAGAAGTCCGAGAGGAAAATTAAGGAGGATTCTGCAGTGAGGTAGCAGTCACTGCTGAGACTTTAGGTAAGGAGTACCAGGTCACGATCATTTTTAAAGCAATTGTTGGGCGCAGTAAGGTGAGTGAGGACTTAGTAATGATTTTACTAAAGAGGATCATGGTTGGGAATAGTCTCGATAGGGACTAGGCTTATGGTAGAAAAGTGACCTGGATAGGATTGCTACTCACTCAGACCACGAATGTTAATTTTGTACAGGTGCTTCAACATTATGGTCAACCTTACATTAACAGTGCTGTGCAGCTTGTGTTGGACTTAAGGGGTGCTGATGACTACTGACAAGGCACACACTTTGATGGTACCAGTTGAATGTATCCTTAGCTCCAACTAGACAGGCCTACACCTCAATAGGACTGAGGAGGAATGGTTGGTGAAGCCTATAAGTGATTGTAGTGTCGGTGGACCTGGGCTCTCTTGAGGCCAAATTCTGGTGATAATGTGTAGAAGAGCTAGACCTTTTTTTAAGATGAAATTGAGTAGAAGGTGTCTCTCTTGAGAAAAGTTCCTTTCACGCTGGTATAGATTTCAGTAAATGGGGAATGCAGATCAGAAAGTACAACAATATTATTTCAGCAAAATATTAATGGAATTAAAGGAAAAATCAGTGAATTGCTAGTAAATCTTGACACTGACATTTCTAGTATCTCAGAGCATTATTTACTGGGTGAAGAAATACAAAGGCTTTCTTTGGAGGGATACATCTTACAATTTGTATACAGAGAGTTTGTTGCAGAAGAGAAGAGGAACCATTTATGTCAAATGTGCTGACTCATTCAAAAGAACTTATATATAAAACATTGCATGGACAAAATATGTAAAGTGAGTCCTGTAGTGTTTATTTTTCTTGGGAAAAACTTTTCCTTAGAGGCCTCTCAGATCCCTAGTTTAGGCTACAGGGTTGGCCTCTCCAGACTGTGCTTGGCTGGGTTCTTTAGAACAACATGAGACTGATTTTCTGTGGGGATTGCAACATAAACTTTCTCTCCAGAAAAATGAATGTTAATGGATTTATTTGAATCTTACAACCTGGTACAGGTAGTATACTTCCCAGCTGGAGTTCACGGGAATGGCAACGTGATCATATTTGATGGGCACAATGTGAGAAAAATTAGCAACAGTCAGATCATGTTGTACAGATAGTAATACAGGAAAGAATCAAGGCAGAGTCATATCCCAAAGTAGTAAACAAAAGATTTAGAGATAAGAGTCCACTTGTAATGCGGACACTTAGTCATTCTCACGGGGCTAAGTTGGCAAGAATTCTGCACTGCAGAAGACATGAATGACAAATATAATACATTTATTCAGATCCTTATCACTTGCTTTAATAGTAGTTCCTCTTTTAAAAAAATGCAGGCACATATGCAGTACTAATAAGCAACCTCTTTGGATACCTAATGGTATTAAAATAATAGGAAGAAATAAAAGCTTTATAATAATATGAAGAACATTCAGAGCTCGGTAACAGAATTTTACTACAAATAATACTGAAAAGTGTGGAGTAATGTCATCAGTTAGGCTAAAACAATATATTACATCAAGAGAAATAGGAAGCTCATGGGCCAGTATTAAAACTATATTGTCATTTATGAATATAGGTGCTCATCGTGTTACACCTTCTTTGTGTGAGAATGAAATTATTAGTGATCCGCCAGAGTTGTGCGAAACATTTAACAATTGCCTCAAGTCAATAATTGGTGAGTAAAATGAAACTTTTATTTGTACAAGTAAATATGTAGAACTTTTGAAATTTGGTATTCTGACGCAACTAAATCACATAGAGCTGCAGGAAACAAAGGAAGACAAAACTCAATTAGTCATTGCACCATAAAACATTAAAAACTCCCAAGGGTTTACCCCCGGGAGTCACAGATCTTTTTTCTGAGTGTATGCTTGGATACAATGGCACACTGGCCCTTGCAGTGCTACTTACCTTTCCATGCTGCAAGTCTATCCTTCTACTATTCTTCTTTTCCCCCTCTGCCTTTCCATTGGGTTCTTGATGCCAGTCATGCTTTAATTTGATTTATTATTTTGGACACTCATTTTTCTCTCTTCCAGCACTTTCCACAGCTTTTCATCCTTTACTATATAGTCACCTTTGTTGGGTTTGGCCTACAATTCCTCTTCTAAGTTTTAAATTGGTGTGGATCATGCATTAAAGGTTGCAGACTGTGGTCTACATTCCATCTGTTGTGCCTTCCTATTTTTGCAACCTTCCTCTCTAGCAAGAGTAATACACCAAAACCCAACACAGTAGCCGTCCTCTTGTGGGAGGGGGCGGGGGCACAGGCATATGGCTCTTATTTGGCCATTGATCCTTGCCTGGTTCTCTCCCCTCCATACATGGGAGAGTCCATGATGACCTGTGTGACAGTGATTATTTTCTGGTCGTCCTCTCCCTCCCTCTGCATCACTTACTTGGGTGTTCATCAAGATGGGCTCTCAACATTGCTGACTGAGGTGCCTTTGCCTCTGTCATTATCCTTAGCATAATACCACACGGAGGTATCAATGTGGCTGTCCAGAGTGCAACCACAGTTATTCTATTGGCAGTGGACTTACCTATTCCTCAGGACCCTCCTGTCGGAAGACGGTCCTTGGTGGACTTCAGTCACGACTGTTAGACTGGAGATGGGTTCTCCAATGCCATAAGTGACATCTATCAACAGAGAACCTCGTTGCCTTTAAACAGCTCCATGCCTGCACCTGGTACCTGACAAAATGACAGAAACAAGAATGTAGGGAACAGTTTGGTACCACTGGACCTTGCACTCCTCCTTTGCATGTTAGGGCAAAGGCTGTGGATACCAGTCCCCCACTGGTTTACTTGGTGTGTAACAGAATGTTGTTTTCTCCACTGACACAGATGATGTTACCAAAAAATTTTTCAGTGTTTTGCTTGAGCCTCTTTGTCTGAGAATTATCAGCCTGCATTTCATGTTCTCAAACAGTGGATGGAGTAAACTGACTTACCTTTAACTACACATCACCTAGAACCATCTTCACTGAATGGGAATTCTACAGTGCTCTAGCCCTCTGCCCTGATGCGCCACTAGAGCCAGACCACATCCGCAGCCAAATGCTCAAACACCTATCTGTCCATCATCAGTGCCACATCCTAGACACTTTTGACTGTATCTGAAGTGAGAGTGGGTTGCCATCACGTGTTTGCCCTGATACCAAAAATGGGCAAACACCACACTGGTAAACATCTATCACCCATTGTCTTGCTAATGTTCACTGCTAGTTGCTCAAATGTATGGTTGAGCCAGTAGCTATGTTGATACCTTGAGACCTTGGGTCTTTTGGCTCTGTTCCAAAGCAGTTTTTTCCAAGTCTATTCTACTGCAGACAGTTTGGTCTGTCTAGTCTGCCTGGTGTCAACATCTTATCACTGTCTTCTATGACACTACATGGTGTCTTCACATACTCATAACATGGTGTCATCACATCAGTGGAGTCTCCAGGCCCGACACCATGTTTTTGTCTGTAACGTCTTGTCACAGTATCCTCTTTAGGTTCAAATTAGTGATTCCTACGGTATCTGCCATATACAAGAGAATAGAGCCCTGCAAGGCTCTTTATTGAGTGTTCTTTTTCTAGTGGCTACCAATGATACATCTGCAGGTGTGGGATATACAGTGTTATCTTCTCTGTACGCTGCCGATTTTTGCATTAAATACTGTTTTTCCACTGTGTGTGTTGCTGAACACATGCTGCAGGGTGTCATACAAAGGTGCAATCCTGGGCTCTCACCATGGCTTCCGATTTTCAGCTGCCAAGATGTGCATCATGCACTTTCAGCACATTTACACTGTCCATCCACTTCCAGAACTCTACCTCAGCAACCAGTTGCCTAGTGTGGTGGAGTGTTATCACTTTTTGGGACTGGTCTTCAATGTTTGGTTGACAAACCTTCCCCATTTTTGTCAGTTTAAGCAAACTTGTTGGCCACACCTTTATATTGTGCTGCCTCAGTAACACCACCTGTGGCATAGACCACTCAACACATTTGCAACTTTACAAAGCTCTTATCCTGTTCCATCTTGATTATGGGTGTGGTATATGGCCTGGCATCATCTTCAGAATTGCAAATGCTGTACCTGACACACCATTGTGATGTCCAGTGTGTGATGGTTGCCTTATGAACCAGTGCTGTGAACAGTCTTCTTCCAGAGGCTGGGGTCCCTTGACAACAGATTAGGTGCCAACCACAGCTGAACTATGTGATACACACTTTCTGTTGCCTTGAGCATCCAAAACACAATGTCCTCTTTCTTGATAGGGAGATCCATCTCTCACAACACAGGCTCAGGACTGCAGTTCACATACAGTCTCTCTGATCTGAATTCTAACTTTCTCCAGTGTTGGCTCTAGTCAAGGAGCAATCACATATACCCCCAAAATGTGTACCCCTTCCTCAAATCTGTCATGACCCACCTTTTGGACTGAAACTCTCTGTTGACCCCATTGTTTTTTGCCACCTGTTCCTGGCCATCCTTGATGCATTTCCTAGTTCAGAAGTGGTATACATTGATGGCTCTACGGTTGACAGATGAACTGGTTTTGACTACACACGTGCAAGATGCAGTGATTAATCTTCCCTGCTGAAGGAATGCAGTGTATTCACCGCAGAAATGATGGCCATCACTCAAGCCCTCAGTCATGTTTGTTCTTACATCAAGAGATGTTCTCAATCGTCAGTGACTCCCTGAGTAATCTTCAGGCAATTGGTCAGTGCTACCCTTGACACCTGTTGCTCATGACTATCCAGGATCTCCTTTCTGACCTCCATCGAGCTGGATGGTTGATTGTCTTTATCTGGACCCCAGGTCGCTATGGGATCCCAAGGAATGAACATGCTGACATGTTGGTCAAATTGGCTGCCAGGATGCTGACTTTGGATATGGGCTTACCAAAACACAACCCTGGATTGACTCTGCACTGTCAGTTGTTTGAGGGTTGGAACATGGATTGTTGTGCCCTGCTCTCTCCAAACAAACTGTGAGCAGTAAAGGGGACCATGACCATGTGGCAGTCTTTCCTTCGTGGCTCTCACAGGGAATCTACCATTCTGTCAGCTTCGCAGTGGCCACACTTGGCTGACCCCCGCCCCAGGGGGCTTGCCACTCTTTGGCAGGTTCGTGCTTGGCTACCACATGGGACCCTAGCCTTTGCAGCATTTTTTCCTTCTGGGCTGTATGTCTTTCCTCTTGCTATTCTTTTTCCCCTCTCTTGGGGAACATGTCTGGGGGTATTCTTGAGAATATTCTGCATTCTGTTGCTGACGTGCGAACGGTCTCACCTTTGTTTTTCACTCCTTTTCCTTTCTTTGTTTCCCTTTTCTTTTCTTTGTTTCCCTTTTCCTTTCTTTGTTTCCCTTTTCCTTTCTTTGTTTCCCTTTTCCTTTCTTTGTTTCCCTTTTCCTTTCTTTCTTTCCCTTTTCCTTTCTTTGATTCCCTTTTCCTTTCTTTGATTCCCTTTTCCTTTCTTTGATTCCCTTTTCCTTTCTTTGATTCCCTTTTCCTTTCTTTGATTCTCTTTTCCTTTCTTTGTTTCCCTTCTCCTTTCTTTGTTTCCCTTCTCCTTTCTTTGTTTCCCTTCTCCTTTGTTTGTTTCCCTTCTCCTTTCTTTGTTTCCCTTCTCCTCTCGTCCCTCCACTTTGGCGTTTGAGGATCCTCTTACCTCTTCTTCCTCCCAGTGCACTACTGAAGGCCAGCCCATGCGTCTGATACATAACAGGTGACTGAGTAATGCGTAATTCCCAGCCCTGGGTTGACAGGTAGGGTCTGCACGTACTCCTTGGTACAGGCCAGGCCCAGGGAGGGGTGATTACCTGAGCTGTAACCTTCCCAAATTGCTGATTGATCCCTTGGCAGGTGTTCAGGAGGTGTGACCTGAGAGGCGAACAATCAAATAAGGCAGGTGTGCCCCTCCAGTTGGAAGTAGTGTACCATCGGAGACACTGTCAATCATCTTCCCACTCAACTTCTACAAAACGTGAATGCAGTGAGGCTAATGATTCAAAGAATCTTCCTGCTGCACCACAATTCCTAGTGGTCTCACATACTGAAGATGGTCAGTCCTTCGCCATGGTAAATCCGTTCATTATTCAGAAAGGTGTAGATGCAATTGCTGGCCCTGTGAAATCCTGCTCTCATTTACGGAATGGCACTTTGCTTTTGAAGGCCACTTCTGATTCTCAAGCACAACAATTGCTTGCTGCCTTGCTTCTCCACAGTTACCCTGTTCATGTCCAGTCTCACAGAACTTTGAATTCTTCTTGTGCTGCTCGATGGTCTAACCAAGGCTGAAATACAATCTTCCCTCTCAGATCAGGGTGTCATTGCCATTAATCCCTACTGCCCACCTGCTCTCTTTATCACCTTCGATAGAGTGGTGCTTCCATCCAAGCTCAAAGCAGGCTATGAAATTATCACAGTCTGGCCATACATTCCGAACCCAATGTGCTGCTACCATTGTCATCATTTTAACCACACTAGAACATCTTGTTGACACCCAGCCAAATGTGGCACCTGTGGTAGGGATGCACATGAGGGTGATTGTCCACCTGCTTCTCACTGTATAATCTGCAATGGTGGCCATGCTGCCTCCCCTCGGGAGTGTTCAATGTATCTTGATGAACGGGCTGTTCAAGAGATCCTGGTCAAAGAAAAGGTGCCTTATCCAGTTGCTCGCAAGTTACTGGCTAATCGCAAACCCTGTGTTCTCCCATCTGGTACCTATAGTTCTATTCTTGTTACCCCTCGCTCCAAAAGGACATGGTCATGCAGACATGCAACCTCCAATCAGATCTGAGGTCGTGAAATCATCCAGTGTCAAGGTAGCATCCCCATCCCCCCCATCAAGCTGTGCAACAAGCCATCAAACTCTTGCCTCCAGGGGCGAAACCACCAGCTACACAACCGGTAGGCCAGAAAGGAAAGAAGTACTCCCGTGAAGACTTCCTCTGTCCCTCCAGCCAAACAACATCTGAGTCTTCATTTAACCGGAAAGGATTGAAGAAGTACTCCAAAGACAAACGGTCCTCTCCTTCACCACCTCGAAGATCCTCTTCGATGGTGTCAGCACGTGGTAATCTTAGACCGCCCAGTGTCCGTGTTGCTGGTGAACACCAACAACTATTTTTTGGCGTTGGACTCCACAAATCGACTGCACAAGCAAGCTGATGCTTCTGTGGACCCTATGGAGCAGGATCCTCCTGCTTCTGTGCCCTGTAATAGCACCTCTTCCCCAGCTGTCACTTGGCAGCAGCTGAGGTGACACCTCCACGTCTTCTCCTCATCATGACTCTCCTCTAATGCAACGTTTGTGGTCTTCGGTCTGACAAAGAGGATTTATGGCTGCTTTTAGCATTGCAGCATCCCGTTGTACTTTGCCTTTAGGAAACGAAATTGTGCCCTCATGACTGCTTTGAGCTTTTACATTTCTTTCCGATTCGTTTTGACCGTTCCCATGAGGTCGGCATTCTCTCTCATAGGGTTATCATGCTGCTCATATGGGATAACATTCATAGTCAACCCATCTCGCTGAGTACCAATCTTAAAGCTGCGGCAGCTCACCTTTTCCTTCCCCACCTGACTTTTGCCCTGTGTAGTATATATGTCCCTCCATCATTCGCTGTCACTAGGGCAGGCTTCCTTCAACTTATTGGGCAGCTACCTCCCCCATTGTTGCTACTTGGTGACTTTAATGCACATCATTCCCTCCCGGGTTCTCCCAGGGCCTGTCAGATAGGTACCCTCTTGGTTGACCTTCTTAACCAACTTCACCTCTTCTGCCTTAACACCGGAGCACCCACTTTCCTTCTCAACTCCTCACACACCTATTCCCATTTGGACCTGCCCTTCTGCACTGCCGAGCTTACCCATCGTCTTGAGTGGTTTATTCTTTCTGACACCTGCTTGAGCAACCATTTCCCGTGTGCTATCGGTTTGCTGAACGCCTACCCCCTACCCCATCCACGTGCATGCCTAAATGGCAGCTTCCTAGTTCTGACAGTCGCTGACTATGTTACCATGGACTTTATTGCCATCTGCAACACTTTGGGCTGCCATTTTGCGGAAGTTTTGATCTCTTCCCACTATCACCCTGCCCTCATCCTTCGGAAACAAGCACAGTAGGCTCGGGCGATACCCGTCTCTTCTCCAAATCATTAGGGCTACAGTGCCACCTTTACTATGAGGGAGCTAGATTGTGCTCTCAGTTCATCCCGATCCTCCGCCCCAGGGCAAGACACCATCCGCATTCAGATGTTGCAGCACCTTTCTCTTGCGGGCAAGCACTTTCAAGCAGAAAGTATAACTGCATCTGAGCAGAGGGCCCATTTCCTGGATGCTGGCATGAAGCCACCATCTTACCCATACCTAAGCCCGATAAGGGCAAAAACCTTGCTTCTAGCTACCACCCCCATCTCTCTTAACAGCAGTATTTGCAAGGTGATGGAATGTACGATTCATGCCCGGCTGGTGTGGTGGCTCGAGTCTTGACATTTACTAACGAATGCACAGTGTGGATTTCAAGCACAGCGTTCTGTAATCGACCATCTCATTACTTTGTCCACCCATCTCATGAATGGTTTTCTGTGGAAATCCCAGACTGTGGCTGTGATTTTCGACTTGGAGAAGGCCTGCAACACCTGCTGGAGAACTGGTATCCTCTGTACTCTTTACACGTGGGGCTTCTGTGGGCACCTGCCCTGTTTTCATTGGGCATTTTTACAAGACCAAGTTTTCAAGGTGCGTGTGGGTTATGCTTTGACAGACACCTTTATCCAGGAAAATGGTATGCCTCAGGGTTCCGTTCTGAGTATCATCTTCTTTGCTATCGCCATAAATATAATGGCCTGTCTCCCGCTGGGCATCTCCAGCTCTCTTTATGTAGATGATTTTGCCATCTCTTGCGGCTCTCCACGGATCTGACTTACTGAGCAGCGTCTTCAATGCTGTCTTGATCATCTTTACTCCTGGAGCATTGACAATGGCTTTCGCTTTTCCCCTGACAAAACTGTCTGTCTGAATTTCTGGTGGTGCAAATGGTTTCTCCCAGCATTTCTACATCTTGGACCTGTCGCCCTTCCGTTCTTTGAAACTATGAAATTTCTGGTGCTCCTGCTCAATAGGAAACTCTCTTAGTTTTCCCATGTGTCTTACCTGGCAGCCTGCTGTATGTGGTCCCTCAATCTCCTACGTGTCCTCAATGGTACTTCCTGGGGTCTTCACAATAAAGGATGACAGCCAAAAACAGTTGCAGGATAAAATTTTTTATTAAAATTCTTGACCAAGGTTTCGGTATATATAAATATACCTTCATCAGAAGTAAAACTTCCTGAACAGAAAGACACATTCATTAGAAAAGCCATATCAACGAAAGTGAGAAACAGAAGCTTAAGTAATGGTGAAATTACTACAGTAATGTAGGCACAAAATCATTAGTACTTACTAAAATTACATCATGCAATGGAGAATAATAAAAACAATTATGCCAAAGGCGTCGTCAATATTTAAAACATCATCTCCATTTGTACAACATGTGTAATGGGCACAAGGTCAAAGCGAACAGTATTAACAGCATTACTTCACTTATGAACTTTTGAGACACGAGTGTGAAAGCACTAGGGCAGATGGTTTCGCCGAGAGAGGGCACTTGCATGTGCCAGACTCGCGCATATTACAATCCATAAGTACTTACATAAGAGCATCAAAAAATTATTAAAAGTTGTGTTAATTCCAACTCTGTCTTAATAAGTTCAACGCTCTTATGTAAGTACTTATGGATTGTAATATGCGCGAGTCTGGCACATGCAAGTGCCCTCTCTCGGCGAAACCATCTGCCCTAGTGCTTTCACACTCGTGTCTCAAAAGTTCATAAGTGAAGTAATGCTGTTAATACTGTTCGCTTTGACCTTGTGCCCATTACACATGTTGTACAAATGGAGATGATGTTTTAAATATTGACGACGCCTTTGGCATAATTGTTTTTATTATTCTCCATTGCATGATGTAATTTTAGTAAGTACTAATGATTTTGTGCCTACATTACTGTAGTAATTTCACCATTACTTAAGCTTCTGTTTCTCACTTTCGTTGATATGGCTTTTCTAATGAATGTGTCTTTCTGTTCAGGAAGTTTTACTTCTGATGAAGGTATATTTATATATACCGAAACCTTGGTCAAGAATTTTAATAAAAAATTTTATCCTGCAACTGTTTTTGGCTGTCATCCTTTATTGTGAAGAATTTTAACAGTTGCTGCCGCAGCCATGTTTAAAATCACTTCCTGGGGTGCCGATCGAACCACCCTCCTCTGTTTGTACTGGTCCCTTGTCTGTTCGAAACTTGACTATGGGTGCTTTGTTTATACGTCTGTACACCCATCCCTCTTACAGTGTCTCAACACTATCCACCATCATGGCATCCGTTTGGCCACGGGCGCCTTTTACACCAGCCCAGTTGAGAGTCTGTATGCTGAAGCTGCTGAACTACCACTGTCCTCCCGCTGTGCCTTTCTCCTCTGCAGGTATGCATGCCACCCCTCCTATGCCTCCTTCTTTGATGATTCCTTTGGTTGTCAGTATGGGCACGTCCCTCTTCTGTTACCGTCTGGAGTCCGCTTTCGCCACTTGATACAGTGGGTTAACTTCACACTACCTGCAACACTCCCGATGGGTGTGAACCCTTCACCACCTTGGCTTCGTGAAGTAGCCCATGTTAACCTTGCCCTTCATTCACTTCCTGAGGACACTACACCAGCCTCGGTGTATCACCTCCAGTTTCATGACCTTTGTCTACACTGATGGCTCTCGGACTGACTGTGGGGTCAGGTGTGGCTTCATCTTTGGCACCTGTGTCTTTCGATATCAGCTTGTGGCACACTCATCAGTATTTACAGCTGAGCTGTTCGCCTAGTATCAGGCCACGGAGTACATCCAGTGATACAGTCTTTCCAATTGCGCCCTCTGCTCAGACTCACTCACTGCCCACCAGAGTCTATCTGCGCTGTTCACAGCTCATCCGTTATTGCAGCGGGTCCAAGAAAATTGTCACTTGCTTTGTGGAGCCAGTGTCATGTTTCTGTGGGTCCCTGGTTATGTCGGTCCAGCAGGAAATGAGGCTGTTGATGCTGCTGCAAAAGCTGCAGTCCTCACACCTCAGCCCGGGAGTACCTATATTCCCTCCGATGATTTGTGTTGCCATCTATCAGGAGGTGTTGCCCCTTTGGCATTGACAATGGTCCTCCCTTCATGGGGATAAGCTTAGACTTATTAAGCCTCTCCCAGTGCCTTGGACGACCTCCTCCCGGCCCTCTGGCCGGGAGCAGATTATTTTAACTCGGCTGTGTATTGGGCACTGCCTTTTTAGTCATTGTCATTTGCTAAATGGCACTACCCCACCACTTTGTACACACTGTGCCCAGATTTTAACTGTCCACCACTTCCTGCCGGAATGTCCCTTTCCCAACAATTTAAGTTCCTGCTTGGGTTTGCCATCTGATTGATCAGCCGTTTTAGTGAATGACGTGTGGGCTGTCAACTGCATTTTACATTTTATCCACGGAAGCAATATGGCGAAGGCTACTTAATTTTTAGTTTTGGACCTCCATTTCTGTAATGTGTTTCTTTACCCTTTTTCGATGTGCCAGTTTTTAGCTGTCTCCTATTCTGTCCATTGAGACTGACGTGTAGTCGTTTAACTCCTCTCTGTGTTCGTGTTCTATAGTTTTGACTAGGGCGCATATGACCCCAGTTATTTTTTGGTGCCCTAAAGCAAAACGAAACAAAAACCATAGTGATATGTTATGAGGTGAGGATCCATCCCACTGTCAGCATGGTGTCTATGTAACAGTGGCCCACATCCTACAGGACAGCCCTAATTTGGCCACCTCTTAGCAAAACCTTACGCTTGCTTACACACTGCCTCTGGTGCTGGTGGACTACTGGACTACACCAATGCAGCTAATCTGGTTTAATGTTTTACCTTTGAAGGTGCTTTCTACTCCTCTTTGTGGGATAGGCCACATTGGCCTTGCCAACTATTTCAGGGATTGAAGGGGTCCATAGCCAGCTCCAAAACACAGTACCATTGACTGCCCTTGCTTGATGGTCTGACCTGGCTCCTGCCCTTTCATCTTTTTAAATTATTCTTATTTTTTTTATTTTGTCATTGGTTTAATGTCTCATTGTCATTGTTCTCTTTCCTGAGATTTTATCAGCTTGTCTGTGTTGCAAGTTTTTCTTGTGGTATTAGAGGGTGAGGTAAACTGGCAGGATGCAGGAGGTGCATCTACCATCGCATTAACATGTCCTGGTGGCTTTGAGCTGCTTTCTGAATGGACCAACTTACCCACCTTCACCCTCTTACACCCCTCTCTCACTTCTATACTTGCTTCTCTCTTTTGGTTTAATTGATTCTTAGTTACATTCAGGTTCCTCAGGATTTGTCTTCTGTATCTTTCCTCTCCAATAGCTTTTCCCAGCTTGAAGCATATGGGATGTAGAGGCTGAGACCTGGTAGTTTGGTCCTTTTACCATTCCAGTTCAACCCAAAGGGAATGATAAAATGTCAGGTAGGATTATGAAGACTATGTAACATACATTAGGTCTGTACTGCTCACCTGTGCAAGGAGTCTTTCAGATGTCGTTCAGTTTTCTGACAAATTGGAATACTCATTAGTAAAACCACCTTATAAAAAGGGTGAAAGAGGTAATGTAGAGAATTACTGGTCCTTTTTATTTGTTACCAGTGTTTTCAAAACCTTTTGAGAAACCAATGTATAGGAGCACACCTCAGTACACATAATATGCTGCCAGAAACATTTGTAGTATTTTTAAGCAAGTTTAATAAACACGACAGAGGCACATAACAGAGACTTGTCAATAATATATTCTTCTTCACTATTTACAACAATCTGCCGATGCTTGGGATAACTTTCTGATTGTGCAACTGTAGAAGTCATGTGGTTTTGAGGCAAGGAACTCATCAAGCCATATTAGGAGTGAGTTTTCATCTCGAAAGGAAATTCCTTGAAGGTTGTTCGATAGAGCGTGGGAAAGGTGAAAACCTGCGGGTGCAAGATCAGGTGAATAAGGTGGGTGTGGAACGACTTCCCAACTCAATACATGTGTAGCATTTTTTGTTGGTTTAGCAGAAAGCGGGAGGGCATTATGGTGGAGTAGTATCACTTCACACAGTCCTCCTGGTCATTGTTCTTAGATTGCATCTACAAGGTGTCTCAGTTGTTGACAGTAAATATCAGCAGTGATGCATACACCATGGGGAAGCAATTCATAGTACACCACTCTGTCACTGTTCCATCAGATTCATAACATTATTTTTTGTAGGTGTTTGCAGGTTGTTGCTTTGTTTGGTCTCAACCACTCCCTTATTTTCCTTATGTTAGCATGAAGACACCATTTCTTGTCACCAGTAATGATACAAGATAGGAATGGCCTGTGTTGTTCACAAGTCAATTGATGACAAACAAGCAGAGACGCACATGTGGCCACATGCTGACATTTGTGGCTTTGGCTCAGAGCATGTGGTACCTGTGCACCTGATTTTTGAACCTTTCTGATTGCATGCAAGTGTCGCACAATGGCAGAATGATCACAGTTCCACATTTGCCAGTCCTTGAGTACGCTGATGTGGATCATTGTGGATGAATGCATTTAAATATCTCCATCAAAGCCCGAAGGTCTTCCTGAATGAAGAGAGTCACTATGTCAAAACGATCCTCCTTAAAACAAGAAAACCATTTTCTTGCTGTGGTCCATCCAATAGCATTATCCCCATATGTGGCACAAATATTTCTGACTGCTTCCATTGCTATCACCCCTGAACTCGAAGAATGTGTCAGAAATGTTCAGATTTCTCCCTTACATCCCATTTTCTAGTGTACACAGTTCCACTCAGTTTAAAGTTCAGTTTCTTGTGCAGAAACTGTCTCTGACAATTAACATGGAGGCTTGTCTACTTTGCTCACTTTCACTCTTATTATCATATGCAGCATTATATTTTTGGGCAACACAGTACTCTCACCTAGAAAATTCTTAGCCCAGAAAGGGGTGATCAGTCTTATCTGAGGTGTGAGTTTACAGATTTTGTGTATGCTGTTGTTCTGGTTGTAACAACAACAACTGTACATATTATAAATTTTTTTCTTTCTGAATTTCGAGAGATTAATGTAAGCAATGTTTTGAATTTCTTTTTCTTTTCGTATCGTTATGTTAAAGAAACTATAAGCAACTTTTGAAATGAATATTATTATTATGTTAGATTTCAAGTAATGTGGTAATCAAAGGGAAGTTTACTTAATGTTGAAACTCTTGTAAGATGTGAAAATTGTATTTTATATGCCTGGTCCATACGTAGGAAAGGTATTAATATATGTTGAATAGAAAACCTGTGGTGAATACCCTACCTGTAGGGGAGCGGGAAAAGGTGGAGGCAGGCGAGTGTGGGAAAACGCACACTGGCGCGGTTCGGCACAACGGGCTCAGTATGACAGTCGGAGTTGGGCATCGGTCAGAGGAACACGTACCGTATCAAGGAGGCTATCCAGGAAAAGTGGATTCCATTGAGCCTCGGATGTGCCGATCCCGACGACTACATGGCATGGCTATATTCTTAGGCACAAAATTGGAAAGATTACGACGCTAAGAAGAAGGAAAGTGCCGATGCAGTGAGAGCCTTAGCCGTGCTTGTATGTGTGCTGTGCTTCTCGCTATCTCGCTGCCCGCCATCCGCCGCACCGACTTGCACAGGTCAAACATTTAATTCATCTTTAGAATTGTATCTGTGTGGACCAGTGTCGAAAATGTTTCTAACTGTTCAATAATAATGTGACTTTTACCAGACTTGCCCTAACAATTAATCATCCTTATCACTGACCTAGACAGGGTCCTTACCACTTGTTGTGCAACCCGAGTATCCCGAACTGAAAGTTTAAAGTTAGTGTTAATGAGAATTATCAGCAGACAAATCTATGCTATAAAAAAGTTTAAAGTTCTGTGTGTTAATGCAAATGTTAGTAAAGAACAACAGTTTGACTAAATTGGAAGATAATTTTTTGAATTGAGCTAGCAATGACACTTAATTAATTTGAGACAGAAAGAATGATAGTTAAGTAATCCAGAAGTGAGACAAAAGAGTAGTAATCCATAGGTTAATAATTCTGAGTGTTAATTTACCTTTAGTACTTAATAGTTTCAGTATAACGACCATAACAGTTTCAGGGCCCCCCCTTCTCTTGTCCATTCTTTCAAACCTTGAAGTGTACTGATCAGATTTGACCAGCAAAGTTAAGTTCCATATTAAACTTAAGTGTATTAGTGTTTATCCATCATTAATAGTGGCATTGTATGTGTACTTTCAAGATTGCTAATTCTAGGGTAATCTATGCCCGATTTCAGTCTGATCAATATACAAAATGCAGTTCGTAGTAATCATTGCAGTGTGGTGTTGTGTATTTATAGCTCGTCCAAATTAGTACAAAAGGAGAAAACTTTAGTTCAGTGGATTTTTCCGGTTCCAAACTTTGCCATAAAACGCAACATTACTATGTGTTATTATGCTTGTACATGCACCCACTTCTACAAGGAAAAACTCACTCAATGCCTAATTAGGTTGGCGACTGTATTATTAATCATTGGTAGTATCTACTGTGTGTACTTCTTGTCCATGCGAACGAGTAATTATACTTTACATTTGATTGACGCATCATTGTAGTTACTGACTGGATATAAGTTCGAATTGCTTCCAATTAGGTACACGCGGTCAACTTATGTACTAAAATCCTTGTTTATAAGGTGAAGCCCGTGAACTTATTACAGTACAGGCTTTAAAGAGCTAACGTACGCCCGAGCGGGCAGTAGCGTTAAATGGTGTCTTGGAATTCTTACTCTGCTGTCCCCATGAATATATAATTGCAATGTTCATTCATTGAACACTAGGGGGAAAAACAATATGCACTCGACTCACACTTCCTTAAGCACCGTATGGAAAAGTTTGTGCTGTTCAGCTGGTTTCATTTTCAATAGGCTTTTAGCAGAACTGAAAATACTGAGTGCTAAACTCCAAGTATTCAGATCCAAGTTGAAAGATTTCCTGTTGTCACACTGCTTCTATACTGTACGAAAGTTCCTCTCCGAAGTTGAGAATTTTCTCTGCAATGTGTTCTTTATTCCTATACACTCATTCTTATGTTTTATTAATTACTTAATTCTGTGTTTATAAATTTTGTAATCAACAATTTGTAAAGTATGTACTGACTCATGGCAGGATCAAATAGCTTTGGGTCCCTTAGTCCAAAGGAACCTGATAAATAAATAAATAAATAAATAAATAATGCACTGCAAGCAGCTATGGTAATACTCCCCACATTATAATTTATAATTGTACCTGTACACTGTGCACCAAGGCAGTTATCAAGCATTTAATTTGATATCAAGAGAAAAATGATCTTACATTTTGAGGGAAAAAAAAATTGTCTGACTCCAGGATTTTTTTCATATTGCTATTGACATGTGGCTGAAGGCATGCAGACAATTTACTTAATATGGAAAGACACCTGACTTGTATTAATGACAATTCTAACAGACAACTTTCCTGTATTTATAACATTGTCACCACCATTCAGCAAATCAGTAAGGTCTAAGATTGTTTAGGATGTGTGCTAATTTTTTAAATCAGATTCCAAGTGGTATGAGGTTAAAAAAAGAAAAACTAAAATATCTGTATTGTAATGAAATGATGATACTGATGATTACGGGTCAATTTAAGATCACAGTATGGAATAGTGTCATTGAAAATGCTCTTCTTGAGGATGCATTTACATTATTTATCAATACACTCTCAGATATACTTAAAAAGTATTATTATACAAAAAACTGCTGGAAAACATGATCTCACTATTGTGGATAAATGTTCCACACCTGAACTACAGAGGCTCAGAACTCCAGTATGTGGGTTGCAGAGAAAATGAACCACATAAGGTTCAAAAGCAACTACAGAGCAGAAATAGACTATCCAACAGCAAGACAATTTATATTTACATCAATAGCTCCCAAAACAATCATAAAACTGCACCATATATTATCAAGATTCATGGGTGGAAGAAAGTATCACAAGAATACTTCCTCCGAGTATGATATTGTATCTAATTTAAATTCTTCCTTCATTAATGCAAGTGACACAAATAAGACTGCAGAAAATGAACAAGGCCACAAATTTGACAATACCCAGAACTAAAATTATTCTAACAGCTCCCTGAGTAGTTTTGAATATATATTTTCTGCCTTTAGATAGAAAGAGGTACTGTCATTACCATAGCTGTATCAAACTAAAATCACTCAAAACAAGAGAACATGAAATTTTATGGTGTATCCAGTTTTGTGATTAAAAACAGTAAATATAATGGCACATCCGTTATGTCCACTGAGTCTATGGATAGTTAGAAGTGGCAGTTTCCCTTCGTCCCTAAAAATTAGAATTTCTGTGCCTTTAAACAAGAAAGATAATGTACCATATTGTAACATGTGCTGACCAGTCTCTTTTGTACATCCTTTGAAAAGTTCCAAATTTGTGAACATGTTCACAAATAAAATTCTATGTGATTTGTTGACATAGAAAATAGGGACTATCATGCACAATTCCTCTGCAGAAAAAAGAATTATTTGAGATAAAAAATTAGCTTAATTTTTTGAGTAAAAAGTAAAGAGGCATTGTCACACATATATCAAAAAAGTAAAAATTGGCTACAAGCAAGTAGGATTTGTGCACTGAGGATTCTGTGCAAACTTAATTTTTGTGTGTCACTGAGAATCTAGATTCCCAGTATGGATGAGTTATATATAGAATCTCAACTATATTTACCTGTTTTCAATACAGAAATTGGCAAGTTATCTGTCCTGGCAAGATATCTGTCCTAGACGGTATCAAAATCTCTACTGTACTTTCTCAGATTAGCTCGGGCACACACAAAGAAAAGAATGTGGGACTTTAGTTGTATATGTAGATGTAGAAGATGTAATAAAATATTTAATTAAATATTTTTTACTTACTGCAACATGACTGTAATGTACATTTTATGTTTACGTGCAGTAATATTTGTGTTATGCTTTTGATGAATGATGAATGCACTGTATTTTCTTGTGGCAAAAAGATATTTTTTTGTGTGATATAGCTACAATTTAACAATTTTCAGATTTTTTTACATAACTTGTACTGCAAAACCTTACTTCTTGCTAAATTTCATGATTCTAGGTTAATGGTTGAGTGAGTTTTCAAGTATCAAAATATGTAACACATGGCCGTATCTTGTGATTGAACAGACATATAAGCTTAAAATTTTTGCACAGCCAAGGGACTGTAGAGCTTAGTGACATAAATTTGAACTTGATAAATGTGTCTTTTCCTGGGAAAAAGGGTTTTTAATAATCAGATAGACAGACAGACAGACAACAAAGTGATCCTACAAGGGTTCCATTTTTACAGCTTTAGGCATGGAACCCTAAAAATTACAACAGTTATATCCCTCTTTATTCTAAATTGCTTAATACGTTCCTGAGAAAACTACTGTAAGACCAATAAACTGGAGCAGACTATTCGTCAACATGACAAATGCCGAAAACAGCTTATTGACCTCCCAGCTATTGGATTTTAAAACAATGCATACGAGTGCCCCCCCCCTCCCCCCCTCCACATACACACACACACACACACACACACACACACACACACACACACACACACACACACACACACACACACACACTCTCTCTCTCTCTCTCTCTCTCTCTCTCTCTCTCTTTCTCTCTCTCTCTCTCTCTCTCTCTCTCTCTCTCTCTCTCTCTCACAACTATTTAACATTTTGACAGCTCAGACACATGGTGTATAATTGAGTACATTCAGAAATAGTACCTGAAAATTACTCAGAGAAAAGGCATTGTATTTAGTAGAGATATTCAGATGATGTCCAAAAGATCTATATCTACAGCTACACTCTGTAAACACCATGAGGTGCATGGCAGAAAGTACATACCAATGTAAAGTACTAGTTATTAAGGTTTTGTAGCCCTCCATTCACATATGGAGCATGGGAATAATGATTGTTTGATTGCCTCTGTGCCTGCAGTAATTATTCTGATCTTATCCTTGAGAGTCCTATGTGAGCAATATGTAGGGGGTTGTAGTATGTACACAGAGTAATCATTTAAAGATGGTTCTTGAACATTAATAGACCCTCTCGGGATAGTTTACGTACGCCTTCAAGAGTCTGCTAGTTCAATTCCTTCAGCATTCCTCTGACACTGTCCCATGGATTAAACAAACTTATGACCATTTGTGCTGCCCTTCTCAGTATATGTGCAATATACTGTGTTCGTCCAATTTGGTACTTGAGCAATATTCTAGGTTTGGTCGCATGACTGATTTGTAAGCAATCTCTTTTGTAGACTGATTGCACTTCCCCAGAATTCTACCAATAAACGAAGTCTACCATCTGGTTTAACCACAACTGAACCTATATGATCATTCTATTTCATATCCGTACAAAGTGCTACAGCCAGGTATTTGTTTGAGGTCGCCAACTCCAATAGTGACTCATTAATATTATAGGATACTACATTTTTTCTCATTCTGTGACGAGAAGTGCAAAATTTTACATTTCTGAACATATAGATCAAGTTGCCAATATCTGTACCATGTAGAAATCATATCAAGACTCAACTGAATATTTATACAGCTTCTCTCAGATAGTATTTTATTATAGATAACTACATAATCTGCAAAAAGCCTCATGTTACTATTAATATTGTCTGCAAGGATATTAATATACAACATGAACAGCAAGGGTCCCAACACACTTCCCTGGGGCACACCTGATGAGGACTCTCCATCCAAGGTAACATGCTGTGTCCTCCCTTCCAAAAACTCCTCAATCCAGTCACAAATTTCACTTGATATCCCATGTGATCGTACTTTTGACTATAAGTGTGGGTGTGCTACTGAGTCTGATGCTTTTCGAAAATCGAGAAACACTGCATCTATTTTGGTTGCCTTGAGCCAAAGCTTGCAGGATGTCATGCGAGAAAAGTGCGAGTTGGGTTTCACGTGATTGATGTTTTCAAAATTCATTTTACAAATAACCTATGTGCAGGATATTGGACAGTAGTTTTGTGGATCACTTCTATACCTAAAAACAAAGATGATGTGACTTACCAATTGAAAGTGCTGGCAGGTCGACAGACACACAAACGAACACAAACATACACGCAAAATTCAAGCTTTCGCAACAAACTGTTGCCTCATCAGGAAAGAGGGAAGGAGAGGGAAAGACGAAAGGATGTGGGTTTTAAGGGAGAGGGTAAGGAGTCTTTCCAGTCCCGGGAGCGGAAAGACTTACCTTAGGGGGGAAAAAGAGACGGGTATACACTCGCACACACACATATCCATCCACACATATGTGCTCCCGGGACTGGAATGACTCCTTACCCTCTCCCTTAAAACCCACATCCTTTTGTATTTCCCTCTCCTTCCCTCTTTCCTGATGAGGCAACAGTTTGTTGCGAAAGCTTGAATTTAGTGTGTATGGTTGTGTTCGTTTATGTGTCTGTCGACTTGCCAGCACTTTCATTTGGTAAGTCACATCATATATATATATATATATATGTCTGCTTGTGTCTTGTATGTATGGATGGATATGTGTGTGTGTGCGAGTGTATACCTGTCCTTTTTTCCCCCTAAGGTAAGTCTTTCCGCTCCCGGGATTGGAATGACTCCTTACCCTCTCCCTTAAAACCCATATCCTTTTGTCTTTCCTTCTCCTTCCCTCTTTCCTGACGAGGCAACCGTTGGTTGCGAAAGCTAGAGTTTTGTGTGTATGTTTGTGTTTATTTGTGTGTCTATCGACCTGCCAGCGCTTTTGTTGGGTAAGTCTCATCATCTTTCTTTTTAAATATATATATATATATATATATATATATATATATATATATATATATATATATATATATATATATATATATATATAAACAAAGATGATGTGACTTACCAAATGAAAGTGCTGGCAGGTCGACAGACACACAAACGCACACAAACATACACACAAAATTCTAGCTTTCCTCATCAGGAAAGAGGGAAGGAGAGGGAAAGACGAAAGGATGTGGGTTTTAAGGGAGAGGGTAAGGAGTCATTCCAGTCCCGGGAGCGGAAAGACTTACCTTATGGGGAAAAAAGGACAGGTATACACTCGCACACACACACATATCCATCCACACATATACAGACACAAGCAGACTGTCCTCAAAATCACCCTCTCCTAACCTTCCAGGAATTTCTGACTTCCAGCCTTGCCTCTCAATCCTAAAAAATACCCTCTCCCTTAAAACCCATATCCTTTTGTCTTTCCCTCTCCTTCCCTCTTTCCTGACGAGGCAGCCGTTGGTTGCGAAAGCTAGAATTTTGTGTGTATGTTTGTGTGTCTATCGACCTGCCAGCACTTTTGTTTGGTAAGTCTCATCATCTTTCCTACATATATATATATATATATATATATATTTAAAAAGAAAGATGATGAGACTTACCAAACAAAAGCGCTGGCAGGTCGATAGACACACAAACAAACACAAACATACACACAAAATTCTAGCTTTCGCAACCAACGGTTGCCTCGTTCCTGACGAGGCAACCGTTGGTTGCGAAAGCTAGAATTTTGTGTGTATGTTTGTGTTTGTTTGTGTGTCTATCGACCTGCCAGCGCTTTTGTTTGGTAAGTCTCATCATCTTTCTTTTTAAATATATTTTTCCCACGTGGAATGTTTCCCTCTATTATATATATATATATATATATATATATATATATATATATATATGAATATAATAGAGGGAAACGTTCCACGTGGGAAAAATATATTTAAAAAGAAAGATGATGAGACTTACCAAACAGAAGCGCTGGCAGGTCAATAGACACACAAACAAACAAATGTTTGTTTTTGTTTGTGTGTCTATTGACCTGCCAGCGCTTCTGTTTGGTAAGTCTCATCATCTTTCTTTTTAAATATATATATATATATATATATATATATATATATATATATATATATATATATATATATATATATATATAATAGAGGGAAACATTCCACGTGGGAAAAATATATTTAAAAAGAAAGATGATGAGACTTACCAAACAAAAGCGCTGGCAGGTCGATAGACACACAAACAAACACAAACATACACACAAAATCTAGCTTTCGCAACCAATGGTTGCCTCGTCAGGAAAGAGGGAAGGAGAGGGAAAGACCTCTTTGCTGATGAGGCAACAGTTTGTTGCGAAAGCTTGAATTTTGTGTGTATGTTTGTGTGTCTGTCGACCTGCCAGCACTTTCTCCTTCCCTCTTTCCTGACGAGGCAACCATTGGTTGCGAAAGCTAGATTTTGTGTGTATGTTTGTGTTTGTTTGTGTGTCTATCGACCTGCCAGCGCTTTTGTTTGGTAAGTCTCATCATCTTTCTATATATATATATATATATATATATATATATATATATATATATATATATGGTTATAATAGAAGGAGACATTCCACGAAGGAAAAATATACCTAAAAACAAAGATGATGTGACTTACCAAATGAAAGTGCTGGCAGGTCGACAGACACACAAACATACACACAAAATTCAAGCTTTCGCAACAAACTGTTGCCTCATCAGCAAAGAGGGAAGGAGAGGGAATGACGAAAGGATGTGGGTTTTAAGGGAGAGGGTAAGGAGTCATTCCAGTCCCGGGAGCGGAAAGACTTACCTTAGGGGGAAAAAAGGACGGGTATACACTCGCACACACACACATATCCATCCACACATATACAGACACAATATGTCTGCTTGTGTCTGTATATGTGTGGATGGATATGTGTGTGTGTGCGAGTGTATACCCGTCCTTTTTTCCCCCTAAGGTAAGTCTTTCCGCTCCCGGGACTGGAATGACTCCTTACCGTCTCCCTTAAAACCCACATTCTTTCGTCTTTCCCTCTCCTTCCCTCTTTGCTGATGAGGCAACAGTTTGTTGCGAAAGCTTGAATTTTGTGTGTATGTTTGTGTTCGTTTGTGTGTCTGTCGACCTGCCAGCACTTTCATTTGGTAAGTCTCATCATCTCTCCTATATATATATATATATATATATATATATATATATATATATTAAAAAGAAAGATATTGAAAAGAAGATATTTTTAATATATTTTTAATATAATATATTTTTCCCACGTGGAATGTTTCCCTGTATTATATATATATATATATATATATATATATATATATATATATATATATATATATATATATATATATATATATATATTTCTACTTGTTTTAGTTGTCCTTTGTACTTTGGTAATCATTGTTGCCACAACCGCATTGTGGTCACTGATGCCAGTTTCGATGTGGACAGCCTTGAAGAGGTCAGGTCTATTTGTTGCCACTAGATCCAATATATTTCCATCATGAATGGGGTTCTTAACTATGGTCTTACGTGCTGAAGTCATCTCACTTATGTTGTGTGTGTGTGTGTGTGTAAACAAAATTGTTTCTTGGTGTAATGTTATTGAGGTAAATATTTTTAATGAAACTTATGGGACATAACTATACCTTTGTTTGTCTGTGTATGACATATTTGTGTAACAATAATGAAACTTCCTGGATGGAACAATATGTAAAATAAGGAAAAGGTAACCACTCACTTATAGTGAATAATGTGTGGAGCACAGAAACACTTAACTGAAATGAGCATTCACACTAGCTTCCAGGCACTCACTCTTTTTCTGGCAACGGTGTACACATTCACATTCGTGACACAGACACCATAACACACTCTGAAAGCTAGTGTGAATGCTGCTTTCAGCTATGTGTTTCTGTGCTCCACTAATTGATCCACTAGAAGAAGTGGTTGCTTTTCACTTATTTTACATATTGCACATTTGTGTATCATTTTTGAAAATAATTTTATTTTTTTGTGTATTCTGCAAGGGCACATTTGATATGCAGCCTGTTTTCTCTTTAACAGCCTTGTAATTGAATGTAAAAGTGTGAAAGATGGCTCCTTAAAATGTTTGTTTGCTGTATGTTTTATAAAATTATCATTCTTGTTATTGGCCTTGCAGTTCTTGTCTTACTTAGACTGTTTTCTTCCATAGGCCATTCTTTGACACAGAAGGCTGGTGTTCAGTATATATTAGACTCGGTGATTCAGGCTTTGCTCCGTGACCCATCAAAAAGGTAAGTAATTATTGTTTCTGTGTGCAAGTAAATATAATTTTGTTGTATAGACTTTGCAAAATTTGGCAAATGAGTTTTTAAAAACTGAGAGATGAGCTCGTACCAAGAACAGAATTTCTAGTTATGCATGTATGAGATATGTGAGGAAAGTAATCAGACTGAGAACAGTCTGAATGATAGGGCAATGCTGTATTGTTGTACTTGTGTAGACCGGTGTGGCCATCCCTTCCAGATGCTCAGTCTGAATTTCAGCTCCATAAAGCCACCATGTGATTTTTGAAAGCGCCATCAGTGAAGTTTTGTTTTTGTTGTGTGTTACCAAAACGGAACAGCAGAATTCAGAGTAGCATTATGTTCAACTTGGGTAATCTGTGAGAGTGACCTTTCAAACGTTGAGGCAGTCCTATGGGGAACATTCCTTATCAAGAGCTCAAGTCTCAAACCTCACTCAGGCAGACCTTAAACTTCAAAAACTGATGAAAACATCAAATTTGTGCATGCTGTTGTGAGATCAGACTGACATGTAACAGTAAGGATGTTGGGTGACCTGTTAAGCCCGAGTCCGTGCACAGTACATCAAATGTTGACTGAAATTTTGTACATGTGAAAGGTTTGTGCCAAAATGGTGCCAAAAAATGTCACAACTGATCAGAAGAACAATTGAGGAAATGTTTGAGCAAATTGAAGATGGAAAAATGCTGATTTGCTTTTTTGATGATAGGGGTATTATGCACAAAGAATTTGTTCCTCTAGGAGTAACTGTTAACCAAGTGGTTTACAAAGATGCCCTTGAGAGATTCAGGAAAAGGGGAATGGAGTGGGAATGGACATTGTGGACAAGTGGATGTGGCATCATAACAACGCATGTCACATGGCCACTTCCATTGCAGAAGTTTTGACTTCAGAAGGCACTCCTGTTGTTTCACTGCCCCCATTCAACTGATCTGAGCCCTTGGGACTTTTTTCTTTTCTTGAAATTGAAAAATGCCTTAAAAGGAACATAATTTTGAGACTCAGGAGAACATTTAGAAGAATGTGGTTGACATGTTAAAGGTCCTACCAGTTTAAGCCTTTCAGTGCTGCTACCAAGATTGGGAATGACAGCTCCTCAGGTATATAACTGGTGAAAGGAACTACTTTGAATGGGACAATATTGTTGTTTGAAAAAAATAAAAACTTTAATAGATAAAATAGTCTCATTACTTTTCTCACACCCCTCTTAAACTCACAAGGAAGATAGACTAAGCATATTATTGCCTTTGGGAAGTGAATAGCTTTAGCAAGCTATGTGTTTAGAACACATTTTGCTTATGTTTATTTTTATAAATAGTTATGACATAACAATCTGGGGAACAAATGACCAGAATATGCAAACAACCTTTGACTTAAAAAATGGTTGGTATGATTTATAATGAAAAGTAACTAGAGAACCCTTAGCACTAAGTTGTTTAAATCTAAGAGAATTTTGGCTATTCTATGTAAATAAATTATGTAAACAGTAATCCATATGAAGAAAGACATTGACCAGCACCCATAGAACTGGTCCCCTATATAAACATGGAACCAGATATAGACACCATTTATGTCTCAGTAGGAAAAACAGTACAAACCCCAAAATAGTGTGCTGTGTAATGAATTAAATTATACACAGGATCAAAGATAAAAGTGAAATGCATGCCTCTAGCAATTCTTTTTAGAATTACCTGTTACCAAAATTTTTTTATCCTTTCAAGGATTACCTGAAAGGATATGTAAATTATGTTGACGATTATGCTAATCATAACTGCTGTGATAAGAGGCATTTTACTATACAATTAAACAGAATTGTGATGTACAAACATGAAACATAGTAAAGCAAATAATGTGTGTATAATTTAACTGGGTAGATAAAAAAAATCTACTCACCAAGTGGTGGCAGAAGAACACACATTAAAAAAAAGTTTTACATAGGCAAGATTTTGAAGCCAGTGGTTGCTTCTTCCAGCAGAAGGGTTGAAGGGGAAGGAAGAGAGGTGAAGGAAAAGGACTGAGGAGGTTTAGGAAATAGGGTAGAGTTTGGAAAAGTCACCCAGAACCCCAAGTCTGGGAGACTTACCATATTGTAATAGTTAAAACCTTTTTTTTTATATGTTTAATTTCCTGTCATTGCTTGGTCAGTAGATTTTGTTCTATACAATTACTTTATATTGTCAACAATCAATTATTTTTGCTGTTATAAATAATGTATGTATCTATTTCTGTACGTGTATTTGCACACATGTATGTGTTTCTATATTGTGTACATCTATGTGCTGAAAACATCCACGCAATTCAGATTGTCTACTGATGGATAAATACATAAACTGATTAATTAACATTTCACATTTAAAACTGAATTTACACTCATTTTATTAGCTCTGTTGCATTGTACTCATTGTTTATTTTTTTATTCCTCTGAAAGTGAAGCTTTGTTTTCGGTTGCAGTTACCATTTTTCTAAATTGTGATAAATGTAACATATATTACCTTGACTAAACATTTTACATTTTTGTAACTGTTATGTATTTTGCAAAAACAACATCGTTGATGTACATATAAACTCTTACTTGCAATTTGTAAAAAAGTGAAGCTGTCATCAACTGGAAGGTTATTTAAGAATGTCATTTTTCACAGCAACAATCTTGAACAAGTGTCACAGATTTCTTGCCTCATCAGGGTTGTGTTTGATCTCAAGTTTTTGACAATTCCTCTGTTGTCATCATCAGGAGTTAGGCCTATTTGTAGGCAGTGTCGTGCTTTATTTAGTCATTGAAAGCTTGAGAGTGCATACAACAATAACACAGCAAGAGACATTTGAAGCATTTAAGCACTTAGAAGGGTAGATTGAACACTATAGTGTTTTGCAAGGCATGGTCATATTGGAGTTAATGTGCCATTGTCTTCATTCAATCTATGAACAAACTTAAACCAAGCTAGTTATAGGGGTACGTATAGCTTAACAGGTTCTGAACCGTTGTGTAATTTGGCATTTTTCACACTGACTATTCGCTGGGGGAGGTGAAAGTGTTTCACATACGGAATTCTGCAGTGAACAGTAATGTTGGTTCTTTGGAGAAAAGGTTATTTTTTATTGTGAAGTACATGAGAGAGTGTTCAAAATTTCTTAGCTTTATGTCTAAATAATTTATGATGAGAATTATTTCATTCTTTTTCTTTGTTTTGAAATAGGTTTTTCATATTGTCCTGGTTAGTAGACAATAAGTGATAGTCTAAGGTATTAGCTTTTGGTTAGCTCTCCTTTGCGCTGCAGTCCCACTAGAGACTCAGAATTTAGTTAGGATTAACACCAAGTGTGAAAGGACTTGACTCTGACTATGATCTTAATCATTGGTTTTAACATTGATAAGTATTGATTCAGTTAAACTGTGCAAACTCAATTCATAATAGTCTGACTGAGATTCATATTGCAAGACAGGCTTTGTATCCAACTCAACATTGTTGACTGTGACTGAGGACTCATTAAAGCAAATTATTTTTATGCCTATGTAACAGTGTTATTTGTACTGTGTAATTTCTATGTGTTTTACCTGTACTACACACTGTCCATGCATGCCTGCTCACAGACTATGACAATGTTTCCACATGTCATTTGTTTCCTTCCATACTTTCCTGAAGCTTGGACATGTTGAAACATTGAGTCGATGCTTCATGCATAAATAGGCAGTACACTATGCTTGGAGGAGAGTGATGCGAGTTTAAGCCCAGATATGGCACACGTTTTTAACTTCACACATGCTTATTCAGTAGTATCAAACAATTTGATCTGCTGAGTGATTCCTAGACAATCATCAGGTTACACCTATATAAAAGCAATTCTTTAAACATAAATAACTGAAGGCATCTTTTAAAAGCCAGAAATCCATTGTAAGTTAATAATTAAAAGCCAGTATTGGGTTGGATCATCTCCTTCATTTTCTTGTAGCTCTGTTCTGCATCAGTGCAGTCTCGGCATGGTTATTAATGGATTTGGGATGGTTAATTTAATAGGTGGCCAGATGCCCTTCTTATCACCACCCTGTTATCCCCAGTACAGGATCTATGTACCCCAACTGTGTACATGCAGTGTTATTCATGTGGAAGTTGATGAAAGTTTTCTAAATGTTTGCGAATTGGGTAACTGAGGTGGAATTTAACGTGCATGGCTATCTGTGCAGGTCTGATGTTGGGTAAGGAATATGTCGAAGAGAAATATGCAGATATCTATTCATTTCATTTCTCTGTCATCATTATGTTTTATTAGGTTTGGTTCTGCTTCCTCATGAAATAATATTATATAATGACTGGCTTATTATTTCATTCCACTTGTCATGCATCATTGCATTTTATTAGATTTGATTCTATTTTCACCTGGAATAATACTTTGTACTAACCAACTTCTAATTTTAACTGCAGAAAGGAGATACGATCTTCTGTCAACAATTTCTCTGTTTGACATTTTATGCTCTTTTTCTGCTTTTTGTTGTTAAATAGTTTCATTGTCTACATATATTGTGTATTACACAAAATAACCACCAAAATACCTTACCTTATATTTGCAGGTTTATTTATGTTGAAACAGCCTTTTTTTGGAAATGGTGGAGAGAACAACATGACTCTGTTCGTCACCAGGTAAAAAGGCTTGTTAGTTCCGGTCAACTGGAGTTTGCAGGAGGTGCATGGAGCATGAATGATGAGGCTGGGACACATTACCAGTCCACAATTGATCAGTTTACATGGGGATTGAGGTAAATGCCACATGCTGTATTCACATGTTTATTTGTGTTACATAACTTACACAGTAAACTCCAGTGGAAAAATTAAGCAGTAGGATCCTATTATATGAGGGGCTGTCAAATGTTCAAATGAAAACCAAACACCATGCAATTTTCACATTTTTGCTGACCTGAAGAAAGATGTACACGGACGCCAGTTTCATTCAGACGAGGAAGCAAAAGAGTGGGTGCAGTCATGGATCCTTCAGTGGCTTACCACATTCTACAAAACAGTAATTGATCATCTCTTCTCCCAGTGGGATAAATGTGTTAACACGTGTGGTGAATATTTTTGAATGGAACCATTCTGTGGTCTTTTGTGATAGTTGTTCTGTTTTATTTGACTGCTCCTTATTGTTAAAGTATCTAATTCTGTTACAAATATTACAACCATGAAATAGTATTTGTGCATTTCTAATGTAAATATTTTTTGAAATTTTGTATCATCATGTTTGTCATGAATTTTTTGGTGTTACAAACTGAGCATTGTTTGCCACATTGTTACAGGAAGCTCAATGACACTTTCGGGGAATGTGGAAGACCTCGAGCTGGATGGCAGATAGATCCATTTGGTCACTCACGTGAAATGGCTTCTATGTTTGCACAGATGGGATATGATGGTTTGCTATTTGCTCGATTAGATTACCAAGATGGAGCAACAAGACTTAAGTCAAAGACAGCAGAAATGATCTGGCAAGCTAGTGCTAATTTAGGTGAGTGGGAAAGAAAAGTCAAATGTTGGAAGAGAAATTAAGCTTGCATCTACACAGTTGAAGAATTGAAGTGTGTCATAAATTGTGTTCATAAAGAGAGAGCGAGGTCCATTGATTCCTCCTCTTTTCTTTTAAGAAAATTATGTGAAATAGTTCAGGCAAACAGACAAGTAGGGTTGATCTAATATTACAAGTAATATGATTTAACTCCAGTTTCCTGGAATTGTAGAATACATATAAGAAGTGATTCCAATGCCAGATATTTACAGCCCAATCACAGATGTTTCATGCTGTGGTAAAGACATTAAGAATCTACACTGCTGGCCATTAAAATTAGAACAACATGAATGTGTGATGCAACAAGCATCAAATGGTATGTACATGAGGTGACTAGTCATCAGATATCTCCTAATATTGAGTCAGACTATCTATTGCCTTGGTAACATGATGCCCATGAATAACTGAGAATGATCTCCAAGTAGCCACGCAGAACCATTTCTAGTCAGTGATAGGTTCAGTTGGACCAGAGCACGCAGTACATTCTATGTAAACACAGCCCACACCACTATGGAGCCGCCACAAGCTTGCACAGAGTCTTTTTGACAACATGGGTGTATGGCTTCATTGGGTCTGCACCACACTCGCACCTCACCATCTGCTCTTACCAACTGGGATCAGGACTCACCTGACCCAGCCACTGTTTTCCAGTCATAGAGGCTCCAAACAATAGTCGTGAGCCTAGGAGAGGTGCTGCAGGCATTGTGCTGTTAGCAAAGGCACTCGTGGCAGTCGCTGTTGCTGTAGCTCATTAATGCCATATTTTGCCTCACTGTCCTAATGGGTACATCCTATGTTGATTTCTTTGGCTATTTTCATGCAGTGTTGCTTGTCTGTTTTCACTGACAGCTCTACGCAAATGTCACTGCTCTCAGTTATTAAGTGAAGGCTGTCTGCCACTGCGTTGTCCATGGTGAGAGTTAATGTCCGAAACTTGGTATTCTCGACACACTCTTGACACTGTGGATCTTGGAATGTTGAGTTTTCCAATGAGTTCTGAGATGAAATGTCCTATGGGTCTAGCTCCAGCAACCATTCCACATTCAAAGTTTGTTAATTCCCATCGTGCAGCAATAATCGCATCGGAACCTTTTTACATGAATTATTTGAGTATAGACGACTGCTCCACCAATGCACTGCCCTTTTATACTTTGTGTCAGTAATATTACCACCACCTGTTTTGTGCACACCCTGTCCCATGACTTTTGTCATCTCACAAGGAGATGGCACGACCGTGGGCTTCAGGGATTTGTCCAAAATTTTGTGTGGTGAAAGAGGACCCTTAACACCTCACATGGTTAAAATATTACGACGCACTGCCCAGAAAATCCCGGGAAAAATTGATCCAAAGTTTCTTAGTTGCCTTATGTGTACAAAATTTTAGTCCATTGCCGAGTCGCCATCTGGCCTAGATGGTTAGGGCTTGGACTCTTACGCCAAAGGTCTCGGGTTTGAGTCCTCCACCGGCACTTTTTTTTTCCCTTCTGTTTCATTTTCTTTTGTTATTCCACCAATTATTCAGAAGTTTCCCAAACCTACATTATCTTTAACAAATTAGTTACATTATTGAATAAAAATGATTTTCTTTTTGTCCAACAACACAATTCATGGCGGTGGGTTTTCCATTTTTCATTGTAATGTGTATGAGGAGAAACAGAATAACAAAGTCGATTGGAAAACATTCAATTTTTATACATATAATAATTATAACCAAGAACTGGGGTGGTAATTATCGTAAAAACAAACAAACCAATAATTTTCACGACATCTTGCACAACGTATACATGCGGGTTTTTTACAATCACAGGGCATTTGCAATAAATCTGTACAAACACATGGCCCATTAACATTTACGAAAATGTTTCAAATTTCTGATAATTTTGAGGCAAACCAGGCATATTGAATCATGTCTCGGAATATTGGTGACGATAATTGATGGTGAATTATAGAATGAATTTTTATACAATCTTCCCGGGAATTAATTTCACGACTCTCCTGTAACAATGCACTGCAATTTTTCAAGCGCTTTATGAAATTTTTAACTTGCCTGTAAAAGTAAACATCATAAGGTTGCACCAAAGAAGTGCATTTTGGAGGTATGACTTTTACAGACCAAGTTGGCATATTTTCCTCATCTTGAAAAATTGCATCATATACCTCCCGATTCGTTTGACCTCCCCAAGAGTCAATGAGAAATAAGTATTTATTCTCCCCGACGTAAGATATAAAACATTTCCGGAGAAAATCCATGCATAAAACTGTTGTTAATTTTCCAGACTTCGATGATGTTATGATGACATTTGTATAAGTATTGGCATAGCCATCTATTAATTTGTGAATATGAGGTCCAAAATGACCAGTTGCTTCTTGTAAGCATATGAAGACAGGTGGGAGCAGTTTTCCTGATAATGTTATTGAATATTGTGCAGTGTACGAATGCGCACTTTATTTAAATCTGACTTTTTCATGAAAACTGTTTTACTCCCTTTTTCAGTGAGAGTCCTGTTGAAAACAGATTGATATTGGCATCCTGAAACAATAGTATTTTTAATATTAAACAATATTCGAATGTGTATGTAAATATCTTTTTCTATAATGAAATTTGAATTGATATATTTTACATCGGTAAAAACATTTTGTATGCAGAAAACATGTATTTACCTGTTTGGTCAGTATTTATCACATTACCCTCATGGTATTGAGGGATTAAATGGCACGTCTGCCGACGAAAGGTCTCCGCTGATCCTGGATGTCCTCCATTGACGCCACCTCTTTTTTTGAAACCAGTTTCGTGATCTTGCATTGTGAAATTCTGTGCTTCTGTTTAAATGCCATGACCCATCGATCAGACGCCTTGAATTTGAAATCGACGAATTGTGCAGCCGCAGCCAATGCCCATTGCTGTAAATTTCTTGTCATGACTTGCTGATATTGCCATCTTGCTTCCACAAAATGGTCATAGGTCCACAAATCTATCGCCTCAAACTTATCCATTCACATACCACCATTTTTAATATCTTTCTACCATTGTGAAAGATATTCTTTTCTCTTCAATTGGCGGCATCCTTTTTTTTTGCAATGTCGCCAAGGACCATGTGGGGTGCGCTTTAGCAGTATTCACGACCTTGACTTTGTAGGGAATGGGAATCATGTCATTTTTAAATCTTTTCGGTGACGGTTTGTATTCGTCTGGAGATGAATCACATTGTGGCACTTCGAATTGTTTGTCATTCTCCTCACATTCTTTGCAATCCTCATGAGCGTGAATTAATTCCTCTTCAGTTACGAATGTTTTTACACCCAAAAGTTCCAGTGTATTGTTATAAAGTTCTCCGGCCAATAACATAGCATCGCGAGAGATTTCTTCTGAAGATATCAATGCAATTAAATTATTTTCCGTCAACAGCTTTTCATAATACACCACTGCATCCTTCAATCGTAATTTTGATAGATCACTATGAACGGATTCTTCAGGAATTTCTTCTCCTATTCCAGTTGAGCCAGCAGCTTCTTCAGTCGACATGTTTAACCTCGGATCGGAATAACACATTGAAATTTGAAACAGGCACGTCTGTTCATGACAAAATCGAAAAACAAACTGCTGTTTACTTCTCACAAATCCCACACAGTCTTATGCACAGATGACTGTTATAATCCCAAGGGGTCTCTTACAAAGCCCCTTTAAACCTTGAAACCCCATAAAATGAAATAGAACAATGAGCACGAATATTTTTCAGTGAATGAAAAACTTTACCTTCTTGAGCTAAAATAATGTTTTAAAAATAATGTAGGTTTGAGAAACTTCTTGAATAATTGGTGGAACAACAAAAGAAAATGAAACAGAAGGAAGAAAAAGTGCCGGAGGAGGAATCAAAGCCGAGACCTCTGGCGTAAGAGTCCAAGCCCTAACCATCTAGGCCAGATGGTGGCTCGGCAGTGGACTAACATTTTATGCTCATAAGGCACCTAAGAAACTTTGGATCGATTTTTCTCGGTATTTTCCGAGTAGTGCATCCTAATATTTTAACCACATGAGGTGTTAGAGGTCCTCTTTCACCACACAAAATTTCGAACAAATTCCCGACCCCACGGTCATGCCATCTCCTTGTCAGTGTAAAATACTATGTGCTTGGATATGCAAATGACCAGCATTTCAGCCAGTCACACAAAGAAGGTAAGAGGAATGCTGTCTACATTCTGTATCCAAGGGAAGATTATGCAGTTAGTTTTCATTCAGCAGTCAAATTTAAATGTTGCTGGTTTGTGAGATCATGCTTTGCCCCATGTAAGGAATGATGTCTGCCAGCATGTGTCAGAATTCCACAGACTAAGAGCATGGCCTGTCAAGACTGTGGTGTGTTGTACAGCAGTATTGCTGCTCACATTGGTTGTGATGTCAGGACCAGTGGCAAACTTAAAAATTTTGCGCTTCTAGACACACCATATTATATACTGCCCCCCTATACCCCTCCAAAAAAAAAAAAAAAAAAAAAAAAAAAGTTTTAAATAATAACTATTACCCGATCACTTCACAATTGACATTTGGGTGGGAGTGCTGCGAGCTGTTTCTGTCCTCTACTATTCATTGTTCTGAAGGATGCATCAGCGGTCTAGTCGTGCTCAATGAAAATGTAATGTGGTTCCTGAACTGTACTTGGTGTATGGCAGCAGATAAAACAACCTTAAAACTGCATTGTGTTAACACATTCATTTGTCAAAAGACAACAGAAATGAACACAAGAAAAATAACTTGTCTTTTATGGCCTAAATATTCAGCAGAATGTGTAGGAGACAACGGATTTTTTTTATACATTCACTTTTAATATGTTATTTTACACGAAACTGTTGAAAATAAAAATAAAAAAGTGGTGTTACGATCTAAAAATTGAAGCAAACATGTCACACATTAGAAATTAATATGTACTTTTACAGACATGCATTCAGAATTAAAATTAAACTGTCGTTTTACGATCTAATAACTTAAATGTGTAGCACATTAAAAAAAAAAAAAAAAAAAAAAAAAAAAAAAAAAAAAAAAAAAAAAAAAAAAAATAATGAGATAGAGATTTTGGGACACAAACTGCGAACAAACACAGAACTGGATTTGCTATTACATAATTTTACAAACTAGTGTGGAAAAATCAAATTTGTTTCGTAATCTAATAATTAACATGTAAAGCATTAGGGTCTGTGTAGCTAGATGCTGTATAATAAGTGTACACAATATCTTTAATCTATGTAAGTGCTGAACAGTTTTGTACTGCAGCTCCTGCTCTCACCATAGCTCTTTCTAGCAGTGTTAGGAAAGCTTTTACATATTTATTGACAGAACTGAACTACATTATTTATTAACACTTTTTCATCTGAGCATACTCTCCCTCTCCGATAACGTATATTTCTGTGATAAATATACATTTCAGCAGATGCCAAGAATACGCATCAGTTGTAATATACTACAGTATCAGTATGACTTCACTGTACAACGCCGAGTGGCCTAGGTCATTCGGGTATTGTTTAGTATTGTAGGGTGCCTTCGGTCATGTGTGCATGAAAATGAGGTTTAGTTCCACATTCTCCCATCGGTAATTGCAAAATAAACAGATAATATGTAGTTTGTAAATCCAATGAATGAGCTCCAAATTATAATAAAAATCACATATAATCTTAAATTTTTAAAACTAATATGGAAAAAATAAACAGACCCACCAGTCAGCAAAGTGTCTGTCTGGCTTTGATAGCGGGAAACTCATTGATCATATCTTCACAGTTCAGATGGTTATCAGTTAGGAGGTCGGCTCCAATGTGAAGAATGGACAAGGCGTTCAATCTCTCCTCAGACAATGTAGAATGTAGGTATGATTTCAGTCTTTTAAGAGCTGAAAATGAGTGTTCTGCTGAACAATTTGTAAGTGCCGTACATAGACATATTCTAAGAGCAATGTCAACAGTTGGAAACACGGACTGTAACCTCTCTTTTGGAAAAATTTACTCATTTTGACTGGTTTATCACTAATCTCAGAAGATTTCAAAAGTTCTGCGAAATGTACACATTTACGAGGGAACACAGGTTCTTAATCGTGTCATATGACACTTGGAGTTTTGGTGCACTGTTTTGCAGCAGTATCATCAGGTGAACCGTTCTTAAGGTTACTGGATACTGTGAAGGATTCCAACAATGTTCTATAGCTTTCCTTCCTCCTCCCTAATTCGGCACACAAGCTGTTGAGTACTGGGAGGAATATTTCAACTCTAAATTTTTCTCTTCCAGTCAGAAAAACTTCTTCAGAGTTCGCTTCTTCATCATCATAAAGTTTGCATTTCTGTGATCTTTTATAGGTGCATTCATAGTCTATATCAGTCCCAGTCTCCGTGGGTTTATTTTCGTGATAGTCAAACATGCCACGAATAAATGCAATAAATCCTACAAGTGATACATATAATTCATGCACTATTTTAATATCAATATTTACACTTTGCAATTTCAGGTTTACACATTAAATCTCTGGAATATGCCCTTCCAAACTATCATCTTGAATACTGTTTCTAGTCTGCCAAGTTGATTCAATAAAGCTGAAACCTCATTTCGCACAAGTGGTTTTTCAAACGTATTACTGGCAATATGTGAGGTTGATAACGTCCTCTGTTTTCATATAGACTTACACAAGCTTCCTCTCTTGCTGACCAACATGTTTTTGATAAACTTTTACTGTTTTGATTTCTGGTTTCGTGAAAGAAAGTAGTTTATCCCAGCACTGTGTAGAAGCAGAGAAAAAATTATAAAGGTTTTGCACTACATTGAAAAATGAAGATGCTTCCTGACAACAGCTTGCAGTACTAGTGCCGACTAAATTCAAAGAATGTGCTGCACAAGGCACATAATGCGCTTTCGGATTTCATTCTTTAATTTGTGCCTGCAAGCCAGTGTAGGTTCCTGACATATTGCTTGCGTTGTCATACGACTGGCCTCTACAATAAGTAATATCAATGGAAGTTGTAGACAAGACTTTTAGTACGGCCTCAGCTAAGTTTTCGGACTTGTGTCCCGAGTTTCATAAAAACAGAAGGAAACGTTAAACAGGTTCACCATTCTCATTCATATACCTTAATATGAAAGACAGTTGATCAACATGTGAAATGTCCGCAGTAGAATCTACTATTATAGAGAAATATTGGGCCTGTTTTATTTCACTTATGATAATTCTTTTTATTCATTCAGAAAGAAGCTCTATTTCATCACATAATGTTGAAGAAAGATAGCTTGTATGTCCCTGCCCTGGATTTCTATATTGCTCAATGTGCTCTGAGAGAAAAAGATCATACTCGGTTATAAGTTCAAGAGACATAAATTGACCATTACGTAATGAATGGAATATTTCAACGTGTCCATGTAGGGGAAGTCCACGACTTGTCAGCTGCTTCACTACTGCAGACACCCTTTTCAACACACTGCGCTAGTACATTTTTTGTCTCAACATATGACTCAAAGTGGTCCCAAGTGACTTTTTTCTTCTTAAGAGTGATAACTCAGATTTTTTGTGTTCAAGTCAATTCTCATGATGGGATAAAATATTGGAAATATTTTTTCAATCTGCAATACTATTAGTAGCCATCGTGGCCTTACCTCTGAACAATTTACATGGTGCACAAAAAACAGGACTGGTGCTACAGGAGTATAATATAGAATTATGCAGAGTTGATTCACCATTTAAAAGTTTACAGTAAAAAACATTTTTATTCAAATATCTGGTTTTATCGCCTATTGATCTTCTTGAATTAGAAAAATCACAATTACAATTCTGATTAATGCCACGTTCTAAGAGAATGTCGGTTGTTGATTCATTGACACACCATTCTGCAGGATCATCACTAATCAGGTTATTTCTTATTGTAATGTCTGACTTGACAATTAGTTTTTCATGAAACTCTAAATCAGGAACAATTTGCTTTTCTTCACCTTTAACTTTGGTTTTACTTGTATTTACTCCTTTTACAACAGCTGCAGTGCCAGAAATATCATCAATACTACTTGAACTTGATGTCGAACCAGCATCATTTTTTTGCAGAAAATTTATCAACTCTGCCAAGCTTTTATAGAACATTGGCTTCTCATTCTCACCTTTCCTTTGATAATTTCCAAAATGCCACCCCACTTAATTTTGCATGTTTGCTTTTTTCACTATTATTCATGTTAAAACACTTACAAAGTTGTCAACCAATAGTCAAAACAAAGAGAAAAAATTGTAAAAGGAAAGAAAGAAAGCCTGTATCCAGTTCCAATCGCACTATACTGCACATGAGCACAAAGATTTTTCCTTTAAACACGAGCGATGAACTGACCAAATCGGATTACTCGACATAACTGTGCTATGAAAGAACGAATAATTATTTTCATTGTCGCCTGTTTCTCTGTTTTCAGTGAACAGTACATCTGCCAACCTGCCAGCTGGAACTCGCCTCATAAAGAAAATAGGACAGTCACTTTTTTGCCTTGTGTTTCTCACACTGCTGGAATTTTAGCTGGGACGCAAATATGTTCTGAATATTCTTGACACTACCTTTTCTAATTTAAAAAGCAAATAATTTTTTGCAATTTCTAGCAGAGTGGTGTGCTGAATAGACTCTTATCCCACTTATAACATTTTAGCGGTTTATGTGGGCAGAGAAGACAGACTACAAAGTTTAAGTAGTCTTGCTGGCAGTTGTTGTGGTGTGTTGTCATTTGTGTGAATACTGCTGTTATGTCTACATTCAAATTCTCCTTTTGTTCCAACATAAAATAGAAATTAAACTTTCCTCAAAGAAAAAAGCTTGGTTAAGAAGTTTAATATAAAATTTGCAGTGCCACATACTATTCGATTGCACAGAGTTGGAACTTTGATATCGTGCAGGCTGCAGCACAATAAATGAGACAAACAAAAGTTGGTTTCTTCTTCTTTTTTCGCCAAAAGAAGTAACTAAGTAAATAAATAAATAATATTTTTAGACTGTTGTGAAATATATTTCACACATTATTAGATATTCTGCGTATGTTCTTTTCATATAAACATGTGTTTAAAAATTTAAAACATTCCCAGTATTGACATGTTTTGTTAAACAGGTGTCTTGACATGTTTTCTTAAACAGGTGTCATTAAATCAAAGCTCAGATATTGAAGACCACAGAGCTTTCACATTAACTACAGTAATGGAGGGCTGACTTGATACTTCCTCATAATTTCTACAAGATATTTAAGTTGAGTCAGGTTTTACATACTGAGACCCACACATGTTACAGTATTTAAGAAACTGCTGATTAGTTTATCACAGATTTTCAGGGGTCCTGGGATTTTCATGGGAAAAATATGGTTGGGGTAGGTAGAAGCCAACAACATTCTCGGAATAATAATGTTTCAAATGTTGTATTGTAGATTGTCGTACTGACAGCTTACTTAAAAATATTTTGAAAAATCATGAAGATCATACCAGACAGAAATCCAATGTTAAACTTCCATTCAGTCACCAAGTAAATCGTGTATATTTCCAAGCTTGTATTGTCAGATTTCATTCTTGAGGCTTATTTAAACTAGCAAGTTGTTTAACAATATTAAAAAATTTTGTCACTTGTAAGTGCCATTATTTTAAAACATGTAAGGTTAAAATGAGTAAAGAGCAAAAAATGCCGCCCCCCTTAAGGTGGTGCCCCTGGACCCGTGCATAGTGGGCCTATATGTATATCTGCCACTGGTCGGGACTGTAATGCAGATATGAGTTTGATGGCTTCAGAAAGACCATACTCAACATAAGGATCGCAATGGACTCAAGTGGCTAGTAGCTGGGAGAGCAATCATATTATTCTCTCAACACTGCAGGATCGTGCAGCCACATCAGGTACATTAGTCATGAAGTGGGCTCATTTGCCATAAGGAAAATACTCACACAGACAGCAACCATTGTTGTGGCTTTCTTTGCCATGGCAGCAGAGAGAGGTTTGTCAAGTGGTGTGCCCAACAACAACACAGGGTACTGGAGTGGCATCACTTGTCTGAAAATACCCTAATTTAATTGGAATTTGGAAGTAAACTGATAGAAAGAAAGAATGGAAGATTTTGAAAGTTCATTAAGAATGTACACAGATAAAAAATGCTTACTGGATACTTGTGATACAGCATTCTGAGTGAGCTTTTTTCTCTGCATTCTGCTGAAACATTTTGAAATTCTGTTTTTCATTCCAGTTCAAAGAAATGTCTGTGTTCATAAGATACCTAATCTAATTTTACTTCGTTCTATGAACCAGAAACCATTCTATCTGTGTATTTCACTTATGTGTCAACATGAATGAAACATAGTTGTGGATGTAGTAGTGAAGCCATTCCGTTTGTATAATGTGTCACAGTATGATTCAAATTAACTTCATCCTGGGCAGAACTGAGTACAATTCTGATTCCAAAAGGACTGTGATTTCCTTATGTTTTTGTGAATGCTGGGTTGGTGTTTGCTTTAATTTTTATAACAGATTAACAGATTACGTAGATAAATTCTATACTCAATAATTCAGCAAACTGCACAATCTTCAGCAAGACACAGCAAAACTATTACCCCCTTCAGTTAAGACAGTTACTTTACACCTATGCAGACGTAGTGGACTTAATAATAATTACAAAATTTGTAGATTATGATAAATATTGTAGTCTTTTTTGTTACTGTAGAATAGCACAGTTACTTCTAGAAAGTATGTAATAGTTCTTTGGTACAAATGTAGGAGATAAATTAATGCTGGTAGAGCTGAAAGATAGAATTACATGGAAATTTCTAACCTGGGTTTAAATTTACACCGATAAAAATTTTCTGTTCATTAATAATATCAGTGATCTGACGGCTGATCCATTCCAGCGCATAAAGAATTGTATTAATGCAAAAGTGGTAGCATTTCACACTTCTGGTAAGAATTTATTTCACATAGAATGCTGTATTTACCTGTGCATTGAGTGTGATAGTTATTTCGTTTGCCCAATATTTCAGAAACTGATATTTAAATTTTTATTATGAGCTGTAAATGTTCACTTGATAACAGAAGGATGGAATTATTAATCTTGCTTGAGACCTGGGAATAAATCTTTTAAAAGGAACCCTCACCATGATAATCAATTTCTAGTTGCTGATAACCTCGCCATTGAGTGCCCATAAGCTCCTTACATTTTCTAACTTGAACTTCATAACTGTGAATCATTTATGTTTCTAACATCTACCTCGGAGTACAATATGTTATAATTAGAGCCAAGCTTCAGAAGACAAATGAACAAAATTTCAAAAATAATGACAATGTTGATAAGTCTCTACTCAGCACAAAGATTTTATGTGTAAAAATGATTGGGAATGTTTTTTGAATCAGCTTGTGGTATTTTGAATGACACTGCAAAGGCATAGGGTATTTTTGAATGTTGTGGTTGCAATCTTAAACAAATGCGGAGGCAAAAAAAGATTTGTATGTTTCATGATATTCAGTTATTAGTTCAGTATAACATTCAAGAGATATTTACAAGTTGTGTGGCACCATCTACCAAATATATTTCTGTGAAATAATTTCTGAGTTCTTGATTAGGGTTTTAGAATTGTATACAGCTCAGTCTGGTTCATGAGGATAAGCTGTCAATATATCAAAGGGTTGCTAACAGTGTGCACCTATACTGTAGAACCTTTGACTGCTGGGAGGATGATGTTATCATGTTCAGCCTTCAGATCAAAATGGCACAGGTTTCAGCTGAAGTAACATTTGAGGTTTCAGAACAATTCAAAATTCATGCCATAAATGAGGAATGCCTGCCCATTGATGGTTTTTGAGAATAGAAAAGGATCATTTTTAAATAAAGGTCTTAACTTTTTCACATGGTGTTCAATTCTTGCTCTGTTTTTGTAGGTTAGCACTGTATGGTGAAATGATATTTTCAGCTGAGACTCTGTGCTAATGAAAGGAGAGGTGTAACCAGCACTGTATGGTTAAATTTAGTATGGGACTAACAGTTATGCCTGTAAATAGTTCAGATATTTCTGGAGAAGAGAGAGATGTGGAGTAGTAATTTAGGAATAGGTTGGGGCTATGAGTGAGAGGTGTTTGTATATGATTATGGCTTTGAGAGTGGGAGATGTCATGAGATTGGGAAATTGAGTGAAGAGGCCACATTGTGTTTTTTGGCTAAGAGTGCAAGTGGTTGGTGGGTGAATGGGGGATAAGATTGATGAGACTCGTGTTGTGAATCATAGTTGTGGGACAAGGATGCCCCTTTTTGAAATATTTGCTTATGGTTGCTAGCTTCCTCGGGTACTGTGAGAAATTTTCATATTTACACCTGGCTCCAAAACAAATGATCCTGAAGGTGCTGTGAGACATTGATTCAACTTGTGATCAGTAGCTTAATCAGGTTACTCAAAAATTAGTTCAGATGCAGGTAGCTCAGATGCAGATGTAGCATGATTGGGAAAAAATCATGTCAGGACTGTAGCAGAGCTTGGTGAGGCTGTGTTTGTGCAAGAAAAATAGGTATTGAGTTACAGGATTAAAGTGTGTGCTCCAGTTGTAAATAAAAGATACAATGGCTATTAGAAAATAGAGATGATTAACATTGGTGAAAGATAACACTGTAACAGATAAATAGATGTCAATCAAGAAAAGAGAGTCTTTAAATTTATACATCAGACCACTGGCAGAATGAATATTCTGGAAATATGGTTTTAGTGTGTAATTCAATTCAGTTCCCTTACATTGTTTATGGAGTGATATGTAGAGATTTTAACTTCACTGTAAGAAATAGAAGGGAGATTGGATTTTCAACATCTTGTCAGCAAGGTCACTAGAGACCTCATGCTCAGTTTGGGAAGAGAATTGCATCATCTTTACAAGGGAACCATCCCGGCATTTTCCGCAGAAAACCTATATCTGGATGACTTGGTTGGGATTTGAACAACTGCCACCCTGAAAGTGAATCTAGTGTGCTGACAGCTGCACCTCTTCACTTGGTTAACTTGTTTTTGGTCACTAATTCTATTACACACACAATATTGCATCTTGTATGAAATGTTAATACAGTATATTTAAAATGCAGGAAAAGAATTTCTCACATAACTGATTATTTTAGAGGAATATTTTCTTTCTACAGATCACTAATACAGCAATATGACAATAATGTCACCCCATTCTTTTCAACAGGAAAGGCAAGCGAGCTGTTTACCAGTGTTTTGTTCAGCCATTATGGTCCACCACCAGGATTCTGCTTTGATGTTTTGTGTGCTGATGAACCAATCATAGATGACAAGGACAGTCCTGACTACAATGTTGATGAAAGGGTAAAGTGATTACATGTTACCATTTATCTCCCTTCATTAGTGGTAAACCACGTGCATCCATTTCCATATCTTATTCTACTCCCCTTCCCCCCATCCTCTTCCAGTTGTACTTACGTTCTCATGAATTAGTTTTTCTATCTTTGTTTTATGATTTGTTGATTTTTTTCTCTCTGTCTCCATTAGTCTATAAAATATCATTTTTGCATCCTCCACTGCTGTTTAAAAACTATTCACAGTGATTTTACTGTGAATTCCTTTGTTATACTTTCCTTTCTGCTGTTCCCCAACATACTTTGTCGAAATTCAGTGCAGGATATTTAAAAATTCGCTACTTATTCTGCTTTTCATTGTTCTGGTTTCAGTTTCAATTAAGTGTAGAAGGATGTACTGTTGCTACAGAATCCTTATATGCTACTGTGATCTACAAGTTTTAAAAGTAAATTGTGAAAGAGCTATGTAAAACTCATGTTAATAGCATGAGAAATAACTATTCCAAACAACCTTTTATTCATGCAGCTTGTATACAACTTTTTTTCCTTGCCAGATATCAGTATTGTCATGTAAATACAATCTGAATGAAAATAATAATTTTTTAAAAATATGTCATGGATAATAAATTTACTCACCAAGTGGTGGCAGAACACTCACATAAAGGTACTGAAATTTGTAAGCTTTCAGATTCTGTGGCTTTTTCTTCTGGTGGAAGGGTTGAAGGAAAAGGAAGGGGGGGGGGGGATGGTGAAGGAAAAGGAAGGGGGATGAAGGAAAAGGACTGGCGAGGTTTAAGAATCCCAGGCAAGGGGAGACTTACTGTTGAGTTGGGAAGGAAAGATTGATTGTTGGGGGCTGAGGTCGACAAGATTAGAAAACCTGAGAGCTTAAAGATTGATGATATAGAAATTTGCAAGACAGAAATCATTAGCATTGCATGTGATAGAATTGGGGAGGGGGATACAGGTCAGAAAATGAGGTACAGAAAACTAAAAGGAAATGAAGAAGGGAATAGCTATTGAGATGAAATGCTGAGACTGAAGAAATGAGGTAAAGGTGTTGGTCAATATAGCAAAGATGCCATCATTGTATCCGAATCAAACCAGGGGTTGAAGGCATATGAATCCCAGAAAAGCCCCCCTCCAACCAATCCGTGAAAAGGTTGGCATAGTAGGTAGCTTTCTGGTTCCCATGGCCGTGCCCCTAATTGTTTGTACATCTATCCCTCAGAGGTAAATTAACTGGTCAGCCTTACCATGAATCCATACCTAGGTAAAGACAGAAAATGAAATGATCATATGGCGTGGATGGCTGTGAGTCCCCACCTAGAGAAATTCGGCTGCTGAGTTGTAAGTCTTTTCAGTTGATGCCCCAATGGGCAACTTGTGTAGGTGGTGGTGATGGTGGTGGTGGTGGTGGTGGTGGTGATTTGATGATGATAACAACGCAACACCCAGTCCCCAAGCAGAGAAAATCTCCGACCTGGCCGGGAATTGAACCCAGGCCCACTGTATGGGACTGAGACATGCTAACCACACAGCTATGGGGGTAGATGGTAAAGGCACTAACTTAGTATAACAGAGACTGCAGCTTCCTTGAAAGTAACACACTATTTCTTTTTTTTTTTTTTTATTCATTTGTAGTCTATGTATAATCACAAATAGAATATAACAGTTAAATTTAATTCGTAATTAAGCTAAATGGATTAATTTGTGGCTGCTGATTCACTCTGATGCAGCCCCGGATCTACGGTATTTCTGAACTGGGGCAAAAACTTGATAGTGGTGCCCCCAACACCCCGAGTGTTTGAGATAGGATGTCAAAAATTGAAGGGGGAAAAAAAAACTTCAAAAATATGTTCATTTTACAGCGCACATCTTTTTGAAGAGTGTGATATATATGTTTGAGGGAAGGTAACTCTTGTTATTCAGTCTTAAGTGTGCCAAAGTGCAGTGCCACCCTGTTCCACACAGCATTCTTATATAACATGTCACTGTAATTCACTCTGTGGAATTCAAACCTGTGTATTTTGTAATCGAAGCCATCAAACCTGCATACAGAACAATGGACATTAGTGTCTGGTGGTGCCTCTCCTTCTCCCAGTTGGCCAGTTTGACATCCTGCACCCGTCTAAAAATCTCACAGTTAATACTAGGTTGGATTATCTGTGACTGGGAGGAAAAGAACTCTTCAAGAAATTCACACAGTTATTGCCTTTTAGCTAATAACTTTCTCTCTTGTGTGATATATTATTAAATGTAGGAAACATAAAACCAGAAAGACAAGAATCAAACAAGACAGTACACATTTTTTCTGTCTTTAGGTCCCAGCATTTTTGTCTCTGTAATCTTGCTACAGCTTTACACAGTGTGCTTTCCTTTCTGCGAAAGAATCTATTACCTCGTCAAAGTTTGTCAAATGTTTTGCTACATGAAAAATAAACATTTTGCTGTCTAATACTGAAAAGGCTGTTAATACGAATAGTACCCAAGACTGGCATGGTTTCTCGATTTTATTATGTATATTTTGTCACTGTCTGCTAGATAAAATGAAATAGTCCTTTGTAATATTGCAGCAGTGTAACACATGCCAAATAAGTGAGACTGTTTTTGCTTAAATGGTTATTTTTATGTACGTCATTTACATAAATAATATGAAAGAATATAATTCACAAAGTACCAGTATCAAATGCCTATTAGGCGTGCTACAAGCAAAAAGTTTTATGTTAGGAAATAGTTTCACATTTCATTCATACGCTCCAGTTTCTTAAGCGTGAGATCGAAAAGTAGCAGTACAATATTTTTATATAAATTTGGAATCATCGTATTCTTCCATATAATTTGTGATGTCCCTGTTTCATCTTCTCCCTAATTCTAACAAACCATCTTGTCATCACTAATTCTGTAACTATTCTTGCCAGTGTTAAATGATCCTCCAGTTAACTTCAATAACCCTGCCAGAATCACCAGTTTAATTATCCTGAATTAATTCTCCAGTTGGGTGTTATTATGTGTTTGTAAAATGCATTTTATGCACTATTTTTGAGAATAGAACTTGAAGTGGTGCTAACCAGTGGCTGAATAACTGCTAGTGTAGTTATCTGGCAAAAAATTTTCTGTCAAAATTTCATTTTCTTGGATACACCGAGAAGATAATATGTAACCTTTCTTACCTGTTATTCCTATTAGTCGTTTATTTTCTTACTGTAATCTGAACCTATGGATTTTGCTAATAATTATAACAACCCTGATCATTTGCACACCTAATCAACCACATAAACAAACAGCAATTGGCATTCACCCATTTGGGTTTATTCGGCTCAGCTCGTATAGCTCCATGCCGTTTTATCTGTGGGAAAGCTTTTATTTCCAGATGCGATGCGATTCCCCTTGTAGAGACATGACATACACTATGCATGCATTCAAAAATCAACTTATGATTCGTTCATCTCATTTGCATCCCTGAAAGGGCACCAACTAGAACACTGATTAAAGAGGTCATTGTAGTTAGAGGAAAAGGAGGTAGGAATGGTAGAAAAAATAGAATCAAAAGTACTAAAAATGAAAATAAAGTGAGTAATCTCATCACTGTACATGTTTTGTCAAGTATATGAGAGAGAACAGAAGAGACAGAGAATAAAAGATAGGGAAGGAAAATTTGTTTTCATGATTAACTCAGAATTGTCTCAGAAGACAAAATTGTCATAATACAGGTACTATACTGAAAAGAAATGAATAGGTAAAACAAAATAATCGGTTAATGAGTGAGTGAGAAGGAAATTAAATGTGTAGTGTCATTTACACTGTCTAAAAATAATGCTGGTCATATTCTGAAAGTAAAATAGTCTGTGTTTTCAGAACTGTTGTCAACCTGTGAAGTTTTAGCAACAAATGTAGAAGGGAAGAAGGGATTATTAGCTTTACTTAATTCTTTGTTGCACACATTTTTCACATAGATTCAGAAAAGATACAGTGATTCGTTATTGAGCATAAAATTCATATGCTTCTTACATTTGGTGTATTAAATTTATTCTATGCCTTCAGTTGCTTGTATTTGATCATATTTTTGCCACACATTTAATTATTGTTCACCTAGTTCAACCTTTTCAAGATGTAGCCTCTTTAATCTTATTCTAGGAAATGCAATTTCAATAACAGTTTCAATGCCTCTCCATCTCCTGTCATCCTCTGCCAGTTGAAGCCTTTATTTTCCACTATTTCTTCATCCTAATAGTGATTTGCATTGTGATATTAATCTTTCCCTGAGACTATACCCTAGTATTGACTCTGTCCATCTTGCATCCTTTATTTGTGTGATATGTCTTCCCACTTCAATTTTAGAGCCTTCACAATATCCACAATTTCGTTTATCCTTGGTTGTTATTCTTATGTCTTCAATTCTTTGGCAGTCTTTCTTAATGAGACCTATGAATGAGTGACGTTTCCATAGCTCTCAGAGCTGTTCATATTGGTGTACATGTTTTATTTTTCTTCTTTCTTCAATCAGTACATCCCCAGCGGTGGGAGAGAGACACTTAAAAAGTTTTTATTTTCAGAAATCCTCCAATCCCTTATCCTTTAGTTTGCCATTTTATATCTTGTAAGGGTTCAACTTGTTTTTTATGCACTGCTACTAAATTTGGCAGATTTGTTGTGTCAGTTATGTCTTTTCTAATGATGATAACATAATACATTTGTAGTATATAGTGTTTTAGTGCATATGATATTCCATACATAAAGTAAACATTTTACATATGTTCTGTAATTATAAACCATCTTCTTGTGAGCAGGTATCAGCTTTTATTAAGTATGCAGATCTGCAATCTCGGCACTACAGTTCTAACAATATAATCTTCGCTATGGGAGGAGATTTCACATATCAAGATGCTCATATGTGGTATAAAAATATGGACAAAATAATAAGGTAATTCTAATTTTTAACAGTGACCAGCATTATTCATTTACTGCTTGGAACAAAACACAAGTCTTCAAATTGTACTGAATTGTACTTTACAGTTAACACTTGCTAATGTGAGAAATGAAATTTCATGGTAAATAGAAATAGTTGTCCATTCTCTTCATAAACCCCCAGTAAATAAAATAAAAGAAAGATCCAGCAGCCAGAGACTGTGTGTGTGTGTGTGTGTGTGTGTGTTTTCTATCTCTGATAAAGGCCTTGTTGACCAAGAGCTCATTTTCTGACAGTCTCTTTGTTGTGCCTGTCTGTGACCCAGCATCTCCGCTATATGGTGAATGCCAACTATTCTTTTCATAATATTGTTGCATTCCATCCTGGTCTTTCCATTGCTGAATAAGTTTTTTCTTTTGGTATAAATCAAAATTATTGACATTGCAGACCACCTGCAAACACCACATTTTCAATCAGCAGCTATATAAGACTCAGTAACTTGAATTGTTTCAGTAATTGCTTCATCAGGCAACTTGCCATGAGATTCCTTTGTGTCCTCAACTACACATACATGTACAGTCTTAGACATAAAAACTGACAAGCTGCTGGTTGCCACAGAGACTGAGTCTGAGTCGTTCACTTAAGGTGGCCAATAAAACAGATTGCGGAACTGTCAGGAGGAAGTGTTGTCTCCTTCTGAGATGTTATAGTGTGGTGTGAGCTCGTAGCCTAGTGGTAATCGGCGTGCATTCTAAACTTACAGTTACATCTAAACTTATGAGTGTGATTGAACATCGAAGACAATGCACTTCACATGCTACGCACCAGTAATAACATATACTTGCAGGATCAATTCCGCAGGACAGCTCTTGGCTGCGTCGCGATCAGAAGAGCTTATGCTCAAGTGTTTCCTCACGCTGCAGCAGCTACCGGCCACCAGCCACACACCACCCGCCGCCTGAAATCGGGCACCGCCTAGGTGAACGCGGCACAACGCTATCAGTGTATGTATCAACTGTCATTTTTGAATTGAAGTTTTAGTTATCATCTTGCAGTTTAGCATTGGATTTTGCACACTTGAAAATCATGAACTACATTTAAGCATTGCAAAAATGGGTTGCAGGTTGAAAAAGGTGTAATATCTGCAACACAGTATTTATTTTTGGTGTAATAGTGGAGTAAATGCAGAGGAAGCAGCTCGAAAGATTTTAACTGTGTGTGGAGTGAGTGCTTTTGGGAAAAATGTGCCAGAAAAAGATATTCTTGTTTTAACAAAGATCATTCTGGCATGAATAATTTTCCCTATTAAGAAGTCTCGACTACTGATATAGGTGATAGATTAACATTTAACCATCATGCTACATTTGCATTCAACAGGCAAGGCTCAGACCTATGGTGTAGGAGTACTGCATGCTCTAATTCGAAACAACAAAAATCACTGGAGTGACTATTGTTGCATTTTTTTCTAGAACATCATCAGGTCGCTTTTTGTGCATTCCTATGCAATACTGTTACTGGTGATGTGTTATGATGCCTTTATTGTTAAATTCATAAGAAGAAATGAAAGGCTGAGCCACACCAAAAGGTTTAAACTGGAGCAAAGGGTAGCGTGAACATAATATTTTCCATAATATTTCCCCAAGGGTGTGTACATCACAGCTGTAATTTGTTGCCAACAATTGAGACACATTTCGGTTGCAGTGTATGCACTTTGTTGATTTAGGAAACAAAACTATCCAGGAGATTGATAGGGAAGTCATCTCTCAGGCACTTGTCCCTCTGATTGTATACTCGTAAACTTTTACCTTTTCCACTCTTGATCGGTCAACCATCAAGGCAATTAATTTCTAGACAAAAATGCTGTTCAAACTACACTGGTTTAATGACATTGTTAGAACCAGCAGGTTTCTACAGGTGTAGAATTTGTGAAATACTTTAGCATTGTCAGATTGTTTCAGATATTGTGAAAGAATATACTGTTACTGATTAACTTCTCTTTGATGATTTCTCTTGTGCTCAATAAACTAATGGAAAACTCAGTTTAAATATTCACTGTACTAATAGAAATTAAATTCAACTTATTACAGAAACGGCAGTCTATCTTAATAAAGCATTAAGCGTCTGTAAGATGATTGTGCCTATTTTAACACAAATTAATAGGATATTACCGACATTTAACTTTGAAAAGGTCTGTATTTATTTCATTTCCTGTGTCATACTCAAATAGTATGAAAATGTGGCAGTTTATAGATAAAATTATATATTCACAATAACAAAAAATATGCCGGCAGAAAACAAAAGTGGCATTATGAATCGTGCAGTATCATAAGGTTTTCACTCTTACACTAAGGGTTACTGAAAGGAGCAAGACAAATTTTGCTCGAGCATTGTCTTTTGATTCCCTTCTGGAGTTTCTATCTGCCTGCCTGCTTGTAGCTCTGCTACAAAAGAATTAAAAATATGGCTTTTAGAGAATCTCGAAATGCGGACAAAAGCAGCTTACACCTGATAGGCAAACATGTTACCTTGGAGCTAGAGAAGAGGTGCTGTGTATGTGTCTTACTTATTGGCCTAGTAGCTACTATGACATATAAATCACAACATAAGAGACGAGAGTAGTTGTATTCCCATGTGGAATGATTTTCGTTGACTCAAAAGTATTAACTGAGATCCCTATATCACATCTCAAGAGAAAATCACTGAAGTGACACAATAATATCAAGTGAATTTAGCAGGATAGTTCCGTGCCATCAAGGGAGTAACTCATCGGTCACAGAGTTGCCAGACATATTCTGCATTGTTGCCAAGTTTCAGTTATACTACCAGGAAGGATACCAGCTGATGTGTTCAGTGAGTGACGTTGTAAGTGACTATGAGACGAAGCTATGGTCATGGGAGACAAGGGCCAGAATATCCTCATATGTCTATGAGTCTTATTTGCATTTCTGTAACTAGGTTTAGGGGCTAGACTGTAGTTACTTGTAATACATCGATGCACTGAGTGCAGACAAAACATCATAAATTAATAACTGTGACAATTATTTGTGTTTTACTGTCTTAATTGGATCGAAACCTTGAATGCGTATTCACCATATGTGATTCACAATTTTGGAGCTTCTCCAGTGGTTGAGTTGGCAATGTATTTTCGTTATACAATATTATTATTGAGATCACTGTCATTGGCACACCTGTCAGAAGACAGATGTGACCTGACTTCTTGTTGTCAGCTTTTCTGACAGATATTCCGCCGTTGCTCGAAACATGAAGACTGAAAGTTGAATTCGAATATTCCATATGGCAAAAATCCATTCTTCCAGCTCTAACATTCAAAATATAGTTAAAAGTGGCAGAAAATTGCCTGTGAACCAACAGTTAATAATGCAGTCATAATTAGTGAAATCTGATGAACTCCATCTGTCATCTGATAATTGTGAAAAACTACTTTCTTCATCTGCACCGCACTGCAGTATGAACTCAAGGGTTTCATAGGATTCGTATACTTAATTTCGTTGTGATCATTTTCAATGACAGTAGAGGAGGAGCAAAACCATCTGACTTGAAATATAATTTTCCAGTGGGATTTGAATCTTTGGCTATAATTGCAGTAGCACATCCAGCGAGACATCAAGAATGTCAGCTTTCACTCATTGCTTTACTGTAGGCTAAGGTAGAAAGAAGCAGGTTTCCCACGAAGTAAACGATGAGAGATGCTGTAATTAACGTATAAAGTAACCATATCGCAAACATAAATTTTCCAAATCGCTGTCACTCATTAAACATGAATTGTTCAGAAAATTATAACTACAAGGTGGAATCCAAATTTTTCGGGACTGGTGCTGCCATTTGGAAAGTAGGAGTAGTTGATCTTTGCACCACTATGTGGCGAGAGCTGCGTATCTGATGGGTCAGCGTGTGGACGTGGGAGGACGTGTTGCATGTCCACAGTGATTTCTGCAATACTCTGTGTTTGGTGTGTGGCGATTTTACGGAGGATCCACGAACAGAACAGTGCGTGTGTTTCAAATTCTGTGTAAATCTCAGGGAAAAGTGCTACAGAGACCCTTGAAATGATTCAACAAGTGTTTGGGGGTCAGAGCATGAGCCATACATGTGTGTTTGAGTGGCACGCACGGTTCAGGGCCAGCCGTACAGATGTCGAAGATAATGCTCACACTGGAAGGCCCGTTAGCCACACAATGCCGTGTGGATGAAGTGGGTATGGGTTGTGGGACGTGTCAATGAATGTTGACTGATGAATTGGGCATGCATTGTGTCACCGCAAAATTTGTGCCAAGGATCTTGACTGCTGATCAGAAAGCACAGCTTGTTGAAGTGTGCACAGACCATCGTCAGACCGCATCTGATGACCCAACCTTCTTGTCACGGGTTATCTCTGATGACGAGAGCTGGATTTATGGTTATGACCCAGAGACAAAACAACAATCATCCCAGTGGAAGAGACCGGGCTCTCCCAAGACCCAAAAAACCGAACCAGGTGAAGACCAAAGTGAAGAGCATGATCATCGTTTTCTTTAATACCAAGGGAATTGACACAAAAATTTCGTCCCACCCAACCAAACAGTGAATTCCACGTACTACTGTGATATTTTGTGACAGCTCCATGAAAACGTGCGGCGACGACGGCCCAAACTTTGGTATCAAGGGAACTGGCTGCTGCATCACAACAGTGTGCCTTGTGACACGTCCTTGCTCACCAGGACTTTTTTGGCAAAAAACATCATGGCGGTTGTACCCCACCCGCTGTACTCACCAGATTTGGCACCTTGTGACTTCGCGCTATTCCCAAAACTGAAACTCAAGTTGAAAGGCCTTCGGTTCAACACTCTAGAGAGGATTCAAGAAGCATCACTGGCAGTGATAAAACACCCTCAAAGAGCAGGACTTCCAGAAAACATTTGTCCAGTGGCAGAAACGCTGGGACCGGTGTGTACATGTGGATGGGAACTACTTGAGCGTGGTGATGACCTTAGTCCAAAGATAAAGGTTTTCAACAGATGGCAGCACCAGTCCCAAAAATTTTGGATAGCATCTCGTATATCTAGTGAAATGAGTAGGTTAATACAGCTCCAGTCCGTCACTGTCACTGAGTTGCCAAAATTTGTGAATAGCACTTAAGATTGAACTGTGTGTGTGTGTGTGTGTGTGTGTGTGTGTTTTCTTTTGGGCATGTCCAAAAGAACAGACTACGAATCAAAACAGACAGCCTTGTTAATCAATTAAATAGTGAAGGACATATGTCCGGGCCATCAAAGGGCATTGAAATACGACGACGGTGGCATATGAAAATTTGTGCGTGACCAGGTTCGAACTTGGATTTGTGGTGTCTTTTTCTTTCAGACATGTCCGAAAGAACAGACACCACACATATATGCATATACAGGGTTTTCCAGGAAGACTAGTAGACATTTTTGCAAGTGGTAGTATAGGTGAATTGCATAAAAAATTCCATATAAATGTGTCCACATTTTATTGTGTACAGATATACAGCTGTTAGTATGCAACCCTAACAAACTCAAAGCAAAAGCAAATGACTTCCAAAGTTAATTTTCAAAAATTTCCCCACCAACTTCCATGCACTTTTGACTTCTCTTGATAACACTAAGGTCATCTTTGTTCTTTTGTGAGGGCTGCACCATTCATAATTTGGACGATCAAATCAGCTCATAGGTTTACTTTTTCTTTGTAGACTTCACCTTTGAACCATCCCTACAGGCAAAAATCCAAAGGGAGAAGGTTCGGGGGCGTTGGTGGCCAAGAAAAGTGCCCACATCTACTGATCCATCTTCCAGGAAATGTTAGGTTTGGATGATGTCACCTGATGACTAGAATGTGCAGGAGCCCCATCATGCTGGAGGAATATACACATTCTTGTAGCCAGAGGAACCTCTTCCAATAAAGCTGGAAGCTCATTTTCAAGGAAGTGTAGACAACGGAGACCTGTAAGGACCAACAAACGAAACGAAAATGCATTGAACCCAGCTTTATGTACTCAATAAAAACTGGACGTATGGTATATGGCATTTATTCTGCAATTTGTCTCCTACCACCTCCTACAATATTTACTATTCCTCCTGAAACATCCTGTATAATATTGAGGTCTCAACAGGCCATTGTAAGTTTTCAATGCTATACTCAAGTCATCATCCGAACCCTCGTGGGAATGTTATATTTACAACAGAGTTTTTTTACCGCGACCAAAGGGTTATTCACGACCCTGGAGCTACGTACTATTATATTGTTATCAATCATTTTGTTGATTTCCTCCCTAACTGCTTCTTTCAAACTTACAGGAATTGGATACGGCTCACAAAATAATGGAGTCATCTTTGATTTTGAATTTACAAATATAGTCGTTGATGTTACCGGGGCAGTCAGAGAACACTACTTCATACTCCATTAAAATTTTATATAAATCTCGCTTTTGTTGTTTGGTTAATATTAGTGACTCTTTAACTTTGTCTTGTATGTCAGTTTGTTGTGTTCCTGTACCTACATTATCGATCTCTGGTGGGTGACAGCTGTGCTGCAGCTCTTAATCGCAGACACTGACATTCTGTTGTTTGTTTTCCATTGTAGCTGTCTGTCACAAACGGTATCCAGCAAATCAAAGAAGATTATCCTCAAAATTTAAGATGACTTTAAATTCTGATAACCAATCTAAAACAAATAATTTAATTTTATCCATATTTTGCAGCTTCAAACGTGACTGTACTCAAGACGCTCGAGGTATGAAATAAAAAACACCTTCAGTCACAATTTTTCATGCTTCATATAGTACACCGATGCATTTCGGACCCTTTCGGTCCATCTTCAGGTGTAATTCGTCTTAATACATGATTTATTTGTTCTCTTGAATGAGATGAAATGCATATTCCTGCCACGAAAATGTTTGATGTTAGGTTACGAACTTCGCGTCTGACTTATGAAGTTCGTAACCTAACATCAAACCTTTTTGTGGTAGGAATATGCATTTCCTCTCGTTCAAGAGAACAAATAGATCATGTATTAAGACAAATTACACCTGAAGATGGAGCCACAGGGTCCGAAATGCATCGTGTACTGAATAACACACGAAAAATTGTAACTGAAGACGTTTTTTTAGTTCTTACCGTGAGTGTAATCCAAGTAATACATCCCTATTAATATTGTCTACTATTAAGTGTTTGACGAATAAAGATATTTACAACACTGCAGTTCACTTGGGTTTTGTGTTTCACAACTTCACTTTTCGTTCCTGTTATACTGACTATGTAAGCTCAAGCTACTGGCAATAGCCGTAAGTGCTGTTTAGACTGTAATAAATTAAGGAATGCACTAGATATGTGTGATACTTCACTCCCTGAGTCTGTAAATTTGTTAACTTCAGAAGTTTCCATGGACCCTACTATTATAGGTTGTGGATTGTTGATAACTATGTTTGGTTCTTCTAGCATAACCATTCTTTCGTAGGTATTCTGTGTGTGAAATTAACATACTTCTCATTAACCAGGCCTCCTAGTGTATCTCTACAACCTGGGCACCACGTTCTCCTCATTATTAGTAATCACAGGTTGGTTACCGAATCGAGATACTACGTTACCATTTTGTGCTCTATTATTACTTGGTACAAATTCCTATGAAGTTACTGGACCTAAATTTGAAGGTGGATGCTTCTTCTGATAATTGTCGTTACCATTTTCTCTATTGCACTGGTGTACTCTAGCTAGGTTGACTTCATGCTTTTTGAAATTTTCCCACTATTCCTTTTGAAATTCGAGTTTTCCCCTAGATGTAAAGTTCCATTACAGTCTTTATTTAGGCATCTAGTGCATCAATGAAGGATAATTATTCTTCAACCATTTTCCAGCCACTACATAATATCTTTCCTCGCATAAATGGGTAATTTTTTTACTAAAATTTGCACCAACCGTTCTTCCACCGGCTTGTCTAAGTACTTAGCCTGTGTTAGATGCCAATCAAAATACTTCCTCATGGTACCCCCAGTATTATTGTAGTATTTTGGGTCCCACAGACCTGATATTAGTTTTTCCTGGGCACTTGCAGACCATTATTTCTCTTTAAACGTCTTTTGAAAATCTCCCCCAGAACAAAAGTTCTCTATGTTTATGGTTCCCCATTTGGAGGCTTCTCTTAGAAGGTAACCCACAGCAGATTCACTCTTTTCAGAGTCTTCCCAATTTTTTGGCAGAGCTTGGTTAAACCTTTTCAAGAAATTTTTTAGGTGCACATCTCCATCGGGCTTGAATTTAGGGAATTGTATCTATAACCCGGAATTTGCTCCCCATTGTAAATCGGTAACTACTTCATTAGTTAACACAACATTAGGTGAAGTTGTCCATTTTTCCACTTTGACTTGGATAAGTTTGAACTCTTTCCATAAGTCATCTCTAACTTTTCCTGTATCTGAAAGTTCGGAAGAAACAATAGGCGACTCATTCCTGGATGTCATTCTCTCGGTGACTGTTCGATCTATGACCCCTTCAAATTGTTCCTCCAAACTACTTGCATTTATTATATCAGAGTTTGATATCTCCTCTTGGAAGCTTCTTTCTACATCATCCACTTGCGTACTTACACCTGTAATTTGCAATTGGATTCTTGGCAGTAACTTACCTTGCTTTTCAACATTACTTTTTAAAGTATGCAATCCCTGCTTTGCAGCATCAAACTTAACATTGCATACATTTTCAAATGAGCCTAACTTGTAATTGATTTCTGATTCTACAGTATTACATTTTTCCTCACCATCAAATCCTAACTTTTTTTGCTAAATCTTGTAATTGATCATTCTGTTTCTGACAAAAGTCAGTGAACAGTTGATTTATATGAATGTCCAAAGAATTTGTTAATTCTTACTTTAAGTCTAATTTCAAATCCTCTACTTTACTATTCAAGGTGTTAAATTAAGTCTTCAAAGCATCCATGCCTTTGCATAGATTACCAAATTCTTCGACTTTAACAATCCTAAATTCGTTGTTTGGGCATTCAGTTGGGACTTCACCGAGTCTTGTTCTCTGCTTAAAGTTGCACTCTGTGCATCTAGTTCAGAATTTAACTGCAGACTCTGAGAATTTAAAGCTTCATTTAATTGAGCATTTACTGAGTCTAACTTAAGACTCAGGTCATATATTTTTTCACTTAGTTGCCTCTAAAAGTTAACTTTAAGTATAATGTTGTTGTTGTTGTGGTCTTCAGTCCTGAGACTGGTTTGATGCAGCTCTCCATGCTACTTTATCGTGTGCAAGCTTCTTCATCTCCCAGTACCTACTGCAACCTACATCCTTATGAATCTGCTTGGTGTATTCATCTCTTTGTCTCCCTCTATGATTTTTACCCTCCACGCTGCCCTCCAATACTAAATTGGTGATCCCTTGATGCCTCAGAACATGTCCTACCAACTGATACCTTATTCTAGTCAAGTTGTGCCACAAACTCCTCTTCTCCCCAATTCTATTCAATACCTCCTCATTAGTTATGTGATCTACCCATCTAATCTTCACCATTTTTCTGAAGCACCACATTTCGAAAGCTTCTGTTCTCTTCTTGTCTAAACTATTTATTGCCCACGTTTCACTTCCATACATGGCTACACTCCATACAAATACTTTCAGAAACGACTTCCTGACATTTAAATCTATACTCGATGTTAACAAATTTCTCTTCTTCAGAAACGCTTTCCTTGCCATTGCCAGTCTACATTTTATATCCTCTCTACTTTGACCATCATCAGTTATTTTGCTCCCCATATAGCAAAACTCCTTTACTACTTTAAGTGTCTCATTTCCTAATCTAATTCCCTCAGCATCACCAGACTTAATTCGACTACATTCCATGATCCTCATTTTGCTTTTGTTGATGTTCATCTTATATCCTCCTCTCAAGACACTGTCCATTCCATTCAACTGCTCTTCCACGTCTTTTTCTGTCTCTGACAGAATTACAATGTCATCGGCGAACCTCAAAGTTTTTATTTCTTCTCCATGGACTTTAATACCTACTCCGAATTTTTCTTTTGTTTCCTTCACTGCTTGCTCAATATACAGATGGAATAACATCGGGGATAGGCCACAGCCCTGTCTCACTCCCTTCCCAACCACTGCTTCCCTTTCATGCCCCTCAACTCTTATAACTGCCATTTGGTTTCTATACAAATTGTAAATAGCCTTTCGCTCCCTGTATTTTACCTCTGCCACCTTCAGAATTTGAAAGAGAGTATTCCAGTCAACATTGTCAAAAGCTTTCTCTAAGTCTACAAATGCTAGAAACGTAGGTTTGCCTTTCCTTAATCTAGCTTCTAAGATAAGTCGTAGGGTCAGTATTGCCTCACGTGTTCCAGTATTCTTACGGAATCCAAACTGATCTTCCCCGAGGTCGGCTTCTACCAGTTTTTCCATTTGTCTGTAAAGAATTCATATTAGTATTTTGCAGCAGTGACTTATTAAGCAGATAGTTCAGTAATTTTCACATCTGTCAACACCTGATTTCTTTGGGATTGGAATTATTATATTCTTCTTGAATTTTGAGGGTATTTCGCCTGTCTCATACATCTTTCTCACCACATGGTAGAGTTTTGTCAGGACTGGCTCTCCCAAGGCTGTCAGTAGTTCTAATGGAACGTTGTGTACTCCCGGGTCCTTGTTTCGATTCAGGTCTTTCAGTGCTCTGGCAATCTCTTCACGCAGTATTGTATCTCCCATTTCATCTTCATCTACATCCTCTTCCATTTCCATAATATTGTCCTCAAGTACGTCGCCCTTGTATAGACCCTCTACATAACTACACTAATTCTGTTCATTCAATGTCTTGTATTAATACAATAAAGTTCTGTTTTACGCTCACCCGGTATCGGTTGCTGGTGTCTGCGTCTGTGTACCCACAATGTGTGAGAGCTGTATACTCTCCACACCAGATCTTCTTAGTCGTATCATTCTAGGCGTATCTCTTCTTAGTCTAATGCATCAAGATCTTCTCTCCGGTTTTTCTTGTTGTGGCTTTTACACTTCTTCTCCCTTATTTAGACTTACAAATTTTCTCCATCAGATATTTAGGTAGAATCCAATTCGGTGAAATGGTTCTTTTTTCTTGTTATGCTCAGTTGCTATGGCAACACTTGATAGCTTTTTCTCTCGTTGTCATCTTAAAATTCCTTTTTTCCTTCGGTCCTTTCACACTGGTTGCCATGTTCTAATGTGGCGAAGAGTTCTCGGGCTTCCAGCCGGGTGGTGGTGTCTTCAAACTGCAACGTTTCGACGAGTGACATACTCGTCATCTTCTGGCAAAGTGCCGAGACTTTGCGGATGCCAGTCCCTTTATACCTGCAGCGTGCCCCCTACCACCTGGCCGTGGGAGGCTGGGCCCGGGGGAGCCGGCGGGCGGGGTGGAGGGGGAACTGGGTGTGCCATTCGTGTCTCCGTCAGAGCATTGCAGTCCCGTCTCGTGAGCTGGATGGTTCTCGGTGCTTTCCTGGTGTATTGCCAGGAAGAAGAGGAAGTTAACAAGAGACTCGCCTTTCTTCCATATTTGGGGCCCATATCAGCCAAAATCGGGAGGCTACTGAGAAAATCAAACATAAATATCGTCTTCCGACCACCGCCGAAGACGAAAGAGCTGCTGGGCTCAGCTAAAGACCCACTCAAACTCAACACACCTGGTATATACAGCATTGCCTGTGAATGTGGTGTACAGTATGTTGGACAAACGCAGCGCTGCATCTCGAAAAGGTGCGAGGAACACACCAGGCATGTCTGACTAGGACAGGTAGAGAAATCTGCTATAGCTGAACATAGCATCATAGAAAACCAAACCTTTGATTTCAAGAACACCAGGGTGCTGTGCCGAGCCGGGAGCTATTGGGACAGCATCATTAAAGAATCAATAGAAATACGGGTCCACGAAAATCTTGTGAACAGGGACGAAGGTTATCGACTGAGCATGGCCTGAAATCCAGCAATAGCTGCAATACGCCAGGAACGCACCGAGAACCGTCCAGCTCACGAGACGCGACCAGAATGCTCTGACGGAGACACGAACGGCGCACCCGTTTCCCCCTGCACCCCACCCACCGGCTCCTCCGGACCCGGCCTCCCATGGCCAGGTGGTGGGGGGCACGCTGCAGGTATAAAGGGACCGGCATCCGCAAAGTCTCGGCACTTCGCTAGAAGATGACGAGTATGTCACTCGTCGAAACGTCGCAGTTTGAAGACACCGCCGCCCGGCTGGAAGCCCGAGAACTCTTTGCCAGCTGTATATGCCGGGAAAGCATACATTCACATGTTCTAATGTTTTTGACGACAAAAGTGTGTGAAGTTGAATTGCAACCTTCTCACTTCTTTTACACACATAGACTTACTTGGTGTGCACAACCGATCTTCTTCTCTGGATAGCGGCTACGTCAGTCTCCAAAAACTACTTCTCCGAAGAATGGTGCTAGTTAAAGGAATATATATGACTCTCTCTCTCTCTTTCCAACAACTATCGGTATATTTGAACTTCCACAAAGAACAAAATTCACACCTCTCACATAAACAATTGACTTCTTGTAAGTCACCCATGTTGTCTCACATCAGAAACAATTAAGTTACATTTACAACAGAGTTGGCTTGATAACCGTGACTCTATTATACATGAATCATACACATGTCTTGCCTGTAGCAAGTTCAAGTTAAAAGTTACTAAAAATATTTTTTCACTCAGTTGTTCTTTTGTCACTAACAATAGTCAAAGTTGCACAACAGCACAGAATAACACAGAAGTTCCTTGGTGCCACCATGTACTTTCATTATGACTTCCATGGACCGACCGACAAGTACTTGTTGATGCCGTTCGACTGCCGTGTCTACTGTCTTCATACGACAAACTTCAATCCTGCACACACACAGACAGGTGATGTACAGTAGATAGGGTTACTTTCTCCCACTCACATCTAAAATATCGTGTGTTCGAGACGGTCGAAGACCGAGTAATTCTAGGCTTGTGCAGAAATAATCAAAACACTAAAACTTCAATGGCATCCATTCCTTAGTCGTTGCTTTGTGATGACGCTAATCCATGTCGTATAACGAATTGATAGTATACAAGTATTTTCGAACAGAAGAAGCAGGATTGCAGTGAGCTGACCACTTAACCAAGTGTGAGATAGAGTACCTGTGCAGTGATTCACTTGAGCTGCATAGCTGATGGTCATATTTGTTCGTTAAATCAGATTACACAAGCTGATGCCAAACAAAGAGAAATGACGATGCCACCACACTATCTTTACTTAGGTACTCAGAGCTAGATTACGTGTGCCACCGTTAACGTTACTGCAAGTAGTTTGGCAGCATAACACCACCACATCCACTGACGACCTGTACCACTGTCATCACGCAGTTGTTACTTGCAGTGATTACAAGTTGTTGGTGTTTGTCAAGAATACCGGAAGCACTTTATGAATGTGAAATTCCATTGCATTACGCCTAGGACAGAGAGAATGCAAAATAATAGTAAGAGGTTACCCAGTGAAGGGAAGTGTCCATGCATTGTCTTGAGTTCTTGCAGTTTGATATTAATGTAGTTCCCAATGGTTTCACACTAATGGTTCCTTTTGGCTATTGAAATATTCATATGGAAATTATCAAAGTGTAATTGCTAGAGCACTCAACTACCTTAATAACACCTCATTTTGGATGGAATATGACTCAGAAAGTGATGTTAATTTGACGTTTTTGTCTGTCTCCTGACGACCTACTAAATGAAGTCTCAAGTGCACTCACAGTTGTGTTGTCTGCCACGTGAATTATGTGAAGTGTTGTGGCAGCTGGCAGTCATTGCTGATACAGACATCTGCAAATATATTCACTGCTCTAGGGAACTTCTCTTCGTTGCGTTTTTTTCCATACCATAATTAGCACACTAACATAAGGCTCATTCGACTGTAGAACATACAGCTCACAAGTCCTTAAATAAGAATCTGTGAATGTAAAAGGAAACACTGTTGCACAATAGAATGGAGAGCTCCCTGCTTTTTGCGTTTCTGATAGGGCCTACAATAAGAATCTGGTTCCATGTTATACTTCAGAACCCTAAACTGTTTATCTTTCACTTTATACTAAAACAAAAGCTATGATATGAGAAGAGGAAATGACTTATATGCTTCTTAGAAACTTCAGTTTTTCGTGCTTATTTTCTCGCTTCATACTAAAACAAGGGTGTTTATGTGAGAGGAGGAAATGAATAAACGCTTCCAAGACATAATATTTCCTTGTGTGCTACTACTGCGTGCATGAAAGCTGTGCAGTTAATGTTGGATAAATTTTGATGTCACCTGACATTACTTTGTGAGAAGGTTCCTATTTTCTTGGGATTCAAATAGGGTAGTCATTTCATCACTGGTTAATATTCTGATGACTAGTGACATGATACCCATTCCAATTGCTCCACGGCACCTGTGAGTAGAGTCTCATGTTGGTTACTGTTAGAACATACAGATAGTGATGTCCACTAACTGCAGTCAGAGACAAGGTGATTTCCTTCTATTTATGGCGAAGCATCTGCTGCAGTGTCCATGCTCAGCCAACATAAACAAATCATGGCGGGATTGGGCACTGCTAATCACCACACTTGTGAGCCGCAACAAGAGTGCACTGTCTCTGCTAACGATTTTATGGAGTTAATACATCTTATTTACTTAACGTAATATACAGAACTAGGATTGGGTAAAAAATCACTTTGTAGCAACTAACCATTGCATTAAAATACTTTACACACACACACACACACACACACACACGAACACAGAGAGAGAGAGAGAGAGAGAGAGAGAGAGAGAGAGAGAGAGTCATTGATTCCAGCGAGAGTGACGACTGCTGTCTGTTGAACAACACATGCGCCAATCAATTACACAGATACACTGCAACCGAAACGTGTCTCAGTTGTTGGCAACAAAATTAGAGCTGTAGTCGACACACCATTGGGGAAATATTCGTAGTGCAAAACACACTTTTGGAGCTATCAGATGGAAAATATTATGTTCACACTACTCTTTGCCCCAGTTTACATCTTTTGGTATGGCTCTGCCTTTCATTTTTTTCTTAGGAAGTTAACAATAAAGGCATCATAACACATTACCAGTAACAGTATTGCATAGGAGTGTACAAAGAGCGACCTGATGATGATCAAGCAATACTGCAATAATAGTCACTCTGTTTTTTGTTGTTTCAAATTAGAGCATGCAGTACTCCTGCACAACCCATCTGAGCCTTGCCTGTTGACTGAAAATGTGGCATGATGGTTAAATGGTAATCAATCATTTATATCAGTTCGATACGCAAGTCGCCGAAGTGGCATCAAATCGAAAGACTTGCACCCAGTGAACGGTCTACCTGACGGGAGGCGCTAGTCACACAATATTTACATTTTGCTTATATCAGTAGTCAAGACTTCCTTAATCTGGAAAATCATTCATGCCAGAACGATCTTTGTTGAAACAAGAATATCTTTTTCTGGCGAATTTTTCCCCAAAAGCACTCGCTCCACACACAGCTAAAATCTTTCGAGCTGCTTCCTCTGTACTCACTCCTCTATTATATCAAAAACAAATAATGTGTTGTGGATATTACATCTCTTTCCACCTGCAACCCAATTTGGCATCGCTTAACTGTAGTTCATGATTTTCAAGTATGCAAAATCCAATGCTAAAGTGCAAGATGATAACTCGAACGTGAATTCGAAAATGACAGTTGATACATACACCGATAGCGTCGTGCCGCATTCATCTGGGAGGCACCGGATTTCAGGCGGCGGATGGCATCTGGTCGGTGGCCAGTAGCTGCTGCAGCATGAGGAAACGTTTGAGCATAAGCTTTTCTGATCGCGACGCAGCCACAAGCTGTCCTGCGGAAATGTTTCTGGAAGTTATGCTATTACTGGTGGGTAGAATGTGAAGCGAATTATCTTCGATGTTCAATCACACTCATAACTTTAGATGAGGGCCGAAATATGGTAAAAAAGAAAAAGATACAGTTGGACACGAACACGTGACTGTAAGTTTAGAGTGCACGCAGATTCCCACTAGGCTATGGGCTCACACCACACGATAACATCTCAGAAGTAGACAACACTTCCTCCTGACACTTCTGCATCTTACAATGTTGCAAGATAGTGCAGGTTGCTGGACTTAGCGCTGTCAGGGGCAATTGGTTTTATTGGCCACTGTAAGTGAACGATTCGGACTTAGTCTCTGTGGCGGCCAACCAGAGGTCAGTTTTTATGTCTAAGACTGTACATCAGTCTTTTAAAAATGACTTCAAACTAGTATTTATTTGAGGAAAAGAAACAGATTATTGAGGTTACGAAAAACTGAGTGTGAAAAAGAGATGTAGTGATACTATCATGATTTTGCAGGGTGTATACGACCCAGGACAACCGTGAAATCTGGGAAAAACCTGGGAATTTTTCATCCGGGAGAAAACCGGGAAAAACCCGGGAATTTTTTAGAATTCCTGGAATTTTTCATTGTTTTTGTTTTCAGTTAAATTTGTGTAATTTTGATTTGTAAGAACCAATATTCTAACAAAGGGTATTTCTGTATCCCGCTACTGCAGAATAATATTGCAGCAATAAAACATGAACAAGGGAAAAAACAAAAATAAAACTTAAATTGCAAAGGAAATGTGCCATATGCAACAACAAAACACAGTGCGCATACAAGCATCTGCAAACAGCAAAATGTGTCAAAGGCTTTAGGAAGACTATGCATTGCTTCTTAACAACAAATTGCCTCCAGTGAGCATGATGTCACAACTGTTTACATTAAATTTATTTTAGCAGTTACAAGTGGGATCATGTGCATACTCAGTTGAGTAGTACCTTCTCCCGCTTCTGGCTACAGAAATGTGGCTGTTAGCTTTGCAAGCAGTCACAGCAAGCAGCTAGATGCTACCAGGAAAAAATTTACCGGCGCGCGCAAGCTGCCAGAATCATGCATGCACGGACCTAGGAGGGGGAGGGGGGGAGGAGAATTCGTTTTCTTGAGGAAAAAAAAAACCTTGTTTCACAAAGCACCTAGCATTCAGCGCACGTTGGTCACTCGATTATTCATATGACTTTGAAAAGCATCCCTGTCGATTTTTGAACACATTCTAAGTTGATTCCTGAATGAATCATTAGTTGATTTGTGAATGCGTGCATAGAATACGTGATGTCTCTGTCAAGGGAATCCTTGTTGCCTCTAGAAACAAACTTCCCTGCACACAAAGGGTGCTATACGAGCTGAGTGGAGTGAAGCTGAATGGATGAATACCAACCGCTGTCTCATCATGTGGTTGATTGGGTTTGCAAATGATGAGCGTTGTTATAATGACTAGCAAAATCCATAGATTCAGACTACCAGAGTGGACATAAATAACTAACAGGAATAACAGGTAAGAAAGATTACATATTATCTTCTCGGTGTACCCACGAAAATTAAAGTTTGATAGAATTTTTGGCCAGATCGCTATATTAGTAAGGGCCTGTTGTGCGGTCCCCGGCTAGTAGCCGCTTTTATATTCTGGAAGTAGCGCGGAAAACGTGTTATATGAACCTGTAACAAGGCCTAGCTGGAGAAAATCGCGGGATAACTAAACCGGTGATTCTGGCAGAGTTAGTGAAGTTAACCGGCGAATAAGCTTTGACATTGGCAGAAATTGTTAGAGAATTAGTGATGATAAGACTGTTTGTTAGAATGAGGAAGGAGAAGAAACGGGGACATCACACAAATTATGGAAGAATATGACGATTGTCAATTTGTTTAAAAATTTCATACTACTACTTTTCGATCTCATGTCCGAGAAACTGGAGCATATGAATGAAATGTGAAACTATTTCCTAACGTAAAGCTTTTTGCTTGTAGTGGGCCTAATAGGCATTTGATATGGGGCTTTCATGAATCATATTCTGCTGTGTTATAAAAATGACCATTTGTACCAAAACAGTCTCGTTTATTTGGTGTGTTTTACAACTGCTGCAGTATTACACTACTGGCCATTACAATTGCTACACCATGAAGATGACGTGCTACAGACGCGAAATTTAACCGAGAGGAAGAAGATGCTGTGATATGCAAATGATTAGCTTTTCAGAGTATTCACACAAGGTTGGCGCAGGTGGCGACACCTGCAACGTGCTGACATGAGGAAAGTTTCCAACCGATTGCTCATACACAAACAGCAGTTGACCGGCATTGCCTGGTGAAACATTGTTGTGATGCCTCGTGTAAGGAGGAGAAATGCGTACCATCACGTTTCCGACTTTGATAACGGTCGGATTGTAGCATATCGCGATTGCGGTTTATCGTATCGTGACATTGCTGCCCGCGTTGGTCGAGGTCCGATGACTGTTAGCAGAATATGCTATTGGTGGGTTCAGGAGGGTAATACGGAATGCCATGCTGGATCCCAATGGCCTCGTATCACTAGCAGTCGAGATGACAGGCATCTTATCCGCATGGCTGTAACGGATCGTGCAGCCACGTCTCGATCCCTGAGTCAACAGATGGGGACGTTTTGCAAGACAACAACCATCTGCACAGAGTGAACAGGCGTGGCCCTGCACTTTTTGAGGGGGGGGGGGGGAGGAGGAGGCGCCACTATCCTGTATTGCCCTGGTTCGAATATATCGTTGATCCGGGGCTGATGCGCAGGGTAGTCTGAGTTATAATGGGGAAGTGGGTAGTCTCCATGTGACCCATGTTTACATTTAGTGTATTTACTGTTTCTTCTTTGTTTACTGCTCTCACTTCAGATGAAAACAAAACAGATTTCTGTGACCGGGAGCTATCAAGTGAATTAAAATACGTTCACTTAGTTATGGAAGCCTTATATATGTTATTAGTTTCATATTTTATTTCATTTCCATCTTTCTGTCAGTCAAGCATTAATTGCCTTGCAGAACAATGAAGTTATTTTTGTCGGTTTGCTAAAGAAATTTTCTTTTATTAATCTTTTCTGCTGAGGCAGTCAATATATTTGAAACGAAGTGTTCCACACTATTGGCCAGTTTCAACTGTTCGCTGTGTTTCAAGTGCTTATTTTCATCTTCTAGCACATATGGCATTATGCCATAATATAGAGCCAAACATGAAATAACACAGCACTGGTACTCCAAGAAAATTTACATCCCGAAAACCACATTGAACAGATTAATGTCAGGTGGAGACCCACTTCACTGGGAATCTGGAGATACGAATGTGCACTTTAAACGTGCACATTTTAGTATGGGTCACGAAATTCCGATGCTCTTAGAGTATCCTCTGATGTCTTGTTTCTTTCGTGACATAATGTAAGATCTTTTAATATTTTACACATATGAACATATGGACCTCCTAAGTCATCATAGCTGCGCAAGCGTGTTGACGCCTGTTATCTGGCGCTCAACTGCTGAAAGGAACCTATTTCTAATGGGTCGTGGGAAAATGTTGCGAATAATGTTTTGAAAAGCGTTTCTTTCAAAGTAAATTTCCTTTTACGCAAGTTGAACTATGTGCGAGAATGTACGATGAATTTCTTAAATCAGTGTGTTTGACTTGTTGATGACAAGCCATTTAGATGAATTTTGAGCCCAGAAGATCAGAGATTTGTGCTGTTATTAAAAATGTTACTGGCACATTTGTGTGATACATCTTAAAGTGTAATACGCGCATAAAAGACCAACATTGTATGTGAAAGGTTAGCTTCTCTTGCAGCATATTGATCTTAGAGACCAATATTATATGTGAAAACTTTGCTGTGCTTGTAGTAACACTATATATATTAATTTAAACCATTAACTTTTTCTGTTTGTGTGTTCATGCTACTTAACAGTGATGTTGCTATTGGCTGACTACATGACGTGTCCTAAGCTCTGAATATCCACCGTCATCAGCTGGCGAGATCACGTGGCATGAGCTATGACTGCTTACAAAAGCGCATCGCTATTTCGATTTCAGTGCTTTGGAAAGTAATATGTGGTGCTTGGTGGAACTCAAGTTTATACTGTCGTAATATGAAAATATGAAGCGTACATACTACTGTAAATTGAAGATCTTTCCAAAACGTGTTTTTTCCCTGAGTTTCATTTTCTAAAGAGCCAGGAAATTCAACGCCCGTGTATAAAACCATAACCATTCAAAGGATTGGTAAGTTCTACAGTTCCAAGAGAAAATACACTGTCGGTTACAGGGAAAAAGTATGTTTTCATCTGGGAGAAAGTGTATCTTTAATCAGGAAATCTGGGAGAAATCTGGGAATTTTTTTCCATGTTCACGTATACACCCTATTCTGCCATCCACACTGCTGACAATCCTGAAACAGAAAAATCATATGGCTGATAACATCTCACATGGAAGGAGGAAGCAGACTCAGCAAGGTGCTTCCTTTGTATTGAAAAATGCTTATTAAGCAGAGGACCACACCTATCTTTCATTGTTAGTCTGAGAACTGAAGGGTTCATAGTTAATGTGGTATGGCTCTCAAAGATATAACATAATTTTTAACAGGTATGGTAATGATGAAGGCTTAACGAAAAGCTTAATTCCATAACAGTAACAGTCGCCAACTCCATGGGTCCTGAGGGGGCCTGAGCCCCCTCAAAAATTCATTTGGGGGTGCAGAGACCCCCCCTCCCCCCTAAGAAAATGCTTTGCAAAATCACAAAACTATTTTGGAATTTTTTATTTTCCTTGTTTGACAGTAGTTACTTGGCATCCATTGACTGGGAAAATTACACGTTTAACACAGGGGGGCAGAAGCAAAGACTCTTGTGAAGTTATTGTAGGAGTGCTCTCAACATACAACCTTGAGCAATTGATTAGAAAACCAACTCAAGATGGGAACATGTTAGATATCTTGGTGACAAACAGACCTGATCTTTTTGAGGAAGTTAATCTAGAAGAAGGTATTTGTGACCATAATGTTGTTGTGGCTTCTATGTCAGTGGAAGTTAAAAAAAAAAAAAAACAGCACAGAGTTTTCTTGTTTGGGACACAAAGATATTGAGCATCTTTGGTTGGAATTTAAACGTATTGTCCACCATGTGCTAGAGAAGTATGTGCCTAGCAAAAATATAGGGGAGGGAAACGATCCATCCTGGTACAACAAACATAGGAACTTGCTGAGAAAGCAGAGAATTTTGCAGTCATTTTAAATGTGGTTACTGTCCCACTGACAAACAGAAATTATGCGAAATGAAAGCAGCTGTCAAAAGGTCAATGAGAGATTCTTTTAACGAATTTGAAAGCAATATTTTATCTGCAGATTCTAAAAGTAACCCAAAATTTTTTTGGTCATACGTAAAACCTATGAATGCTACAAATAATTCAATACCTACTCTTACTGACAGTATGGGTAATGTAACGGATGATGATAAACAGAAGACCGAAATTCTAAACCTAGCTTTCAAAAACTTGTTTACGGTAAAGGACTGCAGCACCATTCCCCCTTTCATTTATCTAACAAACGCAAGGATGGCTGACTTAGTGTTTAGTGTATCTGGGATTGTAAAACAGTTAAGATCCATAGACGCCAGGAAGGCATCTGGCCCAGACGGTCTCCCCGTAAGGTTATGTGTTGACTATGCTACAAATATAGCACCATTCTTATCAATCATCTTTCAGAGATAATTGGAACAGTGGAAAGTTCCACGGGACTGGAACAAGGCCCAGGTCATAGCAGTCTATAAAAAGGGGAGAAAATTGGGTGCACATAATTACCGGTCAATTTCACTGACATTGATTTGTTGTAGAATCATGGAATGTATTTTGTGTTCAGACATAATGACCTTTCTAGAGTGTGAGAAGCTCATCTATAGATACCAGCACAGTTTTAGGAAACAGCGGTCATGCGAGACACAGCTGGTCCTCTTTGTGCATGATATACAACAGCCTCTAGATACCGGTTCCCAGGTTGACGCCGTATTTCTCGACTTTCGAAAGGCGTTCTGCTCAGTTCCTTGCTGTTGCTTGCTCCATAAAGTGCACGCTTACGGTCTTTCTGATGACATACGCTATTGGATAGAAAGTTTTCTAACAGGCAGAGAGCAGTATGTCGTCCTGAATTGGGTGACTTCAACAGAAACAAGCGTAACGTCAGGTGTGCCCCAGGTCGGTGTAATAGGTCCGCTGCTTTTTACGATTTACATAAACAATCTGGTTGATGGTATTGACAGTGGCATTAGACTGTTTGCCGATGATGCTGTAGTCTACAGGAAAGTAGTATCACACAAAAGTTGTGAACAAATCAATGAGGATTTGCAGAAAATAAAAGTGTGGTGTAATGTCTGGCAGCTATCCCTCAATATCAGTAACGTATAATAAGGCGAAAATCGCATTCATGTAAGACTACAAAATGAATGCCCAGTCTTTGGAAGTGGTAACATCAGTCAAGTAGCTGGGTGTGACTACTCGAAATGATCTCAAATGGAATGATCAGATTACACAAGAAATGGGCAAGGTGAACTCTAGATTGCGGTTTATTGGTGGAATCCTGAAGCGATGCCGTCCTTCAGCACAGGGAATTGCTTACAATACGTTAGTTCGTCCAGTCTTAGAGTATTGTTCATATGCATGGGATGCTTACCAGTTGGGTCTGATTCAAGAGATTAAGAAGGTCCAAAGAAGAGTGGCAAGATTCGTGACTGGTACATTTAGCCATCGCGAGAGCGTTACAAATCTCATAGAAAATTTGAAGTGGGACACACTTGCAGATAGATGACATGCTAAACGGAAGGGGCTGCTCGCTAAATTTCGAAATCCAATCTTTGCCGAGGATGTAGAGCATATATTATAACCACCAACTTTCAAATTGCGCATTGATCACCATTCAAAGATAAGGCAAATTAGAGCTCGTACTGAGGCGTTCAGACAGTCGTTTTTCCCTCGCGCGATCCACCAGTGGAACAGAGGGGGGGTAATTGTGCCCTCCGCCACACACCGCTTGGTGGCTAGCAGACTATATACAGGGTGGTCCATTGATAGTGACCGGGCCAAATATCTCATGAAATAAGCGTCAAATGAAAAAACTACAAAGAACGAAACATGTCTAGCTTGAAGGGGGAACCAGATGGCGCTATGGTTCGCCCCCTAGATGGTGCCACCATAGGTCCAACGGATATCAACTGGTTTTTTAAAAATAGGAAACCCCATTTTTTATTACATATTCGTGTAGTACGTAAAAAAATATGAATGTTTTAATTGGACCACTTTTTTCACTTTGTGATAGATGGCGCTGTAATAGTCACAAACATATAGTCACAAACATATTGCTCACAATTTTAGATGAACAGTGGGTAACAGGTAGGTCTTTTAAATTAAAATACAGAATGTAGGTACATTTGAACATTTTATTTCAGTTGTTCCAATGTGATACATGTACCTTTGTGAACTTAATAATTTCTGAGAATGCATGCTGTTACAGCATGAGTACCTGTAAATACCACATTAATGCAACAAATGCTCAAAATGATGTCCATCAACCTGAATGCATTTGGCAATATGCTATTCAGTACCGCTTCAACCGCATGCGAGCTAAGTGCCGGACATCCATTATGTTGGAAGTACATCGTCGTTCTGTCATGCGGTGAAACATCTTGTAGTAACATCAGAAGAACAGTACGTAGGAAATCGGATACATTGCACCATTTAGTTTGCTATCGATAAAATGGGGACCAATTATCCTTCCTCCCATAATGCCCCAATGTTCCACTTGTCGCAGCCATTGTGGATTTTCCGTTGCCTAATAATGCTTATTATGCCAGTTTACGTTACCACTGTCGGTGAATGACGCTTCGTCGCTAAATAGAACGCGTCCAAAAAATCTGTCATCATCCCGTAATTTCTCTTGTTCCAAACTGTACATGACATTCAGAGTCGTCACCATGCAATTCCTGGTGCATAGAAATATGGTACAGGTGCAATCGATGTTGATGTAGCATTCTCAACACCAACGTTTTTGAGATTTCCAATTCTCATGCAATTTGTCTGCTACTGTAGTGCAGGTTAGCCACAACAACAGCTAAAACACCTACTTGGGCATCATCATTTGTTGTAGGTTGTGGTTGACATTTCACATGTGGCTGAACACTTCCTGTTTCCTTAAATAACGTATCTATCCAGCGAACGGTCCAGACACTTGAATGATGTTGTCCAGGATACCGAGCATCATACATAGCACTCGCCCATTGGGCATATTGATCACAATAGCCATACATCAACACAGTATCGACCTTTTCCGCTATTGGTAAATGATCTATTTTAATACGGGTAATGTATCACGAAGCAAATACCGTCCGCACTGGCAGAATGTTACGTGATACCACATACTTATACGTTTGTGACTATTACAGCGACATCTATCACAAAGTGAAAAAAGTGGTCCAACTAAAACATTCATATTTCTTTACGTACTACACGAATATGTAATAAAAAAATGGGGGTTCCTATTTTAAAAAATGCAGTTAATAGCCGTTTGACCCAAGACCACCTACAATACATCAGACCACAACACAGAAACCAAGATGGCGCCCGTCTTAGGCCAAGTATTTCAGCGCTACCGTAATACGAATAATTTACAGACTTCATAAATGGAAAGTAGATTCTAAATTGCGTAAGAAATGTATTGTTATGTATTTTTCTATCTTTAAACTTAAATATAAAGTTGTCACTAAAGCCACAAATCACGTAATAAGAACTATGACGAAGTAAAATTATGAGATGCAACTGAAAATCAAATCCAAAAAACTACTACAAAACACATGTAAATGGCATATTTGGACCCTAATAATAATTTGCACAATAGAAGCTACATAGCAATAATAAATGAAGCGTGTAACTAAAGCACAAAATTGTATTAACAATATGCAGTTAATTCTAGTCACTGTCATTACGTAATACGTTAGAAGTGTTTGATTTTGAGTACCTGTTGGATTTATTTGCTGCTCAGCTTGGCCACTTTGCGTTTTGTTATTTTTGCTGCAATGTCTTCATGAGTTCCTCTTTTTTGTTTGACTAGTGTTCGAGCAATTTCCTTTGAAACACACTTTTCATTCAACAGTTTTGTGTAATTATTAATAAAAATATTTGAAAGCACTTTAATACTTTTCTTGATTATTGTCTTTAAAGGAATGCCACATTTGCACACATCACTGAGGTTACTAACGGCATTTTCACACAATTCAGTTCCTAAGGCAAGTACTGCATCTCTCTGATTTTCAAGTTTTAGGAATTCTGGTTCATATGTGCTGCTAATCAGAACTTGAAAAAGTTTATATATGTTACAACACAAGGAAATCATTATAGAAGAAGGACACTTCAATCCCCCACGATTCAATTGGTTGAAATAGGAAAGGAGTTCTTTGGTTTCACACTGCAACAAAATTTCATCCTGTGTCTGCAACATTTCTTCACAGCCTGAACATTTTCCACTTTTTTGCAGCTTCTCAAGCACTGTTTTGCTGGTGTAGCTAGCAATACAGACCAAGACTTTCAAGTCTTCATCCATCATGGGAATGTTTGCTAGTTCCTCTAGAGCAGGTTCTAATTTATCCAAATTTTCATACTTTTGGTTTTTTATGCTGTAATTTACTTTTGCTGCAAAATCATTTAATGTAAATTCACCATGTTTAGTAGATCTGAGTTTTAGTAGACTTATTACTTTCAGTTTCCTCTCAGATTCCAAGATTTGCTCAACTGAAACATTATATGTGCAGCCACTTAGCCTTCTGTAAGCTCCAAATCTTGCTTCCAAAGCATCAGTTTGTAATTTTGCTGTAAGAATATAGGACCAGTTATAAGTGTTAAAAATGTATCTGCATAACTGAACTGTTGCTGCAAGTGTGTGAGAGAAAGCAGTATATGTTTCATTGGTTAATTTTCCATGAGTAGGCAATGCATGCCAGATATCAAGAAATGTTTTCAAATTTTCAAGAAACACAAGTTTGGAGTCAGTAGGTCCAGTGATTGGGCTAGAATTATCATCTGATGTGTATTTGCCTTTCATGGGATGCTGTACATTAGAAACTGTCCACCATTTAATGATTAATTTCAAAAACTGAATAGTGCCATCAGAAATCTCAATCCCCTGACTTTTCAAAATTTCTAGTGCTGCCACATTTTTGGAATCAAAAACACTGAGAGCAAGGGTAACATTCTGTCTCTCAATAGAAGTTGGATATACTGCTTTTCTTACTAGCTTTGGGGCAAGTTTCAACAGTTTATTTTTCTCAGAATGAAACAGGTTCCTCAAATCTGAAAACTTTGCTTCACTGACAGTATATTCACATGCAGCATTCCCTTCATCACTGTGTAGAAAGGTATTGATGAAAGCAAATGTATCCTCAATATTTGGCATTATGAAGGATACATTTTTTGCATTCAACCAGTTATTTCTGATACACTTAAGCAAGTGCACATTGTCAAACAGAAGAAAGAGAAATTTGGATGGAGCGACTGGATTTGTAATACACGGCTGTAAAGTGCCACCACACATAAGCTGATACATTTTTCTATTAGTGCTATGGTTATCTGTTACCAGGCATATAACATCATACTGCAGCTCATGCATTAACTTCAATACATCAATTGTCATTTTCAGTAGAGTATCAGAATTAACATTTTTTACAGGAAAGAGAGCTATCACTTCTTTATAATGAGAATGTAAAGATGATGCCATGAAAACCTGCATTGTACCTGCTCTTGTAGTATCTGAAGTATTCTCAGCAACACCAAGTATCTTTCCTGCCTTATAAGAGAATTTTGAATTAACATAAACTTCATCTAGCATCACTGAAATTACCTTGTCACTTCCCTGAAGAAATTTACTTTTTTCCCTCAAAAAAGCAACCTGTGATGGACCAATACAAGGTTTATTTGGACCCATTTTGCATAGAAAATGCCTTAAATAGACAGGATGAGGTAATGTTAATACATTTGTTTTTCTCAAGTGATGGTAGGCACCAGGAAATGAAAAGCAAATGGTTGCTGCCCATATCAAAAGCTCAGGAGAATATCTGCTTTGCTTTGTTATTGCGAGTTGTAATTGCTCCAAAACAAATTCTATTTTAGGTGCTATTTCAGCGTCAAAATCACTACCAGCTTTTAGTGCTTGTTTGAGAACGTTGACTAAAATTACAATCTTGTCAGTGGTGCCAGTAGAGTTATCTGTGAAACCATTTAGGTGACTCACCAGATTATCAAATTTCGTCCACTTGTCACATTTCAAGTTCTCTTCCTCCCCAGACTGTAGTATCCATTTCAAGGTTTCCGTAGGCAAACACACATTTTTGTGAAACACTTTTACTTCCAAGGAACTTGATATTTTGAAGCACACTGAAACTAATGGCACATCACTGACTGAATCATCCTTTAATTTAATGAAAGATATGTAGTCATCCTTTACTAAAATTGTAAATGGACAAACATTCCTTTTCTGCACTTCACTTTTAAAATGCTGAAAGTCAGGTATATTGTCATTTTGGCACCACTTACTGAAACTACATTCATCACGTTCCAGTAGCTGTTGAACACGATCTTCAGGATTATTCCTTTGCTTAGGAACTGGTACTGTGTGATATGAAGGTTGATTAGGAAAGATAGTTGGGATTGCATCATTTGTTAGTTTTGGTATTTTTCGTGGCACACGTATTGGTTCACTATTTTCCACAGGAAAAATGTCTTCCCTAACCACAAACTTAGGTTCAAAATGCTTAATGCACACCACAGCTTTATCGTTCACTTCAAAATTATCTCTATGAATTAGTTTCATCCATTTGTTCCTCAATGCTGTTTCCTTGGGAAACTTAAATGTTGAGGTATCGTATGTTTTGCCGTAATTGGATTTACATCCTGGTACACAACAACTACGACCCATCGCAAGAACAGTTTACACTTGAAATTATGCCGAACTTACTACTGAATATAGAAAATAAATACTAGCGTAGCACTTTTGACGACATTCACAGCATATAGCATAAATAACAGCTAGTAATAAATGCTTTCGCTTCTCCTGAACGTCACGTATACAATGTTACACACACGCGTTATGGAAACACAAACACGCTGGTTTGTTTCCCCCACGATTGCCGCCATATTGTCAACTATCGATATCTGCCTTAAGGTCTGATTTATTGTAGGTGGTCTTGTTTGACCTATGGCAGCACCATCTAGTGGGCCAACCATAGCACCATCTGGTTTCCCCCTTCAAGATAGACAAGTTTCGTTCTTTGTAGTTTTTTTCTTTGACGCTTATTTCGTGAGATATTTGGCCCGGTCATGATCACTGGACCACCCTGTATATGTAGATGTAGATGATTCCTTAATCATAAACGAAGACTTTATTGGCTTATACAAGACCCCCAACACTGAATTCCAAATGCTGTTTAGTATTTTAAAAGACGTTTTTGCTCATCTTGATTTGCCAGTGGATAACTTAAGAGGACAGTGCTATGATGGTGCCTCAAATATGAGAGGTAAGTTCAAAGGACTAAAAAAGTTAGTTTTGGATATACAACTAAAAGCACATTATGTGCACTGCACTGCTCATAGTTTAAACTTGGCAATTGATGACAGTCTCCACCATCTTTCGTCTATGAGGGATATTATGGCTTTGGACTTAATAAACGCCGTAAGGGAATCCAACAAAAGGACGGAACTTTTCAGAAGCATATGCAGTGAGAGCACCAACGACCAAGCTGGTCTACGACCCCTTTGCCCAACTCGATGGACTATGTGAGCATCTAGTATCTTGAGAATATTGAAAAACTTCAAAGAACTTCTAGAGTTTTTTGAAACATTTTCTGCAGAGGGCGAAACAGAGGCAGGTTGCAAATGTGCAGGCTAGCTTGAGTCAATGTTACAACTCAAGACTTGCTTCTGTTTATGTCTTTACTGCCATGCAGTGAACCAAGTAGAGCATGTCAATGAAAAAATTCAATGGCCTTATCTAAGTGTTGCTGATCTGGAAAAAATGTGAGGGTTTGATTTGTGTATTGAATGGAAGGCATGATAGTTCTGAACACTTTTGGGAATTGTGTTGAAAAGAAAAACCTTCACAAGTTGATGATCCTTCACTTCCTCAGAATCGAAGTATACCAAAGAAGTATGAAAACAACGAAGGGAGATTTGGCAAATGTGCAGTAGACATTGAAGGGTATCAGAAACCAAAACCTTTATTTATAGTAAAAGCTGTTAACGCCAGATGTTTGAAATATACCTTATTTACTCGCATCTAAGCCGCACTCGAATCTAAGCCGCACCTGAAAAATGAGACTCAAAATAAAGGAAAAAAATATTTCCCGAATCTAAGCCGCACCTGAAATTTGAGACTTGAAATTCAAGGGGAGAGAAAAGTTTTAGGCCGCACCTCCAAATCGAAACAAAGTTGGTCCATTGTAATATGAGACACAATTTAGGTCGAATGAAAGACGATACAGCTACAGTAGTTTGGTTCGAGTCGTAAGCTTAGCAGTTAAGCTTTACCAGGTAGCCATTACTATGCGTCAGGCACTCCGTCCGTATTTATACGGGTACCCTTCCTTTTTCACGTGCTTCGTCTGGTTTGAATCGATTGCTTATTTTGCTTTGATCTGATAAGTGCCATTTTCTTTGTTATAGGTGTTTACGTCACTCTAAGGTGAAAATGCATTACTATACTGTGTCATGCATTGTTTGTCGCATTCTGATAGTGCGTGTTTATGGCCTGTCCCCGCTCGCGGCATGACTTGCTTTTGTGCGAGCTACCGCCGCTTAAAAAAAAACTGCTGCTTTCTTTGATAATGATCAACAAGAACCAAATAATAGACTGCGTATGATAGAACATGTTCTGAACGAGAGTTTAGCGCAAATTTTTCTCCGTTTGAAAATCTTTGCGGCCGCTTCTTTAGTACATCACATTCTGCACAGAAATTAGTCATCTTACATTTAAAATCTAGTCAGTTGCCGTGCTTCATTTCTGACTATATCATTATTAGGCATAAGAATAATATGAATATAAACATGACACGATACGTATATTCTTCCGGGTTTGCTGTTGTTTCATTCTAGTTTCGTAGTTTATTAGGCAGACAGGATAAAATGAGATAGCAGCAAACACGAAAGAATACATGGCAAAATGTTTATTTTCGTATTATTCTTATGGTGAAGAGAATACTGCATGTAATTCACATTTCATCAGGTTCCTATTAGCAACCATCTCTTCTCACAGGTAGGAAAAAACTCGGAACGTAGAGTTGGCCATATTGACAAACATCCTTAACAGTCTTGCCAGTCGGATTTTCGTAGTACATTGAAATTCTGCTACATTCAAAGATTAACAATACGGAATTTGTATTTACTTCGTTGGACAATGTATGAAAATGCAGTGGTCGAAACTCGGGGCGGAGAAAAAAAAGGTTTTGGCGCCAGTATTTATCTTTGTGCCCACAAAGCATGCTTGTGTAGCGCTACATATATTCGATGGCAGTAGTTAGTTGTGGCGGCACCTACCAACATTTTTCAGAACTTCCACTTGCTTTGCACTCGATTCTAAGCCGCAGGCGGTTTTTTGGATTACAAAAACCGGAAAAAAAGTGCGGCTTAGATTCGAGTAAATACGGTATACATTTTCTGTTTCTTATCACCCCAACAAAGGGGGATTCAGTGAGTGGCTGTTGACCTGGGACAAGCACATGAAAAAACAGAAGTGCAAAATCTTGCTTTTTGTGGGCAATTATACTTTTTATCTTAATCGATTGCTTCCAGATAATGTGGAACGTCTTTTTTCCGCCTTGAAACGCCACATTAAAATTAAACCACTAGATCAGGAAATAATTCAAAATTTTAGAACATTGTACCACAAAGAAGTTGTGATGACAGTGTGGGTATCATTAAATGTGATCTTTTGACCATGATGGAAGTGAAAGAATGTTACCCTGACACTGATTTTGAACTGTGGAAATGTGGATTCATCAAGGGATCTCAGAATAAAGTGGAGATCAGAGAAATGTACTGGGATTTCCATAATAAATGGAGCACTCCTCCTGATTTTGGAGAAAAAGCGATATTTGATGATTCTTTTTTACATTTTTTACAATAGTGTGGAAGCCTGCAGAGCCCAAAGACAGTGACAAAGCAGAAAAAAAACCCAGGGTCACTTACATATGTAATTCCTAAAGAGGCAAAGTTATGCTTGTAAATGTTGCACCTGTGCAACAATATAATAGAAATAGATGATAATGTATTTTTGGCTTTGGTTGCAATAGAAAATATCCTTGACCAAGCATGCTGGAGGTCACTAAAGCAGAAAAATAACTGATTTCTGTACAAAACGTATGAGGAGAATTTTTAAAATAAGAACCAATAGGGCTTTGTGTCCGCGCATCATGTCATACGACATCTGTTCACGGTCAGCCGCTCTCACTATGCCACCATTGCGTTTTATGTCTGTGCCAGTGTTGGTTGTGTGGTTACATGCTTAGTTTGTCGCCAAGTCAACCAGAAATTCCGCTGAATGTGATGCACCCAGTTATTCAGTTCTTACTTGCTGAACAAGTCTATCCTGCAGAAATTTGCTAGCAGATTGTTGAAGTTTATGGTGTGGGTGTAATGAATGATGGAAATGTGCATAAATGGTGTAGGCTGTTTAATGAAGGAAGGACAAATGTTCATGATGAAGCATGATCTGGACGGCCTACTATTTTGACTGAAGATTTTACACAAAAACTTGATGAGACAATTGACTAAAACAGATGCTTAACTATTAGACGACCTGCATCAGAAATTTCCTCAAGTTTCAAGATCATTAGTTTTTCACATTGTTACTGACAAGCTTCACTAACTTCACTATAAAAAAATGTGTGAGAGATAGGTGCTGAAAATGTTGACAGAAGAACACACACAAAAAAAAAAAAGCCAATGGCACCTTCTTTCTCTGTTTTGGAGCTCTATCACAACGATGGTGACTAGTTCTTGAGCCGAATTGTGACTGGTGATGAAACATGGATTCCACGCTACACTCCAGAGAATAAACATCAATCCAGTGAGTGGCATCATTCAAACTTTTCAACAAAACCAAGAACATTCAAGCAAGAAATGTCAATGTGGAAAAATCATGGCCACTGTTATTTGGGTCCAGAAAGGCATTCTTGTGGTAGACTTATTGCCAATAGTTAGTGTGAAACATTATTAAAGCATAGGCACACTGTTCAAAATCACCGGCGGGGACTGCTCTCTAGCAGCATCGTTCTGCTTTACGACAATGCTCGGCCTCACATTGCAGCAAGAATGAAGACACAACTGAACAAGTTTCATTGGGAATTACTGGGTCATCCACCATACAGCCCTGACTTAGCACCATCAGACTTCCACCTGTTACCAAAACTGAAGGAATTTCATGGTGGAAAGTACTTGGAAAATGATGACATGATGAAATAAACTGTTACTAACTGGTTTAACAGTCAGGCAGCAGAGTTCTTTGATGATGGGATACAAAATCTGCTGCCACGACTTGTCAAATGTTTAAATGTTCATGGTGACTATGTTGAAAAGTGAAAAAAATGTGCATATTGTAGTTTGTGATCAATTTACATTCATAAATTAAGTTTCTCTTACTCCATTACAAATTGATTCTTACTTTAAAAATGACCCTTGTATATATGTATTTTCAGAAATTTGTGTCTTTGATTTAAAACATCACTGTAAATAATTATTAATAAAATAGAAAAAAAGAAATAAACATTCCTTAAAGGTTTAGTTGTTACTTTCTGATTTCTTTTCCGAGAAGTACAAAGGTTATGGAAACTAGAGTACTATCTTGTAACTTCATTTCTGTAGGCGATACTATTATTATTTCACATAGACAAGTGTCTAATACTACACAACCTGTCACTATAGGTATTGATCACCACATAAGATGAAAAACAAACATTTTGACATCACGAAGAGTTTGATTTCACTATGTCTCCATAGCAGTCAACTATTGGAGTTTGTCCATAATTATTATGTGCATTTTCATTGCAGAGTTAGCTGCCAGTCATAAGCTTCTAAAACGTTTTATAGATTGTAATGATTTCTTTGCAGAGTGTAACGAATGTGAACTGCTGAACAAATGAGTTCAACGTACAAGTCCAGCACAACAGCATCTAGCGGTGGAACTAAGAATTTGGTAGACACATCATTTTTGCACAGAAGTTGTAATAACCTGTGAATCTGAGCATGCATACTAGGCAGCGATAATGCGCATGTGCATCCAGAACATAGTTATATGATATTTACATAAGAGAACAAAAATTGTCTAATAAACAATAACAAAAAATCTATTGCTTCACAAACAGCACCCCGGAGTCTTCAAGTTTTAATTCGAATGAGTGACTCCTTTAAAATCAGGCAGTCCCCTTCGAGTTTCACTCAGTATTTCCAGTGATCACGGTATTTATGTCTAGTGCACATGCATGGAAATATGCCAGGACTGTGCCGCATGCGTTGTGTATAGACTGCTTAGTAATCTTTAAATTATGTGTCCACATGCTTAACTGAGCGGTAACGTGCTTGCCTCCCACTATCATGGAAGTCACCCAATGTGTCTGTAAGGAAAAGCCTGACACAAATGATAATGCCAAATTAAACAGTGCAAAAGATATCCCAAGTGAAAGTGAGGAAAGTATTGTACCAAATTCAGACAGTAATAGTGTGGAATACCAAAGTGTCAGTACAGTGGATGGCAGTGTTACAAAAAAATTTGAAACTGGACAGGAATTTCAGAAACTGTAGTAAAGAATGGCCATGTTTGGTAAAATCAGACCGACTTGTGTTTTGTACAGTGTGTTCACAAGAAATTTCTATAAAGCATGCTGGTCGTGATGACTGCTCTTGTCGTGTTCTGTGTAAAGTACATGTAGACTTAACAAACCTTAACTCTTCAAATGCATGATTGTATGAAGACTCTCTCACCAGTGCTGAAATGCTTTTTGGTTCATTTATTGTTGAACAAGCCCTGCCAGTTTGTTGTGCAAATCATAATTCACAACTGTTCAAAAACATTTTTATTGATTCTCATATTGCTAAAAAATACAGTTGTGGAAGAACTAAAACATCTGGAACACAGAATGATGTGATAATGCAAATATAGTGCTGCTTTTTTGAAGGAAGTTCAGCAATACATAAAAAATTAGTCTTGTTCTTGGCACCTGTTTCATTTAGCTGCAAAAACAGGCATGAAAAGCAACAATATTTTCATGCTGAAAAATTTGTAAATGACATTTTATACTCGCTCCAAAAAAGACAGTTTAAAAGTAAACTTTGTCAAAATATATATAGCAGTAAACTCCATAAAAGGCTGAATTATGTTTGTACAAGATAGCTCACACTGCTCCAGTCAATAGAAAGAATAATTGAACAATGGGAACTTCTTGTAAAATTTTTCAGTCAGGGAGCTTCAAAAAATGTAAACAATCTCAGATCCAGTAACTAAGCTATATCTTCTTTTCGTGTGTAATACCTTTCATTATTTACCAAAGCAAATGTATTCCTTCAGAAAGAAGAGACAGTAATTCAGACTTCATAGCATCCTAAATAACTTATTTACAGGTGTGATTGTAAGATTTATCAATTCTTCTGTGGTACATACTTGTAGTAGTCTGCTGAAATTGAAATTTCAAAAAAATAAATATCACAGAGTGGATGAAGAAATTGTCATTGGTGTAGACACAATAAGCTACATTCATCATACCAAACTTGAAAAATCTGTAGTTACAAAATTTTATTAAGGTGTCGGAAGATTTTTCATCAACTTCTGCAGTTAAATCAAAGGAAAATGTTCACTACATGATGACTTCTTAAAAAACTTTAAAGTTATAGGATATTAGATCTAGAAAAAGTAAATCTTCATCTGTTATAAAGCTAAATGAGCTATTTCCTCACGTTCTGAATGATAATGGGGAGAAAAAAAAAGAAATGGAGTTTTCAAGATACCAGTTTGATGACTTTGGAATGGTGGAAGAAGAGAGAGCTGATACTGCTTGGTACAAAATATCTGCTATGTGTGATGCATCAGGCATTAAAAATTATCTATTACTGAACCAGCTTATGCTTGCATTACTGCTTATTGTTTATAGCAATGCTGCTTGTGAGAGAGTTTTTAGAAGTGATAGGGAAAACAGTGCTGCATTTTGGTATGGTGTGAACACATGAAGGTCAGGTTCTTTGATCATCAGTAAAATGAATCACATTACCGAAATAATTTTTCAATGGATCAGATTAAGGCTGCGAAGAGTGTAACAACACTATCACTTGTGAGAAAATTGTCTTCAGTCACCAGTGAAGATTCTGTATTATACAACTAGAGGCAGATCCAGGAAGAAGAGGCAGATGAGAAAGACTTGTAAATATTTTTGTATAAAACTCTGAAGACAAGCCTCATCTCATGATGTAAGTGAATTGTGTTTACATGTTTTACTTTCATTTTAATTAATAATTTGAGATATATACATGTATTGATTTTGCAGTGTTCATAAATTACAGAAATGTTTTAAAGTATCTTAATGTTTATCAAATTGATTTTTAGCTTTTTCCATTTAACCTGATTTCGTTCACAATTGTTTTAATTGCTGGAAAATCTTCATTATTTTGGGCTAGAAAGTGTCTGAAATACAGTGTTTAAAGGCCTAAAACACAACTCTAATTTTTAAAATTTTTCAACCAAATCACTCCAGGCAAATGCCAGGATCGTTCCTTTGAAAGGGTACAGCTGATTTCCTTCCCCATACTTGACAATATCTAAGCTCCAGCTCCATCTCAATGTTGATGGGATGTTGAACTCAAAGCCCTCTCCCCCTTGACATCCCCCCTCAAAATTTTCCATGGGAGACCTCGACTTTCATTTTTGCCATGTGATTACTGACGGTCACTTCTCAATCTTGGCAGCTATGTGTGTCAGTTGTTAGAACTGTTTAAGTGTGGAAGGTATATGACTGCAGGAGCTAAAAATTTGGAAAATATGCTTACACTTTTAAAGCAGTTAGTCTGTTGTTATGAATCACAACAGCAGTAAATCCACAGTAACTGCTAAGCAGTACCAGTGATAGTAATTGCTTGTTAATGCAAACTAGACATCAACAAGAATCTGTGGTGTGATGATGCATTGGTTATTATTAACAACCTCTATTGGGACTTGGGAGGAAAGGTTTCAAATCCTGATGTGGGCATTTTGATTGGGATGTTCTGTGGCTTCCCTAAATGACTTTAAATGAATATAGTGATTAACAGACCTTTAACTGCCCCCTTTTCCAATTCTTCTTGAGTAGAGGTACTGTAATAAGGCATTAAACTCTAACATTAGTTCTTAACAATGCTTACAGTTTTGTTTGAGGGTTGTGCTGCTACCTTATTCATTTTAAATGAATGCTTGGTTCCTCCAGAAGTAGCACAGTCAGTCTATTTCCTCACACCTGTCCATCTCATGTGCTCAGTATCTGACCTCTTATTGATAAATTGTCTTGGATTATTTCCCACACTAATTGACCATTTAAGTTCATAAGGAACCTGAACAGTTAATCACACTTATCTGGTGTTATCTTTGTCTCTGAGGAACACTCACAGCCAAGGACAACATACTACATTACATTATTTAAAATGCCTTCAGGCTAGTCACACTTTTAAGAACCCATTCCATTTGTTAATGGTCCAAAGTGTGATGAGGTCTTGAATGCTTTTGAGAAATTAGGAAGTAGAATTTGCTTCGTAACTGCAGGATTCACAGGATATTGCGTGTGAAAAAGGCAAGATGTGGCACTTTCTCAGTTCATGCTGATTTATATTCAAGAAGCAAGAACTAGTATCACTTGTATAACAGCCTACAATTTTCTGACAGTTTGTGAGGTCTTGGCTCATTGCATGAAAGTCTTAAAAAGCAATCTTCCATTTTTGAAATCACGAACACTATGCACATATATTTTATTAAGTTATCGTATTTCTTATACTGATTTGAATTGGGAAGCTAATCCCTTCTGAAAGGAAAAAAAAAAGCTTTTTATATTCTACATGATATTCAGATTTCGCCAACTTCCCCACCGTTAACATGAACATCATATTTATTAGAGATAACAGAAATTATGAGACGTCAACAAATTGAGCTCTGACCAACCCAAGGACTCTTATGTAAATGAGTATTACTCCTCCTGTAAGTTCATTATACCAGTTATATTGTGATTTCACTACATGGAATTGTATGCAGCACCCATTTTTCCTTGATTATTTTTCTAGAATTCCATGAAGTTACTTGGCAGTGGCTTGTAACCACATCTGCACCTACTACCCTGTTTTACCAGAGGTACACTGCTGGGTCTGTGCTGTCACATCATGCTTCAGAGGAAAATCTTAAACTCATCAAATAACCCAAATCATTAACAATGCCCAAATATCATGGGCTGGGAACTGAATGCATATGCAGTCAATTGTATAGACAAATTTATGCTGGTGGTTTGTTTCCCTGCAATCTGACTGTCAGCTATTGATTTTTTAGTGCTTTTTGAGATTCATCTCCTGACTCTGACTCTGCCTCTGCCCTTCCTTCCAGCTCTCATTCATCTTGCTCTTTTCATCTTGATTCCTGTATTTCTCTTTTTCACATGAAAGGAAAAATTTAAAGGTTCTTAAAACTACTGCCTCAGTATTTAATTAGTGTCTAGCAGTCTTGCATAAATGTTCCAATTTTGTTACTTGTTAGTAGGCAGCCCTCCTGTATCTCTATAACAGAGACATGTGTCAGACTATGGTATCATTAGCTGCAGAACTATTGTGTTTGGGTTTTTTGTGAACTGTGCTTTACCAGTGTTCCTGTGTTAGTAGTATTGTGTGTGTATTCCAAGCAGTAATTGAAACTGATGCTGGTCTCTTCATAACTATAATGTAAAGCAAAAGTATTTATCTGCAGATGAAACTTTTTACTAAATATGCAGAAAAACATGCTGAATATTATACTTCCAACAACATATTACTCACAATGGGAGAGGATTTTCACTATCAGAATGATGATATGTGGTTTAAGAATCTGGATAAACTAATTTGGTAAGGAGTTCCCTTTTCAGACTTCTCTGTATAGCACAATGAGGAGACAAAGAAACAACATAGCAGAAATAGCTCTTGTAGGAAAAGGTAAAATACCTGTACATTTTTGCAGCAATTATGTTCTTCATTGAAAGGAGATGCAATATTTTTTGTTTAGTTTGAAATATTATTTAATGGACTGCATAATAGTCTTTGTTTCCAATTTCTTTTATTTTATTTATTTTTTGTTGATAGGTATGTCAATGCAAACAAATCAGATGGAACCAAAGTAAATGTGTTCTACTCAACACCTGCATGCTATTTAAAGGCTCTTAATGATCAAGATCTGATGTGGCCTGCGAAAAATGATGACTTTTTCCCTTATGCAAGTGATTCACATACCTACTGGACTGGTTATTTTACATCAAGGCCCACTATTAAAAGGTTTGAACGACTAGGGAATAATTTTTTGCAGGTGAGTGAATATTTAAATGAGTATTCATTTCCTTCCCCCTTTTCATCTTGTATCTTTTAGAACCAGACACTGTAATGCAATTTGAAGTGGAGTTTCATCTAGAACAAACTTCTTTAATGTATACAGGTCTGCAAACAACTTTATGCCCTGGCTAGTGTGGGACCAGAAGACTGGAAAGATCTGAACAGGATGAGAGAGGCAATGGGTGTCATGCAGCACCATGATGCTATAACAGGTACAGAGAAGGAGCATGTAGCAAAGGATTATGCCCGGATATTGTCAGATGGCTTTTCAGAATGCATTGAAGCTATTGAGGCAGCTTTTAAGTAAGTTTGAAAACATGAGTGCCACTCATTGTGTGTTGTGGATCCTCTGTAAAATAACTTATGTTGTGATTAATGTATAGTCTTAAGTAATATTCCATAATAATGATCTTCTTCTGGGTGAAATTAAGGTCAGACTTCTACACTTGTCAATTAATATTGTAGACTTTGTGATAATCCCATAAATAGTATAATTTATTTTCGGAAACCACTGACAATTAAATGATATATTTGAAGTATATTAACAACACTCTGTAATCTGGAAATGTGTGTGAGAAAATGTAGAAGCAATTAAGGTAAGATATTGTGCCTAAGTACAAAAGTCAAAGTTGAATACAGAGAGGTTAAAGGGTAGAATGCTTTACAGACAGGCGTTTTGGAGGAACAAAATTTTGATGTTTTCAGTAGTGATGATTTTGCTTTTTATTTTATAGTTACAATGCATACATTGAGTAGATGTCTAATACATGACAAGCCAGTAATATAAGACATTCAATATAACATATTTACTTGGAGCAACACTTTGACTTGTATTGATAACACTAATAGTTTTATATAACATTACTTACAGATTTAGTTTATTAGGTAATCCTTAACAGTGTAATATTCCTTTTCTATTAAAGTGTCTTCCAGTTTGGGTGGGGATGGTCAAGAGGTTTTATTGATCAGCAAAACTGTTTTACATACTTAACCAAAATATACAAATGTGTGTAACTATTTACATAATATAAACATTCAACAGCTCATGCCACACATGAATGTCAGCAGACTCCATTCAGTGGAGCACTTCATCAGATGCTTCATGCACGCACTAGATACCACCAAGAAAATTTCTGTTAGGCACTCATTTGCAATGTGACTCACTACGTCAGTGAAAAAGCGCCACTTGTGCGTAATTGCACTATCTTTCTTCAGTCTGGAATCTATTGAGCTGTACCCACACCATCATAAGACAGTGAAAGCCTGGAACTTATTAACAGTTGAATAAGCTCCTGGTCCTGACTATTTGTAGCTTCCACTCATTTTCCATTTAGCACCCTGGCTGAATCTAGTGGAGAGCATTTGGACTCCTCATGTTGGTCTTCTGTCTTTGAGGTGTTTTAACAGGCAGTGAGATTCAGACTTTGTGAAGAAGGATTGATTAAATTTTTACAAACTTGATGACAGAGTTTGCAGAGATCTGCCTTTCAATGAAGGTGAACTGGGCAGATGTTCAGTAGTACTGGTAGTCAGCATGCAGGTGTAAATCTGAACTCTGCTGCTAATGTTTCTCATAGCTGCAGTCAAATAAACATCAGCTTTCTTCTAATGAGCCCTTCAAAGTGAGACTGATCAGCTATATTTTGCTACAGAGTATAACACATGAGATGCTCCACAGAGAACTGATGTATTTGCTCCCCATATACTATCTGCCTGTTTCTCGCTAGGTTCACCCATGTTTATACTGTCTTACTTGTGTTGGAAAGGCATTTATATTTGTCAGAATTCTGTCTAATGTGACACAAAGGTATCTTAGCTTACCATTGTACTTGACTATGTCAAGGTGACCAAACCATGAGCTGATCTTTGCTGATTCTAGATGGTTAGAGAGGTGGAAAAGACAAATTGTTTATCCTTGATAAGCTGGCGATTGCTGCAGTGGCTGTCGAGCTATGCCCCCACATTAGGGCTGCAGAGGGGAGAGGATTGGTGAGGGGAAGGCAGTGTTGGCTGCTTGCAGCAGTGCTGCACCACTACCTGCGTTCTGTGCTTAACACGAAATCAGAGGTGGCCCCCACAGGAATATTGCCTGCTTAAGTGGCACTTCCCTCAGATCAGAAATCACTTAATTTGTTGACATATTCATACTTGAGAATTTTACCTACAACTTATGTATCATTTATTTATCACAAATAGTGAAAAATTAAAGTAGGTGAATGTACATCTTAAGAGATGTTGAGCTGAAAGTCAAAAACTGATTTTTGGAATGTTTGCACATGGCATTTATTAAACACGTGAGAGTATATAGTAAATATGTCTAAAAACAAAGATGCTGTAACTTACCAAACGAAAGTGTTGGTATGTTGATAGGAATATAAAAAACACACAAGCACACACACAAATTTCAAGCTTTCACAACCCAAGGTTGCTTCATCAGGAAAGAGGGAAGTAGAGGGAAAGACAAAAGGATGTGGGTTTTAAAGGAGAGGGTAAGGAGTCATTCTAATCCCAGGAGAGGAAAGACTTACCTTAGGGGGAAAAAAGGACAGGTATATACTCGTGCACACACACACATATCCATCTGCACATATACAGACACAGGCAGACATATGTAAATGCAAAATGACCGATCCATCATCATTCTTCTGGCTGACAAGTGTTCCACGACCGTGGCACTTGATTGTCGGGAGTATGTGGCTGAGGTACTGCGTCAGCTTTCAGACAACACTACATACAAAGTTTGCCAAGGTAATCCCATTCCTGATGTCCAGGCAGAGCTTCAAGGAATCCTCAGAACCTAAGGCCCCCTACAAAACCTTTCACCAGACTCCATCAACCTCCTAACCCCACCGACACCCCGTACCCCTACCTTCTACCTACTTCCTAAAATTCACAAACCCAATCATCCCGGCCACCCCATTGCAGCTGGTTACCAAGCCTCCACAGAACATATCTCTGCCTACGTAGATCGACACCTTCAACCCATTACATGCAATCTCCCATCCTTCATCAAATACACCAAACACTTTCTCGAACGCCTAGAATCCTTACCAAACCTGTTACCCCCGGAAACCATCCTTGTAACCATTGATGCAACTTCCTTATACACAAATATCCCACATGTCCATGGCCTCACTGCGATGGAGCCTCAACCTCCGCTAATTTCAAGTTGCCACCGTTCGTACCTCACCTTTCATTCAGCAAAATCTTTGCTTCTGTACTTCCGCCTCGACTGACATCTCTGCCCAACCTCTTTGCATTTACATATGTCTGCCTGTGTCTGTATATGTGCAGATGGGTGTGTGTGTGTGTGTGTGTGTGTGTGTGTGTGTGTGTGTGTGTGTGTGTTTCCGCTACCAGGACTGGAACGACTCCTTACCCTCTCCCTTAAAACCCACATCCTTTTGTCTTTCCCTCTCCTTCCCTCTTTCCTGATGAAGCAACCTTGGGTTGCAAAAGCTTGAAATGTGTGTGTGTTTGTGTGTTTTTTATTGTCTCTATCAACATACCAACGCTTTCGTTTGGTAAGTTACAGCATCTTTGTTTTTAGATATATTTTTCCCACATGCAAGGTTTCCCTCTATTATATATAGTATGTAGCAATGTTTACAAAGTGTAATTCACTTTGCCTGTAAGAATTGTGAATGATTACAGTCATACGTGTGATTCAAGGTCATTGTCGTCATTGCTTGAGGGTGTCGAATTGATGCTAACCTCATCAATGGCTATTTCCATTATTGCATCTAGTGTCCAATACTCTACTTCCTGCTGCTACACTTACTGGCAGTAACCTTGCAAGACCTGTGCAGTAACTGAAAGAAAAGCAACATTAATAAGATTCTGCACTCTTTCCTTTGACATGTCACCAGTAACATTGTTCTGCCTGAAACTGTATTTTATTTTGCCCCTGCCAGTTCTATTGGATGTAGATCGCAGTAGTAGGATGGTAAATGGACTGCTTTGTGGCCTCTGTTTTTTTTTCCTTTATTTTGGATAACAGTTTAGCCTTTGTCATGGAGACATTGCAGTTTATTTGCCTCTCTCGCAACCATTCTAACATCATATTTATTAGGCATTTTGTTGAACTTCCTGCTGTGGTATGAGACTCTATCAATACAGTCACAGAACTGGATGGAATATTAGGAACCACCATATCTGCAACTCCACATGCCCCCCCACCCTTCCACCCCCCCTCTCCCCCAATGATGTCCATTAGTTTCGCCAACTTCAGGAAGTTCGCAAGTTAGGGGAAACAGTTTCTTGCATGAAACTTCCTGACAAATTATAACTGTGTGTCAGATCGGATTCTCAGGTTTGACTCTGTCTGAAACACAGCTCTAATTTGTCAGGAAGTTTCAAAACGGAACACACCCTGCTGCAGGGTGAAAATTCATTCTAGTTTCTTGTATCTTGTTGCAAATAGTTGCTGAATTTCTCATTTTGTGGAAGTTTTTCTCAAACTTGCAAAAGCTGTGTATGTTCAGTACTGGTGCGAAAATATCAGTGTTGAAAAGATGAACTGCACAAAAACAGATGGGCCAAAACAAATGTGTCATTTGAACCCCTAAACACACACATATTTGATGTCATCAGAAAAGGTAGCATGAAATGAGTTTATCAATCAGTTTGTTTTATCAGAAGGGAGAGCAGAATGGCCGTACAGATGTCTATAAATTTTTGCTGGTTTTTAAAGTTACTGTAAACATAAATGCATACATTTGTGATAAAAGCCATAAATAATGTGTGCAAAAATCTGAGTAATTAAAAGTCAGTCTCTTGGTGAGATACTGTGCCACATTTTTGTTTCTTGTTATTGAATATTTGATTATACAAAATACAAGAGATGTTTGAAATTTACATATGACGCCCTTGAAGTCGTTAATCTGAGTGAAGTCCTCTGATTTTAGTTAATTAAATAGCATTTATTAGTAACATCAATATGTACCCCTCTTAACACTTGTTTTTTGTTTTAATTTTTGTTTTGTTTTAGTGTTCATTCACGATTTTTATTTGTTAATAATAATGTAACAACAATGGAGACCGCTCTGATTTTTAAGAATAATGGCACTTGTGCAACAAGTACTTGCAGCAAGTGCTTACAGAAATTATTTGGTAGTGGACACAAGCCTTTCATAATACTTTGACTTCAGGGGCAACTTGATGTTGGCACCACACAGAGACAAACAAATATCTTTAAAACGGTGCTGATTTTCTCCACTTCTGGTAGCAGTACCACAGTCTTCAAGTTATCGTGGCCAAACAGTACTTCCATTTCAGGAACATTAGGTCTAAGTTGCCACATCTTAAGATATTCATAAAATTTAATGAGGCTGTTTGTTAGGTGTTCTTCACATTCAGAAAAATCTTCCCTCCAGTATGAAAACGCAAGGTAATCTGCATACTGAAATTTCTTGCAGGTAAAGTTTGTTAGATCTGTTGTGTAGAGGCTGAATTACACCAGAGAAAGAACAGAGCTTTGAGCCAAGCTGTCACTGAGTACACATCATCCACTCTTCTTCTTTATGTTTGTGCACTTGAAACCACTGACTGCTCATACTGCTTAAGAGGTTATGTACAGTCTTCAGAGGTACTGGTTTCAGAAATTCCAGTGTTAGAGCGTTGCACTACACCATGCCATAAGTTGTTGGCAGTTCAACAAAAACTTTCCTGGTCTTGAATTTCTTCTGGAATGTAGTTTGTATGTGAGAAGTCGGTGAGAGTACCTGAACCCAGCAGCTTCTATGAGGTCTGAACCATCAGGTGCACAGAATTAGTTTTTTCTTTTATTAGGTCTGAGAAGATTCTTTTCACTAATTTGCAATGGGAAGCTAAGTAAAAATATTGGGTAAAAGTGCTGTGCAGTTACTCCTTCCTCCCTGTTTATATTACTTTACCACTTACTGGTGGTGTTCCTATGCAGAGAATTTCATTAAAAAGGATAACTAACTGCTTTCACTTTGTAGGACCTCTGTACACAAAAAATTCAGGGTAGAGCCCATCTGTACCTATAACTTTTCTACATTTTGTATGGCTAAGGGCTGTCTCAGGTTCAGTGATCATAAATGGAGAAGAGAATTCTGGGTTATATTGTGGAAATTTCTTAACCACAGGAAGTTGAAGCAAATTTTTGGTGAGTAAAAAAACTTTGTAGTGAAGCCAAGGGGTAGATGACTATGAGAAAATGAGTGTAAAACCAATGAAATAGGTAACATTCCTTGAGTTGGAGCACACAATGTTAGAAGTCACAGTGGGACAGGGAAGCTACAAAATTTGAAAAGAGAAATGGAAAGCCCTAATGTAAATATAATAGGAAATAAGATAAGACTCTATGATCAGACATATTTAGATAATTTATCAGTGACAACAGAAATGGATATAATGGGGGTAGGAGTACATATGAAAAGGAAAGTAGAGCAAAAAGTGAGTTACTACAAAAAGTACAGACATAAAATTACTGTGCTCACAATTGATAATGAACCAATGATGACTACAATAGTTCAGGTATACATGCCAGTGTCACAGGCAGAAGATAGAGGGGTAGAGAAAGTGCAGGACAGTGTTGAATGGGTAACTCTACTCTAGTACCCATGGGTGGTATAATAGGGAAACCTATTGAAGACATCATAGCTAACACTTGGTTCAAGAATCATAAAAGAAGGTTGTACACATGGAGTAAGCCTGGAGATACTGGAAGGTGTCAGATAGATTATATAATGGTAAGACAGAGATTTAGGAACCAGGTTTTAAATTGTAAGACATTTCCAGGGGCAGATCTGGATTCTGACCACAATCTATTGGTTATGAACTGTAGATTAAAACTGAAGAAACTGCAAAAAGGTGGGAATTTAAGAAGATGGGACCTGGATAAACTGACTAAACCAAAGGATGTACAGAACTTCAGGGAGGGCATAAGGAAACAATTGACAGAAATGGGGAAAAGAAATACAGTAGAAGAAGAATGGGTAGCTCTGAGGGATGAAGTAGTGAAGGCAGCAGAGGATCAAGTTGGTAAAAAGACGAGGGCTAGTAGAAATCCTTGGGTAACAGAAGAACTATTAAATTTAATTGATGAAAGGAGAAAATATAAAAATGCTGTAAATGAAGCAGGGAAAAAGGAATACAAACACCTCAAAAATGAGATTGACAGGAAGTGCAAAATGGCTAAGCAGGGATGGCAAGAGGACAAATGCAAGGATGTAGAGGCATATATCACTAGGGGTAAGATTGATACTGCCTACAGGAAAATTAAAGAGACCTTTGGAGAAAAGAGAACCACTTGTATGAATATCAGAAGCTTAGATGGAAACCCAGTTCTAAGCAGAGAGGGGAAAGCAGAAAGGTGGAAGAAGTATATAGAGGGTCTATACAAGGGTGATGTACTTGAGGACAATATTATGGATATGGGAGAGGATGTATATGAAGATGAAATGGGAGATATGATACTGCGTGAAGAGTCTGACAGAGCACTGAAAGACCTAATTCGAAACAAGGCCCTGGAAGTAGACAACGTTCCATTAGAACTACTGACAGCCTTGGGAGAGCCAGGCCTAGCCAAACTCTATCTAGTGAGCAAGATGTATGAGACAGGCGAAATACCCTCAGACTTCAAGAAGAATATAATAATTCCAATCCCAAATAAAACATGTGTTGACAGATGTGAAAATTACCGAACTATCTGGTTAATAAGTCACAGCTGCAAAATACTAATATGAATTCTTTACAGACGAATGGAAAAACTGGTAGAAGCCGATCTTGGGGAAGATCAGTTTGGATTCTGTAAAAATACTGGACCACGTGAGGCAATACTGACCCTATGACTTATCTTAGAAGGTAGATTAAGGAAAGGCAAACCCATGTTTCTAGCATTTGTAGACTTAGAGAAAGCTTTTGACAATGCTGACTGGAATACACTCTTTTGAATTCTGAAGGTGGAAGGGGTAAAATAGAGGGAGCGAAAGGCTATTTACAATTTATACAGAAATCAGAAGGCAGTTATAAGAGTTGAGGGACATGAAAGGGAAGCAGTGATTGGGAAGGGAATGAGTCAGGGTTGTAGCCTCTCCCCGATGTTATCCAATCTGCATATTGAGCAAGCAATAAAGGAAACAAAAGAAAAATTCGGAGTAGGCATTAAAATACATGGAGAAGAAATAAAAACTTTGAGGTTCGCCGATGACATTGTAATTCTGTCAGAGACAGCAAAGGACCTGGAAGAGCAACTGAATGGAATGGACAGTGTCTTGTAAGGAGGATATGAGATGAACATCAACAAAAGCAAAACGAGGATAATGGAATGTAGTTGAATTAAGTCGGGCGATGCTGAGTGAATTAGATTAGGAAATGAGACACTTAAAGTAGTAAAGGAGTTCTGGTATTTGGGGAGCAAAATAACTGATGATGGTCGAAGTAGAGAGGATATAAAATGTATACTGGCAATGGGAACGAAAGCATTTCTGAAGAAGAGAAATTTGTTAACATCGAGTATAAATTTAAGTGTCAGGAAGGCGTTTCTGAAAGTATTTGTATGGAGTGTAGCCATGTATGGAAGGGAAACATGGACGATAAATAGTTTGGACAAGAAGAGAATAGAAGCTTCCGAAATGTGGTGCTACAGAAGAATGCTGACGATTAGATGGGTAGATCACATTACTAATGAGGAGTTATTGACTAGAATTGGGGAGAAGAGAGATTTGTGGCACAGCTTGACTAGCAGAAGGGATCAGTTGGTAGGACATGTTCTGAGGCATCAAGGGATTACCAATTTAGTATTGGAGGGCAGTGTAGAGGGTAAAAATCGTAGAGGGAGACCAAAAGATGAATACACTAAGCAGATTCAGGAGGATGTAGGTTTCAGTAGGTACTGGGAGATGAAGAAGCTTGCACAGGATGTAGTAGCATGGAGAGCTGCATCAAACCTGTCTCTGGACTGAAGACCACAACAACAACATTATTTATTTCCTGATACTCGTGAAGGATCCTTACAATCTAAGACTTGACTTTCACTACAGTGTTTCTTTGGAAATTCACCCTACAAGGGGGTGAAATAGACTCTTTGAGTGCTGAAATTAATTTTCACTATTAATAACAAATATTGTTCAGAAATAACAAGAGAGGGAGATACACCAGGAAAAGACCCTTGATTACTTCATGATGAGAGAGAGAGAGAGAGAGAGAGAGAGAGAGAGAGAGAGAGAGAGAGAGAGAGAGATTCTGAAATCAGATGCTGGATTGTAAGGCACACATAGGTGCAGATATAGATTCATCCTACAACATAGTAATGGTGAAGAATAGTTTGAAATTTAAGAGAATCATCAGAAAGAATCAATGTGTAAAGAAGGGTAATACTGAAATATTAAGCAATGATGTTGATGTTGTGTATTCCAAGTATTCTTAGGCTCTAAGTATTGTGATGGGCCGGCCGCGGTGGTCTAGCGGTTCTAGGCGCTCAGTCCGGAACCGCGCGACCGCTACGGTCGCGGGTTCGAATCCTGCCTCGGGCATGGATGTGTGTGATGTCCTTAGGTTCGTTAGGTTTAAGTAGTTGTAAGTTATAGGGGACTTATGACCACAGATGTTGAGTCCCATAGTGCTCAGAGCCATTTGAATCATTTTTTTATTGTGATGGTGAATACTACACTAAGCAGTTCTGTTAAGACAAATGGAGAGCCTTAAAAATGGCATTCACAGAAGTTGATACAAGGAAGGGAACTGTGAAAAGAAACATCGGATAAGAAAAGGAAAAAATTTAATTAATCAACATAAGAAAGAAATAAAGACATGCACAGGGATAGAAGGAAGTTATACAGCAAATCAAGTCACTTAGGATTTAAATCAATAGGAACTGCAAAGAAGCTGAAGTGAATTGGTTACAGAAAAAAAATGTTAATAAATAAAAAAAGGAAATGGCCATTCAAATGAGAAATAAAGCATATAGAAAGGTCAAATAACTTTATGTGTTATTAAAAACAAAGCTGTGAACATTTCAAGTGAATAAAATAGCTCCACTCTTAAATGCAGAAGAGAGAGCAAATAAGTGGAAATACTACGTTGATTGTCTCTTAAATTACTTGCATGTAACAGAAGAAAAGTATCAGTGTGCAAGACATACGTGACCTAGTTGTAGAAATTGTTTGACAGAGCTTTGGAAGACTTAAGATGGAACAAAGCAAAAGGCATTGATAACATTGCCTTGGAATTTCTAAAATCATTGGGCGAAGTGCAACTTAACGATTATTCGAGTTAGTGTATAGAATCTATGAGGCTGGAGACATAACATCAGAATTTTTGAAAAATATCATCCACACAGTCTCAATGATATCAAAGGCAGATAAATTTTTAACTTCTCATGCAACTAAGTTGCTGACAAGAATAATTTAAAGGGGGATGGAAAAGAAAATTGAGGAGCTGTTAGATGACAATCAGTTTGACATTCGGAGAGGTAAGGCACAAGAGAAGAGGTTCTGGCATTGTGCTTGCTAGTGGAGAGCTTGCTACTGGAGATAAGACTTGGAAAAATCAAAACACTTTCTTAGGATTTGCCAATTTAAAAGATAATCGAGCAATGCAAAATGGTGCAAACATTTGAAAATCTCAGAAACAGAGATATAAGCTGTCAGGAAAGACGGATAATATACGAGTACACTATATAAAAGGATTAGAAGGGAGCAAGTAGAACCAAAGACCAAGAGAGAAGAGTAAACTTAAATATCACTCATGGATTGGGTCTTAGACCAGCTCTGACTTGTTGGCTGCTGCCTAAAAGTCAGTACCAGAAGCCATCTATAATATCACCAATCCCTCCAGCTGTTATTGCCAGTAGATGAAACTTGACAAAGCCACTGTTTCTTTATTCTAACAGCTTCTCCATTGGTCTCATGAGGCTGAGTTGATCATCTTCCAAACCTACCTACATCAAAAAGTTCAAGAATGTACCAGGAAGCAAAATGGGTTCCTTCTGCACTGAATGTAGAAACATTAACCATTCAGTTACAGATGTGGTCACAAGAGAGAAAATTTCAGGTCAAAAAAGGTGTGTGAGAGATATGCTATCTCTCTGCCCAACATTTAAATTTGTACATTGAAGATGAAATGACAGAAATAAAACAGAGATTCTGGAATGAAACTGAAATTTCAGGTGAAAAGGTATTAAAAATAAGGCTGGTAGTGACACCACTATGTTTAATAAAAGTGAGGAAGATTTACTGGACCTGTTGAATGGAATATAGAAGCTAATGAGTAAATAATTTGGATTCAGAGAAAACCAATGAAAGATAAGAACAATCAGTAGTAGCAGAAATGAGATAAGTGACAAACTTAACATAAAAATTTTGAATCCAGGCAGTATACGAATTGAAGGAATTTTGCTACCATAGAAACAAAATCACACATTACATACAAATCATGGAGGATATAAGAATTGGACTACCACAGATGAAGAGAATGTTTTTCACTAAATGAGGTCGACTAGCATCAAACTTAGGCCTTAATTTGAAGAAGAAAGTTTTGAATGTGCATCTAGAGCACAGCACTGAGTAGAAGTGAATCATGGTTTGTGGGAACAGTGGAAAAGAAGGGATGATTACTTAATAGAAAGTATAGGATGAGAACTCATGTTAAGTTGTAGAGCCCATAGAGAGCGAAAACAGATAGGAAAACTGACTTTTTGTTTAAGATATGAATAACCTTTTCATTTCCTGAAAGCGTGAGCTGTGCTGAACAAAAAAGTTATTATGGAAGATTACAGATGGAGAATGCTGTTTAGGTGGTTGAGGTCACAGTAAGTATAAAAAAATTTTAATGGTGAATTTATCTGATAATTGTGGAAAAAGAAAGAAAAAATGCAGTATTTTTGCATCCTAATGAGGTAAAACAGCAGTTACGTCTTTCATATACATATGTTAATGCCAACTATGCAGTAGGTGCATTGAAATATTTATTGGAAATTTCTGGAAAAGGAGAGGTAACCATTCTGGTAAATTTCCTTATGGAGCCATGAAAGCTGTTAGCTGAAAACATATTAAGAGTATATAGTCTGATAGCATATGTTCAAAGTAATTGCTAACTGTTGTTATTTTGAGATTATTAGTAATCTTTCCATTACCCTTTTTTTCACATTGGTTTCCATTTTTATGGATTGTGATGGATAATTAATAAAATCTGTTTACAGGAAAATTATACCAAAGTCATCAGTGGTGAAAGAGGAACTATCAGAAATACCAATCAAGCCATGTTTGAAGCTCAATGTGAGTGAGTGCCAGGTATCAGAATTGAATAATTCTTTTGTTGTTTTTGTATACAATCCATTGAGCTATCCTACATCTCACTATGTGAGACTTCCAGTGACTTCAACTTCATACAGTGTAAAAGATCCAAATGGTAAGCATATTTGTGCGGCAAACTGTTATATGGAATTGATTTTGTGTATGTTATTACGCCAAAGAATAAGGAACATATGTTCAGCTCATTTTTATGTTTGTACAAAAAGGGAAGGAGCAAATTACTCAGCTGGTCCCAATACCTGAGCCTGTCCGGACCGCACCAGGTAGAATGAGTGACGCTACGAATGAGCTGATATTCAGAGCCACAGACTTGCCGCCATTAGGGTTCCGAGCCTATTATGTTACCAAACTGAATAAAGAGCAGCAGAAAGAACATAAAAGTGAAGCACTTGACGAAGCATATGAAATAGGTCACAAGGTCAGCTCTATATTAAAAATACTGTTTATCAACTGTAGACTCTAAACTCTTGTTTTTATGATTGAAATTAATTTCCAGAACATCTTACAAAAATATTGACTTGTCTAATTAATTTTCTGAATTTTCCATTTAAGCATTAACTTTATAATTAATTTCTTTTGTAGAAATTTAGTCTGAAGTTTGATGATGTTACTGGGAAAATAAAAAGTGTTGTGAGCCAAGGACATGAGATGAAAGTTAAGCAGGATTTCTACTACTACAAAGGGTTCCTTGGAAATAATGTAGTATTTGAGAACAGATCTTCTGGTGCATATATTTTTAGACCTAATGGCTCTGAAGCAGTGCTTGCAAGTTCATCTGTAAAACCGAAATTTATCAAAGGTAAAGAAGCATTCATTTATAATGAAAGTAGTTATGTCCTACATGCACGCACACACACTGTATATGATCAAACTTACATGTACAAACATACCAAGGGCCAGTGATAACAACGTAATCAGGCAGCCTGCCTTAAAGAAAACACATGGCATTAGTATAGTATGCTTCACCCATTAAAGTTCATGCATAAAATTTTTGGTCTTAGGTGTAGTCATTTCCTTTAAAAAAAATCTATGAAAATAACAATTCATAATATGTGCTGGTGTGATGATGGAGCAGATTTAACATATTGTATTATTATTTTACATATTATTTTTTACATATTATGTGATGCAGATCACAATGCTTTTTTTTTCTCCCCATTGAAAAAGGACAGAAAAGTTATGGTGCAACAATTATCCCTTTTTATTTTTATAAAATAAGATGACTTTATTTATTATTATTTTAGTACATACCAAGTTATGAAAATATTAAAATTGAATGCTGGACATCGATATTATTGCCATCTTGCAGCTGTCATATTTACTTGAGGAGTTGTTGTAGGAATCATGGCCACATCTGCCATGATCTAGATGGAGTTATCATAATGGAACAAGATGGAGTTATCATAATGGAACAAGATGGAGTTACAGTAACTTGAGAATATTTTGTTTTGAGCAATTTTCTTTTTTGCTGTGATCCAAGTATATGAAGGAAGGGTATATTCCTGTGATGAAGAGAGATGTGTAACAGAAAGCAATAGCAGTACTATCAGTACAACATCCTTGCTTAGCTCAGTTTATAGAAAGCATGTGTGATGTAAATATGAATTGAAAATCAGCCTGCACTCACTGGAAGGCAGTGCTAAAAGGTATCTAAAACTCACATGCAGCAAATTGCCCATGACTTAGTAATTGACATAAATCCATCAGGTGAGTAAGCTGTAATCCTCAGAGACTCATTGCAGGAAAAATAATAAATATGGCTGGTTAAAGTAAGCTGTATTTTCAGTTGATACAAATAAATTCGAAGTTCTGGCCTAACCTAAAATATTCACCTTTGAAAGCTAGGAAAAGCTAGTGACACTTGACTAGAATACATCTTTAGGATTCTGGAATCATCACAATTAAAATCAGGGGGAAAAATCATATTCAGAACTTCTACAGAAGCCCAACTACAGTTGTAAAAGTCAAAGGGTGTGAAAGGAGTCTGTAGCTTGAAGTAGTTGATAAGGGAATGAGACAGGATTGTAGCTATCTCCCATGTTAATCAATCTGCACATTGAACAAGCCATGAAGGAAACTTGAGAAGAAATTTGGAAAGAGAATAAAAGTTCATGGTGAAGATATCAAAATTTGAAGGTTTGTTGAGGACATAGTGAGCCAAGGGTAGTAGAGGACTTTGCAAATGAGCTGAAAGGAATGGATATTGTGTAGAAAATAAGTTGTAAGGTGACCATTAATAAAATTAAAACAGTGGTAATGGAGAGTAAGGCAGATGATACCAAAAGAGAGACTTGCATGTGTCTGTATTAGCAATTTATCTGTCCAAGTAGCACTATACAATGATAGAGGTTCTGTCAACTTAATACAAGGAAAACAAAAGTCATGTAGATAGTGTGAATACACATTTCGTACAGTTTCTGATGAATTAGAAAACCAAAGTACTTAAGATCCAAGAGGTACAGAGAGATCTGGAAGAAATTGGAATACAGGAACCAGAGATATACAACGTGGTGAACTTTAAATAGAAAACTAGGCTTTCACAGGTTTCAAAAACAGGACTAGGCCCAGAACAAAATCATCGTGGGAAGAAGAGTGAAGGAAGTTGCAAAGTATGAGAGTGGAAGAATATTGGAAGAGGAGAAACATCAGAAGAAACGAAGCTGACATGAATTTATATGGTCCTCAGATGGCCAAAATGAGATGAAGATGAATAAGAAGAAGCTACTGTATTTATCTGAGTACGAGATGACACTGATTATAAGACAACCCCCCCCCCCCCCTTTCTCACCCCTCCCCCCCAAGAGACCTCTTGTGAAAAACTTATTTTCAACGTGTTCTGACTAATCAAAATTACAAACTGTTGTATTGATGTAAAGTATCTGACTAAAAAGATAACATTATACCTATTCTAAATTTATGCCATTTATTGATTGTCTACATTTTGGTAATATAAGGAGAAACAAAATTAATGAAAATAAATGCTTTACAATAATTTCCTTTTCCACATCTTTCACTTGCTAACGCCTGTCGTGTGTGGTATCACTATTTTTAATCATCATACTCACTGCACAGCTGTGAAATTTGAATTTTCAGTGTTTTTTCTGCATATGTTGTGATTTCTGAGGTTGTGATTACATGGGACCTGAGAACACATCTGTTTTTATCCAAATACATATCAGGTTTCACTTTTATTCTGATGTGAAAATGTTACAATGTCTCTTGCTTATACACACATCACCTGCCAGCCGCTCTCATTGGCTGCATAGAACCAGCAGTTGACATACCCCCTTTTGTTCCTGTCATACATCACGCTGAAAGTCGAGAACATTGCAGTGTGAAATACATGTATGCCATTGGTCCCCATCTAGACTTTTACCATCAACTGCAGAAATGAATACTCTTGTTGAGTATTTGTCCAATTTTAAGTTCAGTTCAATTTTGAGTACAAATGGATTCAGGCAAACTGTAGTTTAAACATGGTACATGTTCTTGAAAAGCCAGGTATGTGGTACACATTCCTATAGTTGGCAAAATGATGTAATTTGTGGTCTGCTCACTAATTGACTCCCTGCTTTCGTAGTTCTCACTTCGCACCCAAGCTGGTATCACAGTTCCCCCTCCAACTCTTCTGTAGTGCTAAGCTTGAGCAGCTGTGAAACACTGACTACAATATATTCTAGGGTGCAAGTCATATATAACAGCAGCAACTAATACGTAAATAAAAGATCGCCATTATGATTCAGTCCAATTAGCATACTTGTGCTCATCCTGCCATCTACTGATGTCTGTTCATACTATCGCTGACCACAGGTCTTACCACCGTAATTTATTCTCGTGACAACAGTTGCAATCAGTTTATTTCATTTTTTAGATGCTTCATTCTTGATAAATTTTTCTCCTTGTTTCATCTGAATCGTGTTCTAAAATTGATTAAAAGCTGGCAATGTTTTTACCCAGTATTCTGATACATGAACAGTGACTGAATTTCTCATTAGTAAATCATTACAGTCTCCTATAATCAGATAAAATATTGATCTGGTTTCAGAAACAAGCATTGTTTTTTTGAAGGACATTTTTGCAGTTGAATGCTACCCTCAGTAAAAGTAGCGTAACGTAAGTGTAGTCTTCTGCATCTATTGTCACTGTCAATAAAATTCTTCTGGGCTGTTGATCACATTGTCAGTATATAAAATTGTCAGACATTTCGGCCACAAGCACAAGTGTCCTTCCTCAGGGCTGTGCTGAGTTGACTGCTGAATGAGAGAGACTTTTGATCTTATATAATAGCAGAGAAAACTATTTATGTAATTTGATAGGGTACTTGAGGATTGGAGGAGGAGTGTTAGGTGTTCTTTATTGGTCTTTTTATTATTCCTTGTCATTGGTGGATAAAAAAGGGTTTGATTGGTGCTTATATTATTGCTTGCCATTGGTAAAAACGTGAATTAAAAAAGGGAGGTGGTGCCATTTACTTGTTGCCAGGTGTGGGCTTCGGCGTGCCTGCACTCTATGTACATGTGACCACTGCGGTCTCCCATGCGCCTGTGTTAGATACTCAGCTAGCAGCCATGACACCAGAAGCCTATACCCATCTTCTCTATTCATGTTGGCGGGTCACTTGGCTATTTCTATCACTCTCTAACCTTCCTCCTCAATGTAAGTAGCTGTTTCACCAGAACATGGGCTTCATGGAATATTATTCCTTTGTCGTACTCATCCTGGTATTCCGTGAAGCCCGCATACTGGCGGAACAGCCATCTACTTTGAGGAGAAAGATTAGAGGGGTGATAGAAATAGTCAAGCAACCCACCTACATGAATAGAGAGGACACGTATAGGCTGCCAGCAGTGACAACATTGTGGGAGGACAGAATGTGCAAAGCAACTCACTCAGGCATGTGGCAGACCACGGTGGTTGTATGTAGATAGAGCACAGGCATGCGCAACCCACATCTGGCAACCAGCAAACAGCGCTATGTCACAGCTGCCACCTGTTTCTAATTCATCTGTTTCCACCAATGATAAGATGTAATGTAAACACCAATCAAGCAGATCTTTATCCACCAATGACAAGGAACAATATAAAGACCAATAAAGAATGCCTAATCCTCTGTCCTCCTATCTTCAAGTACCCAGTCAAATTGCATAAACAGCTTCCTCTGCTGCTATATTAGATCTAAAGTCTCTCTCATTCAGTTGTCAGCTCAGCACAAAGAACTGAGGAAGGCCACTTGCAATAGTGACCGAAACGTTGGACAATTTTATATATTGACAATATGGTCAACAGCCCAGAAGAATTTTATTGGCAGCAAACAGCATAATGTTTGTGTATGGTGTCCATACATGTATGAGAACTTTATTGAAAACCTGTTCAAATACAACAAGAGTTGGTAAGATGATAAAATTTGCCGCGAGGGATTAGCCGAGCGGTCTAAGGCGCTGCAGCCATGGACTGTGCGGCTGGTTCCGGCGGAGGTTCGAGTCCTCCCTCGGGCATGGGTGTGTGTGTTTGTCCTTAGGATAATTTAGGTTAAGTAGTGTGTAAGCTTAGGGACTGATGACCTTAACAGTTAAGTCCCATAAGATTTCACACACATTTGAACATTTTTTTTGATAAAATTTGGTGCTATTTCCTGCTGTGTTTCGCAAAACTGTCAAATTTTAAGCAGACTAATAGACTTTTATACTGGCTGGTTTGTAGTTTCTTGTGTATCCCATGCACAACCACCATGTGAGCCAGATGTCACATAATTGTTCAAACAATGATGATACTGTATTGAGCACTTCATCGTACCCCTCTGTGGGTCCGGGGGTTTGAATAGGCCTGAGGTATTCCTGCCTGTCATACGAGGCAAGTAAAAGGAGTTTCAGTTGTTTCAGCCTTTATGTGATGGTCTGCTGTATGGTTTGACCTCCATTCTTCAAAATTTTCCCAAAGAGCAAGCCAATTGGGGAAGGGTGCCTTACAAGGTGCATTGTGTTTATTGTGCATTGAGATCTATAGCCCACTTTCTCATCGTCGCATTGCAGTCCTGCCCATTCTCCATCTCTTGGGCATGGACACCTTCCTGGGTGCATTTTCCAACATGCACTATGAAGTGTTGATGTCTGCGCTGACGATGACCATGGACTTCTTTGCACTTGATATCCAGCATGGTAGCCAGTCCATTGTGGTGGGGCTGCCATTCACCCTGTTGGTTATAGCCCCCAGACCACACAGGGATCACTCTGCTGATGCCTGCACCATTAACTCCCCATGTATGCCAAGGGATAGATGCCTATCCCCCTGGGGCTTTGGGACTCCCAGCAATGGCCATCCTGCCAGGTGGCCTTTGCTGCGGCTGGGTGGCACCCTGGGGAGGGCCCTTGGTCAGAGTGAGTGGCATCTGGGTGGATGACACGCGTTGAAGCTAGTCCATTATTTCTTGCAGGTGGTGAAACACCAGCAGTCCCTAAGCAATCACGAGCTCAATTCAACGCACTAAAGTACGACCCCAAATCGTTCCCTCCCTGGCCACACTATAGGAGGAACGTCAGGCTAAGGATGGCAGCAGATCTTATTTGCCCCAGTACCTTGTATGTTCGAGAGCTGATGGTGAATCTTTCATGATGATGAAGCCTCAGTTTTTTGTTGAGCATTTAGAGGACAAGTTTGGGGAGGTGGAGGGCTTGTCCAGAATGAGATCTGAGTCAGTCTTGATCAAAACAGCATCCTCTGCCCAGTCACGGGAGTTACTCACTTGTGACAAGGTGGGGGATGTTTCTGTAAACATCACGCCCCATAAGAGCTTAAATATGGTCCAGGGTATCATATTTCACAGAGACCTTCTTTTGCAGTCTGCCGATGAGGTGCACATCAATTTAGAGTGGCAAGGTGTATATTTCATCCGGCGTGTCCACCGGGGTCTGAAGGATAATCAGGTTGCCACCAGTGCCTTCATCTTGGCCTTTGAGGGTGATACATTGCCCGAGTAAGTCAAGGTGATGGTCTACTGGTGTGATGTAAAGCCCTATATCGCTCCCCTGATGCGGTCATCTAAGTGCTGGAAGTTCGGCCATATGTCTTCCCACTGTACTTCCAGCGTCACATGCCAAGATTGCGGCTGCCCATCACATCCCAATACTCCATGTGCCCCTCCTCCCATCTGTGTCAATTGTGGAGAGCACCATTCGCCTTGCTCGCCTGGCTGCAGGATTCTCCAGAAAGAAAGGAGAATCTTGGTGTACAGGACCCTGGACCAACTGACCTACACTGGACCTAAGAAAAAATTTGAACGCCTGCATCCTGTGCATATGACATCGTCCTACGCTGCCGCTACAACAGTTCTGGCACCATCAGCTCTGCCAACCCAGGTCATCTCTCAGAGCCAGAAGACTACACCAGCCCCCTTTATGGTGGGGGGGGGGGGCATTTCCCTCCCTGTTGCCCCTGCACCACTTACCCCTCCCCTCCCCAACCATCGGGAAGGTCCGTCCCCACTTCTAAGCCAGAGAAGCATAAGTCTTCTTCGGCTTCTCTCATTAGGAAGGGGTCCGTTGGGTCACTCCCTTCCCAGGTTTCTTCTAGTGGGAAAGACGACACCTGCGAGTGGCTGAAGAGCCCAAAAGCAGCTGGTCGTAGGGCTTCACACTCATCCTCAGTCCTGGAGACTGAGCTAGTGAAGTCTTCCAATCCAGGGAAACGCAAGGAGCAGCGAGAGAAATCTAAAAAGAAAAAACCCCAAAGACCTAGGAAATTGTGGTGGCACCCACACCACCGCTACCTACAAGCTCTCCGGCTGAGGATGGGGTGGAGATTTTGGCATCCCCTGAGGACCTAGATCTCACCAGACCCTCAGACACAATGGACATAGACTGCTCAGGCAATAAATCAGTGGCAGCAGGTGACTCTGAGGCGTAACTGCCTCATTGAATGTTCCATGCCTTCCCAGTCTCACGATGTCATTCTCCAGTGGAATTGCAGTGGTTTTTTCCATCGCCTGGCTGAGCTACGGCAACCGTTAAACTTTACACCTGCTATCTGCATTGCCCTCCAGGAAACCTGGTTCCCAGCAAAGCGGACCCCTGCCCTCCATGGCTATAAGGGATATTACAGGATCCGTAGCGACTATAATCGAGTGTCAGGTGGAATTTGTGTTTATGTCCTAAACTCGGTCTGTAGTGAACATGTGCCCCTTCAAACCCCTCTCGAAGCTTTGGCTGTCAGAGTAAGGACAATGCAGGAAATAACTGTCTTCAATGTATATTTTCCTCCATATGTTGCAGTACCCCTGAATGTATTAGCTGCACTGATTGATCAGCTCCCTAAACCTTTCCTACTTCTGGTAGATTTTAATGCCCATAACCCCTTGTGGGGTGTTACCATGCTTACTGGCCGAGGCAGAGATGTCAAAACTTTACTGTCTCAGTTCGACCACTGCCTCTCAAATACTGGGGCTGCCACACATTTCAGTGTGGCTCACGGTAGTTACTCGGCCATTGATTTATCAATTTGCAGCCCAGGACTTCTCCCATCTATCCACTGGAGAGCACATGATGACCTGTGTGATAGTGACCACTTCCCCATCTTCCTGGCACTGCCCCAGCATCAGGTAAACAGATGCCTGCCCAGGTGGGCTTTGAAGGAGGCAGACTGGGAAACTCACCGTTGAATCTCCCCCACACGGTAACATCGATGTGATGGTTGAGCAGGTGACTAGCACAATTGTTTCTGTGGCAGAAAACATGATCCCTCGCTCTTTAGGGTGCCCGGGCCATAAGGCAGTCCCTCGGTTGTCGCCGGAAGTCGCTGAAGCAATTAAGGAGCGTTGGCAAGCTCTACAGCAACATAAGTGGAGTGTTGGGAGAGATACATCTCCACCATAGGGTGCCACACGTCACCTTCCCAAGTCTGGGCAAAGCTCAAACGTCGTTTTGGGTACCAGGCTCCAACAGCTGACCCTGGTGTTACCATAAATGGCGAGAAATGTACCGACGCAAATGCGATTGCCGAGCACTTTGCTCAAGCCTCTGCATAGGAGAATTACCCCCCAGCCTTTCGCACACTCAAACGGCGGCTGGAAGGGAACATCCTCTCATTCACTACATGCTGCGGTGAATTCTATAACGCCCCATTTACAGAGTGGGAGCTCCTCAGTGCCCTTGCACATTGCCCTGACACAGCTCCTGGCCTGATCGCATCCACAGCCAGATGATCGAACATCTCTTGTCTGTCTACAAGCCACATTTTCTTGTCATCTTCAACTGGCTCTGGTGTGATGGTGTCTTTCCATCGCAGTGACGGGAGAGCACCATTATTCTGGTGCTCAAACCTGGTAAAACCCGCTTTCTTTGTAAGCTGCTGGAACGTATGGTATGTCAGCAGTTGGGTTGGTTCCTGGAGTCACTTGGCTTGCTGACTCCATGTCAGGGCGGCTTCCACCAGTGTCACTCTACCACTGATAATCTTGTGTCCATCGAGTCTGCCATCCGAACAGCCTTTTCCATATGGCAACACCTGATTACAGTCTTTTTTGACTTACGTAAAGCATACGACACAACTTGGCGACATTGTATTTTTGCTACATTGTATGAGTGGGGTCTCCGGGGACCACTCCTGATTTTTATCCAAAACTTCTTACATGAAGTGAGTAAGTTGTTTGCAATGATCTAATTAGCCAGTCAATCACCACACTGACTCTGAAACAAAAGATGACAAAAGGCAGGCTGAAATGCTTTGTTTGGAATTCTAAAATGTTGTGCTGCAGAAATCGTAATACAGTTCCTCCTCTCATTCATCATACAGATGCCAAAATGCCAGTTATTGTGATAAGTGATGACGGAATAGAAAATTATGTAAAACTTCTGTCGTATCCCAACACAGAATAGAGGGAAGATAGGGTTCGAGGTCAGTCTGCAGTTTCCATGCGGTGAGGAGCAAATGCAGAAAAACTCCCAGTGAAGTCAGGATTGATGAAATGGACTAACTTCAAACACTGTCACAGGGCACCTATGAGAGGTGTGGATTCTAGGACTCAACAGGATGCTTGCAGCCGGAGATTCGTGGAATTCAGGGGTCCAATAAACACTATTTATTAGTGGTCAGACTTATTACTGCACTGAAGGTTAATTCTAAACATTAGACATAGCAAAAGAGGCAGTTGGTTGTACAACAGAAGTCAGTTATCTGAATCCATAGGGGTGAGCAATAACAGAAGTAGGAATGCTAGCAGCATGTTAAGTACAAACTTGAGAGCAGCACTCCATATGAGAAAAATCGGCATGTCAGAGTTTACCGAGGCTGGCCATGAGTGATAGTGTCAGGACCCAAATGATTTGCCTGAGAACTCCCTCTGAATACTAGAACATGGGTTTTTAAAGAATTGTGGCAGAACACTATTTCTCCCTTTCTGTGGTCAACACACCAATCCACCACCACTTAACAAGCTTCGGTCAATCTGACGAGTCACTCTGCACCTCCAGGGCACCTCTTCCAACCTATTTTAGATTCCTCTCCTTCTCCTACTTGGTAGGTAGGAATGCTTCTGGAATTTATATTAACAAACTCCAAGTTTGGTAGCAACAGCATTCAACTGAAAGATAAACATCTGTGGCACTCCTGTTATGGCCAGCAGCAACAGTGTTTTATGTCACTTGGCTGTCCCCTCATTCCTTTTGTGAGTGGGGACTGCTGTAGTAGCACTCTACCTAGTGTAACCCACTGACATTGCAGTTCTCAGGACCAAGCCTCAAGCTTGCTTCCTCTGCTATAATGTGTCTTTTCATGGTCATCTTCTACAGTGATGCCTTACAACAGTGTCTAGGTGGTGGATGGAGTTACCAGTTAATTGACTGAAAGGAAACTTCTCCTCTGGGTCAGCTGCCCAGAGCATCTACAATTTGCAGGGCTCAAGTGTTACTATTTAGCTCGAGGAACCTAAGTGCTACCACTTTTGCCTTCTCCCTGCATTGTATCTCTGTTTTTCTATCTTGAAGTGCCCTTGATGGCTCCTGGTTCCCAACAGCCTTAAGTGTAGCAATGTACAAAATTATTATGTCGTCAATATAAGACACTGCTCAATGGTGGAAGAACAAGTGTACCAAATGAAATACATGTGATGTATCATAAACATTATGTGAAAGAACTTGCTCCCATTGTAGCTTTAATTTATTGTAGATCATTGGAGCAATGAAATATACCTAGGGATTGGGAAAAGTGAAGGCCATTACCATTTCCAAGAAGGGTTACCAGACATGCACGTAATTAAAGGCTTATGTCACTAGGGGTAAGATAGATACTGCCTACAGGAAAATTAAAGAGACCTTCGGAGAGAAGAGAACCACTCCCATAAATATCAAGAGCTCAGATGGAAACACAATTCTAAGCAAAGAAGGGAAAGCAGAAAGGTGGAAGGAGCATATAGAGGGTCTATACAAGGGTGATGTTCTTGAGGACAATATTATGGAAATGGAAGAGGATGTATATGAAGATGAAGTGGGAGATATGATACTGCGTGAAGAGTCTGACAGAGCACTGAAAGACCTAATTCGAAACAAGGCCCTGGGAGTAGACAACATTCCATTAGAACTACTGACAGCCTTGGGAGAGCCAGGCCTAACCAAACTCTACCATCTAGTGAGCAAGATGTATGAGACAGGCGAAATACCCTCAGACTTCAAGAAGAATATAATAATTCCAATCCCAAATAAAGCAGGTGTTGACAGATGTGAAAATTACAGAACTATCTGTTTAATAAGTCATGGCTGCAAAATACTAATATGAATTCTTTACAGACGTGTGGAAAAACTGGTAGAAGCCGACCTTCGGGAAGATCAGTTTGGATTCCGTAAAAATACTGGAACACGTGAGGCAATACTGACCCTAGACTTATCTTAGAAGGTAGATTAAGGAAAGGCAAACCTATGTTTCTAGCATTTGTAGACTTAGAGAAAGCTTTTGACAATGTTGACTGGAATACATTATTTTGAATTCTGAAGGTGGAAGGGGTAAAATACAGGGAGCAAAAGGCTATTTACAATTTATACAGAAACCAGAAGGCAGTTATAAGAGTTGAGGGACATGAAAGGGAAGCAGTGATTGGGAAGGGAATGAGTCAGGGCTGTAGCCTATCCCTGATGTTATTCCATCTGTATATTGAGCAAGCAGTGAAGGAAACAAAAGAAAAATTTGGAGTAGGTATTAAAATTCATGGAGAAGAAATAAAAACGTTGAGGTTCGCCAATGACATTGTAATTCTGTCAGAGACAGCAAAGGACTTGGAAGAGCAGTTGAACAGAATGGACAGTGTCTTGAGAGGAGGATATAAGATGAACATCAACAAAAGCAAAACGAGGATAATGGAATGTAGTTGAATTAAGTCGGGTGATGCTGAGGGAATTAGATTAGGGAATGAGATACTTAAAGTAGTAAAGGAGTTTTGCTATTTGGGGAGTAAAATAACTGATGATGGTCGAAGTAGAGAGGATATAAAATGTAGACTGGCAATGGCAAGGAAAGCATTTCTGAAGAAGAGAAATTTGTTAACAACGAGTATAGATTTAAGTGTCAGGAAGTCGTTTCTGAAAGTATTTGTATGGAGTGTAGCCATGTATGGAAGTGAAAAATGGACGATAAATAGTTTGTACAAGAAGAGAATAGAAGCTTTCAAAATGTGGTGCTACAGAAGAATGCTGAAGATTAGATGGGTAGATCACATAACCAATGAGGAGGTATTGAATAGAACTGGAGAGAAGAGAAATCTGTGGCACAACTTGACTTGAAAAGGGATTGGTTGGTAGGGCATATTCTGAGGCATCAAGGGATCACAAATTTAGTATTGGAGGGCAGTGTAGAGGGTAAAAACCGTAGAGGGAGACCAAGAGATGAATACACTAAACAGATAGAGAAGGATGTAGGTTGCAGTAGGTACTGGGAGATGAAGAAGCTTGCACAGGATAGAGTAGCATGGAGAGCTGCATCAAACCTGTCTCTGGACTGAAGACCACAACAACAACATCACTGGTGTTGGTGTACTGCAAACTTACAGAACATTTACTATGTCACACATTATGACGCTTTTAAAGAACAAAAATATCCTCACTAAAAATCAACATGGGGTCCACAAACAGAGATCTTAAGAAACTCGTCTCACAGTATTCTTCCATAGGATCCAGAGTACTGTAAACAAATGTGCCCAGGTTGATTCCGTATTCATTGACTCCTGTAAGAAATTTTATACATTTCTTCTGTTGTTTAGTGAGCCAAATACCTGCTGGCCTAGTACATTACCAGATTTGTGATTTGATTTTGAGACCCATTACAGATAAATCTCTTCATTCATGATGCGACAAAATTGGTAGAAGTAAAGTTAATTTTGGCAATACCCCAAGAGAGTGTTAAAAGGCCATCATTGTTTACATTTTGCAATAATAATCTAGAGGACAGTGTTGGAGACTCCATGAGGTTATTCACTGACGATACTGTAGTCTATAGAACGAATGCAAGTACAGAAGACTGTAGTGAAATGCAAGGGGACCTGCAGGGGATTGTCAATTGGTGCAGTGTCTTTCAGGTTACCTTGAATGTAAATTAATGTAACACATTACACATAAATAGGTGAACATGTCCTCTGCTCATTGAATACACTATTGGTGATGAATTACTGGAAACAGTAACTGCCATAAAATACTAAGGAATATCTACTGAAACTGTCCTGAATCAGAATTACAACTAATTGTAGGAGCATTATGGAGATCCTTAACAAACCCCAGTGGTACATAATACAAGAAAGCCATTATGTGTCAAGGAGATGTTTACTGTTGAAAATTTGAGTATGTGCACTCCAAGATGATCTGGACAACATATTATTTCTTCCCACATATATCTTGTCAAATGTCCATGATGTGGAAGTCAGAGTTTGTACAGAGCCTTACCAACAGTCAGTCTCCCCACTTGCTATTTGCAAATGGAACAGGAAAAGGGGGGAAAGACAGTGGTACTGAAGTGAGCTCCACCACATACTGTTAAGTGGATCACGGAGTATAAATGTAGATTTGCTCAGTACATGTCACACTTTTTCTCTACACGTGGCTTTGTAGTCGCAATCACCTTCATTTTAATTTCCTTGTAGTCTACTACTTGCACTGAAATAGCACATTTTGTGTAGTGCCTCTACAGCATAGTTAATTAGTACTCCATTGTAACCATGTTGCACTGGCTGTTCTGTGTTTTTTAAGTCAAATCAGTTCTGAGTGAATTATGTCTTAACTAGTCACCCCTTTCATTTTTTCCCCATTTGTCAGGAAGTCCTTTATTGTAACACATACCTAAATTGATTGACTTCGTATTTAATATTTTATGAAAATGATAGTCGCTACTCATCATATGGTGGAGATGCTGAGTCACAGATAAGCACAACAAAAAGACTGTCAAACAAAGCCTTCGGCCAAATAGGCCTTCATAACACACACACACACACACACACACACACACACACACATATATATATAAATGCAACTCACTCACACGTGTGACCAGAGTCTCCAGACTTGGCAGCCAAAGACTGTGGCCGTGTGTGTGTGTGTGTGTGTGTGTGTGTGTGTGTGTGTGTGTGTGTGTGTGTGTGTGGAGGTCGGGGGGTAGTCTATTTTGATGGCGGTCTATTTGGCTCAAAGCTTTGTTAGACAGTATTTTTGTTGTGCCTATCTGCGAGTCGACATCTTCACTAAATGGCGAGTAGAAAGTATCCTTTTCATAATGTTGTTATTATTCCATGCTAGATTTTCTGTTGTTTGACTTAATATTCATTTTGTCTTTGCCTGATTCAGAAATACAGTGTTCAAAAAACATTCCTTTCTTTTTTGTTTTATATAAATCTGATTGCGTTTTTGATCTAAAATTAATCATTCAAATTGTGTATGTAAAATTGTAACACTCCAAAAAAGATATAAATGTGCACAGTTCTATTTGTCATTGTTGTATGTGTTCCTTAAGGTCCTCTTGTTGATGAAGTTCATCAAGTCTTCTCAGACTGGATTAGCCAGGTAGTTCGAGTTTACAAAGGAGAGAACCATGCAGAGCTGGAATGGATGGTTGGACCTATACCAATTGAGTAAGTGTAGTATACGTAGAGAACATTTAAAAATTAGCAGTATTAAAATTGAGAAGTTAAAAGTTTTCCACTGAATAGTTGGTGATATGATATATCTTAACACTGCAGCTATATATAAAATTAACTACTAGTAGATAATATTAAACAATGTTTCGTGATATACTTACCAGTAACATGGTATGAAGTAAAGTAACAGATTTACATGCACAGAAGAAATTTTAAACTGTTATTTATTTCTATATTATGTGCATTTTTCTAGCCTGAAGTAAAATACATTACCATTAGGTTACACAGAGAACTGGTGGTTTACTCAAAAGAGTTACAAGATCTTCCCTGAAACCAGGCTGCAGAGGTTTTTAGAATTCAAAACACTCCTGGACTCCTGTGCATGTTGTAGCACCACTTCTGGTGTGCCTGATGGATTAACAACAAGGATTGGTGTGCCAGCCAGCCTGGATGTGGTTTTTAGGCAGTTTCCCACATCCCACTAAGTGATTACTGGGCTGGTACCCAAGTTCCACCTCAGTTACATGCTTCACAAATTTGTAGAAAACTTTCACTCACTTTCACAAATAACACTACCACAGACAGCTGGGGTAAATATATTCCATCCCAGTGATAACAGAACGGCCTCTTGCCAACCCTTAAATTAATCATGCCAAAGTTTTTAATAATGATGCTGAATCTGCTTATGTGGCAGAAAAAATGGGGGGATTTAAGTTTGAGAATTTGAGGTTTGGAGTTGATTTGGGTTCATGTCAGCAACAATGAAAGGAGTCGCTATACACGTAAGCAGTGCTGTTGGAATCATCAATCTGAAGAATCGTTTGAAGCAACTCTCGTCACTAATCTATCCTGAGCATATCTTCTCATATTTGCGTAACTACCGTGTCCTACACCCACTTAAACATGCTTAGTGTGCTCAAATGTTGAGCTTTTCATACAATTTTCATGCTCTGCACCCCCGCCCCCTCCCCAAAATCTCACACATTCCACCTACAATTTCAATTTTTAACCTGCCCCCACTGTCCAAACTCCCCTTCATTAAAAAAAAAAAAAAAAGTATTCATTTATGCCCCAGGCTATGTCTTATCAATATATGGTTTCTTCAGTTGAACTTGGGTCACAGAGTTATTTCCTCCCCTTCAGTTACTCAGTCTATGTATCTAATCTTCAGTGTTCTTCTCTAACACCACATTTCAGAACCTTCTTTTCTCTTATTGTTTGTACTGTTTACCAGCCACAGTAGTTCTACACTCCAGACAAGTACTTTGAGAAAAGACTTCCTAAAATTTAAATTTTCTATTTGATGTTAACATATTTCTGTTTTTCAGGAAGGCTTTTCTTTCTCATTTGTACCCTCTTTACTTCAGCCAACACCAGTTATTTTTCTGCACGAGTGTTATATTTAAAAAATTTAAAAGTAATAAATTATTTCAAAATATTATTGGTGCTAAGGCACTTGCAACACACCAATTTTGAAACTAGAAATGTTAGCAACATAGAAACCTGCTAATGACACTGAAGCCCAAAGCTCTGGAAAAGTGAGAGTTCAACCTAAACTTTTCTAGTTTCAGGGTCTTGTTTCTGTTCTGGGGGGCAGTTAATTATAATCTTCAATTCTCAAACAAATCAAAGTCGTGGTGATGTATTGATTGTGTAAATGAATGTTGCTCACTGAATTTCGTTAGGCTTGAAAATGATATCCCTTGCTATTAAGTACTGTAACAGCTTTCATTTAAATCAAACTGGAAACATCAGTTAATATCAACAGGAACCATTAAATGCAGCACACCATGGACTTTATAATTTTAACTACATGTGCCAGGGTACGTTTTAAGATATTGTTATTGCATTTTTACTCTTCTGTTTTCACTTTATCTGAATATTACAAAACACACTGTATGAGTTTTTATTGTCTTCTTCAGGTGTGCACACCACAGATACGGACAGCACACACTCTTAACAGCTCACATTCTTCTTGTTATTCTGGTTGCCAACTAAAGAAAACATACAGAAAATATTGACAACTTTGTAACAGTTGTGCCAGTGATTGCAGTGCAATCTTCTGAGACCACCTCTTTGTCTTGTGGTAATATTTTTCTAAAATTTTTTTGACTGTTTATTCATCACAATCTATCTTGCAAGGAACCCCTCGAGTGCATGTTCGCTGGTTCAAAGGCCTACTCCTTGGGAGTTACAAACTGTGTAAGATGTTCAGGTAGGTATCTGGTCTCAAAGAATGCATATAGAATCGTATTGGTGTAATGGGGTGATGAGAACTGGTGGAATTTGATGACATGCAACCGAATGCAAAACAGTCTGTCATGGGGTGTGTCATGAAACTGGCTATCATTTAAGGTGCAGGTGCAGACAATACAATAATATGTTTTAGCTGTGGAAAAAACAAACATCCAGAGACTGAATTTGTCCGTCGGTTCCAGGTGGCATGAATTGCAATGTCACACACTTTTCAGGAGGGATAGTTTGCTCTAAAGGAGAAAGATTTTGTATCCAGGCCAGGAATCAAGGAAAAGCAAGTAATTTTGAACAGTTGTTGGCCAAAAGCAGTGCTGATACCATAATTGTAGTTCTCTTACACCCATTTTCCCACTCACATAAATATTTTATACTACCCTTGCAATATCATGCACATGAGAAAGAATCATAAGAGGCAGAGCACGTCCAACTTCTCCCAGTACAATAAATAACTTTCCAGCCAGTCTGCCATCCAGATTAACAGTTAGCATAACTGTATACAAATGTATTAAGGCATTGATGTTAGTTGATCTTGATGCAACTCTTTTAATGCCATGAATTTCCAGGATTACTTTCAAATGCATTCCCTCTTCAAATCTCAATTGATCGGATTTGAAAACAAATTCATTACTGAATGATGGGATAAGTTTGTTTCTCTTGTCTCCAAACTTTCAGTCTGATTCCCCAGTTTACTGTGCATCATCAAGTTGATGATTTGTTTAAAATTTTGTTATCTTACATCTTCCAATTCTGTTGCACTGAGTCAAGTTGTGCAGCTGTCCACTGCTTCCCTTGAAATCACTGTAATCTATGTTGTATGCAATTGGATGCGCATAACATCATAAGTCACTGTCATGCACATTCTATAAATTGTATCAAGCACCCTTGAAACATGCAAACTCCAATTTTCATATGTGTGCCTTGTTGTCCCTTGAATATCAACATTTTTTCTTATGCACTCCATGGTCATACTGCTGCAGACTTATTTGAAATCTGTTCATAATTGTTTTTCTGCTACTCTGTGGATGATTTTCCATGTACATAATTATGCTTAGTGCCTGCTCCATGGCCAGTGATTGTCCTTTATTACATTTAACTAGAGACAGCATTTGTTGCTCCCTGCCAAAGAAAGACAATGAACTGCATGGCTTGACACATGTTTCTGCATTATTTTCACTTGCTAAGCACAGGTGGCGATCACTGTACTCCTCAAGCAATTGCCCGCAAAGTTGAACATATATGACACCACAAATTCTACTGACTCAACCTGCTGAAACTCTAATATCTTATATGCCACTTCTTCCTCACTGTGCGAAATTCCTTGGGTTCCGTTCTGACAAAATGTCAACTTCAACAACTGTTGTGGTACGTATAATGCAACGTTTGTCATTGTCATTGCTCTGCTTTGTATCAACACCACTTGCACCGTACTACCATTGCCAGTTACTTGTCGATTAAGCATTTCAACTACGATTTGTAGCGTCATACTGTGCTCACCACTAGATACCTCCGGTCACGCCCCCTGTTGTCATTAGCAGCCAATATTGTTATTATTAATGCTTACGTTATGCCTGAATCAGCTGCATCACAATTTCATGTGTCTAATTTTGAATTTACAGTAGCCTAGTTGTTTATGTGGCTACTAGATGGTGCTTGTAGCAACACCATGTTTACTTGCCAACACTTTCTAAAGTGGGCACCTCATTCTTGTTGCAACCCTTGTTCACAGTACGAGCAGCCCTTAGTGGCTCGCCATCTCACAAGTGTTCATGACGTTGCCTTTCCAGCTTAGATCTTTTTTAATATGTGACTTGTAAGTACTGCATCTTTTCGAGTCAGTACAAACTTTAATTTTATTAATGTACTATATACCTATTGTTTTAGTACAGTTAGTCTAATTCTGAAGACAACGCTCTTAGTAGCGTCGAAACCAGGTCAATTCTGACTTAATATTTGTGACCGAGGGCTTATTTGTTACAATATTGTAGTTTTCAAGTTAGACAATGTGTGGGGCATTGAATGCCTTTAACATCATTGGTCTTTTGCAACCTTGCACTCAAGGGGTTCATTGCCATTAACAAGATCCTTCATACTTATCTACATGTTACTATCTACAGACAACATGTATTTGGCCACCTTTTGACCTGTTTATGCAGATATATAACAGTGTTGCTGACAGATCAAGTTTGTCACCTTAAAACAAAACCAGCTTTAATGGCTACATTTCAATTACGAAACTTGCTAACTCTTTTAGAGATGATTGACACGTGTCACTCTTCCTTTATTATTTTTTTTATTATTATTATTAGATATTCCACATAAAAAATCATCTGGGTTCAGATGTAAATGATTTCAGGAAATTTATGCCAAGTTCACTAGAAAATAATGTAGTCAAAACATGCAAAATACTTTTTAAATATGTTATTGCATCAGAATGCAGATAAACCTGACATGGGGTCAGTGCCTTAAAATGGATGTGCGACAGATCCAAAAACTGAGGCAATGTTAGTTGACTTTGGTTACCATCATTGCTGCTTATATAAGTTCCAAAAATTACAATGTCAGTTTATACATTGTTTAAATTCATTGTATTTGAATTTATAATTAACATTTGTATGCTTCCCTAAATCTGGTTGTGGATTTTAACTATATAAATCATGTCAATATTTCTGAAACAGTTTCTGTGTTAAAATATCACAGTTTTTATGCTCACATCAAAAAATGTTTTGCATCCAGTTCAGGAAACTGGAATAGAGATAAACATATACATCATTTCCACCCTTTTTATTGCTCATGAAAATTACATATTGTATGTTGTACCACCATACAGCGAGACCTTCAGAGGTGGTGGTCCATATTGCTGTACACATTGGTACCTGTAGTACCCAGTAGCACACCCTCTTGCATTGATGCTTGCCTTTATTCATTGTGGCTTACTATCCCCAAGTTCATCAATGCACTGTTGGTCCAGATTGTTCCACTCCTCAACGGCAATTCGGTGTAGATCCCTCAGAGTGGTTGGTGGGTTACGTCATCCATAAACAGCCCTTTTCAATGTATCCCAGGCATGTTTGATAGGTTTCATGTCTGGAGGACATGTTGGCCACTCTCATCGAGAATGTTGTTGTCCTGAAGGAAGTCATTCACAAGATGTGCACGATGGCAGCACGAATTGCCATCCATGAAGACGAATGCCTCACCAGTATGCTGCAGATATGATTGCACTGTCGATCGGAGGATGGCATTCACGTATTGTACAGCTGTTACAGCACCTTCCATGACCCAGTGGTGTACGTCGACCCCACATAATGCCACCCCAAAACAGCATGGAACCTCCACCTTGCTGCACTCGCTGGACCGTTTGTCTAAGGCGTTCAGCCTGACCGAGTTGCTTCCAAACATGTCTCCGATGATTGTCTGGTTGAAGGCGTACATGACACTCATTGGTGAAGAGAATGTGATGCCAATCCTGAGTGGTCCATTCGGCATAATGTTGGGCCCGTCTGTACCATGCTGCATGGTGTCGTGGTTGCAAAGATGGAACTTGCCATGGATGTCGGGAGTGAAGTAGCACTTCATACAGCCTATTTTGCACAGCTTGAGTCATAACATGGCGTCCTGTGGCTGCATGAAAAGCATTATTCAACATGGTGGCATTGCTGTCAGGGTTCCTCTGAGCCATAATCTGTAGGTAGCGGTCATCCACTGCGGTAGTAGCCCTGGGTTGGCATGAGAGAGACATGTCATTGGCAGTTCCTGTCTCTCTGTACCTCCTCCATGTCCAAACAACATCGCTTTGAAACTTCCTGGCAGATTAAAACTGTGTGCCGGACGAAGACTTGAACTCGGGACCTTTGCCTTTTGTGGGCAAGTGCTCTACCATCTGAGCTACCCAAGCATGACTCACGCCCCATCATCACAGCTTTACTTCTGCCAGTACCTCATCTCCTACCTTCCAAACTTAACAGAAGCTCCCCTGTGAACCTTGCAGAACTATCACTCCTGGAGGAAAGGATATTGGGGAGACATGGCTTAGCCACAGCCTGGGGGAGGTCCGCCGCTCGTGGTCTCGCAGTAGCGTTCTCGCTTCCCGAGCACGGGGTCCCGGGTTCGATTCCCGGCGGGGTCAGGGATTTTCACCTGCCTCGCGATGACTGGGTGTTTGTGTTGTCCTCATCATTTCATCATCATCCAGGAAAGTGGCGAAATTGGACTGAGCAAAGATTGGGTAATTGTACGGGCGCTGATAACCACGCAGTTGAGCGCCCCACAAACCAAACATCATCATCATCATCACAGCCTGGGGGATGTTTCTCATTCTGGAAACATCGCTTTGGTTCACTCCGAAATGCCTGCACACTTTCCTTGTTGAGAGCCCTTCCTGGCACAAAGAAACAATGTGGAAACAATTGAACCACAGTATTGACCATCTAGGCATGGTTGAACTACAGACAACACGAGCCATGTACATCCTTCCTGGTGGAATGACTGGAACTGATCGGCTGTCGGACTCCCGCCGTTTAATAGGCAATGCTCATGCATGGTTGTTTACATCTTTGGGCAGATTTAGTGACATCTCTGAACAGTCAAAGGGACTGTGTCTGTGATACAATACCCACAGTCAACGTCTGTCATCAGGAGTTATGAGAACCAGGGTGACGCAAAACTTTTTTTGATGTTTATATTAAGATTTCATGTAATGTATATCCGTAACAATCTAAATATTTCTGTTAATTACTTTACAATTGTAAAACTTTTGTTTCTAACATGAACAGTGAATTCTGTCATTAGTATTACATTTCTGTGCATAAATTTCACTAAGGGAAACTTGGAATCACGTTTACATTATATTTGACATTAGTAGTACAAAATCTCCTTAAACACATTTAAATTGGTTTAATTTCATTTTAAGTCAATGTAACAATTTAAACTTCTGCATACATGTAACTTTGCAGAAACATCACACGATAGTATCAATCTCCGATAAATGTGGAATCATATTTTTCATTTAATACTCTCCCATTCTGCTGATTACAATCTGTTGTGACTTTTTTTCTTTTTGTCAGTTTACTGCCTTCTGAGGTGATTTCAATGACTTGATGAGAGAGAGAAAGAGACAGACAGAGAGAGAGACAGAGAGAGAGAGAGAGAGAGAGAGAGAGAGAGATTTGCTGGAAAAGTGTTTGTACAAATTTGAATTTGGTAATCTAGCAAGATCTCAGGACAGTGGGCAGATGTTCTGTGAGAAGTGACTGGTTCCACCTGGAAAAGGAGCCAAGTTGTCTGAATGAGCAAATAAAATAAAAAAGCACAGTGATCATGAAGTGCTATGTGTCATGTGTGATATTGTCTTAAATGGGGAAAAGAAAGGCTTTTAGGCTCTGAACTAAAATGCAGTGACATCGAGACACAAACAGTTATTTTGTATAAAAATGGCACCACAACAGCTCCCATATTAAATCTGCATCATGGAGCTCAGCATCCTCTGTGAAAAGTGGCAATTCATCGCAGTCTTTTGAAACAGCAAATTTATCTAATGTCAAAGACAGCATCAATATTACTGTACTAATACTGTATGTGTTTACAAACCTTTTGTTCAAATTATTGAGCTGCTGCCTGTCAAGGCATTTGTGATCTTCTTGAGTCTGTTTCCTGAAGCTGTTCCACAAAGCCTCAGTTTGAATAGAACTAAATTCCAGCACATTCTGACTAAAGCCCTAGAATTGTATTTTAAGGAGCAGCTGATGGATGAAATAATGTGTATTATTCACTTTTTTTGTGAAACAACAAAGAATGCTGGTACAGAGACTGAGAAATGGTGGTTCACTATTGGTCATCATCTCAGAATGAAATTGTGAGCCATCATTTACTGACATTTTTCATTGGTGAAACAACATCTGAGGATATTGTTGGTAAACTTATAAGCACATTAGTTTCAGCAAACCTTTCATTGTATAAACTCTTCATATCTGGGAGTGATAGCCCCAATGTTAATAAAGTAATGAGACTGCTTAACGAACAAGTTTATCTTGTAAGAAAAAATATACTTAATGATGTAGGCTTGTAGCATTTCGGAAATAGGAGCCATTGATACATTTGCTTCACAGTGGAATAAAGAGACTTGTTTAAGTGTTTCTAGGAAGACATTGTGAATAATTAGCATTGAAGACTTGTGAAATGTCAGACGATATTTCACAAGAATCCAATTTTCTGCCTCAACAAGACTGTTTTACGATGATTTTGTTACAGCAGTTCTCCAAAAGCTATTTGAAAAGGACGGGCTTCAGTCCTAGATGCTTGTTTAGAAATATTGTACTGATGCATTTAAATATGCTCATCTTAAAGACAACACAGCAGGTTCGAGGAATCTGGAGCAGTTCCAGTTTCTTCAACGATGTAACAGAACATGATCAGAAAGTGTCAATGATTTTGGAAGCACTGCAAAAGCATTACTGCTGGATATTGATTGTGGCCAGCCAGTAGGTGAATGGAAACTCCTCCTGTTGGAAACCAGCAAAAATTCAAATACAACACAAACTGCAATTGATGGTTATTGGAACCAGTTTATTGGTAGGAACTGTATGACAGGAGAATCCAAATGTCCACAGTCATGTAATGTGGTGAAAGCAGCTTTGGCTCTGTCTCACAGGAATGATGAGATTGAAAGGTTTTCTGCATCAACAAGATATCTTACAGATATTCTTGCTTTCTTTGGTGCACTGTTATAAGAAATGCCAGAACTGTCCAGAAGAAGAAAGAAGGAAGAAAAGAAAAAACAAAAATATGAAGAGGAACGAAGAGCAGGTCAGCAAGAAGTCGTCAAAAACTTACATCTGAGAAAAAGGGGATTTCATCACTGGAAGCAATACTTAAACAAAAATGGAAAAGGCATTAATAGAAAAGAGTTATGGCACCTAATAAGCTGGCCTATGAAACTAATGAGACTTATGGTTGCCGTATATAAGAAAGACTTTTAAAATGCAAGACTTGCCCAGGCTATGTTGACAGGTGCTCTGCAGGTCCAGAAAGTAGTTCAGAATCAGAAACAAGATTAAACATACTCTCTAGTGTAAAAGTGATGAAAGTAAAAGTGTTTGTATGATACCATTTTTTACAAAAAATCAAAGAATTAAGTGTTAATTACTCCAATGTAATTTTCTGTGCAGTTACATGCTTATTTGTTAATCTTATCTCACTTTCAATCCATGCATTATCATATTTATTAATAATGTTAGAAAGTTTGTAAACTGTAGATAAATTATGTAATTACAGGAAACAGTGGCCAAATCATATCCAAAATCATGCATTTCCTATCAGTATCTATGTGGTATATTGATTTTTTTTCTCTTTATACAGGAAAAAAAGTTAAAACACATTTGAAGCAAGTCAATTTTGAGTGACATTAGAATAAAGGTTCAAGAAATTAATATTTTCTTATTTGTAAACAGTTAATTTTGTTTTTAAGTGTCCTTTTTGGTAGAGTATTTTGTTTAAATCAATAATGTTGTTTTTGAAATAGATGTTGTCACATCCTTAATAAAGTTAGCCACTTTTTTCAAATTTGTAACTTTTACCTGCTTTTCCACATCCAAAAATTGTTGGTGGCCCTACGTAGTGTGTTTAGACTGTGGTTGTTTTTCTCTTTAAATAATGAAAACTATTTGAATATCTGTGCAAGCTGAGACACTCTGTATACCTTTAATCTGCATAGAAAATTGTTAAACTCTATTTATACTCAGTTAAATTTTTGTGCCTACCATGCTTTAATCGTTTTTATATCCTGTAGGAAGTAAAATGGCTCATGCATATAAAATGTTAAGTAGCACTTACCTTAATTTCAGGGATAATATTGGCAAAGAAGTAATTACTAGGTTTAGTTCCTCAATTCAAAATCGAGGAGTATTTTATACTGACTCAAATGGCAGAGAACTCCTATGGCGTAAGCGTAATTACCGACCCACTTGGAATCTCAGCAACTCTGAACCAGTTGCAGGAAATTACTACCCTGTGACAACAAGAATTCTCATACGGGACAAGGATGCAGAGTTGGCAGTCATACCTGACAGAGCTCAAGGAGGATCTAGTATAAAGGATGGAGAGATAGAACTAATGGTAATATGATTTATTTCTAAAAAAGTTAATAATGTGTAAAGTATAACAGCTTGATGTCCATATAAGTTTAGATGTGGTGAAGAATGATCAGACTACTCTGATTTGGTATAGAAATATTTTGAATAATTAAAATGACCTCCAGTGTTACATCTTTCTCACAAGAAATAAAACAATAGAAAATCCAGGATGGAATGTAACAATACTACGAAAAGGAAAGGTGCCATTCACCAAGTAGTGGAGATGCTGAGTTGCAGATAGGAACGAAAAAGAAGACTGTCGCAAACAAAGCTTTCGGCTCATAAGGGCTTTGTCAAAAATCACACAGGGTAGGGGTGGTGGACAGTGCTGCTGGTGAGCACACAGGGACGAGTTGGAGAGAGGGTAGAGCAGCTATGTGCCATCTGGAGGTTAGACGGAGGGCAGGGGAGAGGTGGGGAAGGGCAGAGTAGCAGTAAAGGAGAGAAGTAAAAATACTGGTGCAATGGGAACAGAGAGGTTGGATGGCTGATGACAAGGAACATGGAAGGTTGAGACCAGCAGGGTTACAGGAACCTAGGATATATTGCAGGGAAAGTTCCCACCTGCGCAATTCAGGAAAACTGGTGTTAGTGGGAAGAAACCATATGGAACAGGCTGTGAAGCAGTTATTGAAATGAAATGAAGGATGTCATGTTTAGCAGCTGCTCAGCAACTGGTTGGTCCACTTGTTTCTTGGGCCACAGTTTGTCAGTGGCCATTGATACGGACAAACAGCTTGTTGGTTGTCATGCTCACATAAAATGCAACACAGTTGTTGCAGCTTAGCTTGTAGATCACATGACTGGTTGCACAGGTAGCCCTGCCTTTGATGGGATAGGTGGTGTTTGTGACTGGACTGGAGTAGATAGTGTGGGAGGATGTATGGGACAGGTCTTACATCTAGGTTTATTCCAGGTGTATAAGCCATGAGGTATGGGGTTGGAAGCAGGAGTTGTGTAGGGACGGATGAGTATATAGACCTGTATGTAAGACCAGCCCCACACATCCCCACACCACCTACTCCAGTCCGATCACAAGCAAAATCTATCCCGTCAAAGGCAGGGCTACCTGTGAAACTAGGCATGAGATCAGCAAGCTAAGCTGCGACCACTGTGCTGCATTCTATGTGGACATGACAACCACACAAATGGCCACTGACAAACTGTGGCCAAGAAATAAGTGGACCACCTGGTTGCTGAGCATACTGCCAAACATGACATCCTTCATTTCAATGACTGCTTCACGCCTGTGCCATATGTTTCGTTCGCAACAACACCAGCTTTTCTGAATTACGCAGGTGGGAATTTTCCCTGAAATATATCCTATGTTCCCATAATCTTGCTGGCCTCAACCTTCGTTAGTCATTGTCCTCACCCATCCAGCCTCTCTGTTCCCATTCCAGCACTATATGGCCCTCATTTCACCATTGCACCAGTATTTTTACTTCTCTCCTTTTCTGCTACCCCAGCCTTCCCCACCTCTCCCCTGCCCACCATCTAACCTCCTGACTGCACATAGCTGCCCTACCCTCTATCCACCTCATCCCTGTGTGCTCCCCAGCAGCACTGCACTGTCCGCCACCCTTAACCTACTATCCTTCTCCATGCCCCAGCCTCCCCTTTACCACCACCCTGTTGCCCCTCCTATCATGCACTGGTGCTGTTGCTCTCAGTGTGACTACAGTTGCCCGAGACTGCAGTCGTGTGTGTGAGATGCGTTTGAATATGTGTGTGTGTGGGGGGGGGGGGGGGGTTATTTTTGACAAAGCTTCATTTGTGACAGTATTTTTGTTGTGCCTATCTGCGATTGGCATCTCTGCTATATGGTGAGTGACAACTTTCCTTTTCATAATATTGCCACAAGAAATGAGTTGCTTGTGTTGTAAACTGAAGCACTCCTCCATTAAATGGCAGAATTTACCTGATAACTGATCTTAAGACGTATTGGCCTATGTCCACTAACATTTCTTCATCCCGATATTTTGCAACGCATGTACCTACTGCTTTCAGGGTTACTGAGTGCTTTTTGTTCTGTTAGTGTACATCTAAGTTTAGATTTACATTTTTGCATTGCAAAGTCGTTTGAGTGATTAAGCATTTCCTGAAACTAGCCAAATGCATTTTGGCGCAAAACATAGATGTAAATTAAGGTGTAGACTCATTGAGCAATCAGAGCTACAATTCCCATGAAAGTGCTAGGTGTTCACACTGCCAAAATGTCAGGAAGAAGAAATGCCTGTGATTGATGGAAAAAAGATGCTAAAGGTTGATTTTTTTCCCCCTCCAGAATACTTCTTATATTTTTTCATTGATAAACCTTTACACCCACCAAACATACATCAGATTCTTAAAAACTGATGATTCTGAAATGAATTTGGGGAAATATTCTGAACATTGACCAAGGAAGAGCCTTGGAATGGAAGCTGTGTAGTAGTTCTACTCCTTCTTGGAAAGATTTTTATATTGGCATAATTCAGTAAAATTCCTTTTGTTGATTGGTTTGAGATACCTTATTTTCTTACTTAGTTTCATATTCAATGGAGTACTAGGATCATAATGTGATGATGTGGAATGAGTTATTCTTTTTACACATCATAAATTAATTTTTAAATGTAACTATATGCTGAAAATTTCTAAATTTTCTTTTTCCCAAACTACTCATTAACACTACAGTAATAAAAATTATTCTACAGGATAGGAGGAGTTGTCAAGCAGTTACTTTCTCAGTTTGTTTTTGGACTTTACTTTATCTGTCAGGCGTATTATCTCAAATTGGGTTGTAGAAAAATATCCGCTATCAGTCACAATATTGTGATTGGTAGCAGATATTTTTCTACAACCCCATAAAGGAACAGTCACGGAGTTCAACAGCATCCACTATGGATAAAATTCATTTATCTCAAATTATTTAGGTACAAGGGAGATGACTCCCCGAAAGGCAGAAGCGCTGCGTCTTCGATAGGCACACCAACAACAGGTGTGGAGCAGGGCTAGCTTTCAGAATGCATTCCCTTTTTGTAGCTATAGGAAGAACACACACACACACACACACACACACACACACACACACATCTCCCTGCATTGTGGTCATTTGACTGCAGCTCTTTACTGGCCCACGTGTGGAGTGGGGTGAGGGATGGAGAGATGCAGGAGGCAAGGACGGGGTTGGAGGGTGGGGGGGAGGGGCTGTCTGGCAGCTCTTGGGAGAGTGGGGAGCTGTTTGTGGGCTAGTTGGGGCTGCAGGTAGAGGGGGCAGGTGGCAGACAGTATGGCATGCGATCTCATGGAATAGGGCTTGAGATAACAGCACACAACTAGCTGAAATGGAGACAAATGGGCAGGAGATGGTAAAAACACACACACGCACGCACACACACACACACACACACACACACACACACACACACACACACACACACACATACTACTGCTGGGTGGGGGAGCAGCAAGTTACCTTAGGTTTAGGTCAGGAAGATTGTGGGAGTGAAGGATGTGCTCTAAGGGTAGCACCCATCTGCGCATCTCAGGAAAGCTGGTGGTAATGGGGAGGATCCAGAGAGTACAGATTGTGAAGCAGCCATGGAATTTTGCATGTTGTGCTTTGCTGCATGTTGTGCCACTAGGTGGTCCATCTTGTTTTTGGCAAAAGTTTGGTGTTGGCCATTCATTCTAGTTGGTAGTTGGTTGGTTGTCATACCAGTGTAAAACACTCTGCAGATGTTGCAGCAGAGGTGGTGTATAACATGGCTACTTTCACAGGTGGTCCGACCTCTAATGGGGTAGGATAAGCCTGTGATGGGACTGGAGTAGGTGGATTGGGCAGGTCTTGCATCTGGGTTTTCCACAGGGGTATGATCCCTGTGGCAGGGGATTGGGAATGGAAGTGACATAGGGATGGACTAGGATGTTACGGAGATTGGGTGGGCAGCAGAGCACCACTTGGACAAGGATTGGAAGTGTGTTGGTTAGGATGTCCCTCATTTCAGGGCATGATGGAAAAAAGACTCAAAGCTCTGATGAAGGACATGGTTGTTGTTTCACTTCCAGGATGTCATTGCTGACAAGTGGGGAACTTCTTTGTTGTTGGCTCTTGGGATAGATGCAAAGAACAGGTGTGTGTGAAGGTATGGGACAGGAACTTGGTTTGTTAATTAGGTCCAGGGGGTAATGACCATCTGCAAAGGCCTTTTAGAGGCCATCAACATATTGGGCGAGGGAGTTCTCATCACTGCAGTTGTGTCTACCATGGGTGTCCAGTCTGTATGGGAGGAATATTTTGGTGGGGAAACTGCTAAAGTACAGGTACTACCCTATCAGAAGCTGGATCACCTGTGTAAGCAGCCATGTTATATACCAGCTCTGCTGCAACCATGCACTGTATTTTACATTGGTATGACAACCAGCCAGCTGTCAAATAGAATGAAAGGCCACCCCCGAACTGTTGCCAAAACCAAAGTAAACCACCCAATGGCACAATGTGCAGCAGAGCACAACATGCGAGATTTCAATTGCTGCTTCACAATCTGTGCCACATGCATCCCCCCCCCCCCCCTCCCCAGCTTTTCTGAGCTGTGCAGATGGGAGTTATCCATACAGCACATCCTTCACTTCCGTAACCTTCCTTTTCAGGCCTAAGCCTAAGGTAAATCACTGCCCCCCTGTACCCCTCCAAATTGTGTGTGTGTGTGTGTGTGTGTGTGTGTGTGTGTGTGTGTGTGTGTGTGTGTGTGTGTGTGTGTGTGCGTGCATGTGTATATATGAGTACACTATCCCCAGCACACCCCCCCAGTTTGTGTCCTGGCATCAGGCATCAGTTAACTGTGCGCTGATATCTGAAGCCCTAGTCTATGAAATCGCATGCCCAGCCATCTGCCAACTGACCCCTCTACCTGTACCCATAGCTAGCCCACAAATGGCTCCCCACTCTCCCACAAGCTGCTAGATGCTTGCCCCAACCCTCTTCCTGCCTCCCGCCTTTCTTCATCCGTCATCCCATCCCACGCCATCCCACTCCACACCCACACCTCCCCCCATTACACTCACTGTGGGCCAGTAAAGAGCTGGCTGTCGACTGTGCACAATGTATGTAAGTGAGTGTATGTAAGTGTTTGAATGCATATTTTTCCTACAGCTAGAAAAAGGAAGTACTTTCTGAATGCTAGCCTAGCTCTGTACCTTTCGTTTGTGGCTTATCGACAATGCAGCACTTCTGCCTTTCAGTGACTCGTGTTGTTTATTCCCAAATGATTTGTAATTTTCAACCAGAATTGTCCGTACATTATTATACATATTGTATCACTTAGTGAGTTACCAAAAAATTTAGTTGCAACAGTGTGCACCCCTTTCTTTGTTGAAGTCAACCTTAATATGGAGTAAATGAATGTCATTTTTCCTTCTGGTACTGTAATTGTGTACATCATTGTTCTTTCTGGAGTGCAGTGGATTATTTACAGCAAACATCATGAGGGAATAAATATTCTGTGAGGCAGCCGTCACAATGTCTACCTCCTAAAACAGATGTCTGCAATGTGATAGTGGGTGTGCATCACATTTCACTCTCACAGCATCTTTTAGAACAGTGAAGACTTCATTTCTTAAATATAAGTTATCCAGAACATTATTCCTTATGACATTATCGAATAAAAATATGCAATTCTAAGTGCAAGTGTGGCTGAACTAAATTGTTTTAGGAGTTCCAGAATGTGTTTTTTCCAGTTTAAATAGATGCCTAATAATTTTGAAGTTTCCAACATATTTGTTATTTCCTAAAGATGTCTTACACTTATAATGTTTTTTATTCCAGTCTTTGATCACAATATCAATTCTTTAGATGATGACTGGTTTCAGTCCATAATGGCCATCCTCAGATCCTTTTTTACAGCATGTCCTAAAGTGATAAGGCCATAATGGCATGGTGTAAAAAAGATCTGAGGATGGTAATTATGGACTGAAACCAGTCATCATCTAAAGAATTGATATTGTGATCAAAGACTGGAATAAAAACATTTGACAGTATTGGATCACTGTTTGTACACGCGACCATGTCACAGTTGGTCTTACACTTATCTTTGATGAAGTATCTGTAGATGTGCAGAACTGAATGTCTTGTCCTTTTAAAATTAAATGTGAGACTATTCATAGAAAAACAGTCAGTGATACGTTTCAGGACATTGTGTACTATTTCTTTTGTTTCTGTGTGTATGCTTCAGTTGATTACAATAGTTGTCATCTGCTCATTACATATTAGATAGAAGACAATTTACTTGTATGAGGAATAATAGTGGGCCTAAGATTGAGCCCTTGGGAACCCTGTACATGATTTCTCCCCAGTCAGAGTAAGGCCCCCAGTTACATTGATTGAATTACTAAGTACAACTTTCTGTGTTCTTGATTGTCCATTGATTAGCTATACTGTCAGTCCCACAAAATGTCAATTTATCGAGGAGAATATTGTGACCTTAGATAGGTCACAGAAAATATCAATTGGCATTGTTTTATTGTTTAATGATTGCTTCATTTGATGAGTGAACATTTAAATGGCATTCTCAGTAGAACAACTCTTCTGAAATCCACACTGTGATTTGCTGTTCATATCGTTGTTGGTTAGGTATGATACTATCCTAGGATGTATCACCTTCTCAAAGATTTTGGAAAGTGTCAGCATGGTATATTACAGGGGAGCGATCTTTGGTACTCTATCAGAAACACCATCAAAACTAGATGACCTTTGTTTTTGGAAGAATATATAATTTTCTTAATTTCAGGAGGCAGCTTCGGTGATACACTAATGAGTTAGAATTCGATGAGAGTTGCTTTTTCAACATACTGTTGTGATTTTTCTGTTGAGTGATTTGTCTGTAAAATGTCTACTATATTTGAGAAATGATTATCAAATATATTTGCTACCTGTGACTCATCATTTATAGCTGTTCCATTCAGAATAGAAATGCTTTTTAAAAACACTTTAGGAAGCTTCATAAAATCTTATTATAAACTTCTGGTAGCAGCATTAGCTGTTAATAGAGCTCCTTTATTACAGGATCATACATAACCAGTTTTGTGATGATTTATCTGCATTTTTAGGTTTACACATATAACTAATTTAACATTGCATCATTAAAGATACTTGGTCTCCCAACATTGGTTGGAATTTGAATTTTGAGAACCACTTAATTTGGGTGGTTACAAAATGGAACATCCAAACTTCCAATAGGTAGCAGGTCCAGGCAGTGTGAATGAGCACTGGGAGCCACAGGTATGGACCAGTGATGAAAAATCAACAGATGACTACAAAACCACATGGTGGAGACATGACTATGCCTGAAATAGGAAGACCAGGCCACCAAATGATAGTTCACACATCAACTCTCTCATGGAACTGCGGGCTCTCCAAGAAATAAAAGAAAATCACCAAACAGGAGGCAATGATTTGTGCCCTTATGCCTGAATTAGAGTAGGTGGAATTTTAACTAGATAGGTTGAAGGTGTGAAAAGCTCGTGGGAGCAGCATAAAGGTAAAAATTACTGGGTGAAAGGGGAACAGCTCTTCAATTTCTTCATCTACATTTGAGCTTACACTATTAAGTTTGACTTGTTACCTGTAGTATGTGGGAAAGAGACTCGTCCAACTGTAAGTCAAAATAGAGTGCAGTGGGTGTCTAGCATTGAAACTAATTGTAGGTCAGTACCATAAGAGAGCAGGAAGAAAAGAATCTTGCTGCTAGATAGCATCCATGGCAGGAGTGTAGGCCATATGGTACAGGGTAAATAGGAACAGAGTACCATCTCACTAGTATTGTGAAGCCATGTTGTAGTGTTAGCGAGAGGACAGTGAACATACGGAATGTGTGTAAAGATTTTGACAAAGAAGTTCCTGTGCCTACTTGAGCACCACATAACAATAGGGCTGTTGTTGTTGTTGTTGTTGTTGTGGTCTTCAGTCCTGAGACTGGTTTGATGCAGCTCTCCATGCTACTCTATCCTGTGCAAGCTTCTTCATCTCCCAGTAACTACTGCAACCTACATCCTTCTGAATCTGCTTAGTGTATTCATCTCTTGGTCTCCCTCTACGATTTTTACCCTCCACGCTGCCCTCCAATACTAAATTTGTGATCCCTCGATGCCTCAGAACATGTCCTACCAACCGATCCCTTCTTCTAGTCAAGTTGTGCCACAAACTTCTCTTCTCCCCAATCCTATTCAATACCTCCTCATTAGTTACGTGATCTACCCACCTTATCTTCAGCATTCTTCTGTAGCACCACATTTCGAAAGCTTCTATTCTCTTCTTGTCCAAACTAGTTATCGTCCATGTCTCACTTCCATACATGGCTACACTCCATACAAATACTTTCAGAAACGACTTCCTGACACCTAAATCTATATTCGATGTTAACAAATTTCTCTTCTTGAGAAACGCTTTCCTTGCCATTGCCAGTCTACATTTTATATCCTCTCTACTTCGACCATCATCGGTTATTTTACTCCCTAAATAGCAAAACTCCTTTACTACTTTAAGTGTCTCATTTCCTAATCTAATTCCCTCAGCATCACCCGACTTAATTTGACTACATTCCATTATCCTCGTTTTCCTTTTGTTGATGTTCATCTTATATCCTCCTTTCAAGACACTGTCCATTCCATTCAACTGTTCTTCCAAGTCCTTTGCTGTCTCTGACAGAATTACAATGTCATCGGCGAACCTCAAAGTTTTTACTTCTTCTCCATGAATTTTAATACCTACTCCGAATTTTTCTTTTATTTCCTTTACTGCTTGCTCAATATACAGATTGAATAACATCGGGGAGAGGCTACAACCCTGTCTCACTCCCTTCCCAACCACTGCTTCCCTTTCATGTCCCTCGACTCTTATAACTGCCATCTGGTTTCTGTACAAATTGTAAATAGCCTTTCGCTCCCTGTATTTTACCCCTGCCACCTTCAGAATTTGAAAGAGAGTATTCCAGTCAACATTGTCAAAAGCTTTCTCTAAGTCTACAAATGCTAGAAACGTAGGTTTGCCTTTTCTTAATCTTTCTTCCAAGATAAGTCGTAAGGTCAGTATTGCCTCACGTGTTCCAACATTTCTACGGAATCCAAACTGATCTTCCCCGAGGTCGGCTTCTACCAGTTTTTCCATTCGTCTGTAAAGAATTCGCGTTAGTATTTTGCAGCTGTGACTTATTAAACTGATAGTTCGGTAACTATCACATCTGTCAACACCTGCTTTCTTTGGGATTGGAATTATTATATTCTTCTTAAAGTCTGAGGGTATTTCGCCTGTCTCATACATCGTGCTCACCAGATGGTAGAGTTTTGTCATGACTGGCTCTCCTGAGGCCATCAGTAGTTCTAATGGAATGTTGTCTACTCCCGGGGCCTTGTTTCGACTCAGGTCTTTCAGTGCTCTGTCAAACTCTTCACGCAGTATCTTATCTCCCATTTCATCTTCATCTACATCCTCTTCCATTTCCATAATATTGTCCTCAAGTACATCGCCCTTGTATAAACCCTCTATATACTCCTTCCACCTTTCTGCTTTCCCTTCTTTGCTTAGAACTGGGTTTCCATCTGAGCTCTTGATATTCATACAAGTGGTTCTCTTCTCTCCGAAGGTCTCTTTAATTTTCCTGTAGGCAGTATCTATCTTACCCCTAGTGAGACAAGCCTCTACATCTTTACATTTGTCCTCTAGCCATCCCTGCTTAGCCATTTTGCACTTCCTGTCGATTTCATTTTTGAGACGTTTATATTCCTTTTTGCCTGCTTCATTTACCGCATTTTTATATTTTCTCCTTTCATCAATTAAATTCAATATTTCTTCTGTTACCCAAGGATTTCTATTAGCCCGCGTCTTTTTACCTACTTGATCGTCTGCTGCCTTCACCACTTCATCCCTCAGAGCTACCCATTCTTCTTCTACTGTATTTCTTTCCCCCATTCCTGTCAATAGTTCCCTAATGCTCTCCCTGAAACTCTCTACAACCTCTGGTTCTTTCAGTTTATCCAGGTCCCATCTCCTTAAATTCCCACCTTTTTGCAGTTTCTTCAGTTTCAATCTGCAGTTCATAACCAATAGATTGTGGTCAGAATCTACATCTGCCCCAGGAAATGTCTTACAATTTAATACCTGGTTCCTAAATCTCTGTCTTACCATTATATAATCTATCTGAAACCTGTCAGTATCTCCAGGCTTCTTCCATGTATACAGCCTCCTTTCATGATTCTTGAACCAAGTGTTAGCTATGATTAAGTTATGCTCTGTGCAAAATTCTACAAGGCGGCTTCCTCTTTCATTCCTTCCCCCCAAGCCATATTCACCTACTATGTTTCCTTCTCTCCCTTTTCCTACTGACGAATTCCAGTCACCCATCACTATTAAATTTTCGTCTCCCTTCACTACCTGAATAATTTCTTTTATCTCGTCATACATTTCATCTATTTCTTCATCATCTGCAGAGCTAGTTGGCATATAAACTTGTACTACTGTAGTAGGCATGGGCTTTGTGTCTATCTTGGCCACAATAATGCGTTCACTATGCTGTTTGTAGTAGCTAACCCGCACTCCTATTTTTTTATTCATTATTAAACCTACTCCTGCATTACCCCTATTTGATTTTGTATTTATAACCCTGTAATCACCTGACCAAAAGTCTTGTTCCTCCTGCCACCGAACTTCACTAATTCCCACTATATCTAACTTTAACCTATCCATCTCCCTTTTTAAATTTTCTAACCTACCTGCCCGATTAAGTGATCTGACATTCCACGCTCCGATCCGTAGAACGCCAGTTTTCTTTCTCCTGATAACGACGTCCTCTTGAGTAGTCCCCGCCCGGAGATCCGAATGGGGGACTATTTTACCTCCGGAATATTTTACCCAAGAGGACGCCATCATCATTTAATCATACAGTAGAGCTGCATGTCCTCGGGAAAAATTACGGCTGTAGTTTCCCCTTGCTTTCAGCCGTTCGCAGTACCAGCACAGCAAGGCCGTTTTGGTTAATGTTACAAGGCCAGATCAGTCAGTCATCCAGACTGTTGCCCCTGCAACTACTGAAAAGGCTGCTGCCCCTCTTCAGGAACCACATGTTTGTCTGGCCTCTCAACAGATACCCCTCCGTTGTGGTTGCACCTACGGTACGGCCATCTGTATCGCTGAGGCACGCAAGCCTCCCCACCAACGGCAAGGTCCATGGTTCTTGGGGGGACAATAGGGCTAGAAAAGTGAAATGTAAAATACTACACTCTAAGGTCTTATTCCTGCTGAACTAATGTGGGGAATAGGAAGAAATGTTGTTCGTATTAAGACATAACACAAAGTTCAAAAACATTGAGACATGTAAGTTTTATAGTAACCAGCACACTGAAGTGTGTGTGTGTTTGTGAATTATTATTGTAAAATAGTTCAGTTTTAGTTTGTAACTGCACAAAATCCCAACCAGGAAATTTTTAACTGTTTGTAATATAGATTCCTTATTTGTGAGAAAGCAGCAAACACCTAATAGTCGGTGGTGATTTCAATACATGGGTGGTTATAATTGCACTTTTGCTACTTGAGCCAGTATAGATGGAAAACTATCTTCCATATGGGTGTCCAACTTTGTACGAATGATGTTCACACCATACACTGCAGAAATTACATTGTTAGTAGTGTTATTGCCATGACTTGCCATTATGCGCCAGTACTGATACGACGACATAGGGTTGAAACACAAGCATCAGTGTGCATCACAGCTGCAGAGAGCTAACATTGGTCTGGACCAGGTGAACAGTACTTTACTCATAAAATTTATTCTGTCGAAACAACAGCAATAGTGATGCTGCTCTTTGCAAGTATTTGCACTTTAAAGGAATATGGAGAGGTCCTCTTTTACACACCAGTCTTAAAGTACAAGATTCAGAAGTATGAATTGACTGACAATGGGAATTGCACCTGGGAAAGGCTTACTGCTAATTTTGCCATAAATTCTTGAAGAAACTGTTGTTGCCATGGCTGATAGTGCTATATGCTGTATGCGATCGTCAGGCAGTGCACGAGGAGCTGCGTCAGACAGTTGAACGTTCCATGCTCCACAGTCTGAAATGTGCCACAAAAAATTGTGAAAAGGTATCTCTATTGCAGTTCCAGAATGTCGTAGGTACAGATGGTCGTCACATCAAGCAGCATTTGTAACCTGGAACATAAACATGGTATGCCGTTAACAAATCCAATCCTCTCAAATGGAAATTAAAATGTATTTCTTTCAATGGTTTATTCATTATTTCTCGTCTGAATGTTCTTACAAATGTTTCCATTAAGTTTTGTTGTCCTACAACCACCCATTTTTCATGGGGCCCTCTCAAGTCAATTATAACAACCCTGTAGAACTTCTAAAGGATTATGGTGGGAAAAATGATGTGGAGATCTTATTTGTTTCCTAAAATTTGATTTCAGGAATCAAGCTTCCAACACAGGTGGATAATGACAGTAGGGCCCAATTGACCTTTTTTTGTGGGGAAGTACAAATCAAGAATAAAACTATATACCCAGTAACAAACACACTCATAGTTCATAATACAGAGTTACTTAGGCTAAATAATAGTGCCTAGAAGTATAGATACTCCTTGGAGGAAATTGGTTAGAATAATTAAGGGTTCCAGAACAAATGGTTTTTAAGAATAGTTAATAACAAATGACCTGGGTGAAATTTATGCTGAACCAAATGGTGACATAAAATTTAATCTATTCCATGATATATTGATAGCATTATTTGAAAATAGCTTTCCACTTAAGCTAAACAGATTATACATTAAACAGCCATGTAAAAAACTACAAATTACTAGAAGGTTTAAAGTAACAAGTTAAAGGAAAAGGGAATTTAATTTTTGGCAAGAACAAGTAAAGATCCAGCAGTAGTTGCGTATTACAAAAACTATTTAAAATTACCAAAAAAGTTATTAAAAATCAAGGAACATGCACCATTTGCTGAAGCTCACTAATTCTGACAATTGATTTAAGGCTACATGGAATGTAGCGAAATGAGACAGGATGACAGGCCGCAGACCAGTATAACATCACTATTGAATTAAATGTAAGATTTATAAATGATCAGTTACAGGTAGCAGATAAATTTAATAAAGATTTCAGAAATGTAGTAGAAAGTATAGTGAAATCTTAGCAGTGTGTTAAAAAAGCAAGTCTCACAATTTCAGTCACATGAATGGATCACCAACTTGGCTCCTGAAGTTAAGAGACTCATATATTCTCTCAAAAATAAAGGCTAATCTAAATCTGATGTGTTTCCAATAGAGTACTAGAGATTTGTTTCCTTACAACACACCCCATATTATCTTAAATATGTACTGCATCACTGAGAGACTGGAATATGCCATTTTCAAATCAATCCATAAGAAAGGTGATGGGAGAGATGTCAATAACTACTAACCTGTTTCACTGTTGACATCATTTTCTAAAATTTTTGAGAAGATGGTGTGTTCTAGAATAGTATCTCACCCAAGCAACAATAATATCCTCAATAAATCACAGTTTGGGTTTCAGAATAGTTGCTCAACTGAGAACACAACTTAGACATTCACTTACCAATTTTACAAGCATTAAATAACAAAATAGCACCAGTTGGTATTTTCTGCAACTCATCTAAGGCATTTGACTATGAATCACAATATTCTCCTAGATAATATGAGGTTTTGTGGAATTGATGGTGCAGCCAACTAATGGATCCTATCTGAAGAAAAGAATTTAGAAAGTTGTGTTTAATAATTCAACCAATGTAAAAAGGAGAGATTTCTCTGATTGGGGAGAAATAACGTGTGGGTTTCCCCGGTGCTCAGTCTGAGGTCTGCTATTGTTCCTCATGTATGTAAATGACCTTACATCTAACATAAAACAAGCATAGTTTGTGCTATACATCTAGAGACAGTACAGCAGTGATACGTGTAACACAAGGTGAATAAATAATAAATAGGATGGAAACTTCAAAAATTTTTGTTGTCCATATTGATGAGAATTTAAAGTAGGAAAGGCATATTTTGGAATTACTAAAACATCTTAGTTCAGCCATATTTGAACTTCGAATTGTTGCAAATCATGAGGAGAGACAAATTGATAAGTTGACATATTTTGCATATTTTCATTCAATAAGGTTATATAGAATAATGTTCTGGGGTAACTCATCTCTAAGAATGTAAGTTTTCATTGGTCAAAATTGTGTTGTAAAAATAACATGTACTGCTCACCAGCAGTCGCCTTACAGACATCTGTTTAAGGAGAAGGGCTTTCTGACTGCTGCTTCACAGTAAATTTATTCCCTCATAAAGTTTATTGTAAGGAATCCAGTGCACTGCAGTTAAAAAAGAACAAAGATGTAGGTAATTACTACACCAGAAGAAAAACTGAAATTCATTACACCACATTAAGGTTGTCTTTAGTACAAAAAAGGGTGCACAATTGTGCAACCAAAATTTCTCTCTTTCCCTGTGAGGTATAATGATTGACAGACAATAAAGTAAAATTTGAAATCAAAATTAAGAAGTTTCTCCTTGACCTCTCTTTCTATTCCACAGAAGAATTTTGTAGTTGTAATATTGAAGGTGGTGAGTAGGAATTACTAACTCACATGTGTATATTAAAAAAAAAAAGGGGGCGCAGCATGTCACCATATGTATAAATTAATTTGTTATTTGAATTAAATGACTCATTCAACATCATTATATTTCATTGTGCAAGTGACCCATGGATCATGAAATTGACTAACCAAGTACATATGGTATGACATGGTAGGGTCATGATGTTTAGTTCATTGGAAAAACTGTTACATGACTCTCTGAGTACCCCAAAAAATATTCCATACCTTAGCATACTATGCACAAGTACAAATGTAATACTGCATTAATATTACAGGAATTTTTAAGCATTCCAACAACATAACAATGCTGACTTGATTTTTTGCGGAACAGTTTTATATGTTTTTCACACCTTGAATGTTTGTACTCTAAAAATGTTGTATGGAGTGTTTGCTGCTCTTTATTACAATGCTGAAGTTCTATTTCTAGGTTCGTTCCTAGTTTGTTATATGACTGAAGTTTGTCCAAACTGTTTTTTCCAGGTATTTGCTTCTTCTGGAGTTTCTGTGAGTGTCTCATGTAGGTCTTCATTGATAGATCGTGATCATCGACAAACAATATTGTATCTGCTACTAACATATGGCTTGGCATGTCATTTATAAATATTAAGAACAGTGACAGTCTCGGTATTGTGCTGTGCACAATGACACCTAGTTCTTGACTCTGTGGTATGCTGATGAGTGAACTCTGCCTTACGTTGTATCTCTACCTTTTGATACCCGTCACAAAGATAGGATTTTAACTATTCATATGCTATCTCAAGAATCCCACATGATTATAGTTTGCTGAGCAATAAATTATAGTGTGCAAATCAAATGCCTTGGATAGGTCCAACTACAGGCTGCAGTTAAATTCATTATTATCTATGGAATTTATGATCAGTTTTAAAAAGTTGTAGGTGCCTTTCTCAGTTAACCTACTTTTCCTAAAACCATTTGTCCATAACCAATATCTGGTTTTTATTAAGATAATGAGTCTTTCATGTATTATCCTTTCAAATATTTTCAGAAAAGACATAACAGCATTATAGGTTGGTGATTAATAACATCAGACTAATCACCCGTCTTGTAAATTGGCTTCACAATTGAATTTTTTAGTTTTTCTGGTAAGGCTTCTATGCTAAATGATATATTAATAAGATCATCAAGTTGGGAATCTGTGTATTTGAATAGTGTTTTATTACTTTGTCTGGAACCCCTTTGCTGCCATACGACATTTTCATTTTTAATGCTTGTACCATAAATGCAATTACAAGATATAGAAAAATAGTATTTCATTCATGGGAAATTGCACTCTCAGGCTTGAATTATTTTTATTTTGAATTAGTTATATTGCTGTAATTGTGTAATGTGTGTTGAATGTGTTGCCTATTTGCAGTGAGTCCACAACAGTTTTACCTTCACTTTAAATTCCTTTTTCATCTACCTGCCTATATTCCTATTTATTACAGTTCTTGTTGATTTTATTTTGTAACTGATATTCTCGATATTTGATATAAATTTCCTAGCTGCTATTACAACTTTACAATAGTTTCCTGTAAATTTTCACATATGGTTGTACTGTGTCAGTAGTACTGGCCGGTTTGTTTAACTTTATGAGGGTATCTGGTGATTTTCTTATTCCCTGGGTTACCCATATCTTTGTTTTAATTTTAATTTTGATTTGCTTAATTGGAAATGAAACATCTTAACAATGCCATAGATGAATCAAACTTTTTGCCTACATCCCAAGTTATATTTTTTAACGTGTGGTTAAAAAGTCTTATGTTATCTTCATTAATAAATCTCCAATCTCTGTATTTACTATGGACCATTGGATCCTCATTTAGATATAATATTTAAGGTCAGTGTGATTACCCTATGATTAGTGAACCCAGTGTATTACTTCAGCCATGTACTCACATTTATCCTTGTTGGCAAATACTTGGTCAATATTATTTCAGACCTATTCATACATCTAGCCCATTGTCTTCAAATTCAGTTGCTGTCATAAGACAAGAACAGACTGATCAATTGTTGTTTAGCAAACGTATTTTTAAAAATAACATTAAAATCTCCAATAATGACTGTAGTTTCTAGTTGATGGTGGAGTTCACTTAGCAGCATTTTAATGCTTTGCAAGAAAACAGTAAAATTGTCTGATAGTGATGTACAGTATATGCACACACAATAACCATTTTGTGTTTGATTAATTCACATACACAGTATTAACATATTTTTCCATGGATTTCACATTATTATATATAATTTCATTGGAATCGAGCTGTGTCGTAACATATATGCTCATACCACTTCCTACAGAACTTGCTTATTGTTTCAAATTCAGAAATAACAGTGGTACATCCTTGCATCTCTTTTTAGTCAATGCTCATTTATGCGTAAGACTGTACTTTCTTTTAAATGGTCATCCAAAAGGACTTCTGTTTCACCTCACTTGGTGCCTAAGCCCTCCACATCTCTTTAAAAAAAACGTTAATAGATTTTTGTTTCCTAGTTTTGGTGCACCATTTTCTTTTCTGTTTGTATGATGCTAACTCCAGTAAAAATCCTTGAACTGTATTGTTGAAGCTATTTTGCTTGTGGATTGAAGTCTTAACACTATCTGGTGATGTTGCTTTTTCTGGTGGTGAGGATATGAATGCTGCTTCATCTTCCATTGATGATTAATCTTTTTATGGTGATTGGTGTGGTATTGTAGTCTATTCTGCTGTTGTTCTGGGAAAAGTATCACTTCTTTTGGCTTTTGTGGCATTAATGAAAGAGCTGGAACAACACTGATTACATCTGCTTGCCTACTTACTGCTTCCAGCATCCAGTAAATTTTTTTGATATGGGAACATCATCCTCTTCCTGTTACAATGCATTTCTTGTCTTGTTTAGCAGCTTATTTGTTTGAAGTCCACATTTACAAATGTACATTTTGGTAAGCCTTGCATATCTTTAAGTATTGTCTGCTGGATTTTCTTATTTCTGTATTCACACATAACGTCTTTGTAGAATCTGACACCAAAAAAAAGTCTTTTTCCTCAACAGAGTTTATTAATGACTTATTAGTTTTTGCAGCGCATAGTTCATTTTTGAAAACACTTCTAGCCCCAGTAGTGATCATAATCTAACAATCTTCTTCATTTTTCATGTATTTTATGATTTCATTCAAAGGTGCTACAGGTATGACAATGTCTAGTGCTTGAAAATGGGTGTTGGTAGGCCCAACATGGTTTAGACAGTCAATGTATTTTACATGAACAATAGATTCCGTATGAGAGCAACCCATTTGTTTACAACAAGAGAAGGAACTAATGGTTTCAAAAGCTGGAATAGTTCCTTGTAGTTGTATGCATATCTATTTCCAGCACTTAGATTTTTATCTTGTGAAGTTAAGTAGTAACCAGCCATTCTCTCTTGTTATTTTATAGTTTTCTGAAGTTAATTTTTATTTGAGTACAATTTACATATTTCACAGCTGTGGAAGTTAGGATTCCATGGCCAGTGTCATGATGATTAAAGTTCTTCTGGTGATGTACCACATCGTTGTATAAAATACTTGAATTATAAATTAAAAAACAGACATTTTGACCTTAGAACAATGGCCTTCCTCAAGGCAAGACTCACTTTTTAGAGGTTCATTTCGAACGATGGCCTCATTTAAGGAGAATAATATTTACTTGGTCTGTTTTGTTAACTTACATCTAGACAAGAGGTGTCCATCCTTTTACCTCCCTGGGCCACAGTGTAAGAAGTTGAATGGGCTGCACGTAATATACTTAACACAAACAATAACTGCTGGAGGAAAGAAAAGAGTAATTAAGTTAAAATTTTATTTATGATTCTTTAACCTTTTTTATTTTTTTCCTGGCCATATGGTAGATATTCTAGTAACACATGTAAGATGGTTTTGTGGCTTCCAGCTTTAATACCATAATTCTTCATCTTCTTCCACTTTTCTAGCTTTGTGCCTTAAAAATCAGAATGTATAGCCCTTTCAGTGTACAGGCATTTTCATTTTACTGATATTGACTACTATCCTATTCATAATATTGAGAATAGTAAAGATTTTGATGTTTGTGTAGGGAAAATGCAGTATTTTTTTCTCTTTATTCATGTATTTTTTTGTGTGTAAGATTATAATCTCTAACAGGTTAAAGCTAAAATTTTGTAAGTGTAATTGAACTTGATAATAATATCAGCAGAAAAACATAATATTGAAAATGTTGTGGTAAACCATTTTCATATTCTGACTGTAATACAATAGGTTTCAATTCATGGAAGAATAACTTTGTTATTTTTCTTTCCATTAGGTGCATCGTCGACTACTCCACGATGATGCATTTGGTGTGGGTGAAGCACTGAATGAAACTGCATATGGCAAAGGCCTCATTGCGAGAGGACAACACTACATTGTAGCAGGTGCCATAAAGACATTTAAGAACATTTCTTTGGCTACTCAAGAGCGAATGCTAATCCAACAGAAAGTGTTAGCTTCCTGGATATTCCTTGCTCCAGCAGATGATATTTGTTTTGATCAGTGGCGAGAGACATACAAGATGGAGGTACATCTACCTTCTTTCCATTTGAACATCTGTTTTAACATTTAAAGATTAGGATTGATTTATAACCAATTATAAATATTGGACAGTACTTTCTACTATCTAAATTTCATTTCTTCAGCTTGTTGACTTTCTTTATAGTTAGTATTCATCCTAACATTATGGTTAGTTTTGATAATGAGAAGGAAAAATGGGAAAGGGGAAGGGTAAAAAATAACTGCAATACTATGTGTGTCACTGCCATTCATTGATATAAGGGGACAGGACCATGATCTTTATACTGTTTTTTTTTTAATCAAACAAACAAAAAAAACATTGTCATGAACATCATAACCAGTTTGAGGTAGTCAATGTTTTTATTTCTTAGTGACACGTTTTGGGAATTAGACTGTGTTTTTACCATAACTTTCTGTACAACAGTTGTTCTCCTTCTATTGGAGACAACAACAGAAATGGTGCAATTAATTTTTTAACCCTTAAATGTAACATTTTTTTTTTTTTTCAAATTTTGTATGTTGTTGTTATGGTCTTCAGTTCAAAGACTGATTTGCTGCAGCTCCCCATACTACTGTATCCTGTGCAAGCCTCTTCATCTTCAAATAACTACTGCAACCTACATCCTTCTGAATCTGCTTAGTGTATTTATCTCTTGGTCTCCCTCTATGATTTTTAACAGTGAACCAGTGATTCACTCTGAAAGAGATTCATGGTACTGCAGGTCAGAATCTTGATGCTCTTTCAAACATGCTACCCCGATTCTTACAACATACATTTATTAAAAGACAACAATCAAAATTATTTTGAAAACAAAAAGAATTCTGCAAACAAGGGCCTCCTGGTGCAAGTAGACTTCGCAGAAAATTATACTGTTCAACTGCAGAATGAAGTCCAGAGCACCCATTGGTCAAAACCACAAATCATTTTGTTTACAGCATGTGTTTGGGACTCACAAAAAAATGGATATTCTTGTGCTATTGTTAGTGATGAACTTGATCATAATAAATATTCAGTGCATGCTTTCCTAAGTAAGATTGTTGAGCACATTATATCCATGAACTCAGAGGTAGAATCTGTCACATTCATGAGTAATGGTGCAGCCAGTCAATTTAAGAAGCATTTCTTGTTTGCCAACTTGAATATTTGCCACATCACACGTTAAAGGTGTCTGCTTTTTGTTGTCGAGTGTCCAAAGCTACACACAGTAAAGACAATTTCTGGTGGCAACCACCTCAACCAAAACATGACAGTCAGGATAGTGTGCAATCGGGAATATCTGCAAAGTTGGGAAACACATACTACCTGGTGCTGAGGACTTTGCAAAAATTGCATGTGAAAGATGTCAAGGCATAAACATGTTTTATATCTCTGCCTTGCTAATTGCAGAGAATACAGAGGAATTGGATCAAATGTGGATTGGATTAGTTCCAATGGAGCAGACCGAAACCGTCTGTGCTGTTACACCTTTCGCTCCATATACTATTGAGTACCAGCATTACTCGCTATCTCCCCAGAGGTTTGTGCACAATTTCAAAAGCGATCTTCAGCCAAAGAAAATTCACAGGATCTGATCAATCATACGGCCTTGCATCAAGGTGATTTTGCTCTGATTTCCTCTGCTGGAAGAAACAGATAAAGATGTTTTGTGGGGTTGCTGATTTATGTTTAAGATAGTTACGAAATTTAATATCTTAGAAATAATGATGCAAATGAAAAGATATTTACATTTCCCTCAAAGGAAGAGAAAAATACCAAATTGTAGAGAAAGTAGCTGCACTAAGTACCATTTTCCCTACCCAATCAGCAGTGCATAATAAGACTGATAATTTTCAAGTGAAAGTGTCAGTCGATTACTATTAAGTGTCATTCTGTTACCAGCAATTTTTTTGTTAGTAAAATATTAGTTTAATGCATTTATCTTCTATACCATCTTGTTTCCCATTTATTCCTTTTCACAATAAAATTTTGGTGTTTCTTGTGGGGAATGGGTGAGGTGAATTATTGTTGCATTATAAATGAGAACAATATTAATGTCTTAATTATGTCATTCTGTTACCAAAAAGTTTTTTGTTGCATTAAGTGTCATTATATGAATGAAACTTAAACTATTAAATAAAATAAATTGTGTTCCTTTGCTTATGTAGAAAATACAGTATTAAATTTTTTGTCTTTTAGCATGACTCTTGGTCTTTTATATGCTTAAAGAGGAAAAACAATCATTGAGAGTCATTCAGTTACTCATGTAACTACCCAGTTATTACATTCTTTTTGATATCTGAGGCTGCTTTGCATGTCTCATAAATCTTGCACGCCAGATGGAAGATTTTTGTTGTGGCTGGCTCTCCCAGTGCTATTGGTAGTTCTGATGCAATGTTGTCTACTTCTGGGACATATAAAGAAGGCTCTTGAAGCTCAAAATAATGAATTAAAAAATTTTGAAGATCATTAGTTTCTACATAGCCTATCCATGTATTTCACAAAGATTTCCTGTGAACATAACTCCTTGAGAGCTGGTTCAAGCACAGTGGACGTATTTATCTTGTAACACTGATGAGCACTTGTTGCTCAACTGGTAAACTGTCACCAATGTCAGTCTCTAATGAAATAATATCACATTCTTCTTAATTTACTAAGCTGTAAAATTCAGTGTCAAACTCAGAATCACTATAGCTATCTGTTTTTGAAAGTGTTGCCTATACAGCAATGTAGGAGTGTGTCTGAAAGCCTGCTTTTTGTTGTCGAGTGTCCAAAGCTGCACACAGTAAAGACAATTTCTGGTGGCAACCACCTCAACCAAGACATGACAGTCAGGATACAAATGTAGTACCAGATGTTCTATAGTGACTGTTAGTGCTGAAGTGGATATAAGTGGAGTTTTATTTTTTCAAAGGTCTCTTTTCAAGTTGCACAAGTATATATGGGATTTTAAATTTCTGTTGAAGTAACTAAAGACAAGATAACACAGGATTTTACATTAAGGTGTTAAATTTATTTAGCTTCTTAACAAATCAGATATTTTAGGTTTTAGCATAGCAACAGCAGCAGAACAATCTATGCCTGTACAATGTCATGATATTGTCCAAATGCAATTTGGCCCAAAGTGAGCCTGGGGCCTAGAGTACCTTTGAATGAGGTCGCACCTTAATGACTGTTACTGTGGAAACAACTGTGGCATAAGGCTAATGTACGTTTACATTTTTAATCGTCATCATCCTTAAATCTGTTTCAGTATTCTGGACTGAAGAAGAGCTTGCCACCGAACGTGCAAATACTTACACTGGAACAGTGGAAGGGTAAAGCATTGCTTTTGCGTATTGAACACATTCTGGAAAAAACTGATGACCCTAATTTGTCAAAACCAGTTACCATCAATCTTAAGGTAATTTTATGAGGAAATTATGCAGCCTGTTAGTTTTCAATGTGTTGTTGCTGGAATCAGTTTTCTGATGTATTTCTAATTTTATTTCTTTATGTGCACACTTTGAATGGTAAAGGATAGTACTAAAATATAGCTGAGATGCTCAGTCACAGATAGGCACAACAAAAATACTCTGACAATTAAAGCTTTTGGCCATTGGCCTTCGTCAACAATAGACACACATATAATCACACATGCACACACACGAACTCATATGCAAACACAACTCACACACACACAACTGCAGTCTTAGGCAGCTGAAAACACACTGCGAGCAGCAGCACGAGTGCATGATGAGAGTGGCGACTGGATGGGGGTAAGGAGGAGGCTGGGACGGGGACGGGGAGGGGGAGGGATAGTATGGTGGGGGTGGTGGACAGTGAAGTACTGCAGGTTAGATGAGAGCTGTGTGGAGGGTGGGGGAGGAGGTAATGGAAAAGGAGGGAAATAAAAGAGAGAAATGAAAATACTGGGTATGGTGGTGGAATGGCGACTGTGTAGTGCTGGAATGGGAACAGGGAAGGGGCTGGATGGGTGAGGACAGTGACTAACAGAGGTTGAGGCCAGGAGGGTTATGGGAATGCAGGATGGATCACAGGGAAAGTACCCACCTGCACAGTTCAGAAGGATCCATATGGCACAGGTTGTGAAGCAGTCATTGAAATTAAGGATATTTTGTTTGACAGTGTGTTCAAAACCAGGGTGGTCCACTTGTTTCTTGGCCACGGTTTGTTGGTGGCCAATCATGTGGACATACAGCTTGTTGGTTGTCATGCCTACATAGAATGCAGCACAGTGATTGCAGCCTAGCTTGTAGACTATGTGACTGGTTTCACAGTTAGTCCTACCTTTGACGGGATAGTTTATTATAGTGACCGGACTGGAGTAGATGGTGGTGGAAGGGTGTATGGGATAGGGCTTGCATCTAGGTCTATTACAGGAGTATGAGCCATGTGGTAAGGGATTGGGAGCAAGGAATGTGTAAGGATGGATGTGTATATTGTGTAGGTTTGGTGGACGGCAGAAAACCACTGTAGGAGGGGTGGGAAGGATAGTGAGCAGGACATTTCTCATTTCAGGACACGACGAGAGGTAATCAAAATGCTGGCAGAGAATGTAATTCAGTTATATTTTAACTAAAGTTCAGTCTTGATCACAACACTTATGTCTCAATAACATAGGTGACCGATTTCAGTTTTTTTCAGTTATATTTATATAAACACCTTCAGACCTATGACTTCATTGGAGGATGGTAGGTGGAGCTCTCCTCAGCTGCTATGAAGTCAACTCCGCCTACCATCCTCCAAGGAAGCCATGGGTCTGAAGATGGTTATATAAATATAACCAAAACTGGTCACCTACGTTATTGAGACATAAGTGTTGTGATCAAGACTGAACTTTAGTTAAAATATAATACTCTATTGATCACTGTTTCCAAAAATGTTTACCAAAATTGTAATTCAGTTGCTCCAGTCCTAGGTGGTTCTGAGTTATGAGGAGGATGCTCCTCTGTGGCTTTGGAAGGTGGTGGGAGACTGGAAAGATAAGGCAAGGGAGATTTGTTTATGTAAAGGGTTGGGAGGATAATTATGGTCAGTGAAGGGTTCAGTGAGACCTTCCGTATATTTTGAGAGGGACTACTCATCACTGCAGATGCATTGACAATGGATGGCTAGGCTGTACGGAAGGGATGTTTTGGTATGGAATGGCTGGCAGCTGTCAAAGTTGAGGTAGTGCCGGTGGTTTGTAGGTTTGATATGGATGGAGGTATTGATGTAGCCATCTTTGAGGTGAGGTCAACATCCTGGAAGGTGGCTTGGTGGGTTGAGTAGGACCAAGTGAACCAAATGGGGGAGAAGTTGTTGAGGTTCTGGAGGAATGTGGATAGGGTGTTCTCACCTTCAATCCATAAAACAAAAATGTCATCAGTGAATCTGAACCATGTGAGGGGTTTAGGATTCTGGGTTTTTAGGAAGGATTCCTCTAGATGGCGCATGAATAGGTTGGCATAGACTGGCACCGTGTGGGTGCCCATAGCCATACCCCAGATTTGTTTGCAGGTAATGCCTCTAAAGAAGAAATAATTGTGGTTGATGATGTGGTTGGTCATGGCAACTAGGAAGGAGGTTGTTGGTATGGAATCCGTTAGGCATTGGGAAAGTTAGTGTTCAATAGCGGTAAGGCCATGGGCATTAGGAATGTTACTGTACAGGGAAGTGGTATCAGTAGTGACAAGCAGGGCACCGTGTGGTAAAGGGATGGGAACAGTGGAGAGTTGGTGGAAGTGGTGTTACATTCCATCCTGGATTTTCCATTGTTTGAAAGGATAGTACTACATAGATTACTGAAAATGCAATGGGGCCATAAAAATTATCATAACTTTTTTTCATACTATTAAATTTGCCCATATTGATCAACATTTATTTAAATTGCTTTTTGAAGCAGTTAACGTAAGGAAATCTAAATTATTAATCTAAAATTAATTAATATCAGTAGAATATACTTTTTTCTTACATCCAGTTTAAAGTGAGGTGACTTCAGTTGGTTTAATTAATGCTAATTGCAGTTATATCCCAGCCAAGTTTAATTTTTTTATTCTTATGTCACTGTAGAATTAATACAATACTTCGTACAGGAAGCTGACTCTTTATTGAATTTATAAAAAAAGTCAGTTGTGTGTGCAAATTTAAGTGTGTTAATTCTTTACTAACCTGTTGTTTTGCTCCTAGTGGCACCCAGCAGTCCATATGAAACAAAGCCATCCACATACACACATATGCACACTAACAAGTTTCTTTTGATTCATGATTTAAAAAAAAAATACAATATTGATCAAGATTCATCATTAGTATGTTCCTGCAAAGTATGATACATCTAAAAAACTGTTAGTATGAAGTTATGGATTTTGTGTGCGTGTCTTGCAGTAAAATAAAGTTTTTCACCTGATCTGCTTGGTGCCATGCAATCGCTCCATTCAACAGAGTCTTCTCTCTTCTTGTTAGGGAAGCAGTAGCAAAGTGTTTCCAGCTTCTTAGCCATTCTTCAGTGTCTGTAAATGATAGATGACCACTTAGTTCTGGCATGCTCCTTTGAACTTTGGGAAGAAGTATCGCAGTTAATTTTATTCCTGTGCTGAAGGTGCAAACACTATTTTAACTACCTTGTTTTTTTTTGTCATTTATTATACAGTCTAAAATTGTTTACCATAGGCACTTCAAGGAATCAGAAGAATGCTTTTCTCTACTGCTTCAGTGATTTTTAGACCAAACCTTAGCTGTTACATAGTAGTTGCTCTTTGTGTTCTGCTTTTTGTTTATCAACATTGTGGCAAGTGCTCAGCGTCAGCACCGGTCTCGTATTTTGCTGTACTAAAATGTAGAATATTACACGTATAGAACCTATCTATGAACATGTGGAAACATGAGCCATGTGAATTCTACAATAATTCATTGGACAAATTAAAAATTATTTGTGTTGGCAATTAAAGGCCTGGTCTCATCAGTACACTGGTGGTAGGGCTGCTGTAATAGTGTATTACCTGAGTCAAGTTAGCTAGAACATAAATACACACGCCCCATTTTGCTGGTTTTTATGGATTGTACTTTTTGAAGGTGATGCATCCGTGAAAACGTTCTGTGGTTTTGTCTGTGGTAACGCGGTGGCTCCGGGTAAAGTGTTACAAGAATGTTATCTTCAGGTGCAGTAAAGAATTTTGTACCTTACTCGGGCAACTTTGGAATATGTGAGGCTTTGATGGAGGGCTTACACATAACATACATAACATTTGCATGAATCTGTGAACTGAAAACACATCCAAATAAAATACATTGTAATTAACTCAGTAAATAGTTTTCTGGTATAGGGGCTTTGAATCAACAGCCTTGGTCCCAAAAGTATTTTCAATTTGAAAAATGCCATGTTACCACCCTGAGCTGCTGAAAAAGTTTTTTTGATTACAGAAACAGTTTCAGTTGACTGACCATCCTCAGGTTCATAAAAATATCTTCTGCATCATGTTTGGCAAAATATAAAACCATCAATGTCAGATGATAAACCCTGTAATAATACTGTAATATAAATTAAATAGTCAGTGTATATACAGATAGTGCAGTCATTCATGTTATAACTGTAATTGGTGGTAATGTTGTGAACAGATCCATATCACAACATTGACGGCAATTGCAATTATAATGTTAACAAGTGCACTACCTACCACAATTTATTTATATTATAATAAATAATTTATAAGTTAATAGTGTCTAATCCATGGTTTTATCAATTTACAGAAATGATTTTTATATTTCACAGAATATGATACTGCAAATACTTTTATGAACCTGAGGATGGTCAGTCAATTAACATGACATTTGTCAAATATTTATAAACTGTGGGGCACCACCTCCCGAAAATATTTTCAATTCATTTACAGTCTCGTTTCTTCAGTCATTCCCTTACAGAATTCTTGTGTAATACGCAAAAAGCAAGTTTTGATATAATATGTTGATATGTTTTGTCTGCAATGGTCTGTAGAAGTTGACCACTTAAAATAGAAGGAAAAATTGCACTGTTTCTGGTGATTGGATGCTTTGAATAGTTAACTATTTTTTCTGTAATGCTATTCTCACTAGGTAATGTACACTTCTTCAAACAACAGCACCCAATTTGCTATTGTGCACATCACTGTATTCACCAGTCAAATTGTAGTTTTGGGACAAACCGTCATCACTTGACCAACTGTCAAATTCTGCACAGATAATCACTTATGTAATAGCTTGATTCATGACTCTTATTGAGAAATTTTTCAATTTCACTGTCACTAGGATTTCAGAAGGAGATGAGTAATTGAACACAGTAAACAGATCCAGATAAATGTAGAGTGCAACAGTTATACAGAGGTGAAAAGAGTTTGACAGGATAGTATGGAGAGTTGCATCAGTTCCATCTTCAGATTGATTTTGTCAACAACAAGATGTACTATAAATTGCTGCTGCTATAATTGCCAACTTGGATGTGGTTTTTACTCATTTTTGACAGCAATTGAGCTAAATTCTTTGCTTGTACATTTTTGTATCTCACTTGTACAAAGTATGAAACTTGAACAAAGACAGGTCTAAGGGTGATAGAATGGTTCCCATACAGATTGCCAGTGTCACAGCCTACAACGTTTAACAGGAGAATTCAGTGCTACCCAGAAGAACACATCACTACCATTTCTTATGCATATTTGAATTTTTAATAGCTTTTATTGCAAAATTCCTGAATTATATATTTTGTTCCTGAAATATCTATTTTCTCCTCAAGCAAATGTTTGATATGTGATACTATGTACCTTATAAGAGTCTGTTAGAACTTCAAGTTTAACACATATATTTCGGAACGACACAACAACACATATAAGTCACAGAGTAAGTTGACATGTGTATTCGTTAGCATTCGAATAAGCACTGAGTCCCAGTCTAGCGGCCACTGCTCGGCTGGCCGCTTAGGTGGCACAGCTGCTGCATGGCTGGCAGACAGCGCCGCACGTAGAGGATGCGCGTAATTGTGCCACGGCACTTTGAATGATCGGCGAGTCACAACACTTTTCCCCCCTTTTGAAATTGTTGCACTGGTCTTGATGGGGAGGTGTCCTGGAGATGGCTAACGTCCATAGGCGTTGTTTGACTCACCGTAAAGTCTCGAGGAGGCGGCTTCCCGTACGGACAGAAGTGTCCTCGATGATAACGGGTCGAGATGACAGGAGACGTATGGGTCGAATCTGCTAGGGCCCCATGCACCAATCTGCCCATTGTGGCAAGTCCAGTTGATATGACAGGAGACATGGGCGATGTGTCGGCGTCCATTGGAGGAGGAGGCGAGTAGGTTTGCTCAGACAGAGGATGGTCCTCCGGTTCCTGCATGGGCATGTCTCCTGGTGGCGTCCGTTCTGGTGCTGGCATCGCGATGACGGTGAGAGGGCTGCATTGTGAGTATTGAGAGATGCCAAGATCCCAAGCATCAGGTAGAGCCAAAGGTGTTGTGGCAGCATTCGGAACAGGCGTCGCTGGGGCCCGAGGTCAAAGCTAGTCCAAATGACGCACTGCAACACCCGTGTCCGTCTGGATTTCATACAGGCGTCAGCCACGGTGTCTTAAGATGCGGCCCGGGCTCCATTTTGGCCGCCTGCCATATCCCCGTACCCAGACGAGGTCGTCGGTGGTGAACCGGGCAAGTGAAGGCACCCGCGGCCATGAGGTGCGAGGCCGCGGAAGACGAAGTAGCGTGCGGGGCTGTCGGCCATGTAAGAGCTCAGCTGGGCTGTGGTCACCCAGGGGGTGAAACGGTAAGATGCCAGAAACAGGAGAAGCGCCTCATCAGCAGCAGAAGAAGTCAGAAGTTTCCGCATCTGAGCCTTAAATGTGCGGACCAGTCGTTCAGCCTCACCGTTGGATTGTGGATGGAACGGCGGGGCCGTGACATGCGTAACGCCGTGACGAGCACAAAAATCCGAAAATTCGGAAGAGGCAAATTGCAGACCATTGTCAGTAACAAGAGTAGAGGGGAGGCCTTCCAAAGAAAAATGCGGGCGAGAGCACTGGTGGTTGCCACGGTCGTAGGTGACGTGCAACGTACAATGAAAGGAAAGTTAGAGTAAGCGTCAATTACGAGGAGCCAATAAGTACCTAATAAGGGTCCCGCAAAGTCAGCATGAATGCGCTCCCAGGGCTTCTCAGGCGAAGGCCACGGTGACAAAGATGACTTCGGGGCAGCAGCCTGTGACGCACAAGGGCCGCAGGCAGCGACCATGTGTGCTATTTCAGAGCCGATGCCAGGACAGTACACATGACGGCGCGCCAGAGATTTTGTGCGAGACAGACCCCAGTGCCCTTGGTGAAGGAGGCGCAAGACCGAAGCACACAAAGACGCAGGTACAACAACACGCGGCGAAGCATTGTCAATGGAGAGGAGGATAACACCATCCCTAGCCGTGAGGTGGCAGTGCAAAGTGTAGTAGTTCCGCAACGGATCATAAGTCTTAGTGGACGCGTGATCTGGCCAACCCTTCTGAATACAGCGTAAAACCTGGGAGAGGGTAGGGTCAGAACCCGTAGCAGCCGCCAGCCTGTCCCCAGTGATGGGGAACCCGTCCACAACCCGCTGCTCGGCAACATCCAAGTGGAAACACAAAAGTTCGTCCCTATCGAATGCCTGATCAGGACCCATGGGAAGGCGAGACATAGCATCAGCATTTGCATGTTGAGCCGTTGGCTGGAAATGAATCTCATAATTGAAACGGGACGAGTAAAGAGCCCAACGCTGGAGGCGGTGTGCAGCCTTGTCGGGAAGTGACGTTGATGGATGAAACAAGGAAACAAGTGGTTTGTGATCCGTAACAAGATGAAATTTGGAGCCATAGAGAAAAACACCAAACTTATGAAGAGCATAAATGATGGCCAAAGCTTCTTTCTCAATTTGAGAATACTTTTGTTGGGAATCCGTGAGCGTTTTGGAGGCATAAGCAATGGGTTGTTCCGAACCTTCAGAAAAACGGTGCGCAAGGACTGCACCGACCCCATATTGAGAGGCGTCTGTGGCAAGAACAAGATGTTGGCCAGGTCGATAAGTAGCCAGGCACGGGGCTTGTTTCAGCATAGTCTTTAATTTCTGGAAAGCCGCTTCACATGATGCGGACCAGTGAAAAGGCACGTTTTTATGCAACAGGCGATGCAACGGCTGAGCCACCGAAGCTGCAGACGGTAAAAACTTGTGATAGTATGCTATTTTCCCCAAGAAGGCCTGCAGTTCCTTAACAGATGTAGGGCGAGGAAGGGCATCGATCGCCGCGACAGTTTGTTGAAGCGGACGAATACCATCCCAAGAGAGTTGAAACCCCAAGTACGTGATAAATGCCTGAAAAAATTGTGATTTCTGAAGATTACACTTAAGACCGGCAGTCTGTAAGACATGAAAAAGTGTGTGGAGATTTTGAAGATCTTCTTCAGTGGTGGAGCCAGTGACAACAATGTCGTCCATGTAATTGATACACTCAGGGACAGGGAGCAATAATTGTTCCAAGAATCGCTGAAAGAGAGCAGGGGCGCTAGCAACCCCGAATGGCAAGCGTTGGTATTGATAGAGGCTGAAAGGCGTGTTAAGGACCAGAAACTGCCGGGAAACCGCGTCAAGAGGAAGTTGATGATAAGCTTCAGACAGGTCAATTTTAGAAAAATACTGGCCTCCAGCAAGTTTAGTGAACAGTTCTTCCGGACAGGGCATAGGGTAAGTGTCGATGAGGCATTGAGCATTTACAGTGGCTTTGAAATCACCACAGAGACGAATATCACCATTTGGCTTAGCAACTACAACGACAGGAGAGGACCACTCACTGGAAGTGACAGGAAGCAAGAACCCTGAAGTAGTGAGACGATCCAACTCCCATTTTACCTGATCACGAAGGGCCACAGGAATGGGCCGAGCCCGAAAAAACTTAGGCCGAGCAGTGGGTTTGAGCGTGATATGAGCTTCAAAGTCGTTTGCACGGCCTAACCCAGGAGAAAAAAGGGACGAAAATGTCATCGACAAGGAATCCAGTTGAGCGTAAGGAACAGCGTCAGAGACAATATTGACAGAGTCATCTATGGAGAACCCAAAAACGCGAAAGGCATCGAAACCAAAAAGATTTTCTGCATTGCTCTGGTCGACTACAAATATGGGAACAGTGCAAACGACGGATTTGTAAGATACCTCAGCATTGAACTGTCCCAAGAGAGAAATCTTCTGTTTATTGTACGTCCGTAATTGCCGAGTGACAGGGGACAGGATTGTAGAACCCAGCTGAAGATACGTCTGAGAATTAATTATAGTGGCAGCAGAACCGGTATCCACTTGCATGCGAACATCTCGACTAAGGATTTGGACAGTGAGGAATAACTTCCCTGAAAGGGAAGAAGTGCAATTGACAGACAACACACAATCATAATCAGCGTCATGTTCATGAACATCAGGTATGCGGTCGGATTTACAAACAGAAGACACATGACCTTTCTTTTTGCAATTGTGACAGACAGCCCAACGTTGGGGACAATCCTCGAGTGAATGTTTCGTAAAACACCGCGGACATGAAGGAAGTTGCCGGGGGTTTTGCTGCAGTTTCTTAGCGGGTTGTTTACGGCTAGGCCGAGGCTGCGCGTGGGAGCACACTGCAGCCACGTCGGCCGGCGGGGACGCGCCGCACGCGTCGTCAACAGCGCACAGAGGTTGTATTTCCCCGACATCACCCCACGCTTCTATTTGCGCTCCAGCGGTGCAAGAAATTTCAAAAGACTGCGCAATGGAGAGAACTTCATCTAGAGTCGGATTCGCCAACTGAAGGGCACATTGCCGAACTTCTTTGTCGGGCGCCGACCGGATAATAGCATCCCGTACCATGGAATCGGCATAGGATTCTTTGTGAACGTGAGTAACAAATTGACACTTTCGACAGAGACCGTGAAGTTCAGCAGACCAAGTGCGATAGGATTGATTTGGTTGTTTTTGACAACGATAAAAGGCAACACGAGAGGCTACCACATGCGTTTGCTTTTGAAAATAGATAGACAGAAGTGAGCACATTTCAGCGAAGGACAAAGACGCAGGATCCTCCAAAGGAGCCAATTGCGACAACAACCGATATATTTGAGATGAAATCCAGGAAAGGAACAGAGACTTACATGGTTGTTCGTCCGTGACATGAAATGCCAAGAAGTGCTGTCGAAGACGTTTTTCACAATCAGACCAGTCTTCCGCCGTCTTGTCGTAAGGAGGAAAAGGACGTATAGCCAATGACGAGAAATGCCCCGCATTTGACGCCGCGACAAAATAGCAAATCGCCGCTGTTAGAAGCGTTTGCTGTTCAAGGAGATTTTGCAAGAGTTGCTCGACAGTAGCCATGGAACCCTGTGAGTCAACGGTGAGAAAGAAAAATCCACTACCTCGTTGCCAATTGTTAGAACTTCAAGTTTAACACATATATTTCGGAACGACACAACAACACATATAAGTCACAGAGTAAGTTCAAGCGTTTTTCTGTACGAATGAAATGAAAAGTAAGTGAAATGAAAATGAAATGAAATACTTTCTAAAGAGTAAAATCCATCAGAAAGAGTGATTTTATGTTGTATATTTTCGCACTTCTAATGATTGCAGCTTGTTTGCTCTTCATATGTTCTTTTTGTGTTTCGATATACTTGTCCTAAATGCAGTGAGTTATTGTTATTCTTGCATTAGTTGCTGATTTGAATATGGTTGTATAACCACTGTAGGATATTCCAGTGGATTCATTAACATTTGAGCTTCTTGATTCAGACTATCACATCTTATGCATTTGGTTATGATTAGAAGTTAATCATCAGAATGACTAAAATGCCATGCACAAAACGAAATGGGTGATCCATGTATGTTTCCCCTGTTGTAATATTCTTAAACTAATTAAGTGATTGATGTGTGGTTTCTCATCCTCACCCACTCAAGCTGAACTTTTACAGTAAAGGAAATGTTTTTTTGTAAACTAAGCTTAATGTACTGCTGCTTTGAAACATATGTAGCGGGTGTTCTTCATTTTCTGGTTTACTGTGTAAATTAATAAAACATGGAAGCAATAATTTGTTGTGCCTAATCTATCTACTTGTTTTTTCTGCAGGATGTCTTTGCTCCATTTTCAATTAAATCTGCCCGTGAAACAACTCTTGGAGCAAATCAATGGCTGTCTGATTCGAAACGTCTGAAATGGAGAGTAGAATCAAATGATATTCATCGTGATACTTACTCTCATCATTCATCCTCTTATTATCATTATGATGATGATGATGATCTCACCATTACACTCAATCCAATGCAAATTCGTACCTTCATTATTGAAGTGAAAGGGAAATTTTATGGTATCAAATCAAGAAGTTAACAACAAGGACAATAGTGTGTAATACGGAGGCAGATATTATTTATGGCACTGGTGTTTAAAATTTTAGTCTACAACAAAAGAAGTGCTCAATTATTGTGCTATTTGTGGTTTCCACTTTTAGATAAGGAGATATTATTAAGTTTTAGCTGACTGTTATGTTTGTGTAGTTGAAAAAGTGTTTTAAGTTTCTCTGATTACATTTTTGTAAATAAAGTGTTTTCTATCTTTTTGTAATCTCATTTTCTGTTTTGTGTGAAAGTGGTACATAGTCTGATTATTGTAAATTATATGCAGCTCATACTGCTTAGTGCAAAACTTCATAAATCTGTCAGTGGCCCACTTTTGTAGGATAAGAAAGTAAAAGTTCATAACTTTATATTAACTATAATAAATGACAAATTAGGAACATTTTAAAAGCACATTGCTGTCATATACTCATGTGACTAATACAAAAGAGATTTCCTGTCATCTAGTATATTAGGGATATCCTTTATAGAGAGAAGAGATTTCTTGTCACCCATTGTATTACATATATCCTTAGAAACAGAGAGAGACAGTTAATCAACAGTGCTTCATTCTGTGACTTTGTATAACATCTACACAATGAGGCATCTTGGAGCAAGATTAACTTGATAGAAAAAGTATTAAGGATATCATTTTAACTCTAGAAATTCTTTAGAGGCCTTAGACATGATTTATACCATTCATCTGGTATCACATAAAAATGTTTCAATTTGATATGCATTGCAAGTTGTTTGCAAAGTGATAGATACCAAGTTTATCATGCTTTTACCTGGCAATTCCAACATGCTTGAAATTGCTGATTTCGAAAATTTGAAGATGGGGTAAAGATTCATATGATATCATAACAGTTGACACCTGGACTGTGTAAAATTCTGGATGATACTTGCTACTTTCTGATGAGGGGAAACATCATATATGTATTATAAAAATTTTTCTTAAAACATACTTTTTACATCTTTTTCCAGTATCACTTTCAGATATCAATTGCAAATAAATTTTATTATGCTTTACTGGTTTTGACAAATTACAAGGGCTATCCACAAAGTACATTACATTTTGGAATTAAAAATAAATAAAGTATTGGAAATTTTTTTATTATATACAGATGAAAGCCACACTTAAATACTACTTTTCTACATAGTTGCCATTTAAATTAAGGCACTTACAGTAGCGATGGACGAGCTTGGAAATTCCTTCATCGTAAAATTCGGTCGCCCGCGCCTTCAACCACATGGTTACCTCTTCTTGAAGCTGTGCGTCGTCATCAAAACGCTGCATAGCCAACCACTTCTTCATTGCTGGGAATAAGTGGAAGTCACTCGGTGCCAGGTCGGGACTGTACGGCAGATGAGGAAACAACTCCCACTTAAAAGATTCGAGAACTTCACGAGTGGCATTTGCTGTGTGGGCCCGGACGTTGTCGTGAATCAGCAAGATCTTTGAGCCCAACTTTCCCCTGCACTTGTTTTGTATTGCTCTTCTGAAGTTGTGCAGAGATTGGCAATACCTTTGAGAGTTTATTGTAGTGCCTCTTTCCAGGAAATCCACAAAAATCACACCTTTTCTGTCCCAAAGGACAGTCGCCATCACCTTCCTTGCCGACATTGTCTGCATGCATTTCTTGGGTTTTCGGGGGGGGGGGGGGGGGGGAATTTGTGTGCCCCCACTGCATTGACTGCAATTTTGTCTCGCAGTTCACATGCTTAACCCATGTTGCGTCACCAGTAACGATGCAATCGAGTAATGAGTCGCCATCTTTCTCGTAAGCGTCCAAAAACGTTAACGCTGCAGCGATTCGCTGATTTTTGTGAATCTCTGTCAAGATTTTTGGTATCCATCTTGCACAAAACTTATGGTAACCAAGCTTTTCGGTAATGATTTCATGCAACAAACTTAGTGAAATTTGTGGAAAACTCATAGAGAGTTCCGTTATTGTGAAATTACGGTTTTCACGGACCGCGGCATCGACTTTTTCAACAATTTCGGCAGTCACTATGCTGGGTCTTCCACTTCGCTCTTCGTCGTGAACGTTAGTTCAGCCATTTTTAAATTTTATGACCCATTGATGCGCTCCACCTTCAGTGATTATGTTGTCCCCATACAGTTCACAAAGCTGCTGATAAATTTCTATCAGTGTACAGTTTTTTGCAGTCAGAAACCATATTACAGCACACACTTCACACTTCGCGGCATTTTCAATTAACGCTGACATTTCAAACTGTCACAGTAACTCAACAGAGTACAGCACGAACCTCTCACTAGCACAGCAGGATGCCGACTGAGCGGTGGAATGCCATGACACCAAGATGGCCGCGCTAGCCCCGCCCCTAACGGACACAAACAAAAATGTAATGTACTCTGTTGATAGCCCTTATAATTTGTCATCTTCAGAAGCCTAGTTGAGCAGGTTCATGGAAAAAAAATGCCATGGTGATATGATTCAGTTATTGTAAATTGTCAAACAGTGTTAACAATAATCACATACATTGTAAATTTCTGAGCATACGACAGCATTATCCTTCTATGAGGAAGATATTGACATCTGCTAAACTAAGCTTCTAAAGATGACTAATTGTCAAAACTGGTGAAGCTTAATAAAGTTTATTTGCAACTGATGACTAGAATTCATTGTGAAAAAAATACTACAGTTGCCGAAAATTACAGCAATGAATCAAATAATATTTGTTGCTGCGGAAATACACACCAGGATAACGTGCTTGATTTATATAAGGGTGTTAAAGAAAAACGTGCCAGAGGCATCATTACAGGAACCACCTGTATGTTAGAAGTATTGACCCTGTCTGTTGAGACACTTGTCCCACTGTGACACAAGGCGGTGAATGGCTGTCTCATAAAATCCTTGGGGCTGTGATGTTAACAAGTTCCACACGTACAGTTGGACATTGTCATCCAAGGTGAATCATTTGCCCCTCTGAGCCTTTTTAAGGGGACCAGAAATGGCGCAATCACAGGAAGAGAGGTCTGGACTGTAAGGAGGGTGGCTGAGAACCTCCCATTTCAATTTCTTCAGGAGTGCCAGGACTGTGTTGGCCATTTGAGGCTTTACATGGGCCATCTTGGTCAAAGAAGAATGTCAGCATAACCTTTCCTGTTTCTACCTGTGCCTTGGCTTTGTCATTTTGATTCTGGTTTGAAGTGACGACACTATGACTTATCTCCAGACACTACTCATGCCAGGAACTGCAGATGAGCAAGACAGTGGGCCATTCAACATGGGTTCAAGATTGTGGGGTACCCATTGGGCACACACTTTGCACATGTGCAGTCATTCCTTCATGATTGTGTGAACACTTCCAACACTCAATCCAACTATGGTGGCTATGGCTTTCACTGACACTTGACAGTCCTGGGTAATGAGTGCATCCACCAGCTGAATGATGTCATCGGTAATGCAGTGTGGTGCTCCAGATTGTGCATAATGGGGTAACGACAACCGTCCTTCCCTTGTGCCATGCCATGACCCTTGCAAGGGACATGCAGTGTTCGCTATACATTTGTGACACTCATTGATGACTGTTTGTTCCTCCTACTCCTTCCACTGTCAGAAAACGAACAACACCTCTTTGCTCTTCTTTTGATGTCACATGTCACTGTTTGCAATGTGCCTGGCAGCATTGGATGACTGATGCATACTGCTGCTAGCTCTGTATAGTCACGTGATGTGCACACCTGCCCCTTATACTTCTGGAGGACTGTGCAGTTAGTTACCAGTATCCCTACATATGCTCATTTTTTATTAGTCAATATATTGTGCAGCAAATGTTCTTTGTTGTTTTTAGTGAAATTCCGAAGGATTTTAATGCAAATATTGCATAAATATCTCCACAATGCCAGTGATACAAATTTCATATATCCTTAATTAAAATAAACTTATTGTAATTAGTGACATCAAAATAATGTCATTTATGATGAGTAACTAAAGGAAAAATAAGAATGGTTATAATTAGTCATTCATAATAAACTAAAGAAATACATTACCATGAAATTAAATGTTTCCATTGAATCCAATGCAGTCTTCAGAGAAATATGTTTGTAATTGCACAAAGTGTGAAATGTTTGTGATAAGGAAGAATGTGAATGTTATTGCTCATTGTTTCACTTCCAGCAATTGAAGCTGTTCTCTTTAGTTCCTGCCTAATCACACATTCAAAATTGCCACATATTTGGAAATAAACAAGCAGATATTTATTTCATCCCTCATTCTCTAACCAAACAAAAATATTTAATAAATCAAATAGTGCAGTGGAACTTTGATTTCAAGTTCTCCAATTTTACGTTTGTCACAGTTAGGTACCACAAACTTGTAGCCCCTGTGAAAGTCAATGCTCATTTTATGTTTCTTCCTGGAAAAGTTTATTCTGTTCTACATTCTTATTTGATGTCTTGCTTGACTTTGTCCCATTTTCTTCATATTGATGTTTGATGTAACTGATTGAGTTATAAGTGACACAAAATAGACAGTTCGCACTGTGAGTGGTGGCAGAGTTACAGGAATATTTTACGCCATTGCAGAGAAGGGAGATGTGAGAGAGTAAATGCTAATGTAATCCATGATTGACGTTGCTAACACAACTGCACAATGATGGGTCAAATAAGTTTCACATTACTTTTTGCAGGAAATGACATAATTGTGATGCGATGGTGCTTTGAGGGTGACTAGGGACAAGGCTATTGATTTGTCAATCGTTATAGCACCAAGCTGATGTTTATTGATGTGTTAGTGACAGAGGAATCTCAATTGTAACAAGAAGTCTTCAGAGAAATATGTTTGTAACTGTACAAAGTGTGAAATGTTTGTGATAAGGAAGAATGTGAATGTTATTGCTCATTGTTTCACTTGCAGCAATTGAAGCTGTTCTTTTAGTTCCTGCCTGATCACACACTCAGAATCACCACATATTTGGAAATAAACAAGCAGATATTTATTTCATCCCTTATTCTCTAACCAAACAAAAATATTTAATAAATCAGATAGTGCAGAACATATTGTATTATAATCATAACAAAGTTCCATGGGGAGAAAAATTTGCTACATATGGGAACTGAATATGGAAGACAGCCATAGTTTTCATGATTTCACTTGGATATCTTCTTAAAAAAATTTCAGGAAAGTAATTACAACTAGACATGCAGTTAGTCTTAGTTTTTTGTCAGTGGAAGAATCATTCCAGATGCTTGAGTATATTTCACATTTGAAAGTAAGTTACTACGCACATCCTTATTTTCTTTTGTGTGCAGTCTTTGTCAGTATTCTACCAAATGTAGCAGCAGTTTTCTGCAGAGCATCTTGTTTTATTGCTGTTCTTGTACTGCTTGCTTCATATATTCCACAAGGAGCTGTCAGCCTGGTAACAACTCGACAGTCTGATGCCTCGTCCACTGCATTCTTTCTTTTTTTCCCAGAAAAACTTAAGACAGCAAGAGAAAACAAAACACCTAACAACTATACAACAGATGCCACAACATCACACACACACACACACACACACACACACACACACACACACACGCACACACACACGCACGCACGCGCGCGCGCGCGCACTCGCGCTCGCATGTGCGAGGTAAAACTTGACACACACGCCTGAAATGACATGGGGTTTTACTGAAACAAAAAACTAGTCAGTAGATGGCACTGGACAGCAACACATCACTGACACCGCATGAGAGTTGTGTATAAAATGAGGTGTAGTGGTAGCTGACATGTTACTGAATTGCATTATCCATAGCTAGGTATGACTTTTATGCAGGATGACGCTCCACCCCATATTGCTGCACATGTGAAAGATTTGTTGCACACATTGTTCAGTAGGATCACATGCTGAGCCACCACTTATGTCATACTTTGCCTCCCAGGCACCAGACCTCAATCTGTATGATTACTGGTTGTGAGGTTACCTAAAGTTGCGAGTCCACCATGATTGTCCGATATTATTAGGGATTTTAAATAAATGTAGTGTGACTAGGGCCTCCCGTCAGGTAGACCGTTTGCCGGGTGCAAGTCTTTAGATTTGTTGCACTTCGGCGACTTGCGCGTCGATGGGGATGTAATGATGATGATTAGGACAACACAACATCCAGTCCCTCAGTGGAAAAAATCTCCAACCCAGCCAGGAATCGAACCCGGGCCCTTAAGATTGACATTCTGTCGCACTAGTGCTCCGCTGCCAGGGGTGGACACTGTATCATGCTGTTCACAACACTGTCCCCCTGACTACAGGCACTGTTTACAAATGACAATCGACACATTGAGAAACTGTTATAAACATGATCATGTTTGCTAAGAATAAGTTGTTAAGCTAGTTATTGCTTTTATATCATATGGAGCATCACCTGTCAATCATTTTGTGCACCTTTTTTGGTTTCAATAAAACCCCATGTCATTTCAAGCATGTGTGTCAACCTTTTTTTGTTTTTTATGGACTTTTGAGTAACCCTGTATATCAAACAATGTTTAGAAAACAATAATAAATGTCTTTTTACATTATCCTATGTGTCTGGTTTTCTTTCAGAGTGCCGAAGACATAAAAAATTATTTTTCACCGAATTGAACTTTTATTTATGTTTTCATTTAACCACAAAGTAGGTTTTTTTTCCTTTGTCCAAGTATTCTAATACCTATATACTCTTTTGCATTCAGATATGTAGTGTGTCTCATGTGAGAACACTCATTCAAAACATACCAAATCCTCATGAAGGCATCACAGTGAGTCATAAAAACAATGTAAATGATGAAGTGCAGATGAAGAGGACACAAAATCTATTACTACAGCATGAGTGAATGCAGCAAGAACTGGTTATCTCCAGGTCTTGGTTGACAATGCCATGGTCCCCTGTTTCTACATGTACACCGTGTGTAGCGTACTCAGGATTTTAGAACTCCACACTCAACGTAATCGGTTCATCATTGACATAATGGAAGTGTTATCTGCTGATTTACATAAATGTGTGTGACAAGCACTCACCACAATAACCAATTTTGACCAGAAAGTTTTTTGTGCAAAATGGATTTAGGGGTGCATAGATTTTGGTTGTGACCATGGTTTGGGCCAAAGGTTAGAAGAAAGTAACATTTTCAGTGACTGTCACTCATACCCCAGAGAACCTTCAGTTTATTTAGAGATCAGTGGTGATGACTAGATCACTCAAAGCATTCTTTCTTTTGGCGCTTGGTTCATGGGCGGCAGCATGCAATGAAAACAAAGCTGAATAGCTTTGTACCTATGCTGTTAGTTATTTGCATGTTCTGCAGATCATAATTACAATTTCTTGATATGATACAGGGTGAGGCAGTTTTACAATTATGGCACACCTTTACAGTGCATAATATGGCAACATAGTGACCATTGTTAGATTTTAGAATGCAAAATTGTTGCATAGACTCGCAGTCTTATGAAGTTATAAGAGGATATATAATCATTCAGTGACTACAAGACTGCATTCTGTGTTGTATATATTCTCTGGTGTTAGTAAAGTTAAGTTTTTCTACCATCACATTTAAAACTTGAAGATTTTGCTTTTATTACAAATAACTGCATGAAATTTTCATCATGGTAGCAGAGTTTGGCATAATGTTTTGCAGGTACTGTTACAACAGTAAATCATTAAAATCTTAGTGAAAAGTCTCTGACAAGTTGTCTTTTGTGTTGGTGCAAGCAGTGTAACTTCAGCTCTCAAGTATGTAGACTTTTATTCTGTATTTTTTCATGTATTTAAAAAGAATATCAAGTTCCCATCAGTCAATTCCTTGCTGAGAAGATCACTGGACATGATAATTATCCAAGTTTGAAGTTCTCATTACAAGTGTATTTACAGTATGACAAGCTATGGGAATGTGTATGTGTTACCAACACTAATCGAAAAAGAAATCACAGCGTTGTTTAAGCTTATTTTACTAGGTCTATCAGTTGCAAGCACACACAAGATGCACCTAAAGCTAATGTGATCTGGGAGAAAATGGTGCAAGCTTTTGATGACAATTCACCTTGGGCATCAGGCTTATAAAGTATGTGTTTGTGTTCCAACATGTGCAAAGGAGCTGACTGTGGAATATTGTGATAGCAGTGGGAAGAATGTGTCAAATCATAAGAAAGGTACAGATATTTCTGTTTCCAGAGCCACAGCCGTCAGCAGGATGTATTTCCGATACTTCACTCATTGTCAAATGTCATACAACTGAAACCACAATTGTAAAATTTAAGTGTAAGTACAGAGATGAAATTTATATGTGACCAATTTCATAGGATGATTCTGTGAATACATGGCCTGTGGTGGGAATGATTCACATTTCTCATTAAACGGTAGGAGCTGTCAGAATGGAGAGACCTGTTGGAGTGCAGGAATGTAGATGAATTAACTGTGTGGTCCTCTAGCGAACCGAATAGCAAACGAATACTTAGTATGTGTTGGACAGCTTTCATGATCAAGTGGAAATTTGACAAGATTGAATATGGAGGTGCATTTGTGCTGGATCGTTATTCCTTCCCATGTAAATTGCTCAGCTGACTGCTTCTGGTCATTTCATGCCTTTATTTACTTGAGAGAAGATTGATTGTGGTGTGTGCATCTAGCATGTAGAAGACACGTTTGCCGATTCTCTGGACATGAGAAACACTTCAGCTGACATTTTTAATTATACAGATGATTTAAAATCTGTTACATCTCCAACACTGGTATTCGAGAGTGGAAATATCAGCTTCCTCTATTTGTTTCAAGTTCTCACGTAAAGGTCCTCACAGATGGGATAAACGCTAAAGTTTCGGGTTTGTAGAGAAATAATTTCCAGTCTAATCTTCAAAATTATGTTGTGCGTGCCATCGGTAGGCTACTGCTGTGTGCTTGATATCGAGAAGTACCATGAAAATGGTATAATATAATGGCAAACCATGCAAAAATACATGTTTTCTTGTAATCCCAGAGTCTGGAGATGGGTGTAGAAAAGCAAACAAGCAATTCCAGACCAGAAATAGTAACGCGTTTGTGCCAAGGTGAAGCAAGCCTGAATTTGTAGAACAGTTCTGAGAGTGACTTTGGTCTGCTGAGGGTGCTCTGGCCACCTGTCAGAGATGCATGACTGCCGACCTGTAGGGAAATATCTAGTGTTGGAATGGGTATAGACAACACTGTCTGTCTTCGCGGTATACATACGAATGATGTAAAAGGGATGATTTTGGATGGCTCAGGATAGGAATTGTATGTTTACTATGTTGAAAAGGTATGGGGAGATATATTGCTGGGTTGGAGATTGGTTTCACACTCTAATATTAAGGCTCCTGTCCTTAGGGGGAGGGCAATGTCATTGAGTAAGAGTCTTTCCATATTTAACGATAGGGTAGGGGCACTTCGCAGGGTTTAATTGTCAGTGAAATATGGTGATCTGTGTAAAATGGTTTTTGCCTACTGAAAATCTCGTCTGCAGAACGAAAAAAAAAGAAGGCGGATGGTGCTTTGATACCAGAGGCATCAGTAATTCGGTGGGTAAATCCGAAAAGAGCCAATCATAATTCTCAATTCATTCACAAGACATCCTTTTGTGTTGGGGTATAGGAGTCTCTATGTAGCGGTGGGAATGTTTGTGTGTGTTGAAAGCATGAAGTTGGACAGATGGATGGGGTACCACATTAGGAATGTGAGGAAGACTGCATTAGACGTTATTCTGCGCTATTTTCGTAAACAGGTTACGTTAGGGCAAGAATTTCAGTGCATACAAGCTGAGACATCAAGAGTGTTAACTATTTCTGGGACACAATCCAGCCGACCATGGTGGTCTTGCAGTTCTAGGCGCGCAGCCCGGAACCGTGCGACTGCTACGGTCGCAGATTTGAGTCCTGCCTCGGGCATTAATGTGTGTGATGTCCTTAGGTTAGTTAGGTTTAAGTAGTTCTAAGTTCTAGGGGACTGATGACCACAGCAGTTGAGTCCCATGGTGCTCAGAGCCATTTGAACCATTTGACACTATCCAATTTCTGGGAGTTCGACTCAGTTCTTATTTCACATAGCCATGTGTCATCAGTATAAGATTGAGAACCTTGTTAAATGTGCTTGCGATGGTTTGTAGCTAAGTGCACGCACTTACGGCATTGCGTCAGTCACACTAGGCAGTTAAGCACGGCCAGAGGTTTGTCACATATGGGACCATCATGAGGGCACGTTGGAGTTCTGTGACGTCAGTGTAACACTCGGAGAACTCTAACTGTATACCCGAAAATAGACCCTGCTTTCACCCGGTCACTGTAGGTAGCAGCAGCGTGAGGGCAATGGCTCATGCTCACTTGTGTCTAGTAGTGGCTCACGTGGCTGTGGCGTGCTCTGCAAATTGGTGTTCACTTCCATCCGGTCGCGTCAGCAACAGTGCTTGTGTGAAAACGTATTTCGAGAGGAATTTCTCAGTTACCAAGTATGAAAGGGATGTCACTGCCCCATGCTCGAGGGTGCCTGTGCGTGGTTTGACAACTGAATGCTGCATCACTTCGCCTCCTGTGCAGTCTAGTGGACAGGGGATGGCATGCGGTGCTTGCTCATGTTGATTGCCTGACTGTTGAATTATTTTGCTAGCACGACTGTAGGCTGTACTAAGCGTTACTTGGACAATCTATGAGTAGATTTCATGTCTGCACATCAGTGTACTCCATTATTTAGAAGGAATTTGCATGTCTGTACTGAAATTATTTCGGTAATTTAAGAGTTGTTTGTGTGTCTGCAGGGCATTATTTAGGAGTAGTTTACAGATCTGTGGGCTGTGTGGCAGGATGTCAGAGTGTGTGTTTTGTATCATTGTGATAAATATACTATCTCAAATCCATTCCTAAATAAATTGTTCCAAAATAAATAAAGTACACTCCTTCCACTTTCCAGCAGCCCAGTGCAGGTTGAGTCATTTTCCCTTCCAGACAGTCATCTTGGGTTATGTCTCTGAACGGACGACAACACCCTCTGGTGACATTACTGTGTACTAGGTCCAGACGTCGTGGCAACCACACTGTTCCCCACCATTTCCCACCCCCCCTCCTCCCCCATCATCTTGGATTACATCATGGAACTGACAACAGCGCTCTCTGGTGGTGGTACTGTGTATTAGGCCCAGAACTCATGGTGATCACACTGTTTCCTGCCATCTTGGATAACAGAACTTGCATCATCAGCTGACTTCATGGTGGCTGTCTTGGATTACGTCACGAAACGGACGACAGCGCCCTCTGGTGGTGGCACTGTGCACTAAGTCAGTTGGACTGCAGACCCCATGATGACCACACTGTTTTCCACCATTTCGCCCCCACCCCAAACTGCCATCTTGGATTACGTCACAGAATGGACGACAGCGCCATCTGGTGGCAGTACTGTGTATTAGGTCAGTTGGACTCTGGGCCCCATGGGGACTACACTGAATGGCTGTACTGCAACAAATCTTTAAATAAAGACTGGTGCATGCAAAAGAAAGACTTAAGTCCAGCACAGGTCGATTCCTTTTCCCGCCAATCCCTAGGAAGAGGTGGCGGTCGGATGACTCAGGTTAGTGGGGGTAACCCAAGCACCCTTTCTTTCCCACCATTTTCTTAGGTTATGAGAGATAGCCCAAGTGACCTTTTTGTACTGCCAAAATTCAAACTTCGTGCCAATCCCTAGGAAGAGGTGGCGGTCAGCTGACTTGGGTTTGTGGAGGTAACCCAACTGCCCTTTCTTTCCCGCCATTTTCTTAGGTTAGTAGAGGTATGCTGTGTTGTCCTGATGGAATTTGAACTTCTTGCCTTTTTGTGGGGTAGGGGGTTAGGTTAGTGGAGGTAGCCCATTTGACATATCTTCCCACCAAAATCCGCCATCTTGAATGACGTCATGGCTGCCATCTTAGATGATGTCATGCGGTGGTACCAAGTCTACATGCCGCCTTCTTGGATGATGTCATCAACGTCATCTTGGATACATCAGGTAATAATGGATAGTGGGGCTGTACCCTCCTTGCCACAATACTTAGGTCATCTGTCACACAGGTCTACTGAAGGATCACATCAACAGAGCATAAATCCTTTACTTTTCTTCTATTCCACAATACTGGTTTTAAATTAATTTGCCACGCAGTTTGAGGCGCCATGTCACAGAATGCGTGGCCCCTCCCACCGGAGGTTCGAGTCCTCTCTTGAGCATGGGTGTGCGTGTTGTTCTTAGCCTGAGGTAGTTTATGTAATGTGTAATCGATGATCTGAGCAGTTTGGTCCCTAAGGAGTTCACACAAAGTTGAAATTTAAATTAATTTTTGCATTCCTGAAGTTGCAAATTTTTAAAGTAGCATTTGGAGAGTGTCAGTATCGTGAGAACCAAGATTTTCTAAAAGTACAAGAAATTGTAAAAAGAAAATTACAAGTTTTGTTTCATTGTAGGAGAGTGCTCATTTGATTTGCTGAAGGTTGCCCCATGTCTGTGGTCTGAATGGCTGTAAAAAAAACTTTCCAGGCTTGAACAGGTGGCCATTCGCAATCTGACCGTATATGCTTCCGATAACAAATTGGACATGAGCTGGGAGTCCATGGCCCATGGATGGACTCGACAAACAACATGAAGCTGAGGGAAGGGAAGGCAAAGTAGAAGAGCAATTATGGCATTGCCAATGATGCCAGAAAAAAAAATTGGTATTCCTGGAAAGACAGCATCGTTTGATACAATGACGGCATATGACACCTGAGGGATACCAGATGTACTGATAACAGTTTCAACTTCGTCAGCCAACAGATGGTGTATGGCACAGCTACCAGAGCGTAATTTGTGTTTACCTTTCAACAGGGTATGTTCACAGCCAGAAGGTTCAGTGTGGTGCAGACGTGTGAAGCAAGCAGGCAACCATGCCACTGCTTCCTACAGCCAAATGAGTGAGTTTGGAAGGGGTCAAATTGTGGTCTTCCAAGTTGCAGGATGGTCCTTTGGGGGAGTTGTTGCACACATTCGACATGCTGCATCAGTTGTACAACGATGCTGGTATCAGTGGTCACGTGAACATTCTCACAGCCGTAGACGAGATTCTGGATGTCCACGCAGCACAGACACCCACCAGGATCGTCATATTGTAAAGGCAGCATTGGCAGATCGTTCAGCTACTGCACTGTATATAGGAGTGCTTGTGAGGCTAGACATGTTAACACAAACTGGTGAGAACCAGTTGTCAGCAGTGGGACTACGGGCACGCACACTTCTAGCATGTCTCCCACTCGTGCCGTGGCATCGACGTGGACTGCTTGCGTGGTGCAGTCACAGGATCACTTGGAAGGTGGAGTGCCACACACGGTCTTCAGCTACGAAACCACACACTGCCTGCACACAGGTGATGGTAGTTTGCATGTATCTCATAAACTTGGTGAACACTCTGTTGTAGAGTGCATTCATCAAAGACACACGGCCCCAACCTGTCCTTACACTCTGGTTTGCGATAAGCTACAACGCTCGTTCACCTTTGGTGTTTCTGGAGGGTGCATTAGCCAGCATTCGGTAGGTGCAGAATGTTGTTAGACTCGTTCTTCTGCCATTCTTGCAACAGGAAAGTGATGTGTTGTTGCAACAGGATAATTCTTGACCAGCCATTTCCCACAAAACTCAACGTGCTCTTCATATGCACAGTCGCAACAATAAATCTTCAGTGATTTGGAAACCTCTAAAGGGTTGCACTAATTGTTTTCTGGTACTGTAGTTCTTAAAACAACTGTGTAACACAGGTATACTTCTCAAATTTTTGGACAAATGCTTTCCATATTTTTGTTTATATGAATTGTAATACCTTGGAAATTTGCTGATCTATATAAAAAGAACTGATGTAAACAAGTTATCAGTAAACAAAACGTTTTAAGACAATAACGATATATTGTTATTATTTTTAAAGTCTTAGGCATCTATGGCTCGTTAAAAATGAGAGTGACAGCATATTCTATTTAGGCTGGAGGGGAGGGCGGGCAGTATCAAATTGTAACCCCCACCCCAAGAACCTCACCTTAGATCCGAGACTGTAGAGGAACACGTTTATACAACAGAGAGTGAGAGAGAGAGAGAGAGAGGGAGCGAGAGAGAGAGAGAGAGAGAGAGAGAGAGAGAGAGAGAGAGGAGAGGGAGAGAGAGAGAGAGAGAAAAGGGGCGGGGGGGAGATATGTTGGAGGTTCTCCACCTTTGCAACTTGTGTGATGTGTGTTACAGCTCTCATAATAATTTAATCCCTCTCCCACACAATTCCAAATTCGGTCGCTGCTCCTCCAAATACATTCCTGAAATTAATGTCTAAAATTTTAAAGCTATTTGTTGAACAGTCCTCCTCAACCTTATGACAACTGATATTATTTTAAGTAGAAAACAATGACGGCGACTTTTACACTTTATATAGACCTACACTGCTAGAAAAAAAAAATACAACACCCTCGAGGACAAGATCATCTTATTGTCAAGTGAGGTGACATGTAGTTCATCTTTCTAGAAGAATTCGGACCAAATGAAACACACGTTACAGTAAGTAGTGCCCAATAGTTGCTTCATTTCACTGGGTATATCCTGCCTCACTCTGGTGACAATGCAGACCTGTAACTCCCATGGAAGCTTTCGGAAAGGTTTCGAATGGCATCCTATGATCGATCGTCCTAATTGTCTTGCACCTTTTGTTGCAATTCAGCATTGGATCTTGTAGACCCTGAAGAATGACTAAGTGCCTGATACGTGTTCAATTAGCGAGAGATCTGGTAATCTTGCTGGCTATGGCAATCAAACTTCGCTGAAGTTACTCCATCAACCCAATCTCATGATATTTATTTATTTATTTATTTATTTATTCTTTGCCCATGGACTCCAGCTGAAAATCCAGCTGAGAGTATTGGGTGTGTCATACAATAGGCTATTAACATCAAACTTGATTTCATTATATATAAATGAAACAAATGATTAAACAGAAATAGTCCATAATCATACAGAGGTATTACATGTTTCACATTATATGTACATACAAATCCAAACAACATACATGATAATTTTAATGATATAACATAATAAACACCATCTTAGTATTCACTCAAACTGTATATACATTTCTCTGTGAGATATAGTTTCAAATGATTTTTAAAACATTTTAGGTCTGTTTCTTTTTTAATGATTTTGGGGAGTTTATTAAAAAACCATTTGCCTGCTTCTTCTGGGGCAGTCATAGACAGTTTTAGATTTCTGTTTATCATGTAGTAATTTTCATTTCCTCTTGTACCGTGTTTGTGTACATCTTTATTTAGGAGGTGTTTATCACTTGACGTTACCGCCATTATGCTTTGGTATATGTACAGTGAATATACTGTCATAATATTATAGTATACAAAAGCTTGCCTACAGGTCTGTCTTGGTGGTATTTTTGCAATGCATCTCACTGCCCTTTTCTGAATTGTGAATATTCTTTTTAGGTAGCCAGCTTGTGCACTTCCCCATATATGAACTGAATAAGACAAATGTGGGAAGACAAGTCCATAATACATTGATCTGAGGACTTTATCATCCACAGTCTTAGCTGTTTTATGCATGATGAAGATCTGTTTGTTTATCTTTTTACACAGTGCATCGATGTGCTCCCCCCATGCCAAATGTTTGTCTATTATAGTTCCTAGAAAATTTGTGCTGGTTACTTCTTTAATAGTCTTTCCATTTATATTAACATTTATATTATAATTTTCACTATGCTTGGTCTGAAATACTACATTCATTGTTTTAGACTGATTCATAAACAGGTTGTTTTCTGTTAAATATTTATTTGCATTTTCGATAGTCACGAGTGCTTCCTTCTCAAGCTCCTCCTTTGTGTCAGCTGTGCAAATGATTGTTGTGTCATCAGCATACATTATAAGTGTCTGATTTATATAGCTAGGGAAGTCATTTACGTAGAGTATAAATAGTATTGGCCCAAGCACAGACCCTTGCGGCACACCGTGTTTAACTGTTTGTAATTCTGATCTGTAGTTTGTTATATTTCCCCCACTAATATGTCTGATTTCTGTACATTGTTTCCTATTTGTAATGTATGATTTAAGTATGTCATAGCATTTTCCTCTAATTCCATACTGATATAATTTCATCATTAATTTTGAGTGATTCACACAATCAAATGCCTTAGATAGGTCCATAAAAATCCCACAAGTCTTTTGTTGCCTGTCAAGTAAATTAATAATGTGCTCAATTATATCTGTTGATGCTGTTTTTGTTGACTTCCCTTCTCTGAAACCATGTTGTGATGAATGCAGTATACTGTACTTTGTTATAAAACTCACAATTCTATTCTTTATTATCATTTCATAGATTTTAGCAAATGTTGAGATCAATGATATTGGCCTGTAATTTCCTAATTCATCCCTGTTCCCTTTCTTAAATATTGGCTTCACTTTACTTACTTTCAGTGAATCTGGAAATATACCTTCTTCTATCGCAGCATTCAGCATGTGTGTCAATGGTTTTAATATACATTCTCTGCATTCCTTTATGAGATGTGATGTGACACCATCCAAGCCAGATGAATGTTTAATTTTAAGTTGTTTTATTAGGTTTGACACTTCTGCATCCGTTGTAGGTATGAAAACCATAGTATGATTTGTATGTGGGGGGTTTAACAATTTACTTGCTACATTTGTTTTATTTTGACTTATTAATTCGTCTGCTACAGTAATATAATATCTGTTAAAAGTATTGGCTACTTCTAGAGGGTTTGCGTTGCTTTTCCCACTCATCAGTGTGCAGATGTCCTCCGCCCGATTTGTTACTTTTCCTCTCTCTTCATTAATGAACGAGCATAAACCTATTGAGTGGTTCTTTCCCTTATCTATAGACATCCTGATGAATGATGCTTTAGTTTTTCTGATAAAACTACAGTACTCTTTCTTTTTTATTTTATACAGTGTGTTGTAGGCCTCAGTATTTTTTTGTTTGGAGAGGTCATAATACACTCTCAGATTATTTCTGGCATGGATTACTTCTCCAGTCACCCAGCTTTTCTTTTTTTGTTGCTGTCTGACAAGCCTTTTACTAACAGGACATGTAACATCATAATAATAACTGAATAAAGAAAAAAACTGGTTTCATTTGGTGTTTGCATCTTTAGCTGCATATATTGTTTCCCAGTTTTCTGCCTCTAACATCTTTTTTAGCAGATTTATGTTATGTGGGTAGTTCTGTCTTCTCATCTCCTATATCTTCTGCACTGAATCACTAGTCTTTATATTTATGTCTATCACGACTGCGAAATGGTCTGCTAATGTGGAGTTTATTACCTGTGTGTCACAATAGCATGTAGGAATATTTGTTATTACGTGATCAATTATAGTTTCACTATGCTTTGTTACTCTGGTTGGTTTATCTATTTTTATTTTTAGGTTGTATATGCACAATATGTCCAATAGGGTCTTGGTATTGTCTGTATTTTTACTTGTGTCTATGTTCAGATCTCCTATAATTATCAAATAAGCATATGTTTTTGAGAGGTGTTGGATTATATCTTCCAGCTGTTCAAAGAAGGTTTTGATTATACCATTTTGTGATCGATACAAACCTAATACACAACATAAATTCCCAGCAATTTTAGTTTCCAGTGCTGTAGCTTCAAAGCTCAATTCTATAGCATATTTTGTTATATTTATGGCTTTAGTTGATTTATAGTTAGAAAAAATGGCAACCCCACCACCTTTATAGGAAGTTCTGCAAAAACTGGCTACTTTCACATAATTCTTCAAGTTGTACATTCCTATGTAATTTTCTTTTAGCCCATGTTCTGTAACTACTAGAATGTTTGGCCTATACTCCTGTAATATTACCTCTAGTTCCTCTGTTTTATTGTTTATGTATTGAACATTTTGGTGAAGTATTCTAACAGTTGGCTTTAAATGTAATAGTTCCCCTTCCTGTAATATACTAAACACTTCGCTTGCTCCCTTTGCTTCTGGTACTATGCAATGTTTTTTTTCAGTTTGTGTCATTAAACCTGGATCGTATCTTTGTCCGGTGTTTATGTCCCTCTCACTATTGTCACACTGGTATTTAAGATGGACAGTTTTACTTACATCTTTTTCCATGCTCTCTTTCTGCTTACCCGGTACCATAAAAAATCCTCACTTAGTGTAGCAGGTCTCCTAGTTCTCAGGCATCTGTCTTGATTGGAAGCTGCTTCTGCTGTTGATCTCCCAGGCCTCAGGTACCTCTTCTGTGTGTTTGCTGTTGCTGGTGGCTCCTGCGCTCCCCGACTTGGTGACTGCCCTTCTTTGTTAGCTGCTGCGTCTAATGAACCTTGTATGTTTTCCTCACATGCATTTTCATTGCCTTGAGGTAGTATTATGGGGTCTGTTGTTCTGGATGCTGTTGCTGATGACGACAGCTCTGCTGATGATTGTGGTGATTCTGCTGCTATTGGTTTATCTGACATTGCTGCTGAGAATATCTGAGCCTTTGCTGCTGATACTGGTGTTTGTTGTAGCTCTACTGCAGATAATGATGGTTCCACTGTTACAGACAACTCTTGTTTTGGCGGAATTGGGATTGGAGACACTTCCATTACAGATGACTCATTAACAAATTTAAGTATTTCGGCACTAATAATCTTTTTCCCTTTTACGTTCATGTGGAGACCATGTCTTGTGAAGTGCTCTCTGTGAACACTGTTTATCTCTACGAAAGTCGTATTCTGGAAACCTCTACATATTTTCTCAAATAGCCTGTTTGCTGTAACAATCTCGATGTTTACGCACGAGTTTTCCATCAGATCGTGTCTCCTGGGGATACTAACAATGTAGAAATGCACTCAAGGCATCCTTTTGACTGTTTCCTTTAGGATTCTCGTTGCACGCAAAGTTTCATTACAGTAAACATCATTTGCGCCTCCTATTATGATGCAGCTGTTACCGGTCGTTAATATGTTGTCACTGTTTTTCAGAATTTCGCGTAATGGCGCGCCTGGTTTGATGATGCCTGTTAGATTAAGGTCTGGGTGATTTCTTCTCATAATTTCCGTAATTCCTCTCCCATGACTATCTGCAAAAATATATGTCTGTTGCTTGTGTCCTTGCTTATGCATAACGTGGTTGTTTACTTTTTTTTCTTTACGAATATTTACCTTGTGTTTTTCTCCGTTTAATCCACTTGTATATTTTTGTGTGGATAGTTTGTTCATATTTTTATCCATAGATGCACTATTAACACTTTCTTTTCTTGCGTTTGATTCACTTGTGCCTTTTTGAGTGCTCAGTTCGTTCATATATCTGGTTACAGTCGTACTGTTTACACTTGGTACATTTGGTTGTGCAGACCTACGAATTTTATGGCTAGCATTTATGAGATCTTGTTGCCTTGACGTTTCAGACAGTTTCCGTATGGTTAGTACCAAATATTCCATTGTTTTTACATATTTTTTTATAATGTCAAGTTCTTTTTTAAGTTCGTCATGCACGCTGTCTTCTATTCCCGCGTAGTACTTTCCACTCGCGATCTCGCGGCCGTTACACTCTATGTCACATTTACACTGTATTTGTAAATCTTCTTGAGCAAAGCAGTGTGAATGGCACCATTTATGTTTAAACACGCATATTCTAATTCCATTTAGCACTGTTTCGTCACAAACAATACACTTGATTGAAATTAAGTCCTCAAAAACTGCAGAGCGTTTTAAAGTTACGTGTACACTTGCCGCCATCTTACATATAGAAGTGCTGCAATCTTCAGATGTTGGTGGAACAGTTCTGAAATGGCATCCAACCTTCATTTCGTATAACAAATTCTATCCTTCACAATAGCATGACTCACATTCTCCGTTATCTTCCGTGCAGTGGGGTCTTAATAAAATGTGTCACTCTGGCAAATTCTGGTATTACGCTATAGTTCCGACACCTCATTAAAAACTTAGAGAAATTAAAAAGTTTTGCTCTCTTACCACACAGCTTGTCGAAACTTCTTACATGTGAGGCCATCTCCCCACAAAGCCGTTTGATGTGAAGGTCTCAGTTTTGCACCTACACCAAGTGCAGTACCTCTGATAAGTTCCATGAGTGGTGTTGAAGAAGTTGTACGACGCCTTCCTATGGACGCTGCCGAAAAAATTAGGAGCGAAACTTGCAGCGCTCTCTTGAAAGCCCCTTCTCAGCTGAAATATTACTGTATCTCATTGCTACCTATCAGCACACCTCGGAGAGCATTAAAGATAAACACCAGTCCTAATTGTCCAATTGTGAAGTGACCTGTTTCCAAATTACATACAAAAATAACCACTATTTCAGTATACATATAATTCGAAAACGATGCTTTGCTGATTAACATTGTTCTTATGAGAGAAACACAATATAAATGTAAAGTTAATACTGTAACTAATCTAAAGAAATGTAGCACATGGTCAGGATGTACCAGTAAACCTATCATTATAAAATTACTACAGCAAATTAAATAGAACATATAAATAAAGCACGTTAATTGAATCTCCGATATATGTTAGCACTAAAATTCAGGTACTAGTTGATTTGTTATGAACAAATTTAGAAATGTAATTGTTACCTGTAACATAATTAGTCAGAAAATTTTATATTAACTCGTAACTAAGTTGAAAATAGGTTCACCTTGTTCAGCACTGACATCGTAAAATTTTAGCAATGTGAAGCTCATATTCGGTTTAACTTTTAATTGTGATTTTACATAAAATTGTAATTTTCATTGTAGCTAATTGTTAACAAAAGTATAAATAGAGGTCACGCAGGCGCCTTGGGGCACTCGTTTTTTGGCTAGGGTTGCGAGCAAATATATTGTAGGCTCACTCGTTTGTTGATTGTTGTGAACTCAGTCGTTTGATGTCAACTTTGGGTACATGTGATGTAACCGGTACAGTTCACCAGGCTCGGATACCAGAGAGTCCTGGAAATATATTGGTATTAAAACTGCACTGTACTTTGAATTTATTTGGGAGTTTTCTGCAATCCTTTTCATAGGCTGCACAGCGACGAGACATGAATCCAGGAATTTTACAGAACTCCGAGAACTAAACAACTCTCAATGTTGGTAGAATTGACGTGAAAACAACAGCGCTTCGACTGAGCATTTCACTCAAAACATTTGCAACGTGGAGGTGGGAAAATTTAAACATCTCACAGCACAGTTATATAACCTCTGGAGAAATAAAGGTAATTCATCTGTTCTGTTACCACATATATGGTCTACTTAGTGATACTATGTACAGGAAGATTGATTACGACCCTACAGTATGTTCGCAATAGAAGATGCGTACAGTCCTGAATTCCTACTCGTTACCTCCAGAGACCATCAAGAAGTTGTGATCACATAGCAAAGGTCTTCCTTTACAGCCTGTAGTAAGTAATATTGATGGCCCCACATATGATTTAGCCAAACATCTTGCTTTCTTGCTGAGACCATCGGTTGGCAAATGTCCACGTCATATACGGAACTCTGCCGATTTGTCAACAGAATGGGGGCTCACCACCTAAGTAGTCCGGATCTTCTAATGAGTTCTGATGTAGTATCTCTTTTTACAAAGCTACAAAGTTTCAGTCGGACATCACTGCTTTGTTTCCTTAACCAAGAATATTTTGAACGGACTGACAGCGTCACCATGAGCAGCCCCTTGTCTCCTCTAGTGACTAATTTTTTTATGGGGACTTAGTGATAATATGGACTTGAATCATCGGTTTATAAACCAACCATTTTTCTGAGGTACGTGGATGATACTTTCGTAGTGGGCCCCACGGAGAAGATAAGTTATGGAGTTTTTACATCATCTTAAATCCATTCATGAGAATGTTTGATTTACTATGGAATTAGAGAAAAATGGTTGTCTCCCATTCCTGGATGTTTTGGTTAGACAGAAGAGTGACGGCTCTGTGGGACATTCTGTTTGCTGTAAGCCTACTCACACTGATTTGTACTTGCAGCCTCTAATTGCCATCACCCATCCCAAACTATGAGTGTGCTTAAAACCCTTGTACACAGGGCCTATACAGTGTCAGATGCTTGCAAATTTAAGGACAGTGTTCAAAGACATTGGATGATAGGGGAAGGGAATTACACGCATGTGGGTAATCCCACGCAGGCTGATTTACGCAGTTTGAATGCGCATGCTGTTCCCAGTTGGTGCTACACCCTGCCGGCAGGAGTAACAACTTCTATGTGGCTTACGCCAGCCAATTTCCAGTGGCATTGTTGGAGCAGTGAAGTATTGTTTATTTTCGGCGTGTCTCGTGTAATTTTGGTCAACTGTATTTTGCAAGGTAAGTGCTACTATAAGTTGCTTTAATGTAATTCTTGCATATCAACTACTAACCCTAGAGGAAACCTTTAATTTAATTGTAGATTTGTCCCGCTATTTGAATTAGGTGCCGAGTTATGCTTAGGTTAGTCATCGAACTTACAATGGGGTAATGCCATGCAGCTGTTGAGGTGCGTGGTATTCCCCCTTGCAGGTTATATTTTCAATACTAACGAGGTCTTTTTTTAAAATTTTAGATGGGTAGATATTATAAAAGAAAAACCCAGAAAGCAACATGGACTCAAGACGAACTTTGTAAGGCTCTTGATGGCATCAAGTCAGGAAGAAAAATATGAGAAGTATGAAGAGCTTTTGGGATTCATGAAGCTACTCTGCAAACGAGAATGAACATTAAAAATATCGAGGGTCCAAAACTTGGAAGAAACCCAACATTTTCGACAGAAGAGGAAAATGAGATTAGGAATCATGTTATTACAATGGAAAAGCCGTTCTATGGTATTACATGCATCCAGCTTCGAAAGATTGCATTTGAGTAGGCAGAGGCTAACAACATTGCAAACAATTTTGATAAGTCATCTAGGTGAGCTGGAAAGGATTGGCTAGCTCTATTTTTAATTAGAAACCCAAGTATTAGCATGAGAAAACCTGATGCAACTAGCATTAACAGAATACAGGCATTTAATGAAGAAGAGGTTAATGCATGTTTTAAAAACTTAGAACATGTCTTTGAAAAGTATAAATTAAAAGAGGGGCGAGTGTTCACTTTCGATAAAAGGGGCATAAATACTGTACAAAATTCCGAGAGAATTTTGGCTCCTAAAGGTGTTAAACAAACAGGTGGGACCACGTCTTGGGAAAGAGGGAAAAAATGACTGTGATATGTTGTTTCAGTGCTGCTGGTACCTACATCCCCCCTATGTTTAGCTTTCCCAGGAAGAGGATGTCAAATCTCTTAAGTAAAGGTGGTCCAGTTGGAGCAATATATGGTTGTTCCTGACTCATTATTTTTCGAATGGATCCAACGTTTTCAGGACAATGTAAAATCAACTATTGATGACCCTGTGCTGCTGATTTTAGATAATCACAGCAGCCACATTTTACTTGATATTTTTGAATTTTGTAAAAAACATTCTATTGTCATGGTAACCATACCTCCACACACTTCTCACAAGCTTCAACCATTAAATGTTACATTCTTTTATTCTTTGAACTCAGCCTTCAATCGTGAATGTGACATGTATATGAAGTCATAGGTCTATCAAAAAATTACGCCATATGAATTAGCAGAGCTTTTTTAATAAGGCATATATAAGGTCGCTACCATGGACAAAGGGCAGTCAGTGTTTAAGGCATGTGGGATTTGCCCTTTCAATCTAAACAAATTTCAGCATGACGACTTACAAAATGTGAGATCTTCAGAGATGTTATCCTTGAAGATGAAGAGGTTCCGAACACAACAAATGGAAATGAAGTGGGTGCAACTACAAATGAGCCACATATCCCCAAAAGGAGTCAAGAACAGATTCCTGGATCTTCAGCAGAAGATGTTCCACTTCTAGTAGGCCTAGAAAAGGTCGCAACTACTTTAACTAAAAATGCATGTGTCAAGCACGTTAGTGTATTTGACATATCTCCTGTTCCAAAACAAAAACAAGTTCTTCCTAAGACGAAACAAGCCAAGGCAAAGTCAGTTATCCTTACAGCAACTCCAGAGAAGAATAAACTGCTAACGGAGTTATCAATAAAGAAACAAAAAGAAGCCATGAATAAGAAAGCTGAAGGAAACAAGAAAAGAAATCTTAAGGAAAAAGCAGATAAGTGCAGAAATCTGCAACTTAAAAAAGTCTCGAAGAAGAAACAGACATTATATAAGAAGAAACACCACCAAGAAAGTGAAAGTAGCAGCGAGGATGACCTAAATCTGGACTTGCAGAACATTCGTGATGACGATGAAATAGATGATATTGATCCATTGGCGATTTCAGAAGATGTCTGTTTAGTTTGTGGAGAGTCTGGGAAAGATGGAGAACTATGGTACCGGTGTATTTCTTGTAGCAGATGGAGTCATGAAGAATGTAGTGGCTGGAACACTCCAAAAGGTTACAAGTGCGATCTTTGCTGTATGAGAAAATGAACTCTTTCCACATCAATAAAAATATAAAAAACGAAAATTGTAAGAGATGTTTGTAGAATTACATTATTTCATTCTTAAATATACTGTTTACTATTTGTAGTAACTAATAAGCAAATAAAAGTAACAAATATTGCTCATTTTTAAGGTTTGTTTGTTTTACATGTTATTACCCAGTACTTTGCGTGTCATTACCCTCAGGGGTGGGGAATATCACGCATTTGTACTTTTTTTTATTTTAATGTTCAAAATTAAAATACTGTTTATAACTATTTACAGACGATTGGAATATGTGGAGAAATGTCCATTGTATGGTATGTACTTATTTTTGTAGGTTTTAATGACGTAACGAATGGTTCACATCGATTTTTCCTTAGGTGCGTGTATTTCCCCCACTCTCCCCTACTCGCCCTGAAAAATTAACAGGGAGTTCTCAGCTGAAACCAAGAACCGGGATGTGGATAAAGAGGAGAACGCACCAGCAAAGTCCTCAGCTTTTCTTTTCTTCGTTGGAAATATTTCTTTCAAAATAGCAAGAATAATTTTCAGCTGAGAATGATTTTCCGCCCATCATCCAAGATTTCGGACCTGCTGGGATCAGAGAAGGATAATTTGTTACTGTGGAAGGCGGGAATTTATAAAATACCTTGCCAGTGTGGTATGGCTTATACAGGATAAACAACACACACAGTGGAAGAGCGTTGCACAGAACATAAACGTTGCACTAGCCTTCTGCTACCCAGCAAGTCTGCAGTTGTGGAACATTGTATTTCCAACTGATGTTCAATGGAGTATGACAAAACATTAATGTTGGCCACAGCAACGTCGTTTTGGGACTCCATTATAAAAGAATCCGTTTAAATACGTATCGCGGAAAATCTAATGAACCGTGACAGCGGCTACCAGTTGCATAATGCGTGGAATCCCGTCATCTCCGAGATTTTCTCCAAACGAAGATGCCAGAATACTTCGATAACTGTGCCACAGACAAAGATATGTTACTCTGCGACTGCGGCGAGCGGAAACGCCGAAGACAGCTTATCCTTGCAGTTCCACCAGCGAGGGCGCTGCCGCCGGACGGTGTGGTCCGTCTGTCACCATGACTTGATTCATGCGCGGAAATACTATCAGCGTCCTACATAAGGCGGAGCGGAGAACATCTTCGTCAGTCTTCGATGGCTCACTTGAAGATGACTGGCTGGTGCCCAATTGAAATATCGTGGAATGAAGTTTACGACGACCGGCTGCAATAACGAAATCTCTTCGAACATTTAATTCGCCGAGAAATGTTTAAATTTCACAGGATTACATATTTCTGCTGAGGCATGGTTGCACTCTGGAATGAGTGTTACAAACCTGTTCAGGTCTTAAACGCAGCGCCGTTACTGTCTGCAGAGTGAAACTAGAGGCTGGACAGACGGGCCTCCGGAGCTCCACCTGATCGCCCATGACTGTGGCAAATGAATCACTAACACTACAAACCTTTAGTGGGGTGTCATTCATTCACAATGGAACCACAAGTAAACATAGTCATTGTCAGAAAATGAAGAATGAGTGATGGAGGCATAGACACATGCAGAAGATATTTCCCTACCACACCATGTCAGCTCACTTACTTACACGTTTAAGCACAGCCCTAGATTAGATTAGATTAGATTAGATTTATACTAGTTCCATGGATCATGAATACGATATTTCGTAATGATGTGGAATGAGTCAAATTTTCCAATACATGACATAATTAAGTTAATTTAACAACATACTTACGTTAATATAACAACTTTTTCATTTTTTTGTGTTTTTTATTTTTATTTTTTTATTTTTTATTTTTTTAATATTTTTTTAAATTTATATCTATAAATTCCTCTATGGAGTAGAAGGAGTTGTCATTCAGAAATTCTTTTAATTTCTTCTTAAATACTTGTTGGTTATCTGTCAGACTTTTGATACTATTTGGTAAGTGATCAAAGACTTTAGTGCCGGTATAATTCAGCCCTTTCTCTGCCAAAGTTAGATTTAGTCTTGAATAGTGAAGATCATCATTTCTCCTAGTATTGTAGTTATGCACACTGCTATTACTTTTGAATTGGGTTTGGTTGTTAATAACAAATTTCATAAGAGAATATATGTACTGAGAAGCTACTGTGAATATCCCTAGATCCTTAAATAAATGTCTGCAGGATGATCTTGGGTGGACTCCAGCTATTATTCTGATTACACGCTTTTGTGCAATAAATACTTTATTCCTCAGTGATGAATTACCCCAAAATATGATGCCATATGAAAGCAACGAGTGAAAATAGGCGTAGTAAGCTAATTTACTAAGATGTTTATCACCAAAATTTGCAATGACCCTTATTGCATAAGTAGCTGAACTCAAACGTTTCAGCAGATCATCAATGTGTTTCTTCCAATTTAATCTCTCATCAATGGACACACCTAAAAATTTGGAATATTCTACCTTAGCTATATGCTTCTGATTAAGGTCTATATTTATTAGTGGCATCATACCATTCACTGTATGGAACTGTATGTACTGTGTCTTATTAAAATTCAGTGAGGGTCCGTTTACAAGGAACCACTTAGTAATTTTCTGAAGGACAGTATTGACAATTTCATCAGTTAATTCTTGTTTGTCAGGTGTGCTTACTATACTTGTATCATCAGCAAAGAGAACTAACTTTGCCTCTTCATGAATATAGAATGGCAAGTCATTAATATATATTAAGAACAACAAAGGACCTAAGACTGACCCTTGTGGAGCCCCATTCTTCATAGTTCCCCAGTTTGAGGAATGTGCTGATCTTTGCATATTATGCTCAGTCGAGTCAGCAATCATCGCCAAAAACGACAGCATCGTTTCTCTACCGAGCCAGCAGTGCGACGATTCTGTTAGACTGAACTCTGCATAAATGTTGATAGTCAGTTGTAATCTGTGAGAAGAGAACAGTATCTCATCTGTATCGAGGGATACATTAATGTTCAGTGACATTAAGAAATTACTTGTGAGATTCCTGTGGACATGGATTACAACAAAGTTATGTATTTCATCTTGTTGACGTTCTAATAAAGTGTTCTGATATTTTCTAGGTTCCAGTGCCTCGAGGAGGAAAGGTAAGAACCCACCACTGTACTGGCGAGTGATATTTGATCCAATGCGACACTAAAGATGGACATACGAGGTGTGATTGGAAGGTTTTAAGAATGGATCCGCTTCTGCTTACTGGTTTGCCGGGTAGGTACACGGAGGCTGGGGAGTGAGTCATTGCCTTGTCCTTGAACGCCCTCTGACAGGAATCTGTTTTTCCTTTATTCAGTTTGTTGTGGCATCTGGTTGAGTGCAGGTCTGTTAGGGCTAGTTTCCGGATTCTGTCTGCATGAAAATGGATGTAAAAATGGAGCAACGAGTTTGTGTGAAATTTTGTTTTAAAACCATGAAATCAGCTTCTGGGACTTACGAACTATTAAAAACAGCTTTTGGAGATAATTGTATGAGCCAGTCTAATGTTTTTGTCTGGTTCAACAGATGTAAAAATAGCTGTGAATCATGTGAAGATGAACCACAGTCCGGTCGTCCTTCCACCTCAAAAACGAATGAACATGTTGTGAAAATTCGCGACTAAGTGCTCTCTAATCATATACTTACAATTAGTAAGATGCCTGATGATCTTAATTTAAGTTTCTATGCAGTTCAGTCAATTTTAATTGGAGATCTAAACATGCGTTAAGCGTCCACAAAATTCATTCCAAAACTGTTGTCAAGTGACCAGAGACAATATCGACTTGAAGTGTGTCAAGAAATGGTTAATCGGACTAAAAATGACCCAGATTTGTTAAATAGGGTAATTAAAGGTGACGCAATCCTGCCTCGGGCATGGATGTTTGTGATGTACTTAGGTTAGTTAGGTTTAACTAGTTCTAAGTTCTAGGGGACTAATGACCTCAGAAGTTGAGTCCCATAGTGCTCATAGTCATTTGAACCATTTGATATCTGGGGGACATGGTCTTTGGTGTCTAAATTGTGATAGCTTCCAAGTCCGGTCGTACTAATGTGACCACCGCCTATGTTCGACGTCAAAGTGCAATAACCACTAACAGACAGCAGATGGCAGCACTAGCAGTGGAGAGTATATGAAGCATGTTGTGGGAATCGGTGGGACGTGTATAACAGTGCAATCGTTGTCACAATGGGGAAACAGAGCGACTTTTCTGACGTCCAAAAGGGCATGATCATTGGCTTTCAGGCCCAGTGTGGAAGCATTTCCTAAATGGCTCCGTGGTTAAAGTATACCAAGCATGGCGAAACTGCGCTATCCAACACAGGCGCCGACCCAACTGTGGTGCACCGTGGGCCATAGATAACAGGGGTGAATGATGACTGCAGAGATGTGTTCGGGTGAACAGACATACAATTGCTGAGCAACCGAGCACTGAGATGGACCAAGGAGCTATCAACAGTGTCTCCTCAACGACTATTCAGCGAATATTGCTGTTTTTGGGGTTCTGTAGCTGGCGCCTGATTCATGCACTTATGCCAACTGCTTTCATCAGCAACGAAGATTGTAATCTGCACACCAATGCCGGAACTGGACGTCCACTGAGCGGTGACAGTTGGCCTTTTCAGGTGAATCAATTTCATGCTCCATCAGACACATGGCTGTCAACATGTACGGAGTGAAACGTCTGGAAGCAAACACCCTGCAACAGTCATAGGAAGAGTCTAAAACGGAGGAGGGAGTGTTATGGTCTGGGGAATATTTTCTTGGTATTCCCTAGTTGATCTCGCCATTCTGAAAGGCACAATGAATCAACACAGGTATGCATCTATACTGGTGTATGGGCAGTTACTCTTGTTAAAACGAATAGAAATACCAAATAACTACAACCACAGTCATAAGAAACTTCACACACAGCCTCTTCATCTACATCTACTTCTACATGGATACTCTGCAAATCACATTTAAGTGCCTGGCAGAGGGTTCATCGAACCACCTTCACAATTCTCTATTAATCCAATCTCGTATAGTGCGCGGAAAGAATGAACAGCTATATCTTTCCGTACGAGCTCTGATTTCCCTTATTTTATCGTGGTGATCGTTCCTCCCTATGTAGGTCGGTGTCAACAAAATATTTTCGCATTCGGAGGAGAAAATTGGTGATTGGAATTTCGTGAGAAGATTCCGTCGCAACGAAAAATGCCTTTCTTTTAATGATTTCCAGCACAAATCCTGTATCATTTCTGTGACACTCTGTCCCATATTTCGCGATAATACAAAACGTGCTGCCTTTCTTTGAACTTTTCCGATGTACTCCATCAGTCCTATATGGTAAGGATCCCACACTGCGCAGCAGTATTCTAAAAGACAACGGACAAGCGTAGTGTAGTCAGTTTCCTTAGTAGGTCTGTTACATTTTCTAAGTGTCCTACCAATAAAACGCAGTCTTTGGTTAGCCTTCTGCACAACATTTTCTACGTGTTCTTTCCAATTTAAGTTGTTCTCAGTTGTAATACCTAGGTATTTAGTTGAATTTACGGCTCTTAGATTAGACTGATTTATCGTGTAACCGAAGTTTAATGAGTTCCGTTTAGCACTCATGTCATTTTTCGCACCATTCAGATATCCAGTATATCTGTCCACACCGTCATCATTCGATCACAGTATTAATAAAACAGCAGATGGCATTCAGGTGGTTCGCGGAAATGACAGGATGGGTCAGCCCCCAAAAACATATTAAAACAGTAGTCCAAAAAGTTGGGCAGAGGTCCTGACGCCACACAAAATGTCAACAGTTTCGATATTACTGTTTTGTCATCACCTAAAATTAAGGGGGAGTCTCTCGGTACACCCAAGATATCCCTCCTATCGGTATAAAAAACAGAGGACGTTAAAACATGATGCCCCATGAGTGTGAAACCGCAAACACTGCATTCTGCTGATCTTTATACTCCAAGACATAAGCGTGTGTCATTGGGCAGTGTCTCCACGTGAGAACCATTTCGTCCCTTCTTGGCGTTCGAAAGGAAGTGCTCTATGGTTGAATAGTTGGTCTGACCGACTGCAACTTGTTGTTGGCCACTTTCAGCCACTGCCTTTCCCTCTCAGCCGACTCTCTTCGTCACCCATGACACGACAGCCTGTTGGAAGATGTTAAGTCGACCTATGATATTTTCCTGGCAGACTGCTTTTGCTGCTCTGTCAGCTTCCCCTACAGTCCCTCGTGTTCAGGGACCTAGCGAAAGCCACCTCTTTCTTCTATCTGTGCAGGAAGTGTATAGTCTCCTGGACTGCCCTATCTGATGGGAAATACGCTGAATAGCTGCAGAGCACTGAGAGCGTCTGTGCAGATAAGAAACTTCCCTCCATCAAGAAATCTCGTGTGATTAGGCACGTTCTTGTACGCCCACAGCTCTGCATACCTCACAGAGAAGTCGTCTGGCAGGCGGATTTCAAAGATAACAGAGCACTCAAACTCTCCTCTAGCTTTGATCCGTATTCGACAGGCACCAGGTTCACGATAAATCGATAAAATGCTGTTAAAAACCCTTTTTAAGACTATAGACAGAGCGCTGATCTTGTTGTACTCCGTCATGTCAAAGAGAAGAGTGGGCCTATCCAGGGTTATAAATACAAAATCAAATAGGGGTAATGCAGGACTAGGTTTAATAATGAATAAAAAAAATAGGAGTGCGGGCAAGCTTTTACAAACAGCATAGTGAATGCATTATTGTGGCCAAGATAGACACGAGGCCCATGCCTACTACAGTAGTACTAGTTTATATGCCAACTAGCTCTGCAGATATGAAGAAATTGGTGAAATGTATGATGAGATAAAAGAAATTATTCAGGTAGTGAAGGGAGACGAAAATTTAATAGTCATGGGTGATTGGAATTCGAGAGTAGGAAAAGGGAGAGAAGGAAACATAGTGGGTGAATATGGATTGGGGGAGAGAAATGAAAGTGGAAGCCGTCTGGTAGAATTTTGCACAGAGCATAACTTAATCATAGCTAACACTTGGTTCAAGAATTATAAAAGAAGGTTGTATACATGGAAGAATCCTGGAGATATGGTTCAAATGGCTCTGAGCACTATGGGACTTAACTTCTGAGGTCATCAGTCCCCTAGAACTTAGAACTACTTAAACCTAAAGAACCTAAGGACATCACACACATCCATGCCCGAGGCAGGATTCGAACCTGCGACCGTAGCGGTCTCGCGGTTCCAGACTGTAGCGCCTAGAATCGCTCGGCCACCCTGGCCGGCTATCCTGGAGATACTGACAGATTTCAGATAGATTATATAACGGTAAGACAGAGATTTAGGAACGAGATTTTAAATTGTAGGACATTTCCAGGGGCAGATGTGGACTCTGACCACAATCTATTGGTTATGAACTGTAGATTAAAACTGAAGAAACTGCAAAAAGGTGGAAATTTAAGGAGATGGGACCTGGATAAACTGAAAGAACCAGAGGTTGTACAGAGTTTCAGGGAGAGCATAAGGGAACAATTGACAGGAATGGGAGAAAGAAATACAGTAGAAGAAGAATGGGTAGCTCTGAGGGATGAAGTAGTGAAGGCAGCAGAGGATCAAGTTGGTAAAAAGACGAGGGCTAGTAGAAATCCTTGGGTAACAGAAGAGATATTGAATTTAATTGATGAAAGGAGAAAATATAAAAACGCAGTAAATGAAGCAGGCAAAAGGGAATACAAACGTCTCAAAAATGAGATCGACAGGAAGTGCAAAATGGCTAAGCAGGGATGGCTAGAGGACAAATGTAAGGATGTAGAGGCTTATCTCACTAGGGGTAAATTAGATACTGCCTACAGGCAAATTAAATAGACCTTTGGAGAAAAGAGAACCACTTGTACGAATATAAAGAGCTCAGATGGAAACCCAGTTCTAAGCAAAGAAAGGAAAGCAGAAAGGTGGAAGGAGCGTATAGAGGGTCTATACAAGGGAGATGTACTTCAGGACAATATTATGGAAATGGAAGAGGATGTAGATGAAGATGAAATGGGAGATACGATACTGCGTGAAGAGTTTGACAGAGCACTGAAAGACCTGAATCGAAACAAGGCCCCAGGAGTAGACAATATTCCATTGGAACTACTGACGGCCTTGGGAGAGCCAGTCCTGACAAAATTCTACCATCTGGCGAGCAAGATGTATGAGACAGGCGAAATACCCTCAGACTTCAAGAAGAATATAATAATTCCAATCCCAAATAAAGCAGGTGTTGACAGATGTGAAAATTACCGAACTATCAGTTTAATAAGTCACAGCTGCAAAATACTAACACGAATTCTTTACAGACGAATGGAAAAACTGGTAGAAGCCGACCTCTGTGAAGATCAGTTTGGGTTCCGTAAAAATATAGGAACACGTGAGGCAATACTGACCCTACGACTTATCTTAGAAGCTAGAATAAGGAAAGGCAAACCTACGTTTCTAGCATCTGTAGACTTAGAGAAAGCTTTTCACAATGTTGACTGGAATACTCTCTTTCAAATTCTAAAGGTGGCAGGGGTAAAATACATGGAGCAAAAGGCTATTTACAATTTGTACAGAAACCAGATGGCAGTTATAAGAGTCGAGGGACACTAAAGGGAAGCAGTGGTTGGGAAGGGAGTGAGACGGGGTTGTAGCCTCTCCCCGATGTTATTCAATCTGTATATTGAGCAAGCAATAAAGGAAACAAAAGAAAAATTCGGAGTAGGTATTAAAGTCCATGGAGAAGAAATAAAAACGTTGAGGTTCGCCGATGACATTGTAATTCTATCAGAGACAGAAAAGGACTTGGAAGAGCAGTTGAACGGAATGGACAGTGTCTTGAGAGGAGGATATAAGATGAACATCAACAAAAGCAAAACGAGGATCATGGAATGTAGTCGAACTAAGTTGGGTGATGCTGAGGGAATTAGATTAGGAAATGAGACACTTAAAGTAGTAAAGGAGTTTTGCTATATGGGGAGCAAAATAACTGATGATGGTCGAAGTAGAGAGGATATAAAACGTAGACTGGCAATGGCAAGGAAAGCGTTTCTGAAGAAGAGAAATTTGTTAACATCGAGTATAGATTTAAGTGTCAGGAAGTCGTTTCTGAAAGTATTTGTATGGAGTGTAGCCATATATGGAAGTGAAACATGGACGATAAATAGTTTGGACAAGAAGAGAATAGAAGCTTTCGAAATGTGGTGCTACAGAAGAATGCTAAAGGTTAGATGGGTAGATCACATAACTAATGAGGAGGTATTGAATAGAATTGGGGAGAAGAGGAGTTTGTGGCACAACTTGACAAGAAGAAGGGACCGGTTGGTCGGACATGTTCTGAGGCATCAAGGGATCGCAAATTTAGCATTGGAGGGCAGCGTGGAGGGTAAAAATCGTAGAGGAAGACCAAGAGATGAATATACTAAACAGAATCAGAAGGATGTAGGTTGCAGTAAGTACTGGGAGATGAAGAAGCTTGCACAGGATAGAGTAGCATGGAGAGCTGCATCAAACCAGTCTCAGGACTGAAGACAACAACAACAAAACTTTCACCAGTTCCATCTACAGAATGGTGTTCGTCAGGGTAGCGTTTTGAGAAGCTCTCCTTCTAGTACATCAGTCAATAATATCTCTTTTACAACAAGGATTCCAATCAATCAGTAATATCTCTTTTACAACAAGGATTCCAGTAAAATATACCTCATTTGGGAATGACTTTGCAGTATTCCGCTCTTCCTCCAGTTTCTCGAATACTATATGTTAACTACAGCTCACCCTTAAGAGGGTGGAGGATTAGACTGACAGAACGCATCTGAAATACTATAGAGAAAAAACTGCTTGTATGCGTTTTATTTGTTTGCATTATCTTTTATCTTCCTAGAACTATTTTGGATTTCAAGACTTCTATGCAGTTCTTGCATCTTATCTTTGATCAAAGGTTAATTTACCTGTCACACCTCCATTATTTAAAATGTAGATATCTGAAGGCACTAACCTTCTTAAAATGTTTAAGCAGTAAGAATACGGGAGCAGATTGGTCTAGTCTGCTCACATGTCCACAAGCGACTTCACAATGGCAGCACAGTCTATGGCTCAGCTAGACCTCCATATTTACAGATACAGGATTCTGTAAACTGTGCAAGCATTAGACTGGGCACATGAGCCTACTGAAGCAGTGCCATTCCTAGCTTCTGTGCAGATGCTGATGAGTCACCTTTTACCATTCTGAGAGACCACCTCATGGTGTGACATGTCTACAAAGTGACACCTATCTCCAAAGTCCTGTTATTGGTGTAAGGGATGAACAACCCATCCAAGGAAGGTTTGTCGGTCGCTGGGCCAATAGGCCTTTTTCTGTCTGTGTGATGGACTATTAGAGCAACTTTGTGTAGCAGACATACCAGTTCCTGAATACGAATTGAGCAAATAGTCTCCTTGGATAGTAGTTCATTTTGTATTGATAACCCTGTATTCACCTGACCAAAAGTCTTGTTCCTCCTGCCACCGAACTTCACTAATTCCCACTATATCTAACTTCAACCTAACCATTTCCCTTTTTAAATTTTCTAACCTACCTGCCCGATTAAGGGATCTGACATTCCACGCTCCGATCCGTAGAACGTCAGTTTTGTTTCTCCTGGTAATGACGTCCTCTTGAGTAGTCCCCGCCCGGAGATCCGAATGGGGGACTATTTTACCTCCGGAATATTTTACCCAAGAGGACGCCATCATCATTTAACCATACAGTAAAGCTGCATGCCCTCGGGAAAAATTACGGCTGTAGTTTCCCCTTGCTTTCAGCCGTTTTCAGTACCAGCACAGCATGGCCGTTTTGATTAGTGTTACATGGCCAGATCAGTAAATCATCCAGACTGTTACCCCTACAACTACTGAAAAGGCTGCTGCCCCTCTTCAGGAACCACACGTTTGTCTGGCCTCTCAACAGATACCTCTCCGTTATGGTTGCACCTATGGTACGGCCATCTGTATCGCGGAGGCACGCAAGCCTCCCCACCAATGGCAAGGTCCATGGTTTATGGGGGTAGGCTGGTGAGAGTATGTAGCTCAAAATGGTTCAAATGTCTCTGAGCACTATGGGACTTAACATCTGAGGTCATCAGTCCCCTACAACTTAGAACTACTTAAACCTAACTAACCTAAGGACATGACACACATCCATGACCAAGGCAGGATTCGAACCTGCGACTGTAGCGGTCCCGCGGTTCCAGACTGAAGCGCCTAGAACCACTCGGCCACAAAGGCCAGCTGAGAGTATGTAGCACTGATTCCAAAAGTATCATTCCACAAAGAGGAACAGCAGCAGTATGGTAAGACGTCCACAAAATCGCCATTCATGCCGCTGATGGAACGTATTATGGCTCCAGGTGGTATCTATGCTTTTTTCGGTACAATTAGAAATGGACTTTTAATTCCCAAGAAACTCAAACGACTGGAAGATGTAAGGCAAAAATTATCAACATCAATTGTCGCTTGTCTGAGTGGTACAAATTTTGCGTGTAAAAGACATAGGTCAAATTTCAGCATTCAGTCTCAAACAATCATGCGATAAGGGAATGCACATGCGAGAAAGATCAAGTAATAACATCCTTGCTGGAAGAAGAGGCAGAAATTCGAGAATAATTTTCTATCGCTATCAATCTATATCTTATTCATTTGGGATTGCAAAGGATAAAATAAATGAATGGATACAGGTGCAAGAAGGGCACAACACAATTTCGTCACAGCAAAACCAAAACATATATCACCGAGTGAGGTGGCGCAGTGGTTAGCACACTGGACTCGCATTCAAGAGGACGACGGGTCAACCCCGCTTCCGGCCATCCTGATTCAGGTTTTCTGTGATTTCCCCAAACTGCTTCAGGTAAATGCAGGAATGGTTCTTCTGAAAGGGCACGTCTGACTTTCTTCCCCATCCTTCCCAAATCCGAAGAGACCAATGACCTTGCTGTTTGGTCTCCTCCCTCAAATCAACCCAGCCAAAACCTAGTGGGACCGTTCTCTATGACGGAAGTCAAAATGATCAGAAAGTCTTCACTGGCACTGTTGATTTCCGTAACTCACTTGCCACTCGTAGTGCCACCTTGTGCCATTTTTCAAACTGGACAGGTCAGTTTGCTCTGTATAATCTGCTCCCTATCAGGAAATATTGTAACTTCATGTGTTGGGAACTGGGCTTTCCGCGTCCTTTGGGCACGCAGGTAGCAGCAGCTCAGAGGCAACTTGTAAAATACAGGGTGAGCACAAAGTCTTGCCCTGATTATAACAATTTATTACAGAATAACCGTTTGACATAATAATATAAATTTGATGCCGTTACATAGGTTAGTGTTACTAGTTTTTTTAACACCACTTACGTTAGTAAACCTCAACATGTGCTCCCTTGGTATCTTGGAGCATGTCGAGGCGGTATTCCAGTTACCGTCAGGTATTTCGTAACATGTGTTCCGTCACAGTACCCTCAGCAGCTTGTATCTTAGCCTTCAGTTCGTCGACGCCAGAAACCAGTGTGAAGAAGACTCTGTCCTTGATATAGCCTCAGAGAAAAAGTCAAGGGGCGTAATGTCTGGAGAGGGGAGTAATTTCCGGATTGGTGGATCGGAAGGAACGGTCCAACACCCTGACCACCCCGCTCTCCAGACACTACGCCCCTTGACTTTTTTCTCTGGGACTATATCAAGGACAGAGTCTTCGTCACATCAGGTGCTGACGTTGACGAACTGAAGGCTCGGATACAAGTTGCTGTGTGTACTGTGACAGAACACATGTTACGAAACACCTGGCGGGAACTGGAATACTGCCTCGAAATTCTCCAAGCTACCAAGGGAGCACACGTTGAGGTTTACTAACGTAAGTGGTCTTAAAAAAACTAGTAACACTAACCTACGTAGCGACATTAAATGTAAATTATTATGTCAAACGGTTATTCTGTTATAAATTTTTATAATTAGATCAAAGCTTTGTGCTCACCCTGTATTACCGAATGTTATCTTGCGCAGTTTGCAAATCAATACGGAATAAAGTATTCATAGAACATGCTGTGTTCTGTCAAATCATTGTGGAGTGGAAATAAGGGGAGGGCACAGAGACCTCTCGTAGTAGCCTACACCTTCGAAACTTAAATGTACCCATTCAGGACCGAAGGCTTGCAAGTGAATTGCATACAGACCTACGGAACCGCGCGACCGCTACGGTTGCAGGTTCGAATCCTGCCTCGGGCATGGATGTGTGTGATGTCCTCAGGTTAGTTAGGTTTAAGTAGTTCTAAGTTCTAGGGGACTGATGACCTCAGAAGTTAAGTCCCATAGGGCTCAGAGCCATTTGAACCATTTTGAACAGACCTACAAATAACCACAGATGTCGTTCCAGTGAAACTGGATAGAAAATATTGGCATGTAATGAAGTTCATAAAGAGCTTCTAGCAAGACAGAATTCACTCACAGTTTTTATGGAATGCATTATCCTCTTGGTACCAAGATACAACCCATCAGCTGCGATTATAGTCAAGTGGTGCGGCGTTGCACGACCAGAGTTGTGCGGCGCGCCGAGCACAGCACGCTGGCAAACAAACCACTGCGGTTCTGTGCCAGTGATTATAGCGGCGCTGCAAACGGGTAGCATTCATTTCACGCTAGGTGAGGAGAGCCCTACGTCCATGGAGGTAAGAATAAAGGGAGATGGCGCTACGTATCCCAGCCGTACTACGTTTTGAAGCCATGGGGGCGTGGCTCGTTGCCATG